>NW_028227269.1:84172500-84772500 GCF_978045245.1 Mus caroli | reverse complement strand
GAGGAGATGGGTTGATCAGTAACACAATTGCTGTGAAACAACATGACTGAAGTCAGATACCAAGTTACCATGTGTGATTCTATGAGTCAGCAGGGCAGGGCTCAGCTGGCAGGGCTCAGCTGGCAGGGCTCAGCTCTGCTCTGCATCTTTGGGTCAAAGAATCCAAAGTGACCTTTTCTCTTGCTTGGCCCTCAAGCAGAGATGCTGGAGCCCTGAGTCATCTCTCTCTCTCTTTCTCTCTCTCTCTCTCTCTCTCTCTCTCTCTCTCTCTCTCTCTCTCTCTCTCTCTCTCTCCCCGTCCCTCCCTCCCTCCCTCCCTCCCTTCCTCCCTCCCTCCCTCCCTCCCTCCCTCCCTCTTCTTACACCCCCCTCCCACATCACCCTCTAAGGCCTTTCTCTTCACTTGGTGTCTTTAATAGGGAAGCACAGATGTCCTTTCATGGTAGTTCAGAACCCCAAGACAACAAAAGGGACCTTAGGCCCTGTCACTTGCAGGCTTAGCACTCACATACCTCATTCTGACAGCAAGTCATGGCTAGTCCAGGTACCCTGTGCAAATGGGAACTGAGAAAGGAATGTGTGACGATGTAAGGCCTCTAGCCTGTCTAACTACACAGTGGACTTGCCTGTCAATGTTTTCCCTGGTAGGTCCCTTTGAGATAAGGACAGTAATGACAGCAATTAGTGCTTCCCCTGTTCCAAGGCTCTGGTGAGAATTACCAGGTATGGAGGGCATGCTTTCTCACGTGCTGAAGAAACCATTTGGTGCCTGGAACGCCACCCTCACTGGGGAGGCCCATTATACAAAGCCCCTTTCCACAGGTCCTCCAGGGCGCCTCCTCCCCTCTGAGAGCTGTACCCAAGTGTGTATATCTATTATGAGAAGGGGGAACAACCAAGCAGTATGTCACAGGAGTGATAATTACATTCCAAACTCCCATCATGCCGTCTGCTGCTGACCTCTCACCCTTCCTCTCTTTTAATCACCCCCTGGCATCACTCACTCTGACAGAGCAGCAGCACAGGCCCTGTGACCTGTCAGCCTGGGGACATGACTTATAGGCCCTTGCAGGTGGACAAAGGAAAGGGAGATAGGCTACATAAATCTCCCGGGTAAATAAAAGAGAGTAATGGAGTGTGCTCCCCAGGCCTGCGCGGGCAGATTTCGGTGGTCTTGTTATTTGGCATAGAGTTACGGTGGTGAGGAAGGTGGCCCTGGCTGACATGTGGGTCCCAATCAACCTTGCCAAAGCTGGCAGCTTCTACTCAAGGCCCAATGTCACATCCACCCTGGGTCCCTAGGGAAGACAGAAGAGGAACGACAACAGGATATAGACTAGACGCTGGCTTATCACATTACCCGGAAGAGGAAGACCTGGCTGGAGCAAAGAGATCCTAACCGAGTCCTTCCAGGGTGGGGTTCTCTGAGCAGCTCACTCAGAAGCCTTTTTAAGGTTGGCTTCAGGCAGGAACATCACCACATCTAGAGCTTTCCATGCTCTCTAGAGAGAACCTGCTGTGGTGCCCCCTACAGGTAACTGGCCACCCGTACAGAGAGCACCAATGGGGATGACATCACAGGACAGAAGGCACAGGTGGGGTGACGTCATAGGACAGAGAGCACTGATGGGGATGATGTCATAGGACAGAAGGCAAAGATTGGGATGACGTCATAGGACAAAAAGCACAGATTGGGATGACAACATATGGGTGTACATGGCACATCTCCAATCTTTTTCTAAGCCTCTCAGATTAGATAAAGCACTAGTCCTTCTAGAGCATCTGAGAATGAACTGTAACTACGATCCGGAAAGGCACGTCCCCATCCAGAAGTGCATCTTTGAGCTGGTATGAATTGGTAATTCAGAAATATATTCACTTCTAAGACACCAGCTGGCTTCCAAGTCCTTCTTACCTATTCCCCAGGTGTCGCTCAGTGGTAACTAATGAGGACTCATACCTCACAATCTCACATTTGCTCTTCTGCATCTTTTATTTGGTCACATTGAGTTCATCAGGTTCAGATTTTCAGGTCTTCAGACAGAGTAGGTTCTCTGTAACCCATGTTTCATGGATGCTTGCCATCTTAGCCCCTCTCAAACCTGTCTGTCATTCATACCACCTCCCTTCTCCATGGGTGACTCCTGAAGAAGCCCCTGGAAGCCCTGCCTGGCTTCAGGAGGTCCCACTCAGACCCTTCCTACTTCTTACAGCCACATCTGAACCTTAGTGCCAGCTAGCCCACTCTATCTAGATGGAACATTTGGGCCTTGATAACCTCAGAAGACAACAGAAGACAGGAGTTTGAGAGTTAACTGGCTTGCTCTGGTACACACACACACACACACACACACACACCTCTTCTTCCAGACCTGTCTCTCTACCAGGCTGTTTTGTTGAATCTTTGTCTCTACTAAATCCAATAATAAATCTCAGGTTGAAAGACTATGTATCAGAATTGAAGCCCTTCTTGTTCAATTCTCTATCTTATGAAGAAAATCCAGGGCACCCTCCAGATAGATGAAATAACACAGCCTCTTGCCCTTCAGGACCCTGATTCTCATATTCGGGGAGACCAACTCTGGGGTTCCCTCACCACTATCATAGCTCTTCTGTTCTCAGGATCTGCCTGGAGGCTCTCATTCTTGTGTGGGAAACGCCATTTCTTGGCTCTTGTGCATGGAGCCTGTCATCACATCCAGTGCAGATCCAGTCTAAGTCCTATCACCTCAACAAAAGTAGTAAGACGAGGGCCATCAGAACGGCTCCACAGTAAAAGCCTTGACACAGAAAACACACACTGGATGCCTCAGTTTGATTGGTCGAACCCATGAAAGTGAAAAATGATGCCACAAAGTTGCCCTCTAACCTCCACGTGTGAGCCATGGTATGCATGTTCCCCCATCACATGTACGCACGCACACAACAACAACAACAACACATTTTTAAGTAGTAAGATGATAACTCCCCTTACACCCTTTGTACCTTTTGTCTGGTACAAAAGCAATAACAGACATCTCTTTGACTTGATTTGGGTCATGTGGCTACTTCTGAACAAATGGCCAGGAAGACACAGTATCTGAACAGCCAGGCCTGTCTATTACACCCACCTATGGAGGTTGGACATTCCTACGTGACCACATCTTCCCATGGAAAGAAAGGAGGGTGGCTTCCCCAGGGAAGACATGGAACCATTTCCAACACAAAAGAGAGCAGAGGCTGACTCCAAATAACCAATGCAATTGCACTTGCTCTGGCCTGGCTTTCCTGCCACCTTCTAGTGTCAGGTCTACTTTAAAGGGCGTTTTCAGCAACTGAGAAGAATGGGCCCCTGGTCCACCCAGCTTTGGGCACCCAGGTCCTCAGGAAACAAGGTTTTCTTGATATCATGCGGCGCCATTGGTTCTCTACCTCTCTCAGGCTACAGGCAACGACACACCCCTGGCTTCCCCCACTTGTACAACAGTCGGTCACCATGTTCCTTTTGGGGCCACCTTGTAGCCCAAGATAGCTTCGAATCTCAGCAATCATCTTGCCTCTACCTCTTAAGTGCTTCAGTTTGAGCTACCACACCCAGATACCACAGAGTTTCTGGACATAAAGTTGCGTGGCTTCTTCAGAGGCAATCCTATTCAGCTTGACTCCGCAGCTCCAGATGCCTCATTGTAGCTTATTGCAAAGATGTAAAACACACGAAAGCTTTCTACATGTGTTCAAAATGGCAGGTGTGGACTGGGGCTCGCCCTCAGGGGGTAGCATAAGAGTCTGGGTTCAGTTCCTACTGTCTTATGGTCAGTCACTAGACATTTCATATAGGATGAGCCCTCCCTAGCTAGATAATAGCCCCTGCCTTGTAAGATTGTCAGGATAACTAAAGTCTACATTGATAAAGCCCTTAGAACAGGGCCAGGCATGGAACTGATGATAAGAAAGTATTTGCCCAACGAGCTACGACTCACAGATCAAGAGACGTGAGCTTAAAGCGGGGTGTTACTCGGTAAGATTCCTCCATCCGGCTCCAAACTCACTGTGATAGGTTTGACTAAGGAGCAGGAATATAAGACTTCAGTACCTACTGCTGACGATATTCTGTGATCCTTGCAGACGGGAGCCCAGCATCATCAGCCTTCATCAGAGAGGCTTTGCCTAGCACCTGATGGAGAAGGATTTAAGGACCCCTAGTCAAACATCAGGTGGAGCTTGGGGAATCCTGCAGAAGAGGGGAAGAAAGGCTGAGAGGAGGCAGAGGGGTCAAGGACACCACAAGAAAACCTACAGAATCAACTAACCTGGGCCCATAGAGGCTCACAGAGACTGAACTGCCATCCAGGGAGCCTGCATAGGACTGTCCTAGGTCGTCTGCATGTACATTACAGTTGTGTAGCTTGTACTTCAAGTGAGACTCCTAACAGCTGGAACAGAGACTGTCTCTGACTCTGTTGCCTGCCTTTGGGACCCTTTCCACCTACTGGGCTGCACTGTACAGCTTCAATAGGAGGATGGGCCTAGCCTCATTCTGACTTCATATGCCATGGCTGGTTGATATCCAGGGGAAGCCTTCCTTTTTCTGCAGAGAAACTGAGGAGGAGTGGATGGGGGAGGGAGAGGAGAGGAGGCAGGGGAAACTACAGTTGGGATGTAAAGTAAATAATTCATTAATTAAAAAAAAAATTCAGACACCATTGCATACACTAGCAAGATTTTGCTGAAAGGACCCAGATATAGCTGTCTCTTGTGAGACTAAGCCGGGGCTTAGCAAACACATAAGTGGATGCTCACAGTCAGCTATTGGATGGATCACAGGGTCCCCAATGGAAGAGCTAGAGAAAGTACCCAAGGAGCTAAAGGGAACTGCAACCCTATAGGTGGAACAACAATATGAACTAACCAGTACCCCAGAGCTCTTGACTCTAGCTGTATATGTATCAAAAGATGGCCTAGTCGGCCATCAGTGGAAAGAGAGGCCCATTGGACTTGCAAAGTTTATATGCCCCAGTACAGGGGAACACCAGGGCCAAAAAGTGGGAGTGGGTGGGTAGGGGAGTGGGGGGGGGAGTATATTGGGGACTTTTTGGATAGTATTGGAAATGTAAATGAGGAAAATACCTAATAAAAAAAATTCAGTGTTTGAACCCTGTCTTAAACCCTAAAAAAATAAAATAAACAAAATTCAGTCTCTCAGGCCTTCTCCTCAGGAAGCAGGAAGCAGGAAGTAGGAAAGGGTGATCTGGCTAGAATGAACAGTGCTGGGCTCCAAAGCCCTACCTGCCTTTCTGTGGGATGAGTTTTAGCTAGGGTTTTATTACTGTAAATAAACACCATGACCAAAGCAACTCTTACTAAGGAAAACATTAATTGGGGCTGGCTTACAGTTTCAGAGGATCAGTCCATTGTCATTCTGGTAGAAAACATGGCAGCTTGCAGGCAGACATAGTGCCAGAGAAGGAGCTGAGAGTTCTAGATCTGGATCTGTAGGCAGTCAGGAGGAGACTATCTTCAGCACTGGGCAGAGACTGAGCATATATAACCTTAAAGCCCGCCTTGACAGTGACACACATTTCCTCCAACAAGGCCACACCTACTCCAACAAGGCCACACCTCCTAACAGTGCCACTCCCTATGGGCCAAGTACTGGAACACATGAATCTATGGGGTCGAAACTATTCAAACCACCACAGGATGCAAAGCCACACACAGGTTAGACACACTGTTGGGCTGCTGTCTGGGTAGCACCAATCTCATTGATCACATGGCATTACCTATTGAAAAGACATATATCTGCCACTCTGTTTAGAGCCAAAGTTACAACTTAATAGGAAGGACAAAATCAGTTTTTGTGAGTCCCAAGTCAGTAGTCCTCAAAGTGAGGGTCTATCCCTAGATCACTTGACCAGCCAAGTAGATGGAAGTATCTGTGGGCTGGAGTGTAGCTCAGTTGATAGAGTGCCTGCTTAGCATGTGTGAAACACTGGATTGGATACTCTGAACCACGTAAATCAGGTTAGGCATGCATGCCTATAATCCTAGCACTGGTCAGAATGGGATGCGGAAGCAGGAGGATCAAAAGTTCGGGGTCATCCTCAGCTACATAGGAATTTTTGAGGCCAGCCTGGGCTAGAGACCCTGCCCCTGAGACAGGTAAAAATACCATGACTTGAACATGGCAGAATATTCGCTGGCAATAGCTTCACTCTCAAGATGCATGTGGTATGTGTACTAAGCCAGAGGTCACAGGATTAGTTTGACCACTTAACCACATATAAAGGGACAGACAGGCTCTCTATGTTGCTGTTCAGTTTTTTAGCTCATGGCTCGTGCCACATAGACATAGGATTGCTGCTGCAGTTCCTGCCATCACCGTCTTCTTTGAGACACAAAAGAGGGAACAGGTCGGTACCATTGAATCCTTCTCAGTATTTTCATAACGAGAGGCAGGTAGGGTTTTACATCTCTAATAAAGACATCATTAGATGGAGGATTCACACAGTTACCCTGACTACAGGGAAGATGGGAACAAGAGTATCAATGCTGTATGGTAAGAGGCAGTGAAGAAACGGGTTAGCAATGGCTGCTGAGTGGCCACCAAACAAAGCCTTCTATAGCATCCTTGATAGGTTAGTCATCTTTCCATCACTGTGATAAAATGCCTACGAAGATCAGCTTGCAGGTGGGTTGTGGTAAGGAAGAACGTCGGGGTGGGAAGCATGGGGGTGGGCAGAGCTGCTACCTCATGAGGGCTAGGAAGGTGAGAGAGGTGGGGGGCGAGAGCAAGTTATTCCCTTCAAGGGAACACCTTTAGTAACCCACTTCCTTCAAATACATCCTGCCTCCTAGAGCAGCCATTCTCAGCCTGTGGGTCTCAACGCCTTTGGGATCTAATGACCCTTCTACAGGGGTCACATATCAGATATTTACATTACAACTTATAACAGTAGCAAAACTAGTTATAATGTAGCAGTGAAAATCAGTTTATGGTTGGGGGTCACCACCACATGAGGAACTGTATTAAAGGGTCGTAGCATTGGGAAGGCTGAGAACCACTGTCCTAGAGGATGTGCTATCTCCCAATAGCTCCACCAGCTGGTGACCAAGTCTTCAGCACATAGCCTTTGAAGAGCATTTGAGATCTGAGCTACAAGACTTGATAGGACAATAGCCCCCTTTTTCTGTAAATGTAATGTGATATTCCCAACCAGTGGTGATACTGTTCCCTCCCCACAGGACATTTGAAAATTTATGGAATTACTTTGGCTGCTATAATAGGAGAAGGGAGCTACTAGCATCTAGGAGGTAGAATCCAGAATTCTGTTAAATAACTCTCAAAGTATGAGACTGCCTCGTGAGAAAAAAAAGATTGGGCCCATGCTATTGACGGTGCTAAGGTATGAGTGGTGAGGTAACTTTGAGTTCACCTTGTTGAATGCCTTCATTTGGCCAAGACAAAATAGAGGCCCAAAGAGAGATACTTGTCCAAGGCCTTATAGCTAGTTAGCAATTAAGCAGTTTCTAATCAACACACAAGCAATACTTGATATTCGTTGAACACAATGGGAACTCCTAGCTCAAAGTGGTTTTTTTAATTTTAATTACATTCAATTAAACTTGTTCCTTGACAATTTCACACATGTATATAATGCACTCTGATTGCTCTTCTTCTCACTGCCTCTCATTTCCCCTGTCCATCTCCCCTCTCCATACTAACCTCTTGGTTTGTATGGTAATATGGTAACCCATGGCAATATTTATGTTTTTTTATGTTTGCTTGTTTTTCTGGATTCTTTGTTCGTTTAGTTTGTATCTCTCAGGATTTGACCAAGGCTGTCTATGTGGTCATGGGAATGGAAATATCCACTGGAGCCTGGCATGTTCACCGTTGGGTATGTAACTGGAGAACGTGGCTCCCCAGCTCCTAGAGTCTATCAGTCACTAATATTCAGCAGTAATAGACAGATCCTCAGAGCTCCTCCCCCACTGATGACTAACCGTTAAAGCCTATCTCGCGCAGGCCCACCCAGTGCAAGCAATTGCCGATGCTATGAGATATTGTGTTGTGTCTGGAGGATAAGATTTCACTGCCTTTCTCCCTACCTTTTGGCTCTTACATTCTTCCTGTCCCCTTCTCTGTGATGTTCCCCAGGCCTTAAAGAGAGTAGTAGTATAAATAACTTATTTAGAGCTGACCCCTAACTGTCTTTTATTCTCAATACTTTTTTGTTTTGTTTTGTTTTGTTTTTTTGTTTTTTGAGACTGTGTAGCCCTGGCTGTCCTGGAACTCACTCTGTAGACCAGGCTAGTCTCGCATTCAGAAATCCACCTGCCTCTGCCTCCCAAATGCTAGGATTAAAAGTGTGCGCCACAAGCGCCTGGCCTATTCTCAATATCTTAAGCAGCCACAAGCCTCTGCATTGATCACCATTTACTACAAAAGGAAACTTCTCTGACTGCGGTTAAGAGCAGCCTTTGGGTATGGGTATAAATATAGATAATTAAAAGGCAGTTATACGTAGGTAAATAACAACAGTAATCTCTCTCATCAGGCTTATGGTCTCCTAGAGCATAGGGCTTTTCCTCAGGCTTCTAGCTCTAGGCATAGGATCACATTTGAGGGGTCAGTCTCAAATTCAACTGGAGAATGGTTGCTTACCATTACCACAGCCATGCTGCTACTGCATGTGCGGACACAACTTGTCTGTCAGGGTGGAGTTACCGTTCACAGGGGTCACTGCTCAATAAGACCACTCATGCCTTTTTCTCCTCCAGTGGCCTGCGTAGCACCTCCCAGCATTTTGAAAGCTAGCCAGCAGGTATGAGGGTTCTAGCCCAACTGCAGCTCAGTTTCTATTATCTGCAACCAGGACGTGTGGGGTCTTTAGTAATAGGGTCTTTTTCATCTAGGGATGATAGGCAACTGAACCCAAAGGCAAGAGCCTGTGTTGATTTGGGGACCTCAGGGGCCTCCTTGATCAACAGCACCTCAGCAGACATTCTTGGTTTCTATCTTGCTGTTCCTAAGAGCAGCATTTTTTTAGCCATACAGGGCATCTCCCTGCAAACTCTTTTTACCCCAATTATGTTTTAAAATTGTACTAGAAGACTGGAGTTTTGCCTTAGAGTTTTAACAAGAGATCTTGCTACATTCTTTTCAGCAATGCCAGATCTCTGGAAAGCTGGGTTTTCCTTAGCTGATGATTTAAAAATAAAACACCTCGATATGGAACTGCAAATGAGAGTTTTAGACTCTGCTATGATTTGACTCTGACATATGCCCTTTGTTGAAGGCTTTGGCCCTGTGGTACTACTGTAAGATGGTGGAACCTTCAACAGGTGGGCCTAATATAAGGAAGTGGTCTATTGGTTGCATGACTTTAAAGAGGGTATTGGGACCATATAATCAGGGTTCTCTAGAGGAATAGAATGAAACAATATAAATTACACATATATAAATATATATTAAACATATCTAATATTTCTAATAATAATATATACTATATATCTAATAATATATATAATAAATTCCCACATATGTGGGGATTTATTAAAGTAGCTTACAGGTTATGGTCCAGCTAGTCCAGCAAAGACTTAAGTAGTTAAATCCATGAGGCTGGATGTCTTAGCTGGTCTTCAGTATACGATAGAGTCCTGAAGAAGCAGGCACTAATGCCAGTGAAGCAATATACTTGCCATGAGAGAAAGAGCAAGCAGACAGAGAGCACAGCTTCCTTCTCCCATGTCCTATATATAAGCTGTCAGCAGAAGCTATGTTCCAGATTAAAGGTGGATCTTCTAACTTCAAAGGATCTGGGCTAAAGGTTTATCTTCATACTTCAAATGATCTGGATTAAAACTGGCTCCTCTTCAAGTTATTTCATTAAGAAAAAGATTCACCTTGGGCTGGTGAGATGGCTCAGTGGGTAAGAGCACCCGACTGCTCTTCCGAAGGTCCAGAGTTCAAATCCCAGCAACCACATGGTGGCTCACAACCATCCGTAACGAGATCTGGCGCCCTCTTCTGGAGTGTCTGAAGACAGCTACAGTGTACTTACATATAATAAATAAATCTTTAAAAAAAAAAAAAAAAAGAAAAAGAAAAAGATTCACCACAGGTATAACCAACTGCTTGGGTTTTAGTTAATCCCAGATGTAGTCAAGTTACAACCAAGAATAGCTATCATAAGTCCACCTCTTGTTAGCTTGATACATAGTCACATCTCCTTATATCATCTTTAATTTCCAAATAAAAACAATAGCAAGGTCATAATCATACTCAACATGATACAAATATCCCACATACACTCATAAACTCATATTTTTAACCCAATGAAAACCATGCCTCGTGTGCTATAACCATCCTTCTGATGTACAATGACTAATGCATTAACAATTTTAGAATAGATGGCCATATTCCTCGAGGGACATTATTTTAGCATCTCCAACTTAAATAGGATAACTAATGATGTTCTTTTAATTGATCTTCATTACATGATAAAGAAATTGAGGAAATAAAACACAAATATCTGCACAGATACATTCTTAACAAGATACAACAGGAACACTCAGGTCAATTATAATCTCCGTCCACTTCTGCAGCTGGTCAGGTGGCCCTCGCTGGTATTTAGAACTACGTTTTTCTACTACCCATTTTGTATTTCCTGCCCTTTCAGCAAGCACCTCAGCAGATCTTGGCTCTTTTCCTGGATTAGTGAGCCATATCTTTATTCCTGCTGGGTCTCTGCCCCTTGTCATCCTGCCTGGATTAAGTTGTAGTTTCCCATTGATTTTAATCACAGGACATGGTAGCACAGAGACACCCGAAAGGATTTCTGCACTCCAGACATCACAGTCTTCCTTACGTTCACTGTGAAGAAGCAACCCAGTTTCCCCATGAGGATGCAGGTGCATGCTTGGGAGCAGACAGCATTATAATGGGAGTTACAGGTGTCTGTACAGCTTCTTCAGGTAACTTCCTTGTGCCTTCAGAACCTGCTCTGGCCCCATCTTTATATACCTCTTCTGTTTGATAATGGACCGCTGCTGTGCATGTCCTACTTTATGACCTGGTGAGTCAGATAACACCCAGCTCATGGTGGGCAGCTCAGGTTGCATGGTAACTTGGTGGTCCATTCTCAAAAGTGCAGTTTCCGGTAATGCCTAACAGCAGACCAAGAGCTGTCTCTCGACGAAAGAATAGTTGTCTGCGGATGATGAGAGAGCCTTGCTCCAAAATCCAAAAATGCTGAAGAGGCTTTTCCTGTCTAAGACCCCGTTCTAAGCTAACAGCTTTTGGAGTCACTTGATATATGGGCCTGAGTAACACACCCAAGTAAGGAATGTGCTGTCTCCAAAATCCAAATAGGCCCACTAAATATGCTTCTCGTTGGTGGTGGGAGGGGCCAGGTGCAATAACTAACCCTTCATCTTAGAAGGAACATCTGTATGTCCACATCACTGGACTCATAAGAATTTCACTGAGGTAGAAGGCCCTTGGATTTTAGTTGGGTTTATTTATCCTCTGATGCACATATATGTTACCAACAAGTCCAAAGTTGCTGCCTCCTGCTCATTTAGTGAGTCAATGATATTTTGTGGAAGAGACACTCAAGATTAAATTAAAATTCCCCATAATTGTGCCCAGCCACCTTGGGTCTTAGTTCATTCCAGATGTAGTCATTCCAGATGTAGTCATTCCAGATGTAGTCATTCCAGATGTAGTCAAGGTGACAACCAGGAACCATCATAGACCATGTTTTTTAATGTTAAGATTTTTATTTTATTTTACTTTATTTTATTTTATTTTTTAGTTTTTTTCGAGACAGGGGTTCCTTGTGTAACAGCCTTGGCTGTCCAGGAACTTGTTCTGTAGACCAGGCTGGCCTTGAACTCAGAGATCATCCACCTGCCTCTGCCTCCTAAGTGCTGGAAATACAGGTGTGTGCCACCACTGCCTTTTGTGTCTATTGGTTTCCATGCATGCCTGTGTGCATGAGTGTTTGTGTATGTGTGTGTTAAGTGTATGTTGGTGTCTGAGTGTGTGTACAGGCTAGAGAACAATTTTAGGTGTTGTATTGTTCTCCAAATGGATCCACCTTTTCTTTTGAGACAGGGTCTCTCACTGGCCTGCCACCTACTAAGAGAGCTGGCTGGCTAGCCAGGAATCCTCAGTACTGGAATTACAAATGCTTGCTACCACACCTGGCTTTTCTGTGAGTTCTAGGGATCAAACACGGGTCTTTATTTATACACCAGACAGTTGACAGATTAAGTTATCTCCCCTAAATGGCTTATTAGTTGTTGAGAAGAGCACACTTACAGTGTGTACGACTAGTATGTAAAAAAACAAAAACAAAAACCTGCTAATGCTTCTTCAGACTTGCAGCATCATGAATAATATCGTAAGAGTCTCTAAGAAGTGGTGAAGCCTCGGTACCTCTGTTCTTTATTCCAGGGCGCTTTTTCTTAGCTCATGGCGTCCTTGTCCCTACCCAGTGTCTAGGCACATAGAAGGAAAGGCATCTACCCCACCCACTCCATGACTGAATTTACATCTGTGGTGTATACCCTCTGGTGCCCGTTCTGTTCTTAGTGATGGAGTCTCCCGCTTAGAGTTTCCATCACTGGGCAGAGACAGCGGGTCTCGGACCTTCACCTGAGAATGGCTGGGTGGGTGTTCAAGCAGGCTAGGGTGGGCCCACTGAAGCGGTTGGATTCTGAGGAGCAAACAGGCAATTCCTGGGATAGGGCATTTCCGTGGCTTCCTCCTGATGAAACCAGGAAGCATCAGGCAGGTGGTCCCCAAGGTTACCCCTGCCCAGCCCTGGAGAAAGAAGCAAGCTCTAACCCAGAGGTCACTTTTCACGCCCTGGACCACTGAGTGGATACTAAGCAGATCTCCCCTCCAGCGCCTGTTCTCTCCTGGCCCTCAACCCTGCAAGCAGGTCCAAGCGCCCAAAAATTCCGTTCCTCCTTAGAAAGAGGTTGTCACGTAGAAGAGGCTCACCAGCTGGGCCTGCGCGCCTGAAGAGCTGCAGCGTGCAGCCCCCCCTGTCCTCCCCCCACCCGCCGTTTAACGATGATGGAAGTTGCTGTCAGTGCGTGGCGACAGTAATAAACACTCCTCTTAATAACACAGGGTGTACCTCTTATTAAAATGAATGGACTCCCACGGCGCAGCCTGGGGCCCCACGGCTGGCAGCCAGCCGGGGACATCAGCCTCAACTGGAGCAGTTTATCTGCTGTAATTACTGGCAGGACAACGCAGGGGGCTTCCAGGGCAGGCTGGGACTGGGGCCAGCTCTACCAGGCTCACACACAGCCATACACTTAGAGATATTCCGAGCTTTTCCCATAGAGACTCCGCATCCCCCAGACCTCAAGCCTAAGACATCTCTAGATCACATCTACCCCGGGACACCCTCTGATGTACTTAGGCACATGCCTTGTGTGTCAAAGCAGCAAGAGAAATACAGCCTGCAGAGGCTGGAGATACCACCACACAGTGACACAGATGAAATAGGCTATATGCAGAAACAGAGGCAGGTGTGGCTGCAGGGTGAAGGCCAGGAACATGAAGAGTAGTCTCAGTGGTCCAGCAAGCTCAGGGGCAGGTGTTGATGTCCTTGAGACCAGGAGGACATGATCCCTAGAGATCTCATAGGCTTGGGCTTGTGACTTCATAAAATAATGGGCAGTGGAGTGACCCCATAATCTGCTCTGATGGCACCATGGCACTTAACAAAATTGTAATTTATCATACAGCTCCTTAGTGAGCCAAAGGACTACAAGATGTGATGAACAGGTGAACTAGTGGGTTAATGAAAGGTCGCACAGAGGAACATGCTGAAAACATGAGAGTCTCTTTGAGGAAGCACACCCACGCTTGCACATGGGTAGACATATGCACTTGTGCCAACATACACAGTAGTGCATAGGACTCACACTCATACATGCACACATATGAATGCACAAACATATGTGCATGTAGACACATGTGTGTGTGACAACATACACCGTGTATTCATGCAGATAATCAAAGACAGGTATGCCCACCTTCATCCCATGTCATTCACATGTGACAAACATCTTTCCTGCCTATCTCAGTCACAATGCTGAAACAAACATGCTATCCTCATTTCATGCAGGGGACCCATGACCTACTGTACTGGTTGGTTTTGTGTGTCAACTTGAGAAGCTAGTGTCATGTAAGAGAAAGGAGCCTCAGTTGAGGAAATGCCTCCCTGAGATCAGGCTGTAAGGCATTTTCTCAATTAGTGATCAATGGGGAGGGCCCAGACCATTGTGGGCGTTGCCATCCCTGGGCTGATGGTCCTAGGTCCTTTATGAAAGCAGGCTGAGCAAGTCATGAGGAGCAAGCCAGTAAGTAGCATCCCTCCATTGCTTCTTCATCAGCTCTTGCCTCCAGGTTCCAGTCCCGCTTGAGTTCATGACCTGACTTCCTCCAAATGATGAATTATGATCTGAAAGTATAAGCCAAATAAACCCTTTCCTCCCCAACTTGCTTTTTGGTCGTGGTGTTTCATCACAGCAATAGAAACCCTAACTAAGACACACACCATCATCTAAGTCACCTAGCATCTGAAGTAACATATGGGCTAGTAATCCCAAAACTCTGGAGCCTGAGGCAGGAGGATCATGAGTTTTAGGAGAGCATAACTAATGAGACTCTCCCCATACATACATACATACATACGTACATACATACATACATACATACATACGTTAATTAATAAAAGTGAGGGAAGGTTGTTTAGTGAGGATCTGAGAGAAGTTGAGGCAAAGGGACAGAGGATCCCAGTCTTTCTGCCTGCTTCACTCATTCCTCCAGCAGGCCAGCCAGCCCCTAGTGATAATTGAGGCCCTCACTCCCTGTTGCCCACTGAGCACAGCAAGTTTCCACATTCTGTGGTATGTCTTTGTTACAGAATCCCACACCCTTCCTAGCCTCCCCACCCCCCAGGGGATGCTGCTCTCCCATGAGGTAGTGGCTCCCAACTCTATCCATGGAGTTACTGAGAGCAAGGGCTACCTCTAAAGGTGCCATGTAGACAGACAGGCTGCCCATCAGGTCAGTCCTAGAGGCGAAGCTTAGTACGAACCCTATTTTGGATACATTAATTATTTATGTCCATTCAAAGTTAACTTTGAATGGGGGCAGTTGTGAAGGAGAGTGTGGGTGGGTGGTAGTCAGGAGTCTCGGCTATGTACCACTGAAAATGACTGTGGCGATAACAAGCCACTGTCCAAGTGTGAGCCAGGCACCTGCGGGCTTTTCCTGTGTCTTTGTTACTAAACTTGTCATCCTTACACCCACAGCGTCAGAGTCACCGTGAGCTTGTTGGAAATGCAGGAGCTCAGACTCAGCCAACAGCACCTGAGTCAGAATCTGCACATTCCTCCTGGGAGATTGGCGGGTACTGCAAGGGTCGCATCCCAACATCTCTCCAAAACTCCAGGAAGTGGAGTATGGTTTTGTTTTGTTTTCCTTCAGCTCTTACTGATGAGGAGACAGAGATCCCAGAGACCTGGAGTTAGTTATAGAGTCACACTGATTGGAGGAGATAGTGAGGATTTCAGCCCCTGGACAGAGTCACTTCAAAACCCCCAACGGAAGCGATGATGTGGGGGAGGGGCCATGAGCAGCTTCTCTCTAAGCTTTTGATTCCGGTTGTCTGACCAGCTTCCTCCCCGAGCTGCCCACGGAAGGACATCTAAAGCTCCCATCTAAAGAATAGGGTGCTAGGAGTTCTTTCCCCTTAGTTCCTTGGGGACATTTCAGGGTGTGTGTCTGTGCAGGACAGTCCTTATGTGGGCTCTGAGAGTAGCCCTTTGCACTCTGAGCCAACCACCAGACCATAGTGAGTTGAGGACCAACTTGGGAGCCTGCAGGGCCAGCCTGGTTCTCAGGTAGCCAAGGGCATTCTCCATCTGCCCAGGGACAAGGAAGGCCTGGCCATCAGCCCCTCCCTCAAGAAGCCTCCGAGCGGGCCAGCTCTCTGCTCGCTGCCTCTCTGCCTGCAGCGCTGGCCTACAGCGCATGGCTCATTCTGAATCCCTCAATCTTCCCTATTAACTGAGATTGCAGGTTCAGAGCACAAACATCGCCGCCTGTCACTGCCGCAGCACGTCAGCCATCAGCTGGGAATGGTCTAGTCTCCTTCAATCCATCATGCAGGGTTTCCAAGACTCTCACTCCAAGACCGCTAGGTGGGCCCTTCCCCCACCCAGGCCCATGGGATCCACCCGCAGTTTCTCTCCAGGTACCAGCAGTGGTTGGGGAGGGAGGAGGGAGGAAAAGGAAAGAAAGGACAGGTGGCTGAAGAGAAAGGCAGAGAGCCCATAGCTAAGGGAGCAGACAGCTCAGAGGCTAAGCCCAGTAGCATCCTCAGAGTCCAGGCTAGACCACGGATTAGGCCTGCTGTGACATTAGAGAAAGCAAAGGACAATGGGGCCAAGCCCCCCTCCCCACACTACCTTCATGACTGAGATTTACACTGGAGTCCCTCACACGGCTCTTGTCCACCCCTGACCACTCTTGACTCAGTACCTCTGGGCAGGGCCTGGCAATCTGCATGTTTAACAAGACTGCTCCGTGGGACTTTAAGACCAGGGGCCCTGGAACCCCAAAGTTGAGAGACTCTGTAAACAGCATTGTTATGTGAGGCTAGGTTGTGCTACTATAACAAATGGCTCCCCAGAGCTCATGATTGGAAACAATGACAACCTGTTCCTTCTTCAAGCTACATGCCCAGCCTACTGGGAAGTCTTTAGATCACTGGTCACACACCCTTTAAGGGAACTAAGAGAGCCACCCTCTTTTGTTAGACTTTTCCTTTGCCATACTACAACAGGCCTCAAAGCAAGCCACAGGGCCAACCGACTGCGCCCTAGAACCTATGAAACCATAACCCAAACAACCCTATGCTTTGTGTAAGTTCCCTGTCTCGGGGACTCGCTATAGTGCTGAAAAGCTAATGTATAGGGAAGAGAGGCATTAGATGCTGTGGATAGCCTCAAAGCCTGCCAGAGTGCCAAGCCCATGGTAGAATGGGAAAACCAGAGCCCCCTGCAGGCCAGCCAGAGAACAGCAATGCTCACTGGGAGGCTGGGGCTGCCACCTCCACAGCTTACTTACTGGTAGTCTCCTGGGCTCATTCATATGCAAAGCTCATTACTGATTCTTGCTTCAGCCAAACTATTTATAAATGTTTGTATTACTTATATATTACTTATGTTACTACATTATTCTCACTTAGCTTTTAGAGAAGCTAAGAGAGAGTACACTAAAGTCACACAGCTGCTAAAAGGGAAAGACCGAGTTTAGTACCCGGGTGCTCAGGAACCCGAGGCAGGCCAGGCAAGCACAGCATCAGCTCCAACTGACAAGAGAGAATAAAGTGAGAATTCAGGCAAGGCTGGGGATGAGGCTGGTCCAGAACCAACTGAACTGAAGGGTGATAGTTGTAGTGGAGGTCCTGGGGGGATAATCAGGACGAGGAGGTAATCAGGCTGAGGTTGGCAAGCGACTAGGTAAACTGGGAAGTCAGAGACCAGACCCCCAGGAGGTGACTTTGGGCTTCAATAGTGGTGCTTAGGAAGATTTGAAGCAGTCCATTCAGTTCATTAGAGATGCAAAGGTCCTGTGGCAGGAAAAGGCCTGGAAGCCACAGTGGATTGGGATGTAGAGTTCTGAATGAGGCTATCCCTAAGAGGGAGTGAGTAACCCGTGCCTTAACATGGGTCACCCTGAGTCAAGCTGGGAACCTAGGGAGCAGAAACTGAGGTCTCTTACCAAGTATCTCTGATCTTCAAACTCAACCCCCTTCCTTCTGCCTTAGCGGGAAACAGGAAAAACGGCCGAAGAACTCTAGAGCCAACCATCCATCGCACCTGCATCGAGTGCCTCAGAGACACTGAGACAGGATGGGGCTGCATCATAGGAAGAGGTAGCCAGGCACAGGATGGGGCTGTATCATAGGAAGAGGTAGCCAGGCACAGGATGGGGCTGCATCATAGGAAGAGGTAGCCAGGCACAGGATGGAGCTGTATCATAGGAAGAGGTAGCCAGGCTCGTTTCTATCTTCCAGAGGAAGAATGACATCTAGTAATGGACTCCCTGAGAAAGCAGACAGCAGCCCTGCCTCAGAAACCCAGAGTAGGTAAGGCCAAAACAAGGTGAGACCTGGCCTTGTGGGAGCAAGGAGATGCTGGGTAAAAGACAGTATGGTGACCTGTGGGCCCAGAGCAGGGTTGGGAACAGCATGGAGGACTGTCAGGAGCACTCAGCCAGAGTCAGGCTTCAGGGGTAACTCTGAGTTGCCTGGGTGAGCAGGACATTAAGATGATCCAAGCCCCCTTCTGGATGCCCTTGGCATCTCCCAACAATCCGTGTGTGAGCCGAGGAGGCACAGGCAGTGCTAGAGAAGGTTGCAGCCAAGATCTGAGCAAAAATGGGTCCTGTCTAAAGCCCTGTCCTTTGTGTTAGGGACCAGCACTTCCCAGGATGCGAGCACAGTCTGCCTCTGTGGGCCTGTTGGAAGCTCCTGTCTAGGAGGCTGCCGAAGACCCTCTGGGTCCCTGTGTCTGCGTGGAACGGTCTCTCGACGTGGGTGGGCAAAGCATGGATGAATGACAAACAGACACACACAGGAGAGGTCGTGTGGAATCTGAGTGTAATTTTCGAATCGAGCATCAGACTTTTTATGCAGAGGACAATAAGGAAGTTCGGTGACATATTCGCAAGGTACAATTGAGGTAACCGGAATCTTACATAAAACAGAGGAATGCAAACACAAAAGGTCTAACGGGAACCACCTGGGATAGAATTCATTGATAACAGCTGGGATCAACAAGGGCTCCACCTAAGATTCACTAATCTTAGAAGCCAGGGTCAAGGGCTTCACATCCTTGCCATAGTTTCTATTTTAGTCTCTTGTATAGTCCACCTTCCCCTTAGGCCATTGTAAATATGTGTGTATGGGTATAACTCTGCTATAGTTCTAAGTATCTATTCTGGTTTCTCATTTGGTCTGAAACTTCCTTCTTCCTTAGTGATGGTAAATTCCTGTGTAAAGGAGTGACTTAGTTTTTACAATCTTACTGAATTCCAAGCCCTTGATCTTGGTTAAGGACATTCTAGGACTGTTGGAACACTAGCGGAAGGCTTTAGCCATGTCAGAATTCAATTTTAAAAAGCACTTATAATAGGAAAATACTAAAAGAGAGCACGTGGATCCATACACTAGACTAACGTGGGAATGGAACTCAGGAATGAAAAATTAATGTATGGGTAGAGAACGCTAGACTCCAGGAGGAGAGCTTCCTTGAAACTCTTTTGCCTCATGAGTGACTTTTAAGCCTTTCGGCTTGTCCAGCTGACTCGACCGGAGAGCGTAGCAGGAGGCAGGGTATATGAGCAGGATGCCTGCGTGTTCAGGGGTCACCCAGCATAGACACAGTGTCCTGCCACCCTTTGTTCCTGTGCAGGCTGTGGATCACACAGTTCTGGGAATGAGGCGGGGAACAGGGATGACCTCAGATTCTCCCAGAGGCTCCAGCATCATGCTCACTTGCACCTCAGCCTCCACCGTAGAAGAACTTTACAGGTGAAGTGAAGGAGGAGGTCAGGACCTAGTACAGACCGTTCTCTACAACATCCAGCTTCGATGGGATACCCCAATGCTGGAATAATTACCCCAATGCTGGGATAATTACCCCCACTCTAACTGGGGCAAATGCTATTTATAGAAAATTTCCTCCCTTCTCCTCCCCTCTGCTTCTAGACCCTTCTCTGGAGCCACTTCCCTCAGGTGTTGGGCAGATCAAAGCCAAGGCCTACAGCTGAGCAGCTGAACAGGATGGGTGGTGGGTGTTTTGCAACCCAATCTCCAGGATCCTATAGGAGACCACAGGCCTGATGGTTAGCACTGCCAATTTGGTCACCTAGGAGACAAACCTTTCAGCAGGCTTGGGAAGGATTAGCTATATGAGAGTGGGCATTGCTGGTGGGAAGACCCAGCTTAACTGTCCATGGTACCATTCCGTGAGCCGGGGTCCTGGGATGAATAAAATGTGGGTGTGGATGGCTACTCTTCATTGGAAAGTTGACTACATCGGAATTAGTGCAAAAACACCCACCACCCATCCAGTGCAGACATGGAGAGCATACCCGTGAGAGTTATATTGCGGGGTCTGAAGTGGGTGATTCCACTTCTACTCCAGACCGTTAAGGTAGGAAGACATAGACCTTTAATCTTGTTCCTCCTCCTCCTCTTCCTCCTCCTCCTCCTATTTCTCCTGCTCCTTGTCCTCTTCTTTTTATTATTATTATTTTTTTTTTTTTGGTTTTTCTTTTTTTTTTTTTTTTTTTTGGTTTTTCGAGACAGGGTTTCTCTGTGTAGCCCTGGCTGTCCTGGAACTCACTTTGTAGACCAGGCTGGCCTCGAACTCAGAAATCCGCCTGCCTCTGCCTCCCGAGTGCTGGGATTAAAGGCGTGCGCCACCACGCCCGGCTTTTTTTGTTTTTTCGAGACAGGGTTTCTCTGCATAACCCTGGCTGTCCTGGAACTCACTCTGTAGACCAGGCTGGCCTTGAACTCAGAAATCCGTCTGCCTCTGCCTCCCAAGTGCTGGGATTAAAGGCGTGTGCCACCACTGCCCGGCCTCTTCTTTTTATTTACCTTTTTTTTTTTTTTTTTTTTTTTTTTTGAGACAAGGTTTCTCTGTGTAGCCCTGGCTGTCCTAGGACTCACCTGTAGACCAGGCTGGCCTCAAATTCAGAGATCCACCTGCCTCTTCCTCCTGAGTGCTGGGACTAAAGGCTTGCTCGATGGATATTGAGGCACAAAGACAAGAGCCTTTAATTAAGATCTTGAGGGGGAAGACACTGTTATCGGGGCCATCCCTTCTGCTAGCTGCCTATCCAGGGACATGGGAGAAGGATGCCTTGCTTTTTATCTGTTTGCTCTCCCCTTGCTAGCACAACCATTCCTTCACTGGCAGGAGAGCCTACTTCTTCGGGATTCCAGGGTTTAGTGAAGACCAGCTGAGCACCTTCTGGATTCCTGAAGGTTCCATTCATAGCCCAGCATTGTTGGATTAGTTGGCCCATAACCTGTAAGTCATTCTAATAAAAGAGAGATTCATTCGACTCATGCTACTCTAGAGAACCCTGACTAATACAGAAACTAAGCACAAATATTTATACCTCTGCTTCTTGACTTCCAACACAATGTGAAACCTACCACCAGTGCGACTCCCTATCCACAATGGACCAAGACCCCCAAACTAACCTCTCCCTTAAGTTGCTTTTGTCTGAGTTGTAGTTTTGTTGTTCTGTTTTGTTATTGTTGTTGTTTGTGGGTTTTGTTTGTTTGGGGATTTTGTTTGTTTGTTTGTTTTGTTGATTTGTTTTGTTTTGCTTTTTTGGATTTTCCAAGACAGAGTTTCTCTGTGCACTTGCCCTGGCTGTCCTGGAACTCACTGAGACTTGCCTGTCTCCTAAGTGCTGGGATTGAAGGCATACATCATCATGACTGGCCTTATGTTTTTGGGTTTGGAGACAGGGTTTCTCACAGGAGCATGAAAAGTAGCTGATACACAGGCCCTGTCCACCTGGGTCCCAGCTCTTAGGAGCAGAGGGGCTACACTTTGGACATCAGCACTGTCCGGGCATAGGTACCTCTGCTGTCCACCACTGTTCTTGCCCTAAAAATGAAGACCAGGCCAGAGAGATTGGAGGGAGGTGGCTCATGGGAGACTGTCCTTCCTCCAATTCCTATAAACTGCAATTTCTGGAAATCTCATTGGGATTCCTAAAGGAAGAGGGGGAGTGCCTAGGCACTTTACTTTGCATTTCTGTCTCCCTGCTGGGATGTGTTCTGCCTTGAAACTCTCTATGAGGCTGGAAGTGACTACTGCCCACACCTAACTATGATTCCAATTCCCAGAGCCTTCCAGAATGGTGATTACAACTTACAGCCTTTCCCAAAAGTGTTCCTCTTGGGATGACAGGGACCACTCAGAGGAAGTGTGGTCCCTTCAGCTGCTCCTGGGGAAGAAGTTGGGGACAGTTGACAAGACTGTCAGCATTTCTGGGAAGACACAGAGGGGTATTCTAGTGGTTTCCAGGTGGGAAGCCTCTTTCTCTGCAATTACCAGTCACGAGGTTGGCAGTGATGGGTGACACTCAGTCAGTGGTGGATAGAAAGACAGAGGCCATGGGAGTGAAAAGCAGTGCCTAGCCACAGAGTGTGCTGGGAGCCTCTGGCCAGCTCAGAGCCAGGGCCTCCAGCACCAGTGACAACGTTTGCTGTGAGGACTGCTATCATAGAGGCGGGAAATCCCTTTCCTGTGTCTTCGTGTTCAGATGGCAAGGAACCAGGCTGACTGTAGATGACCTTGGGTTGGGCCCCATTGCTCACCCAGACATTTCTGGGAATCTCACAAACAAGAATACTAATTTTATTTCCAGTGAAAGTACCCTAACCTCCTGCATCTTGTCACCTACAGTCTTACTTTAACCATCGTAATTCTGTCAGGTTCTCCTCAGGGACCATCTGTGAGCTCATTTCACTTCTTAGTAAAGCTTTGAAGACAGTGACTTCAATAATCAGCAAAATCATGTGTGTGTGTGTGTGTGTGTGTGTGTATTATCATAGGTGTGTGTGTGTGTGTGTGTGTGTGTGTGTGTACAAGGAAGGGGAGGAATTCTTTGAGAAACCCACAATCTAGGGTATGTCTTTCTTCCTCCACCTTCCTCTTTCTATTAACCCTTGTATTTAAGCTTTATATTAAAGTCTCGTGATAAACTCCAACTGTGTTTCATTAATCTCATTCTGAAGCTCTCTTCTGTATCCAAGCTGGAAGTCCTGAGTTTGTCAGAGTGGAAGTTTCTGAAAAGAATTCTTCAAGCTGCTGTGGGTGAGAGCAAGGTGTGTCTCCATCGTACCTCCCCACCACTGACAATCCACACCCATCCTTTGCTTCATTGGCTACCAAGTGGTGACCTTCCAGGCATGTGGTAACTGAGCAAACAAAACAGATACAAGTCCCTGCTGGACTGAGGATGCAACATGAGTCAGGGGCTCCACTCCAGAGGAAAGTAAGCAAACACCCAAAACTATACCATTCTGCAGAACATTTCAATGGGCTGAGGTGACTGACAGTGACTGACTGGGAACTGCTTTAGCCCAGGTGGTCAAAGAATCTGAATGGGAAAAGAGTCTGCCTTTGAAAAATCAAGGGAAGAATATTCCAGACAGTAGGGTGAGCTAGCGCAAAGATCCTGGGGTGGGAAGGTACTTGGTGTGTTGGTCATGATCTCTTGCCTCTGTTCTATGCTCATTCTGTGCTACACATGTGACATCTTAACTCGGTGCTCATAGCAAACCTTTAAAGCATAGATTCCATTGGAAGCAAGAGGAAAATATGGGAGAAAGAAGGCGTTCAAAGTCACCTAAGTACCAGATGGCACAGCTGAGATCCAGACCCAGAGTTGAGGTTGTCAGTGCAGGATAGATGTCAACTGAAAGGCCAAGATGGGTGAGGTGACTTAGACCTAGAGAGAGCATAGGGCTGAGGCCCAAACCTGGTAGCCCCACTTTCAGAGAAGAAACAGAGAACAGAGAAAGGGTAGGCCCAGAGGGGAGGCAAGCATAGAAGTGTGTTGCCATGGAAACCAAAAAAAAAAAAAAAGGCTGCTCCAGGGAGAAGGGTAGCTCCATGGTCATCTAAATAGAGTTCTGGGGATAAGCCAAGGAAGGGGAGATTAGGAAAGTGACCACTGGCCTTGGTACAGCAGTAGGGGCCACTGATTATCTAGAAGGGGTCATTTTCAGTGAATAAATGGACAGACACCCTGTCTTATTGCTGTGAGGGGACAACATAACCAAGGCAACTCTTATAAATAAAGGAAGACATGTAATTGGGGCTGGCTTACAGCTTCAGAGGTTTAGTCCATCGTGGCAAGAACCATGGCAGTGTGCAGGCAAACATGGTGCTGGAGGAGCCAAGAGTCCTACCTCTTGATCCACAGGCAGCAGAAGGGGGCTGTCTTCTGCAGGCAGCCAGGAGGAGGCTCTATTCTGCTCTGGGTGGTGCTTGAGCTTTGGATGCTTCAAAGCCTTCACAGTGACACACACTTCCTCCAACTCTGCTGCACCTCCTTCAGTAAGGCCACACCTAACATAACAGAGCCACTCCATACGGCCAAATACATGAATTAATGGAGATCAAGCCAATTCTAACCACCACACACCCCATGGGGGTGGATACTGTGAGGGGCAGACCAACTGACTAGTAAACCTCACTGGCTCTGTCACGTAGGATCAGACCTCTAGACTTGGTGTTCAAGTTCCCATGCACGAGCACCCTGTGACTTTGACCAAGACATTTAACTTGTCCAGGTCTTGGTTTCCTCATCGGCAGAGTAGACGTGACCTGAATGTTTCCTGCTACAACGGTGAGGAATCAAAACAAGTAGAAGGCCCCAGAGCCACAGAGCGCCTTGCAGACAGAAGGCACTTTCAGTGCCGAGATGGCTTCCCCTTGGGTGGCAGCCAGGACTTACTACCTCCCTCTTTGTCTGCTTTAACCATCTGTCTCTCCAAGCTGAAATCTGTTCCGTTGACCCCTAGAAGACTAGAGCCCTCTCTCCCTCTCAGTCCCCCCACAGCCTTTCCCCTCCAACCCCACCTTGGCTGGGAGGAGGGGAGAGCTGAGTTGAATATGCAAATGTCTCCCTAACCAGCTGGTGTCTGCCTCTCTGAAACACGTGTTCCAAGCCCCTCTGCCTCACCAGGACTGATACCAGAGCCGGTTGCTCAGAGATTCAGAGTGGCTGGATTACAGAGCAAGGAGCAGTACAGCCAGCAGATGGGGAAGGGCTGGGAGACAGAGAAGTCAGAGGGGTAGGAGAGGAGCAGGTGACCAGCCCAGGCAGGCCAGGAGCAGGGCGGGCACCAGTGAAGGGATGAGAATGTCAGGGTGTGCCCACACACAGGCTGCAAAATCATCGGTCCAGACTGATCTGTTTTGGGGCTTTTTGGTAAACTGTTGAACATACCATGTCCCTGCCACCCGACATTGGGTTTGCAAGAGTAATGTTGCAAAGGTTAATCTTTCTATTTCGATCTCCATCACTGTTTCTCTATTACTGTAGCTATCTGTATGTGTGTGCATGTGTGTGTATGTGTGTGTGTATGATGTGTGTATGTGTGCAGATGTGTATGCGTGTGTAATGTGTGTGTATGTGCGCATGTGTGTGTAATGTATGTGTGTGCATGTGTATTATGTGCTCATGTATGTACGTGTGTGTATGTGTGTATGATGTATGTATGTGTGTGATGTGTGTATGTGCATATGTGTATGCATGTGTAATGTGTGTGTATGTGCGCATGTGTGTGTAATGTATGTGTGTGTGTGCATGTGTATGTATGTGTTCATGTGTGTATATGTGTGTGTGTGTATGTATGTGTGTGCATGTGGGGGTAGGTGTGTGTATATATGTGTGCATGTGTGTGTGTGTGTGTGTGTGTATGTATGTGTTTGTGGGTGTGGGTGTAAATGACTCACATATTCAGCCTTCATCCGAAGAAACTATGCTTTTTGTCTGTCTCTTTAAATTCAGGCAAAATCCCCGGTCAACCCTCCCAACAGGGGACCTGCTGTCCTGTATGTTGCTTTTGATCTTCAGGACCCTGTCCTTAAACAATCTTCAGTGTTGTGCTGCAGGCTCTCATATCCATGTAAGTGGTTGGCACACAGTTTATCTTCTGGAGCCTGTGTGTGTGTGTGTGTGTGTGTCTGTCTGTCTGTCTGGGTTGTGATTGTAGGATTCAAATGTGTTCCCAGCTACTCACTTGTTCTTCACCATCTTATTATTTTCATAGCACCTCCAAACCCTAGACAGAGGTCACTCAGCCTGCAACCTTGACAAGTCTGCTCCTTCCATTGCTGTCACTGGCTTTGGGAGCAGGAATTTGGCACAGACTCACAGTCTAAGCCCCATGTCTCTTTGAGCAGCTGATGGGCCTCTGAAGACCTGAAGTTGAGTCTGGGAGGTGAGGTAGGACTGTGGAAATCTCTGCTTCTGCCCAGGAGACCTGGAACAACGAGCTACCCAGAGTAGCCTTCCAGCAGGAGTCACGGCCCAGAGGTATGTGTGTCTGAATATGTGTGTGTGTGTCTGTGTGTGTGTGTGTCCCTGGGTTCCATTCTCAGCACCATCCAAAGGTAATATTATATGTTATATATATAAAATATATAGCCTATAATAGAATTATATATAATGTAATAATAGTATCATCCTCTCACACTCGCTTACACTGAGGCAGGCAGCCCAGAAAGAGAGCATTTTCTTAACAACAGGCAGATGCTGTGATACGTCTCATTTTCTGAGTGAGAAAACCAAAGTCACATTTATCCAGAACTAGGACTGGCACCTGTTTTAAACCCAACACATAGCCCCATGAGACAGCCCCAAGTTTCAGTTATGTTACCAGCGTGTCAGTCAGGTGGTCACCTCTGGACCTCCAGTCTCTTGTGTGCCCTGCAGGCCCGTGAGCCCTCAAGCCTGAAGACACAGTCAAGGATGCTCCTTGAGGCTCAGGCACGGATGAGGACAGAGCACAGGCGAGGATGGCAAAGTCCTGCTTGCCAGTCCCAGGAGACAGCGGGGGACCAGGCAGAAGAAGGAGGTGGCTGAGCAGGACCAGACCCTAGGGCAGCCTAGGGCAGACACAGGCCTTGCTCTGCTTACTTGGAAAGCAGATGACTGGAGAATGGAGGCTGCCTAAGGTCTCCCAGCCCCAAGCTACAGGGCGTAAGTGCAGAAGTTAGCAAATGTGCAGTGGAAAGGCCTAGAAAGTGTTTATTAGAGAGAGGTCTCAAGGACCACACAGTCCTTGTCATGAGACTTCGTTCTGCTGCTATAGCGAGAAAACAGACAGTCAGTAACCAAATGAGCGTGGCTGTGTGCCAGAACCACTAGGCATGACAGGGAATCTACTTCATGTAGTGTGCATTTGTGAAATGTCTCTCTGTTGATTCTTCCTTTACACATTTAAAAATGTAAAATACTTTCTCCCCTCAGAGGCTACATCACAATATGCTGAAGGCCTGATCTTATCTGAGTCCCTTGCCAAACCCCGGTTCTAGAAAGAACTACCTGGTCAAAGGTGCATATAGAAATCTGGGGTCGGGCTGGCAAGATGGCTCAGCGGGTAAGGGCACTGACTGCTCTTCCCAAGGTCCTGAGTTCAAATCCCAGCAACCACCCGTTATGATATCTGGTGCCCTCTTCTGGTGCACCTGAAAACAGCTACTGTGTACTTATTTATTATAATAAATAAGTCTTTGGGCTGGAGTGAGCAGGACTGAGCAAGCAGGGTTGACTGGAGAGAGCAGAGGTACTAAAAAAAAAAATCAATTCCCAACAACCACATGAAGGCTCACAACCATCTGTATAGCTACAGTGTACTCACACATATAAATTTAAAAAAAAAAAAAAAAGTGCCGGGCGGTGGTGGCCCATGCCTTTAATCCCAGCACTTGGGAGGCAGAGGCAGGCGGATTTCTGAGTTCGAGGCCAGCCTGGTCTACAGAGTAAGTTCCAGGACAGCCAGGGCTATACAGAGAAACCCTGTCTTGAAACAAACAAACAAAAAAAAAAAAAACAAAAAAACAAAAAAAAAGGGAAGAAAGAAAGAAAGGCCAGGCAGTGGTGGCACATATCTTTAATCCCAGCACTCGGAAGCAGAGGCAGGTGGATTTCTGAGTTAAAGGCCAGCCTGGTCTACAAAGTCAGTTCCAGAACAGCCAGGGCTATGCAGAGAAACCCTATCTCGAAAAAAAAAAAAAAGCAGAAAGGAAGAAGGAAGGAAGGAAGGAAGGAAGGAAGGAAGGAAGGGAGGGAGGGAGGGAGGGAGGGAGGGAGGGAGGGAGGGAGGGAGGGAGGGAGGGAGGGAGGGAGGAAGGAAGGAAGGAAGGAAGGAAGGAAGGAAGGAAGGAAGGAAGGAAAGAAAAATTTGGGGTCTTGCCACTTTTTTGGTTAAGCAACTGTGACCAAGCCCTTAACCTCTCTGGTCCCTATTACCTGCTCTCTACCAGTAGTGCTGTGTCACACTCACCCCTGCTAGCATTGGAGGGACTAAAATGAGAAGATTGGAGAATGTCACAGCCCCTGTCAACAATGTGAGCAGGTCTGCCCTACAAAGCCCTCCTGGGTGACAAAGTCCAGGAGAGTGCCTGTCTTCTGTCTGCTCTTTGCACTATGCCCTCTCATCTGTCTCCCACACCTGTCTTCAGATGGTTCAAACTGCCCACCGTGGAGGCCAGGAGCAGAGTCCTCTCTTAGAGCTCAGGATCCTGTGCCCACAGGCCTTGTCTGGGAGGACGCGGCCCCTTCCAGAACCTGCAGGCAAGCAGGGGATTCCATTGCTCCTTGTGGATGTCCAGACATAAGAAGTCTCTTGACGCATCGCCCTGAAATGCTACTGACTGAGGTGCCAGGCAGCAGCTTATTCTAAAGCTTGTAGTAGAAAACAGTGTGTGTGTGTGTGTGTGTGTGTGTGATCAACAATGGCAACAGGAAAAGGATACTTTCTCAAGAAACATTTTATAGTAATACTATTGTGTGTGCTATGTGTGTGTGAATGAGGGTGTGTGTGTTATGTGTGTTTGTGTGAGGGTATATATGTGTATATGTGTATGTGTATTATGTGTGTTTGTGCGAGGGTGTATATGTATGTGTGTGTGTTATGTGTGTTTGTATGAGGGTGTATATGTGTGTATGTGTTATGTGTGTTTGCATGAGGGTGTATATGTGTGTTTGTGTGAGGGTGTGTTTGTGTGAGGGTGTGTGTGTGTGTGTAGTCACAGGACAACTTTGGGGAGTAGGTTTCCTCCTCCCACCTTGTTGAGGCTGACACTCTCTGCTTCTGCAGCAACTCCAGGCTTGCCTTAGCAGTCTTTAGGTTGCGGGCATGCCACCACATTCACCTCTTTGATGGGGGCTCGAGGATTGAAATGAGTTTGTCAGGCTTGTGTAACAAGCCCTTTTATCCCTCGAGCCTTCTTGCCTGCCCTGGGGGGAAAGAATCTTGAGAGAGGAGAGAGGAGATAGAGGCTGGACATTACCGTGCCATGAGTACCCAGGTCTAGAGCCTGGTGTCGATATCCTTGAGTTTTAGAGAGGCTGTGCATGGACAAAACCCAGCCTGTGAGATCCTCTCCTCCAGTCTGTCAGGGAGGGAAGCAGCTGGAGCAGCTATCTGCTGTTTTTGGAGCACATCTCTCCCTGGGACGGAAGGAACCTGCAGGCAAAGGACCACCCAGCCCAGCATCTCCCTGCCCAACCAGAATGAAGTACCACAGATGGCTTTGCTTATGCAACAGAAATTTATTTTCTCACAGGTCTGTAAGCTAGAAGTTCAAGATCGAGCTGATGACAGCTCTGAATTCTCCAGAGGCCCGTGTCTAGGCTTACAGATGGCCAGCCTCTTGCCGCATCCGCACATGGCCTTTCCTTTGCCATATACCCTTGGTCTCTTTTTGTCCCTAAATTGTCTTCTCTTATAAGGACAAGCACTCACATGAATAGCCCACCTCTGTGACCTTATTTTAAACTAATTACCTCTTTAAAGTCCTGGAGAGATTGGAGTTATCCCTAGTAACACTATAGGGTGTGGGGGAGGGGCTGCAGCTTCAACAGATGAATTATGAAAGAACAGAGTTCAGCCTATAACTCTATGGAGCCACCTCCGGGGCCTGAGCTGCTCACAGCTAACTGAAGCCCCTCTTGGTAATACAGCAGTGCAGAGGAGTCCTGGATAGCCTCCTTCCTATATACTCTTTAAAGACACAGGATATCAATAATTATAGAGGATTAAGGGTGGATTTCAGATATCCAGAGCTCACCTCTGTCTCAGTCTGGTTTGGTTTTACAAATACAGAGAGAGCCCCATTATACGTCGTCCAGTCTGATCCTGAACTCACTATTTAGTCAAGCCTGGCCTGGAAGTCAGGGTGAGCCTCCCTCTGAGCTCAGACTCCCAAGGACTAGAATCACAAGGTCTGCATCCCTGTGTCCGATGGCTTTGAAGGGCCACAAATGCACAGACAGGAAGTTGTGTCTTCCCCTCGCTATCTGCCACACAGGTGGCCAGCCCCTGCCCCACCCCTCGGCTGTTGTGAGCGACAGGCACAAGATCCCAAGCTTTGGACCCAAAGAGAAGCCACTGTAGCCTGTGGTAGCCCCAGCCTCCCCTTTCTCCAAGGGTTCCTGTGGCTCGTGCAGGCAGTTTTAGTTCACATGGGGTACAGTGGAAGTGAGTGGGGGGGGTGCAGAGTGTAGAAGGTGAAGCCACCACACACACACACACACATACACACCCGGCAGGGAAAGCTTTCCATAAGGTTGGTCTTCTAGCCAGCAGCTCAGGTGCCCCGGCTGGCCCAGCATGGAGCAAACTTCCCCCTCTCCCCGCTTCATCTCCTTGGCTGCTTCCACCAGGTTTGGTTCCTCCCTCCCCAGCAGACGGGCAGGGTGGCCGGCAGGTTGGGAGTTGGGAGCTGGCTTTGTGTATCCCTCCTGGTACGATTATTAAACGCAAATTACAAAAGACGTGACCCAAACGATCTTTATTTCTTCTTTCAACAAGGGTTGCCTGCAGGGCCTTGATTCCAAATTCCGTTTCAATTATCTCGGCCATTTCCCACACAAAGCGGCTGGTGTTTGTAATTGCCAGTGAGGAAAGAGGCAGGGAGAGGAAGTCAAGGGGCCCTGACTCATGGTGTCTGCCTCTCCAGTCTGAACTTGCACTTGTAGCCATCAAAGCTCCTCACTAGGCTGTATCACCAAGGGACGGATGCCGGCAAAGAATAGGTAACAGAGACCCAAGCCCCACGGCCACATAAAAATCTAGGGTTTCTCTCTTCCTCTCTGGTTCTCTAAGTGGAGGCACCTGGATGGCTGCTCCGGAAAATCCAGGAACACAGGGTGTGGGGGAGACAGAGTCACGTGATTTCTACCTTGTCCTTGCGCTATGGGGCCTGATGGGAAGTGTTTCAGGAATCTAGGAAAGAAGCCATTGTGAACGTCCCTGCTAGCTTTCTCCAATGGCCGGGTCCCCAAAAGCACTGAATTACTAACGTTGAGAGTTGACATGACATCTCACTGTGTTCGGGACCGTGTCACATTGGAAGAGGAATGAAAGTTCATGCTGTATGGCCCTGGGGGGTGGGTAAGTCTGCCTGTCCCACTCACGGGGCAGCTGGCCTTGAACAAGTATGTGATCTTGTTGAGCCTTCTTGGGGCCATCATCTGTGACACTGAAGTACTTGTATTTTGACCTCATAGGGATGCTGAGACTACTAAATTAAACTCGAGGTGAAACCTCAGCACAGTGCCTGGCACACAGTAGGTGTGCCATAAATGTTAGCAGCTGGAGTTACAGCCCAAATTAATATACAGAAGCAGGCTAAAGCCATAGGTTTGAATGGCTCTGTAGTCTACCCCTGTCACCTTGTTCCCTTCTGGCATCCAGGATCCCAAGGGGAGGGGGGTCTTGAGGCCACTCAGATTCAGGGTCAGTGGCCCCACCAAGGGACTGTGGGCAACAGGCCGCAGGCCCAGACGGGGCTATCGCGAAGGGCGATTTACAGCCCCGCTTAGCCAGGGCCGGGCGAGTCATTTGTCACGCCAACCCCGGGCACCTTGTTCTACCTGTGTTGAGTGTGTTTTATTGGTGTTGAGCAGAGTGAGGCCAGAGCAGAGTCGGGGATAGGAAACCCACTCAAGTGAAAAATGAAGGAGCCAAATGGGATTGAGTGGAGACGGACGGGGCCAGGCAGCAGGGAAGGCGGTGAGGAGAGATTAGAAAACACAAGACAAATGTGTGCATCAGCCCCCGGGGTTCCCAGGAAGAGGGGCACATGGCACCTCCCTGGCTCTGTCACACACACACACACACACACACCCCAAGAAAAGACATCCAGGAAGGAGCAGGGTTCCAGCCTGAGGGCTCCTGGAGCCTACAGGCTATGGGTTCCAAAGAAGGTTTTAAACAGAAGCAAACCTAATTCTTCAGCCCAGCTCCCCAGACCACCCTGGGGGAGAAAAGGGAGGCCCCAGCTGATCTGTTTAGGATTCCTTCTGCTTCCTTCAGCATCCCTCCACACAGAAGTTTCGAGTCTAAAATCCTGAGATGAGACTCTGGGGTAAGGGAGATGTAGAGATCTCCCTGTTAGGGACAAGAAAAGAAAGAACAGGAGAGGGAGGCCAGGGGAGAGTCAGAGAGAAAGGGAGAGAGGCAGATAGAGAGATAGACACTGGGCTTTGTGCCCGCAACAAGCCACTAAAGGTGCATTTTTAATTAAATTTATACAAAATGTGTCAGTTTTATCTCTAGGTTTCAAACCTGACTCTTTGCTATCAAAGGAAAGTATTGATCTCTATTGCCCCGGAGCTACCTGACTGAATTAAACAGAATAAATAGGAGGAGGAGGACAGAAAGGTTCAGAAACAACCGCAGAGAGGCGAGAAAGCTAATGGCCCCACCATCATTTGCTGCAATTAAAAAACAAAACCATTTAGAGGGCCTGTTAACACCTTGAAGTCAGAAAACTCCACACACACAAAAGCTCTAAACAGCTCCCAGGCAAAACATTTTAATTGCTATGAATGCTTCCATCTCTGGCTGGCGCTTGGGTATCTGTGCAGTTTGCTGCAATACCCAGGTGCATATGCACTGCAGTCCATCCACTGTGCCCACCTGCATCTGCCCCTCCCCCTCCAGCCCTGGCCCTTTGTATCCGGAGCCCCAGACACATCTGGTTTTAGGCCTCGCTCTGCCTTGCGTTTCCAGAAGGGAAGGGATAACAAGCACCGAGTAGCGGTGCGACGAGGAGGCAATCTCTTTATTCAAGAATTTGGCACAGGGTTTGGAGCCGAACGAACGCACAGTGTAAGGGAGGAACAGGAAGTGAGTGTCCACCCAGCAGCTGATGCTATCCTGAAGGTGAGGGACTTCCTAGGAGTGCCCACATGGGAGTGCCCACCCTTAGGCTGTGCCAGCAACTGCTTTTTGGGGCTAATCAATCATGCCTTCCTATTTGTGGCACTTCTCCCAAAGGCCTCTGAACTTATGAGTCTGAGCCTCTGACCTCCCATTTTGTCTCATCCGGCAGTGTTTGTGCCAATCACCCCAGGGTCTGCAGAAGAGGCACAAGCTGCTGATAGTCCATATTGGGTGGCTCTCTGGCTGTTGCTACCCAGCTCAAGATCCGCTTGTCGGCATGTGGCCAGTATAGGTGCCTGAGCCACACACAGAAGAGGCCACTCTTGATTTCATGCTCTGTGATTTCTTTTTTTTTTTTTTTTTTTTTTTTTTTTGACTAGCATCTCACATGTAGACTAGCCTGGGTCTCATTCTCCTGCGATCATACGCCTTTGAGAGGTACAGGCTAGAGTACCATCACTCCAAGGCCTAGCAGGAGAGAGGTTATTCCCCTCTCCACCTGGGAGCAGCGGGCTGACCAGCACTGCTTAATTAAATGAGGGGAAAGATCAGGTCAGCACTAGATAAGCAGGCAGGGTTAGGACGCATAGCAAGAATGGGCAAGGGAGAGCTGTCAGCACCCTGGCCTGCGGAGCGTGATCATTAATAATGATAAGCAGGAGAATGGGAATAATAAAGGACTAATGAACTGGCCCTGAAAGTGACAGGAGATGGAATCTGATAGAAAGCCACCCCCCTCTGTGGGTGCCCACAGTCCTGAGGCTGATGGGAGAGGGGTACAGGAATGAAGGCTCCCAGGGCCACCTGCTTTCAGCATGCTAGTTTGTCCTGAGGCTCAATTAGCTCCCACACACTCTTTCCAAAATGCACCTTCCCAGACCACACCCCAGAGATTTCCTAGGTCTCCAATAGAGGCCAGGCCACCTGCATTTTGTACGTCTCCCCTGGAGCATAAAAGGCAGGCTGTCTGTGAACTATGCCAGGCAGGGTATTCAACCCAGAGCTGGGGCCAGTTTCATGTCTCCACCATTCTAACAGTATGTGTGGCCGCACGTGACAAATGACAGACAGTAGCACAGTGTGGAGAGACAAATCCGAGCCTCTCACATGCTCAGCCAAGCCAGGCAATGCTAACCGTGTGCAGGAAGGAAGGAAGGAAACATCGGAGCCATCTTACTTTGTCCTGTTCCGGATCCTGGCATTGGTGCTGACAGACACAAACATTGTCATCTCTTCTAATCAGAGGTCACTCAACTTGAAATGTCCCCAAAACCTGAGCAAGAAGGCCAGGGAGATACTGGAGGGCCCTTGTGAGTCCCACAAGGCCCATGCCATCCCGTATAGTTAGTGATTCTGGAAGAAACTGTGTGTGGCTGGGTCTTTCCAGGAGGCTGCATTTTATCTTAACTGTGAGCCAGAAGTTTCTGTCTCTGCCTCCAACAAAGTGTCTCAATTCTGGTTCTGAGAACATGGCTTGTTTAGTGCTTACCCACGGTCTTCTTCTGTACCCAGTACCTAGAAGCCTATATATTTTAGGGAGTCTGACATGGGTGGTCTCTGTGTCTCCACTCATCCTGCCTCCAAGTGTTGGCGTTTTCCTCTATATGCTAAGAAAAGATGCTAATAACCACTTAAAGCAGATCATATGGAAGCCTGATGTCCTTGGCTCAAAGGCAGAACTCCTCTCTCTCCATTTAAGCGGAGCCAATAGGCAGAGGCTGCAAGGAGCAGAGCCACTCTGCACTGGCCATGTGTCACTCACCAAAGGACAGCCTGGTGGAGGACAGAACCTTACCGCCCCCTGTCAGGAGGAAGAGCTAACAGGCACATGACACAGGCATGGCTGCTCCCCCCTCCATCTGGAACACTCCGTGAGGATGCACTGAGGCCGGGGCTCAAGCCTCAGCTTCCTGTCTCTTAGAAGTGAGCATGGTTGGCTGTGCATCTTGCCACTGAGTGGGATGAAGGACAGAGAGAGTTGCCTGGTACCTGGCAATCACTTTGGAGACACTGGTTCTCAGTGTGACTGCAAGTGAGTAACATGAACATGGTTGCATAGCTGCCAAGGGTGTTGTAGGGCCCTTGCGTTGTCTTAACCATGAAAGACGATGTCTAATAGAACATCTGGTCATAGAGCACTCTTAAGTTGTAAGTTAAAAGCCACTGTGGTGTGGGATCTAAGCAATAGCTCCTTGGTAGAGTGATGGCCTCCCATACGCAAAGCTTTGGGTTTAACCCCCAACACCAGAAAAAAAAAAAAAGAGGCAGGATATGCATACCTAGAATCCCAGAACTGAGGAGAGAGAGGCAGGAGGACCAAGAATTCAAGGTCATCCTTGGCTACATAGTAAGTTGGGGCCAGCCTAGGCTACATGATACCCAGGAGTCAGAGAGAAAGTGAGAGAGACAGAGAGACAGAAACAGAAAGAGACAGAGAGGGCACGCACAGAGGGAATTAAAAACCAAACAACAAACCCCAAACAAACAAAAACATTAAACAAAATACCAAAGGCTCACAGGGAAATCCACCTTCAATTTTCTTTCTAAAACCAAAAGAGAGGTTGGAGAGATGGCTCAGTGGTTAAGAGCATTTTCTGCTCTTCTACAGGTCCTGGGCTCAATTCCCAGCAACCACATGGTGGCTCACAACCATCTGTAATGGGGTCTGATGCCCTCTTCTGGTGTGTCTGAGGACAGCTACAGTAGTACACTGTACATAAAATATACATAAAATAAATAAAATCTTTTTTAAAAGTCCAAATATAGCACCTTCCTACCTTGGGAGGCCCCCTGGCCTAGCTTTGCAAGTTGGATGCTGTGGCATCACCCTCCGCCCTCCTCAGCCCTCCACTCCGCTGGGGAAGAACACCCTAGAGAGTTCGTGTTCTCTCCGAGACGGAGGCCTGGCTGGGACAGAATTCTGAGGTTAGACAGCGAGTGGTAGAGCCCGCCCTCTTCATGCACTATTCTTACAAAGCTGTTTTGGTTCTTTCCGATTCCCTGTGTCCTACTTTACCCTGTGCTCAGTAAACCTGGGTTTGCAAGAGAATGCCAAAGCCGACTCCCGGAGGCCTATGGTCTTACTGAAGGTTGGGCCTTCTGCTTTCTCGAATCATCAAAATCGTTGGATTTTCTTTTCCAAGAGTCACACAGTGACAAATCACACTGACAGTGAGAAGCTGACGCAGGTCTGGCAGCTCCTTGGTCTTGGGATCAGCAGCTGAGGTGGCACAACATGGCCCCTTTGCCTCCTGGCTTCGGAGCTCAGATCCAGGAAAGACCAAGTCACTGAGGAGGAATTTTAATACCACAAAACTTACCTTATTTACAAATGACAGATATGAACCCCCACAACAAAGACAGGGGATATTTCCTCTACCCCAAAACTCTCACTTTCCCTGTAGCCAACCTGCTTGCACCCCTTAGAGCTGTGGTTCCTCTCAGACCAAGTCTTTGGTCTTGGCTTTGCTTTTTAAAGCACCTTTTCCTTTCCCCACGCACCCTCCTGCACCCAGTAAGTCCGATTTTCACTCTGCTTTTGTGCCTCAGCTTTCATCCTTAATGCTGTTAGAGCCATCCCCCAAGGTCCTATTAGAAGGTCCACAGCTTTTATTGGCCAGGAGGGTGCATGCTGCTCTGTTTTGCCCATTGAGCCTTGTTACATCCTGTCAATGGCAAGGCTGAGGTGTACCTTTGTCTAGTCTATCTCTTCCTCGACTCCCAGAGGTGATACCCTGATCCTGGGCCATTTGCATCACTGGGATGGATACATTTTCTCCTGACAGGAATACTGTAACATAACACCCCCTTTTATGCCCAGATTGTGCCAGTAGGAGCTTACTGTGCATTACCTCGGCAGAGAGTTGGGCCGTTTCCTTCTCCTGCTTGGAGACCAAGTTCTTTTTCCCTTTTGAGCCTCTTCAGTGACACTAGATTCCATTTTTGTACCCACAATCCTCTGTTTCTGTTCCACACCCTGCAACTCTACCCACAGACCGCTAAGCCACTGGGGAAGAGTTCACTAGCCACACCTCCATTGCCTGCCTGTTCTGGGGTCTTGGCTCTGCAGAGCAGGACCACCAGAGTGAGGCCTGTCTCTTTTTCCTCCAAGCCGAGTTGGAAATAGATTTATTTTGGCTCACACATGTGAGCAACAAAGGGGAGATGAGGCAGGAGGGATAAGAGAGGCTTAGGGTGACTACCATAATTAGAAAGCAGGGAGAGGTAATGGTAGGAGAAGCAAGCAAGCTTCAGAGACAGGCAGTCTGTCTCTGAGAAGGGCCTGGTCAGCTCGATGAGGAGCCCTGACACTAAGATGGGGATTGAGTCCTGTGCTGGAGGGAAGCAGCCAGCCTTGTACTGTTGCCTAGTAACCAGCCAAGCACCACCAGATGCTGAGGCAGCCCCTAGAGCTATGTTTCTCAACCTGTGAGTCATGACCCCCATGGGGGGGGGTCTAACGACTTTTCACAGGGGTGGCCTAAGACCACTGAAAAACACAGATAATTGCATTATGCTTGATTCATAACAGCAGCAAAATTACAGTTATGAAGTAGCAACAAAAATAATTTTATATTGGGAGGGTCACCATGACAGGAGGAACTCTATTAAAGGGTTGACGAATTAGGAAGGTTGGAAAACACTGCTACACACACTGTTGGTGGAGGCTACACCAACTATACCCCTTGCACATGGTCCTCCTTGGAGAAAGGTTGTGCCCTATCTTGGGCCCACTGTGGATGCTACGTATGGGTGGGCATGTTCTCCAGCCCTAAGGAATATCACAGAGGAACTGAGGTACAGGCAAACCCTCTGCCTTCTCTCATGTAAACCAAACAGATTTTTGGAGCTCTAGGCTTTGAGGGCAACGTTTAGTAAAAAGCGCTGGGTAGGGCCAAGGCATCGTCACTCATTGGCTCTAGAAATGCCCCCCAGGGCTCCATCAAACTCTTTTTTTTTTTAATTTATTTTTTTATTAGGTATTTTCCTCGTTTACATTTTCAATGCTATCCCAAAAGTCCCCCATACCCACCCCCCCAGTCCCCTACCCACCCACTCCCCCTTTTTGGCCCTGGGGTTCCCCTGTACTGGGGCATATAAAGTTTGCAAGTCCAATGGGCCTCTCTTTGCAGTGATGGCCAACTAGGCCATCTTTTGATACATATGCAGCTAGAGACAAGAGCTCCGGGGTACTGGTTAGTTCATATTGTTGTTCCACCTATAGGGTTGCAGATCCCTTTAGCTCCTTGGGTACTTTCTCTAGCTCCTCCATTGGGGGCCCTGTGATCCATCCAATAGCTGACTGTGATCATCCACTTCTGTGTTTGCTAGGCCCTGTCCATCAAACTCTTGTTAGAGCCTCAATGGACCCAGGGGCAGCTCCTGGCCAGAGGACAGCCTAGTACATGAGCCTGGTCCCCAGAGAGCTTCCAGGATCTCTCTCTGTGTACCAGGCCAGGGTCTGACTGCGGTGGGGAGTGGGAGATGGGACCCAAGCTCCAGGCTGGGAGAATCACTGTGGGGAGGTATCCTTGGGCATAATCCTCACAGACAACAACGGAAGTTTGGGCAGGACCCAGGCAGACATGGATGGGGTGAACCGAGGGCTTTCTGTGTTGTCACTACTCCAGGGGGGGTCTACTTCACTGTTTACATCAGTCACTGCCACCACAGGGACTACAGCCCCGGAACAGAGCAGGTTTTGGAGCTATAGCTAGGGTCCAATGGAACCGCTTTCCGTTCTAAATGCTCCTAAGTAGATGGGCAATTTTTAAAAAGCATGCACATTCTATAAACATGTCCTGTGGGTCCAATGCAGTCTGTGGACCTCCAGTTTGTGACCTAGGAGAGATGCCTATGCAGGCCCTGTCTGTACCTACTATCTGTCTCAGGGACCTGTGACTCACGAAGTATTTTCAGCCTCCCCTGTAGACACACGTTGAGATAGGGGAACATTCCTAGGTCATCCCACATCTGATCTGTCAGGGCAGAGACCTGGCATGGTCTGCATCCTTAACTGTCCTGCCCTCCTGCCTTTTTGACTATCATTTCCCTAGGGTCAGTTAGCACCGGGCAGCCCAAATGGCAGGCAAGGGTCCTGGGACTACACCCAAAGTTCCAATATTACCGTGCCACTTTACCTAGGGTCAGACTTCCCTACTCCTCCAGTGGTTCCCACCTCCAGTCAGACCTGCGGTTGCTGGATAGGGCTGCCTGCAGTAGGGCTGGGGCTAGAGGGTTTTGCAGGGCTCTCTTGTCTCTAAGCCCTGCTTTCGGCCAGGTGTTTTCTTGCAGAGCGTCTGCTGCAGAGCCGCTGTCTCTTTCCCCCAAGGCCGGCCAATGGGTTGCAGCTGTGGCAGATGTTCTTGGGCGGGCTGGCCGGCCCTCATTCTGTGGAAGCCAATAGCCCCAGCAGTCTGGGGAATTCTGGGCTAATGCTCAACCCTGGCATGGTCCTCTCTTGCTAACCCCTCCAGTCCGGGTCCCCGTGACAGATGCTGGGAACATATGCTGTGAATTAATTCGCTCCAGCACAGCCGCAGAGGACCAGCCTCCTCCTCTGTCTGTTCCTGCCACCTTTGCTTTCTGGTTGTCCAATGCCAAAAGAAAATTCGGATTTCCTCTTCTCCTTGTTTCTTATGCTGTGTCCACTGGGCTCCCACTCACCCACCCACCCACCCACCTACTTCTGCCTCTCCTGGGCTCACTGCTAAAGACATTTGCCTCCTAGAGACTAATAACATCAGAGGGGTGAAAAGAAGCCCAGAACCCCCACCCCCACTGGCCCAGCTTCTTGTCCCAGATAGGTTATATTCCAGTTTTCCTGGAATGGATGTATTCACTCCTTCCACAGGGAACTCCCCCCGCCCCCAACCCCTGACAGACCATAATCTCTCCATTCTGCTAGTCCTTTCCTTACATCTAACTCAAATCACTCCCGCTGCAGTGATTGTCTGAATGGAAACAAACAGTCAAGCTTTGAGTTTTTCCTCTAAGGAGGGGTTGACAACCCTGTTCCTAGAAAGAACTAAATGGTATATATTTTAAGCCTTACAGGCTAGATGGTCTACATTGCAGCTGAGTTCTGCTCACTTGACCCCAAAGCAGCCACAGAGCACACATCAACATATGATAACGGCTGTGTTCAGGCAGAGATGAACAGAGTAAGGGGTAGGCTGGCGTTGGGCAATAGTCTGTGGCTTCCTGACTCCTGCTCAGGCAAACCTGTGTGCTGGCTTCTTATCTCAGAGGGAAAGTTCCTCTCTCTCCCCTCTGCACTTTGGAGCAAGCCCAGCAGTTCTTCTGCTCTGGGGATGAACAGGACTGTCTCTTCCTCTGCTATCTCATTAGCATCTCAAGTCAGGGCCAGGCCTCCCTGGGCTCTGTGCTCAGCAAAGGAAGAAGCTTGACAGAGAAATGTGCACATCTCCTTTGAGCTGCGTGAGAGGGAAATAAAGAGAAGAAAGGAGAAGGTGCCTCCTGAAGATGCCAACAGCCACCTTCGACAGACTTAAGGAGATACGAAAACCAACCAACCAACCTAAGGACTGAAGACTGATGTTTGGTGCCCTAAAGTACTAAACCAACAAACAACAACAATGAGGACAACAACAACACCTCCCTGGGAAAGTGTGGCAGTTTGTGTAAGTGTCACATAGTCACATATGATGCAGCAACCTCACTCCCAGGAATCCTCCTAAGAAAACAAATAGCCTTCGTCCCCACGGAAAGCCTTGTATGCAGAGTTCGGTCCCCAACTGGAAGCCACCCAAATACCTCCCAATGATGGATGAAAAAGAACAGAAGATGGTGGAGAAAATACCACACACCAATAGGCAAGTGTTTCTCTGTGGAAAAGTCTGCTCACTCTGAGGAAGACTAGAAAGTGCAGGAAATGTCTAGAAAGTGCATACGTAAGGAGTCACAGCAAATGGGTGGTTGCCCAGGGCAGGAGCTGAGAGCAAGACAGAGAGCAGGGCAGCCAGGGAGTGGAACAGAAGTGATGTGGCCAGCTCCCCAAATTTACTAAAATCACTGAATCCAACACTTTGAGTAACACCTCTGCACAGAGGTCTCTGGCCCAGGATGCCCACAGGACCCACTAACCACTGGGCAGGGCCCTTCATCTATAAGGCCCTTGTTGCTATCAGTAGGGTAATTTAATGTGTCTCTGGTGCATGGAGTTGAAAAGGCTTCAAGATTCCTGGGGATCAGTAAAGACAACTGGTAGTGTAAGCCTTAGCTTACCAGGGACTCCCTGAGTGAACCACATGGAGCCAGGATTGATGCAAAAAAGCAAGAAGAATTTATTGTTCCAGTGCATTGAAGGAGAGGCTGCGACCCCCAGCACCCATTTGGCAAGTTTTTATATGGTTTCCAGGGGGAGAATAGAGCATCAGCAACTAGGCACAATATGGTTGGCTGAACAGTGCACTCCTTAAACTTGGTCTTTAGGGAATGAGGTGACAAGAACTTCCCTTGTCTGAAGGTGGGCAAGGTGGAATGCTTCTCGCAGGTCGGTTCCCACCCTGTGGTCTGAGAAATGTTAATTAGCCTCTCCCTTCCAGAGGGGTGTTTCATGACCTTCCCAAAGTTCCTAATCTGACCTTTTCATTAGCCTTTAGCCATCAGAGACAGTGAAGGCCCCTAGTTCCAGTAGCAAGCCTCCCCTGAAAGAAGAGCTGCCAATTCCAGGGAGTGTTGTGCCATGTAAACCTCTTAGAGCATTCTGTCTTGCCAGACCACTGGGCACACCTGGTCTGCTCTGCGGCCTAGGATCTGGCAGCCTCCTCCTGACCTCTAGCACATGACAGAGGCCATTGTTCCCCTTCCACACAGCAGAAATAGCTCCACTTCACCAGGCAGAGGCATGAATAGGAAAAAGAAAGAAAGAAAGAAAGAAAGAAAGAAAGAAAGAAAGAAAGAAAGAAAGAAAGAGAAAGGGAGGGAGGGAAGGAAGGAAGGAAAGAAAGAAAAAAGAAAGAAAGAAAGAAAGAAAGAAAGAAAGAAAGAAAGAAAGAAAGAAAGAAAGAAAGAAAGAAAGAAAGAAAGAAAAAGAAAACAATGTTTCCTATCATGCTTGAAGGCGGAAGAAGCAGAGAATCCCTGTGACACCCAAGAGGCCTTGGGCACACAGAGGCATAACACCTTATCTCCTCTGACTGGCTTGACTTCCATATCCTGACCTCTAATACTCCTCGGGTCAGGCCAGGTCCATCCTAGCCTCCTGGTTCTGGGAAGGTCCTCACCACTGGACCATCAGGCTTACTCTTTCCATCAGCCCCTTCAGTGGCAGCCAAGATGTAGCCTCTCCTGATCATACACTTATTTTTATTTTCTTTTAGAGTCAGGTGTGCTGGCTATGAAGCTGAGAATGACCTTGAATTTCTGCCAATCATGCTGTCTCCACCTCCCAAGAGGAAAGATGATGGGTGGATGCTGCCATGCCTAGTTTCTGCAGTGCTGGGTTTGAACCCAGGGCTTTGGACATACTAGGCAAACACTCTACCACCTGAGCCACATTCCCAGATGGGTCACTCTGTTTTAAATGACAATGCATAGGTCTGGGCCTCGTGGGCTCGGACACAGCGATGGTTCTATGCCACAAGCCTTTAGGCGCTTCAGAATAAGAAGAGATGCCTGCTCTGGAACTAGGGGGTCGGGCAGAAAGTTCTGGAGAATGTTGGATTCTGCCCAGTCATTGCATAGGTTACTTTTGCAAGCTGAAGGCAACAGAGGTGCCACTTGATGACCCTGGGGACTCGCCCTCAGCCTCAGTGTGCCACATGGGTTAAGCATGTTTCACTGTGTCCCTGTAAACTGGCAGGCTGGGGAACTGCAAGTGCTGAGAGCTCAGCTTGAGCACTCAGTGTGAGCTGGAACTTGCTGATATTGTAGGGAGAAGGAAGGAGCCAAACCCTAGCCACAAGCTTGGGCCAGCCAAAGACCTCCAAGGTTAAGAGCCCGGAGGCCGCTGTGGAGTTCGATGGTAATTAAGGGACTAGAGCGCAGCCTTTGTCCTTTGGGTTTCAGAAGGATGTAGGCTCAAGAGAAACCAGCCGGGATGAAAACTTCTCAGTGGCCATGGGAATTATTCCAAAGAAGGCCTGTCTTGTGTCTGACTCCAAAACAGGACCCCAAAGCCACTAAGTCCCTGAGTTTATAATTAACCGACAAGCATCCACTCTGCAGATCTGGAGCCCAGTAGCTCACCAGGGAAGGGCACTGTAGTCACACAAAAATAACCCCCCAGTGGGTTTTTGAAGTGTTGAGCCTCTTTGTTTTTTCTGAATTTTAATGAAGGGCTTTCCAAGCAGGAAGGCTCTGCGCTGAGCCTCCCACTCAGAGGCCAGAGAATGGGCCTTGGTTAGCTGCAGCAGTCTTCCTGCCTGTCCAGCACAGGCAGCCCAGGAAGAGAGGAAGATTCCCTGTCCTCCTCCCCCTCAAGATCTTTTCAGGGGAAAAAAGAGAAAAACAAAACCAAACCAGGAACTGTGGAGGAAGTGGGTAGGGCTAGCTGTGCACCTCAGCACAATCTGAAGCAAGCAGTGAAGCTGGGGATCAGAGGCCAGCCAGCCATGCTGTGCCAGGAGAGTCATAGGCAACTGAAAGCAGGGGCGTGGGGGGAAGGGGCTGGCTCCCCAACAGAGTGCTTCTTGGGGGTGCCATGATGGAGCCTCCCAACTTGAACCAGCAGGAGGCTCTTAGGATCCTCAGGCAGAAGGGAGAAAGGAGAGGGTAGTCTGAGCAGCCAGCCGCCCATCCTGCCGAGGCCCTCTCATGATCATAGCCTGACCCTCACTGGGAGGGCACGGTGGGCACAGGTGAAGCACAGGAGTGACAACTGCTCCATCCCACCACACACAGCTTCCCATTCTTTAACTGTGTACAGTTTGGAGTCCTTATCTGATTGTTTAAAAGTCACCTTCCTGCCACACATGATGTCATGCCTGTAGTTCCTGAGACTGAATTAGGAGAATCAGAAGTTCAAGGGGAGTCCCTTCTGTGTAGTGAGACCTGATCTCAAACAACAGCAACATCACAAAAAGAAAAGAAAAGAAAAGGAAAGAAAAGAGAAGAAAAGGAAAATGTTGCCTTCCGTCACTCATGAGTCTAATATGACAGGACAGGATGGAAGAAATGCTCACAGAATAAAGTCATTTATTGAATTAGACTGCTCGGATGTGTCCTACTGAAAATAAATATTCTATTACAAAATGTTTTGTATAAAAACTGTAAGCTGCTTGCAAGCTCTCTTGGTTTGAAATTTCTTGTATTTGTTCAAATGCACAGTGATGCTCCTGGGTCAGATGTGCCTAGATGGTCCCACAGGATCCTCCTTCTCTGCCCGCAGCAGGTCCCACTCAGTGAGGAGCTCTGAGGACACCTCAGTGTACAGATGGTCCCAGTCCCAGCCTACATCATCCTGCCAAGATGAAGATTGCTAGGTAAGAGAGAGAAAAGCCTTCCCTCCAGCCGACTTCCCACTCTACCCAGGAAGTTGTAGGCTAAGCCAGGGGAGGAGCCAGGTGCAGGGCCAGGAGAGCACCTTACCTCTCGCACTTCATGCTCTGGGGCCAGCACTTTGGTGAGGAGTTTCAGGTCAATTTCTCCATCCTGCAAATGCACAAAAAGCCAGGCTGGACCCTTGGGGCTTCAGCATTGCTTTTACACAGTAGAGGTACTTGCATATGGCAGAATAACCCAAACTGAGACCCCAGGAAGCCTTGTTCAAAGAACAAATCCCTGAGTGAAAGGCATGACCATGGGGAGGAGGGAGACTCTGACATCCTCAGCACTGGGCTCACTAGGGAAAACCAACAACAGGAGGCCAGAATGTGTCTCATAAGGGCAGATGGCAACAGGGCAGCCATTAGGTAGCCATCGTGTGCCATGAGGATGGCCGGAGTGGCTGGGAGCCTGGAACAGGAGTCTATGGCCCATGGAGATGGCCAGGGATGTCACTGCCAGCATTTCTTGGCAGCCTCAGTGATGTGGAGGAGTGTGTACTGATCTGGAGGAACTGAGAACTTTCCCCATGGAGGTCCTGAAGCTGGGCAGAGGTGGGGCCACTCACCAAAGTCTGAAAGGCCGAGTACTTCATGAGGTCATTGTCCAGGTCACGGTAGGTCATCACTCGGTTTACCTGGATGCTGAAGGAAAGGAATGAAAGAGCCACAGGCAGCACTGGTTCCAGGAGAGAGCCTGACCAACTACTACGTCTAGAACCTTCTGTGCAGACAAAATGTCCCAGGAGAGTGTGAAGAACAGAATGGAACCACTTGTCAGAGAGACTAGAAAGGCCTGCTGCAGACGGCACTTGGAGTGTGCCCATGTGCATGTTCTGGGCTTCCCCACCAACTCCACACCTAGCTTCACCTACCTCGGAGGGGACGCCACCTGTAGCACAAAGTCTTCCTCCTGCACATCTTCCAGGTCTGGGATCACAGGAATATCTGCAAGGAAGGTGGAGCAGCACAGTGTACAGCATGGCCATGGCCCCTGCCTGCTTAATGAGCCTCCACACGCCAGGCACTCAGGCACTCAAACATGGAGCTGCATCCATTTCTGCACCACAGCCATCTCTGAGAATGTGCAGGAGGGGCCCCTGCTAATGGGTTCTGTACTTGTATCTCCCTGGAGTTTTCTTCAGTAACTCTGATGTAGTCACCAGGTGTGGTGGTTTGAATATGCTTGGCCCAGGGAGTGGCACTATTAGGAGGCCTTGTTGGAGGAAGTATGTCACCGTGGGGGTGGGCTTGGAGACTCTCCTCCTAGCTGCCTGGAAGACAGCCTACTCTTCTCTTCCTTTGGAAGAAGATGTAGAATTATCGGCTCCGCCCACACCGTGCCTTCCCTGCCATGCTTCCTGCCATGATGATAATGGACAGAACCTCTGAACCTGTGAGCCAGCCCCAATGAAATGTTTGCCTTTATAAGAGAGTCGCCTTGGTCATGGTGTCTCTTCATAGCAATAGAAACTGTAACTAAGACATCAGGGAAGGGGCCTGGGGTGGATCTCCATGGAGAATGTAAAACTCTCAGCCCTTGGAACATGGCTTCTAGGAGGGCAGATGAGGGTGGAACCAGTGGGCTTGGCACAGTCAGACACAGAAATGACAGTGTGTGGTGTCACAAGCAGAAGAGATGCAGATCTACACACGTACTAGCTCCAGAGAGCAGTTATCCCATGTGCATGGTTACCTCTGGAGGACACTTTGGTCAGAGAACCCACTTCTGACACTGTCAGAGATCAGGGCTGCCACTGGCCAGGCCCACTGTGACACTAGTTCAGTGGTCCCACTCTCTCCAGGAGGTTTTCCTCTCGGAACTCTTCAGACACATTACAGACACGTGCAGAGATATGAGGCTGTCCCCCCCCCCCCCAATCAGCCTAACAATGTCACACAAACAGGAGAGAAGTGAGAGACAGGTCTGTCACTTCATTAGGACAATATGCTTAAGTTGCCAAAGAGTGTCCAGAAAGATAAAGATACACTTCCTCCAAGTGACTATCAAAGGCCAGTTTAGGGTTTTTTGTTTATTTGTTTGTTTTAATTGATCAGAGCCAAGAAAAAAAGAGGTGGGGCAAGAAGAAAGACCACACAGGGGAGGCGTTCCTAGGACCCTAAACCAACTACAGATATATAACCAAGAAGACATCCCAGAAGGAAGGCCAGCACTTCCATGGGCTAGATGCAATTTTATTTCCAAAAGAGGCACAGGGCCATTCCAAGAACAGCTGGTAAGATTCCTGCCACTTCTGGCCTAGTCATTATTCAGATGCTGTGACTGTTCTAGTCAAGCTAAGCCAAGAGCACATAAATGTCTTTATTACCACTTCCTACAGCAGACTTCAGACTCATTGTACCCAGGAAGGGAGAGTGAGCACAGGAGAGGAGTGACACGGAAAACAAAACAGAGAGAAAGGGACAGAGAAGGGGTCCCTCGGTGAAGAGGGCTAAAAATAAAGAGAAACTGCCAATAAGAAACAAACAAGAGACACGTACCCAGCCCCCAATACTGAGCAATATTCAGCAAGTCCTGTATCTACAAGGGGGCTCATCCAACCTTGGATTCTATCTCTCTGACCTGTTAAAAATACAAGTCATGGTATTCCCCACAATTCCATTTCTAAAACTAATAGGAATTTAGATTTCTTTTTTAATTCTTCCACAATCAGTGCGGCCTGGTGGTGGGCTCCCTGGCTAAGGCTGCACGGTCCATCCGGCAGAGGGACAGGGAAGCTGGCTGTGCCCTGTGCCATCCACAGAGTGACAGTTTTAGAGTGGGCCAGTCAGCAGCTCACTGTTGGCTCTCCTTGGCTGTGGAGTCCAGCCTGAGATGAATATTCAGGAGTTGTTGAGAAATGGCCCACGCTGAGCTGGGGCTCGGGATGGGGTCTTCCCCAAGTCCCCTTTCCCTCCACAACTCCAGCATTTGGGCCCTGTCAGCTCAGCCTGGCCTCTTCAAGCTCTGAGGAATTACACTTCTGCTCAGCATTCACTGTCACTCCCCGTGGGCTTTCCTGTTGGGCTCCACTCCCCTCCTCCAAATGTGCACAAGGGAGTGTGGGGCCTGCCCATCTGCGACAGATCAGAGGTCAGCGCGGGCCTTGGCAAAAGGCCGCTCAGAGTGGCACTGGTGGGGCTGGCCACACAGTGGGGCTTCGCTCTAATTGGAAGCCTGGTGCCCAGTAGAACCCGGTGAAGTGCCTGAGTGGGACGGAGCCAGCGATGACAGCCAGGCCAAGACAAGCTGGAACATTCCGGTGCAGTGACAGCTTGCGATATCGCAGCAGAGCTGGGCTATCCAATTCCCGGCTCCCAGTGGGACAGGTGGCCATGGAGCAGGTTTTGGGCAAACTTCAAAGAACTTCAAATTTTAGGAGTTTTGGATTTACAGTCACAGACAAGTGCCTGCTTATGTGTTCAGGGGATATTCTGGGAAATCTGTTTGCATTTTCTCTCCTTCCCTTACCTCCTTGGTCACAGATACCATGAACAAAGCTAGAGAGAAAGAGAGGGGAAAAGAGGGAGGGAGAAGGGAAAGGGAGAGAGAGAGAGGAAGGGAGGGAAAGAGGGAAAGGAGGGAGGAAAGATGGGAGAGAATACAGACTGCAGAAATCTGCATTTTCCAGGCTGGAACATGTGGGCCTGGTGCCTGAGTAAAGTCAGATCCCCCAGAATTAGACTGTGAGCAGAGAAACGAACGAACCCTCTGGAAGAGCAGCCAGTGCTCTTGAGTCTGTGAACCTCAGCACCTTCAGATCCTCAGCACCGGTGAGAAAGCTAGGAGCTTCAGTTGTAACCCAAGTGTTGGAGGCAGAGACCAGCAGATCCTTGGAGCATAGCCAATCAGTGAGCTCCAGGTTCCATGGAGAGTGACAAAGGAAGGCACCTCATGTTGACCTCTGGCCTCCACATACTTAGTTAGGCATACGTGCACGCACATGCGTGTGAGCACACACACACACACACACACACACACACATGCACATACCACACACAACCAGCACACTCGGGATTGGTTTTTTTTTTTTTTTGGTTTTTCGAGACAGGGTTTCTCTGTGTAGCCCTGGCTGTCCTGGCACTCACTTTGTAGACCAGACTGGCCTCGAACTCAGAAATCTGCCTGCCTCTGCCTCCCAAGAGCTGGGATTAAAGGCGTGCGCCACCATGCCTGGCTACACTCGGGATTGTAATTTGACACTTTGAGAACATGTGTGCCAACAGTGACTAGAGGGAAGGGAGGAGTCAGTTTGGTGCTGCTGAGAAGTTTACATCTTTTAGTGCAGCACTAAGGCCATAACCAGGCCTCTTTGAGTGTCAGGTAAGCTCTCTCCCACTGAACTATGTCCTTGGCCAGTCTGCTACTGTTGCTAAACACCAGTAACTTCATCTACCTTGGCCTTCTTTTCTCCTCTGCTCCTTGAAAAAAGCAGTGGTAGTGCAAGAGAGGCAGGTGAGAGGGTGCGCAGAAGTCCTCTCTCAAGGTGAGAGCACATGTCCTGGAGTCAGGAGTCTGAATCCAGGCTCCACTGTACACTAACTGTGTGCCTTATGCCCTCTGTGACTCAGTTTCTTCATCTATAAAATGAAGGTCATGACTGCTTCTGGCTCTTCAGCCACTGTGAGTATCAAATGCAATAACGGAACATGCTATTTATTGGGTGACTCTCCATGGACAAACATAAAGAGAGAGAGGAGACACTCAGCCCCGGGAGCATGGCTTCTGGGAGGGCAGCTGAGAGAGGAACCATTGGGCTTGGTTCAGTAAGACACAGAAAGGACAGTGTGTGGTGTCACAAAAACTGACACCTATTCGTGATGCAGATATACACATGCACTAGTCGGAGAGCCAAGGGCTGGCAGCTGGTAGGACTGACAGAGCAGCTGTGGCCCTGTGCTAATTTCCTCACTCAGTCCTGCTATCGAGGGAAAGGCTTTTAGAAGAGCATGGAGGTGAAGCAGGCTGTGTGAGATGAAGCCCTAACCAGCCACAGAGCCAGGCTTCTAACCCCTCCAAGGCTCTCTCAAACCAGGAAGCTTTCCTTCCTAAAGTAAGGCCTCTCACCTCCAAAGACACTTCTCATACAGTGGAGGGCCAAGAGAACTCGAACAAACAAAGATTCTGGGCCTGTACCCTAGAAACCCAGAGATACCACCCCATGTGTCTCACAAAACTCGGGGAAGAGGGCTGGGCACCTTCACCAGTCAGAGAAGCACTCACCTCTCCTTCTCCAGGTCTCATCTCTCAACTCCCTACTTGGAACTGGGGCATGGGTAGAGTCTCCCTGCCCCTCAGCATCTGCTGCACAGCTCTAGGCCAGAGCCCTAAGGTGTCGCTCCTTGTCTTGTGTATTCCCACTCTGCCTATGTTAGCTATCTCAGCAAACTGTGCAAGCTATTTCTCTGCTCCACATGGTGCCTGCTCAGTCTAACTGTAGAAAATACTGTCCACTTCTTTGTCCAGTCTAATCACCCATCCATCTCTCCACCAACCCATCCATCAACTTGTAGATCTGAGGCACAGTGACTGAGCGTCCAATATGTGAAAGGTATCACACTAGGTACAGCCAGAGGCAGCAGCAGACAAGACAGACACGGCCCTAGTCTTCATGAAGCACCAGCCAGACAAGGTTAATGAACAGAAACAAATATCCTGCTTACAAATAAGAACACACACTAGGAAGGAAACTGACTTTGTTCTAAGAGAAAGCGATTGGGAGACCGAATAGTGAAAGTCACATTATGGATGCTGTAGTGAAGTTTAACATGGAAAGTTTATCTTCCCTCGGCAAGCCTTTCCTCAAAGGTAATCCATTAACACTGTATGGATTTATGGAGAAATCAAGCCCACCACAGCACATCTGTCTTTTTAAATAACTGTAGTTCCTTCTGGACACACAGGTGGGTAGTAAGTACCCTTTCCAACAGCCATCTAGTATTCTAAGTGCATGCCCTGGGATGCATGCAACCCAGTCCAGAGGGGCTCTGGTTTGGAGTCTGGGGTGCGGGGTGAGGATTTAAGGAAGGTCTGCTGGAGTTGGGGATGGAGCAGCTGAGAACTGGAAGAGAAGCAAGATGAAGTCTGGCAGGGACACTATGAAGGTCATTCAGGAGGGGATGTACCTTACAGCCCTGAAGGTATGTTGGGGTGGCTGGGGTGTGGGGCCCAGAAGACATGGGCCTGGCTCAGCAGGAGAGGGCATATTGTTCCAGGAGAGGAAGGACATGCAGAGCCAGCGAGAAAGCAGGTGTTGGCTGCTTGCTGTGTGCACATTATGGACACCACAACAGACCAAGCATGGCCAAACTGCCACCGGGGCTCTGCATACAACAAGTGATATACCCCGGGGGGGTGTGTGTGGGAGGGAGATGCACAGCCTTTGCTTTGTGACCAACCAAGTCCCATGGGCAGAATTAAAAGTTTCATATGTGGTCCTTTCACAATTCATTTGCGACTTCAGACGGACATGAAGGTGGTCTGCAGGAAGCAGCGTAAGTGGAATATACCCTGTGCCTCCCACCTGCATGGAAAACTAGCTGGGGTCAAAGGTATGTCTGCAAATAAATAATAGCAAAATAAAGACGGGCTGAGAAGAAATGAGTCAGTGGATGCCCCTCAAATGCCCAGTCATGCACAGGGCACAGGGAAGGGCCCAGTCCATCTCCGTTAAGGTCTTCCGACTACAGGCCAATGGAGCGCCACTGCGGTCTGCACTACACAGGAGGGTTTGTTCTACAGGCCGACCAACAATGACCCTTGGATACTTCCTGGATTTCAAAATATCACAGCGATGGCTTTGGCTGGCTTGTATCTGCCAGACCTGCTGGGAACAATGGATGATTGGGGACAAAAGTAGAGCTGTTCATCTGGGCCCACTATGGACCACCTGGCTCCGTCTGAGGCTAGGGTCACACTGTTCTTCGCTGATCTCTATATTCTGGAAGCTCTGCTTCACAAAGGAAGATAACTCACTCTTTTCTCCTCTCTCTCTCTCCTTCCTCTCTCTCTCTCTCTCTCTCTCTCTCTCTCTCTCTCTCTCTCTCTCTCTCACACACACACACACACACACACACACACATACTAAAACCTAGAATGCTGCTACCCCCTGGATCCACACAATCAGCTACGATCACTGAAACTAAGTGTGTGGCTGCAGATACAGAGCTTGGTAGGCCTGCCAAGCATGCACAAAGGCCTAGGTCTAAGCCCAACTACAAAAGTACATAGATAAACAGACAAATATAAAAATAATTAATAAATGTACGTACCACAAGTACACCAATTAGGACTGGCTTTACCAGGTGAGAAGTCACCTTTTACCCCGAACATTTTTACCATGGACAGCATCATTACACTCAGACACTTACTTCAGACTCTCCTACTCTCTCGGCCTGACAATGAAGACCTCAACTGCTGCGTCTGGTGAGGTTGTTCCAAGTGTCCACAACGCCCGAGGTGGAAGCTTCTGCTCCCACCAGTTTGCACTAGGACAGACTATGATCACCTGCCCTGAGCTTTGGCCTTTTGTGACAGGGTCTCCCTCTAGCTCAAACTGGCCTCAAATTCACAGGAATCTCTCTGCTTCAGTTCTCAAAGTGTTGGGATTACAGGTCCTAGCCAGGTAGGTCACCAGCAGAAAGCAAGCTTTATGGTGGATTCTGCTCCCCTGAGTACAGCTCGAATACCTCACAGGCTCTTCCCAGACAGGAAACACAGCAGGCCCCTGTGTGTGGCCTCTGGGTCCTGGCCAGGAGGAGATGTCTTCTTCTTGGGTTCTGCTTCTTACTGAGCTGACTTTTCTGTTAGTTCTGGGGACCACGCCTGGGCCTGGTACACTCATGGCAAATGTTCTACACCAAGTTTTATCCTGGCCCTGCTGGGTTTCTTGGCTGGGGATTTCTACATGCCTTGTTAGGCTTCTATAGGACACAGTAGCGTCTCTTCAATATTTTAACACATTCTCGCCTTGACGTCCCCACTTCCCCAGATCCTTTATGGTGTTCATGACAACATCTGTCCCCATCGCTTCATCTGCTAACTGCACGGAACACACGCCTCTTGGCAAACTTCTTTTCCACTCTGTGACCTGGCTGCAGGGACTTCATGGGCTGTTAGGGCTCATGCCCAGCATTCAGAGTTCAACAAGCCCAGCAGCCAATCCATGGAAAAAAAATCTGGGCGACTGTGTCGGCGGCCATGTTCTTAGTACATGGTGACCTAAGACAGGGATCGCTGCGCCTTTTCTCGGTAGCTGAAAACTTTGTTTTACTGAGTGCTGTTACCTTCTGCAGCACGGATGAGGAATTTTAAGCAGGCAAACGGAAGAAGGTCTGATTGAAGATGAAGTTAAGTGAAAGAAATTGGTCTCATTTAGCACATGACAGGATTCATCTGTGTTCCCAAGTCCACTGAGGTGGCATCGTGGGCGTTTCATATTCATGAGCTGCTGCGACACTGTGTCCCCTCATTTACAAAGAGCCGTGTTCAGCAAATTCTGTCCCTGTGGACACCCCATGCATTTCATGGTCTTGTCAGAGAGACATCAAACGCTCCAGTAACCAAATACCAGAAAATGGCTTTAATTAGTGGATCTCAATCGTATAAATAATTTTTTTTTCTAAGTGAAAAAATGGAGAATTTTTTAAAAGGGAAAAGAAAAGGGAGAAAGCAGTAGGCAACAGGCTTCAAACACCCGAGGAACAAGGGAGAGAGGTCTCGGAGGGGTCCTGAGTGCTCCCCCTGTACTGCCCATATCAGGGGACGAGGTCCCCAGGTCCCCAGCAGGCCTGCTGTCTGCAGGCTTGTCCCTTGTGATTGCTACTCCTTAACACAGGGTCCAGGCTGTCCTCATTAGGGGCAGATGAAGTGAAGAATGCAGAAATGGTGGCAGAGGCCACAGAGTCACACAACAAACCCCAGGACCTGGGCTGACTGCAGGCAAGAGGGTGGCTGGAGACAGAGCCCTGCTCGGGCAGCTTCCTGAGGAGGCCTGCGATAGAAGACAGAGAGCAGATGCTTCGCCACATGGTGGTGTGCCATGTGTCCCTACTAAACCAAAACTCTCCTGCGCTGCTGGAGAGGCGGAGTAGACCTTGAGAGCAGGAAGGTCAAAAAGGACACTCTGGCAAGTGCCTGGCTCCTGCGATGGCCTGTGGCTCTTGGAAGATCAGCAGCAGAGAAGGGGTTTGCTGAGAGCCTTCAGATAGATGAGTTGTGGCATCACATGGTGCACAGCAGCAGCCTGAGCCCACTCTGTTACCCACAGAGGGGTGTCACCATGTTTCGGCAGGAGCTCTCAGACACCCGCACACAATTCCTTCACCAGTACTCCCTTCTGCAAACCACGCCCCCCCAAGCCTACCCAGGGCTCTAAAGGAATCAGTGATGGGCAGAGAGGATGACCAACAACCAGGGCTGAGCTCTGGGATCGATTCCAGGGCAGCGCTCATGGGAAACAAGTTAGCCCAAGAGGATTCTCAGTAGCAAAGAGCCAGGGCTTTACGGGACTGAATTCTGAGAAGACCTAAGTGGTACATTTTGGGGTGGCCTCTTGGGACTGTCATCCCACTGGTGACTGGCAGCTGAAGAAATGAGGAGCAGGCTCCTCAGAGCTGCCTGGTGGCTTCTTCCAGCTTTTATCTGCAGGCCTGTGTTGAGGATAAGGAGGGAGGAAGAACTTTAAAGATAATAAAAGAATGTGTGGCTGGAAGGAAGGGAGGCTGAGGGGCTCCTCAGTGAGGCCCGGGATGAGGGACACAGTGTCAGTGTGGTGAGAACGCCATCGCAAAAGTGTGTTAGAAACCGGGCATATCGGATTCTATTTCATCCTCTTCATGTTCCCGGGGAAAAAACAAGACAAACTACACTGCTTTCATTCCAAATCCTTAGGTTTTGTGTTTTTCCTTATATATATTTATTAAAAAAAAAAATGCTCCTTTGATCGATGCCACCCGTGACACCCCACATACGGAACGCCTCTGAGCGGCTCCCTCCACGCGAGGCCACTGCTGGTGACAGCCAGCTGGTTTTGATCACAGCCATTCCGAATCGGATTTTCATAAGATAGATGAGGAGTCTTAGTGCTGCTCTCTCTTATCAGATGAGAAACGGAGGGGGAGGGGAGCACGGGTCCGGAGGGAACAACGCAACAATCAAGGGCTGTGTGGTTCTCTCTCTGTCCCCTCAGCTGCTGCAATTTTCAAAAGAGTTTGCCTCGGGCACTTTTAAATGATGGCGTCTCAAATCTGTAATCATCCTTCAAGAGCTTTCTCTTAAAGGGTCTTTTAGGTAAACCTAGTCCGTCAACCACACTTACGGACTCAGGAATCAAACTGTCCTCCAGCGGGTGTGTATCGTCCCCATGGCCGGTGACTGGCAATGGAGTTTCAGAAAGCTGGGGAGGCTAACACTAGGAAGAAAGATCCACCACTTGGTTAGATTCACCTCGTGCAAGGGTTGGGGTCGGGGGAAGATCGCCTTTTACTTCCTCCCCAGATTTTGGCCACCTGGAGGTTTGGCTGGCTCAGGACTTATTTGTTCTTACAAATGTCCATTTGTGTCAGAAGGGAGGGAAAAAAAAAAAACTTTCCAAGCAAGGGCGAGGTGATATCCCACGTCTAACCTTAGACACACAGACACACCTCACCCTTTCCATTTCTCCTAGGCAATACCAGGCAGGCAGGTTGTCACAGGAGCAACCAACCATCTAAGGAGGGTGTATGGGCAATCACCACCATCCAAGACCATAGCCTGCTGGGCTTTGGGTGCAGCTCTGGAGCCAGGGTTCTCTTTGCTGTAGAGAACACTGGGCTTTTTGTTTACACAATTCCCATCATTTGAAAAAGGTCCTAGGACAGTGAGCCTCTTTCTCCTGGTCACATACACACAAGGAGCTTAGAGCCTCTGTGTAGGGGCTGCTGTCCCTGAGAGGAGCTGGCTACCCAGAAGGGCTCTTCTACTCTGTGTGCCACAGCTGCCCACTCCCTTCACAATTGTGGAAGAAGGACTGCATCTGGCTCTGAGAGTGGAACCACCACTCATCCACATGTGGACAGCCTTAGAGAAAGAACTACATCAGAGGTAATTCTATCCTACTTAGAGTCTACCTTCTGTCCTCATGAGGAATAAACCAGGAGCTGAGAACATATACCCTCCCTCGTCAGCTGAATGTTGGGTGACCCACTCTGAATCCCATGAATGCAATGCATACATGGTACAAAGCTTTCACTCTCATTCTGCCCCTTCAGATGGGGACATGCCAGTAACCTGTTCACGTGAACAAAGACTGCAACCCAAGAGAAAGTGGCTATTGACTGTGCTTCGTTCAGAGATGTGATGACAGCAACTCTGGCGAGTCTATTAGGGTTTGAATGAGAAGTGTCCCCACAGGTTCCCAGCTAGCTATGAATACCACTCTCCAGCTGGCAGTGTTACTATGAATCTATGGGGCCTTGAGGAGGTATTGCTCATCTGGAAGAAGTAGGTCATTGGTGACAGGTCTTTGCAAATTATATCATCATTGGTACACCATGATGTAAAAAGCCACCACCACACCCGCACATACTTCTACCACTGTGACCTTAACTGCCTCATCATGTCTCTCCTCCATGATGGACTGAGACCCTCCAAAACTGTGAGCCAAAATAAATTCCAGCTTATATTATGGTCATGGTGACTCAGAAGTGGGTAATACATTTGGTGTGACCTGAAACTTCAGGATACCACTCAGACACAGAACTTTCTGTCAGTCTGTCTGTCTGCCTCTGTCTCTGTCTGTCTCTATCTTTCTGGGCTTTGACAGTTGCAGCAACAGGAGTCTACTGTGTGCTTCTTGCCATTGCTATGCAGAACCCCCTCCAGGGGCCCAAAGCTATGGGGCTCATCTTAGACTGGATGTCCAAAATCATGAACCCCAACAAACCTTTTCTCTTCCTAAGCTCATGATCTCAGATATTTCATTATAGTAAGGGAAAGATGACAGTGTAGCTACTTTCCCTGTTGCTGTGACAAGACACGCAACAAGAAGCAACTCAGAAAAGGATTTATCTTGGCTCACAATCTGAGGGTACTGTTCCTGGTGACAAGGAGCTGAGCCAGCCGGATCCTGAGGTGGCTGCTCAGCAGGGCCCGAGGTGGCTGCTCGCTTTGCCTCCACAGTTAGGAAGGCAGAGAGAAATGGCTGCCGCTGCTCCTCTAGCTGTCTCCTTTTTACGCAGTCCAGCAGGGAGGGTGGGTAGGTCTTCCTGCCACAATTCTTCTCATCTAGAGGGTCTCACAGCCATGCCTGCCTGCCTCTAGGGTGATTGTGGGTCTTGTTTGTCAAGTAGAAAACCAGTATATATCAATACACTGATTAAAACCAGGCTGTCAAACACAAATGTCAATGAGGTCACCACCGTAAGTAACACTGGAAACAAGGCTACCAAGCACCCAGGACCCAGCACTTCCCACAAACTGCTTTAGCTGTGCCTTCGCCATCGTTGCAGCTAGGCGCCTACACAGTGGGTCTGAATCTGCCATGAGGGTGTGCCCAACTGTCCCAGCTCTGCCAGTACTGTCCCAACCTGGCACACAGAACCTGGCAGGCACTGCCCTTCCTGCCTGGTTTTCGTCCTCTGGAGGAGCTGGTTGCTCGTTTGCCGGTGCCAGCTTATTTACTAGGTCTCTTCTAGGTGAGTTATATACTGCAAAGCTCTCACTTCCTCCTCCGGGAGAGGCTGAAGTGCACCTTGGTGAGCGCACACAGTGCCTCCACAGGTGAGGCAGTTAGCACCATGGTGGACACAAGCTGTATTATCAATGCTCCTTCCTGTGGGATTGGGTTCTGTTTCAACATTCTTACCTGATATCCTGTGAACAAAGTAAGGCACAGAGCAAAGGGAGGGCAGCCCGTTCTTGGCTCACCACCTCTGCACTGGCTGCAGTTACCTGCTGTTACCTGCTGAGACAGGGAAGGTGGGAACGGTGACAGAATGGACTACTAACCAGTGGCAATTACTATTGCTTAACTAAAATTATGAACACAAAGCAAAAGCAAGCAGGCTTAGGAGGCAGCTAGGAAATGCCACAAGCTGCATGAAGCTTCAGCAAGGCAGGCGACACACGAAAACTGCTCTCGCTGAGCATGGGAAGAAGAGAGGCTACATCTTATCTGTTTCTCTCTCTCTCTCTCTCTCTCTCTCTCTCTCTCTCTCTCTCTCTCTCTCTCTCTCTCTCTCTCTCTCTCTTTCGAGACAGGGTTTCTCTGTGTAGCCCTGGCTGTCCTGGAACTCGCTCTGTAGACCAGGCTGGAATTTGAACTCAGAAATCCACCTGCCTCTGCCTCCCAAGTGCTGTGATTAAAGGCGTGCGCCACCACACCCAGCCATCTTACCTGTTCTTAAAGAAATCTTTCCACTTTTTCCTTTTCTTCGTTCAAGTTCTTCAGGCTCCAAGTGACTCTGCTGTTTGCAGAAGGGATGCAGGATGTGGTGGAAGGGTTAAGCAAGAATGAGACAGCACCCAAAAGAGAGGCTGAAAAGCCCAGGGAAGATGATGGGGGAGCAAGAGTCAGGGGTCGGCTCAGAGATAGCCCTCTAGAGATAGCGCATTTCCAATTCCGCTGACAGCACTCACCCACATCTCCTTCCAACCTCATTGCGTAGCTGTGTTCAGCCACTTTTACCTATTTTCCCTGTTGACATGGATAGAAAATTGAGCAATTACCCTTAAACTCAAAGCTCTCAGATCATCCAGATTGCTACACTTGAAGAATTAAGTCCCCAGTCGCCCCTGGCTAGAAGTGGCTCGACTCAGCTTGTCCTTTAGGAATTAAACACTTTTTGGTTGGCCAGAAGGATTTATTATTCCTAGGTCTAAGGCATTTCACTTCTGTCAAAACTGGACCTCAGGATGTGAAAGAGACAGCTCTCCCCAGCGGGGCTGAGGGGCACCCACAGCCTGGGGCTGCTACGAGAGGGAGTCACAGTGCCAGATATGGTCCTGCAGGATGCAGGAGGGCGATGCTCTAACACAGTGGCTTCTTTTATCGAGCTCCTGTTTTTCAGGGACTTCCCATCCTTAAAGGTTAGGTTAGGGAGGCTCATGGATGGTTTTCTAACTTGCATTTTGGTTTGACATAAATGACTTGAAAGTAGAGTCCATGTTCAGATGTATATCCAGAGAAGGTTTTAGCCTGAATATTCCTCGCATATGCGCATGTGTGTGCTTGCACTTCCACCTGTGTGCTTACTTGTTGAGGCTGGAGACACGGGGTGTTTTCCTCATTGCTCACTACCGTTGTCTGTTGAGACAGGGTCTCTCACTGAAACTGAAGCTTCCGGTTTGGTGACACTGGGTGGCAAGCACCCCGGGGATCCTCCTGTTTCTACTTCCCCAGTGTCAGGCTGTAGGCACACACCCGTGCCCAGGGTTTTCACGTGAGTGCTGATAAAACCCAAGTCCATGCTTGCATGGAGAGCCCTTTGTCAATTGAGGCTTCTCCCCAGCGTCCCTGAACACTCTTACTGAAGTTAAAGACTTTCTTTTCTCCGTCCCTATACCACCTCTCAGTGTTCTTTACTGCCTCACAGTCATACCTTCTACTGCTGGGTGGGCTTTAGGGCTGACAGGGACTAGAAGGGCTAGAAGAGGTTAGGAGGGATACATCTTTCTACCGGTCCTCCCCTTCTCTTATTTCCTAACCCCACTGCCCTTCTGGCAACTAACTTCTGCTCTACCATCAGCTGAGGCTTGGAGTCACTTCTGCAGACTGCCCTTCCGTTCTGTCACCCAGTTCAAGTTAGGTCTCCATTCCCCCTACAGCACTTACACTCTTCCTCCAAGGGACTGAGTCATAGTGCGTTCCTACTTATTCAGTTGTGTGATAATGTCTTGTGTTCCGGCCCCTTGCTAGACTGTAAGCTACCTTGAAGGCAAAGACGGTGAGTATCTTTTTCATTGTTATCCCCTGGAGCCCGGCCATACGCATCGCTCAGCAGAGTGTTGTACAAGTGGTTGCCAAGTCAATGATTCAGGGAGCGGCTTGTCGTGCATCGCTCTCATCGCTCTCAGAGACTGAACTCAATCCTTTTCCAGACATGACACTCCTTTTCAAATGCCAGGCAGCCTTCCAGTGACAGAGAGCTGATGGCTTCACAACAAGCCAAAAACTTGATTTTAAGAATGGATGATTGGTGGTGGCTCAGCGGTTAAGAGTACTGACTGCTCTTTCAGAGGTCCTGAGCTCAATTCCCAGCAACCACAGGGTGGCTCACAACCATCTGTAATGGGATCCGATGCCCTCTTCTGGTATGCAGGTGTGTATGCAGATAGAGCATCATGTACAGAAAATAAAGAAATAATCTTTTTTTTTTTAAAAGATGATCTACAAATCAAAAAATGTGATGCAATAGGAAATTAAAAATTTCCAGCATAGCAAAATAACCACTAGAGAAAAAATGGGAGCCTACAGAAAGGAAGAAGAAAATCTTTAGCAACTATGTATCAGATGAGGAATTCCAATGTGACACACATAGAGAACTTCAAACATTAAAACCAAATACCTCCAACTGATAAAGGGGTTAATGAATTGGACAGGAAGTTCTCAAAAAGAAGAAATACAAATAAATATTTGAGAAAGTGTTCAACATTCTTAGCCATCTGAACTGCGTTGAGAGTCCCTCTCACCCTAGTCAGAATAAGCACCATCAAGAAAACCAGTAACAACTAATGCCAAGGCTGTGGTGAGAGGACACCAGCACTCCTAGAGGGAAGCGAAATGGGAGGAGCCACTATGGGAGTCAGTCTGGTTCTTCAAAAATTACAAACAGAGCTACCATGACTCAGCCGGACCACTCCCAGGAATACACTGGAAGGACATAAGTTGATGTACCATGGAGACCCATGCCTTCTTCAGCCCTACTCACCATCAGTAAGAAATAGAACTGGCCTAGATGTCCACAAGCAGATGGAAGAAGAAATGTGGTACACACAGTGGAATATTAGTCACCCAGAAAGGAAGGTGAATGGTCCTCCTTCAGAGGAAAGGGAGCAACTGAGGGCCAGCATGCAATGCGACAGGCCAGACCCAGAAGCATAGTTGACTACTGCAAATATTCTCTTATATGTAAACTCTAGATTGAAATGTGCATCTACTGTGTGTGCCTGTTTGTGTGTGATATAAAAGGGGAAGAGGAGACCTTAAGGGAAGAGGGGGAAAGATCTAATAGAACAAATGACAAGAAAGCTGACAGGAACGCTATTTGGCGGGAAAAAGAGCACCAGGGAATCACAGGGAGCGGGCATAAAAGAGGGCAAAGTATACAACACATGTGTAAAATTCCCAAATGAAACCCATTCCATGGTATGCTAACTTATTCATCAGGATGCTCATCTAAACAGAGACTTTCCCCCTGTCCACAAAGGCCACACAGGGCTCTGGCTGCTGTTACTCTCCCGCTGTTTTCTATAATCACAGCCTCCCACTTGCCCAAGCACTGTGTGTAGGAATAGTGAAGTACTTCAGGCTAGAACCCTAGCTTAGAGAGCTGACTGCTAATCTCCAGAATGTCACTAAAGGCAGTCTGTAGTTGGAATGGACAATTGCTTAGCTCTGCAAACCAGGGTCCTGACTGGCGACACCAACCATTCTCCACTTGCAGTCTTTCCTTACACCAGGTCCTTTCTTCGATTCCAGCTAATGGAGTCCTGTTCACCCTTCATGACCTGGTCCAAGTTCTTCCTACTTCCTAAAGTGCTTTCAGCTCACACACATCTTAAGTACCCAGTCACTTACATGTAACCACGCCCCGCCATGCCACCCTCAGTCTGCCACAGATGCTCAATGCCTGTCGAATTTTTTTTCATCTTCTGTTTTGCTTCTCAACAAGGGTCTGAGTTCCTTTAGGTTAGAGCTACCCCATGTCTTGTGAGGGATTTGCAAATGGCTTCCCAAAGACCTACTCCAACTTGCAGATGTTCTACTTACACAATGTTTTAGAATTCTTTCTTGGGGGCTGGGAGCCTAGCTCAGTGACAGACAGGCCGCTTAGAACACATGTGGCCCTGGGCACAAGCACCACACGCCTCAAAGTGTCATTCTTAATTTCATATTTAATTTTCTCATGCTGGGGACTGAGCCTTACAGGAGCTATGGGCATTTTACAATTAGAAATACAGCCTTAGTCTGCCTGTCTTCTTTTGGAGTATAATTTGAAATCTTTCAAGCCGTGCTCTCTGCGCTCATCCCAGGCTCCAACGCTCTCTGTCACCTCTCCTCTGGCTGTTTCCTGTGCCTAGATTCTCTGTCTGGCTTCTGCATCCATCTGAGCTCACAGCCTAGCCACGTTCTTGCAAACAGTCCCAGGTCGTGTCTTTTGGCTCAGTGGCAAATGCCCAAGCCCTTTATAAATGTCACTCACTCTGTTTCTATTCTGGAATCATCAAAAGTCCATTTCCCCTGTGTTTTTATGTCCTACTTCCTGGAAGCGGAAGGCACTGGAGGAGAGAATCACACACGCACCCCCTCCAGACGCCATGCACTCTTCCTGTGATGACCCTGACACTGTAGCTAGTGAGACAAGGCTCCTGAACATGCCCCACGACTGAAAGGCAGGGAAGGAGCAACAGTGTTTTCTTCCTGGATCAGACACTCTTACAGACCGGCACTGCCTTAGTTACCACCATCTCCAGAACCTGGGGCTACACCGGCCCCGGCAGGCACTGGATGGAAACCTATAGACTTTCCTCTATAAACCTAACCCCCAAGGCTGGTGGTAGGAGACTAGACAGAATGAGGGAGACTTGATCTGGGCTCTGTTCTTCTCCTTTGGGACGCCCACCTGTGACCCATCTCTGCTGGGTGTGATCAGCCCTTCCCAGGTGATAACATCCCTTGCTCCCCTAAGACCTGGATGTGGTTTTATCAAGGGAGCCAGGGGGTCTCCTTAGAGGTGTTCAAAAAGCTGTTTAATGTCACGGTTGACTCTATGGCCATTAATGAGTCACAGGAATCATTCCTGGGGCCCCACTGGATACTCCAAGTTCACAGGAGCAGCCTTCCCTAGCCAACCAAGTAATTCTCTGGGCAAAGATAATTCTAGAAACTAGCTATATGCAACATAGGATTCTTAGTGCATAATGGAGTCTAAACATCCGCATTCGACGGAGTGGACTAAGCCGTGTGAGTGTGAAGTGTGATGTAGGAACTGATTTTCCATTAAGGAGGCAAGCAGAACTGAGTGGAAAAACAGATTTATGTGGGAGAGGAGGCAGGTGTCTCTCTGGCAGAGCTTGGCAGGGGGAGGGGGGACTCTCTCAAAACCACAAGTTTCACATGCCAGGTTTATGAAGGGGAAAATATTAGAGGTATTATCTGAAAATGGGTCTCTTTCTTCTCTCCTTCCTTGGTGATACTTGACAAGCACCCATCAAACACTGTAAGCAGTCTATGAAGATGTCAGCATACCTGAGATATTCGTCATAAAGGCTGAAAATAAGAGCTCTGAGGTCAAAGGTCAGCCTCAAAATCCTGCTGCCACCATTTTTTTTTACTGGTTGTGTGACCTTGGGAAAGGTTACTCTTCTCTGACTTAAGTCTGCTTGTCTTCAAAACAGGGATAATGAACAATTCAAGTGTCATCAGTGTTGGGCCTTATTCAGCGAGATACTGAAACCTAGTGAGGAAGCCTGAGCCTTTGCTTGAGTTTAGAGACCTGTCTTGCTCACTTCAGTACTGGAGTGACTCAGCACGACCTGCTTAAACCTGCCTTTGCCCAGCTACCGCTGATGTAGAATAACTTTCTTGGCCATGTGAGTCACCCCATACCCTCTGTCACCCTTCCCCACCCCCTACATCATCTCACCTCACCAAAAATCCCCACATCTTTCCTCAACCCTATATAAACAAAAGACTGATACAATAAAGTGAGTTCCTGCTTTGACAGACTCCTGGCTCTGGTGTGTTTGTTTTGGGCAGTGACACACTCGCCATCCCACTCAGCCCCAGAGAGACTCGGCTGGACCAGGTTCTCTCCTCTCATCAGCAGGGTAATACACTGTGGTATATCCATATAATCGAATATCATTCCTCAATAAAAATGAAGATACCAATAATACATGCAACAACCTGCACCAATGTAGGACTCAAAATGAGATTTTAAAAAAGGCCAGGCTCGTTTATGCTTCTATTTATGTAAACTGGGATAAAATGTGTGTACATATGCTTTCATTTATTCTAGAAAATGAAATTCTTTTATCATGAAAAAAAAAAAAGCACCAATAGTTGTTGAGGCCAGAGGCAGAGTGGAGATGAGCTGAGATGATGATGGGGACTCTATGTTCACCGTAACAGACTCCCACTGGACATAACTGTCCGCCAGACTCAGGCTGTCTACTTTACACAGTTAAGGCTATCTGTACTTAAACAGACTCAATACAGCTGATTGAAAAACCTTTGGCATGGGGCGACGGGTGTCAAGAACAGGCCCCTAACACAAGCATAACAACATGAGTGATGATCCGGGGAGCCCAGATAAAAAGCTAAGCAGGGAGGTGTAGACCCAAAACTCTAGCTATGCACGGCAGGGCAGGGCAGGGCAGGCTGGCCGACCCCTGAGCTCACTGGCCAGCTGAGTCAAACTGATGCATTCCAGGTTCACTTCTTTTAAAAAATAAAGGTGAAGAGCTATCAAGAAATGACATCTGTATCAGCCTCTCCCCTTTATATGACAATATATATGTGTACAAGCACACAGACATACGCATGTGCACACGCACGTACACACACAAAGATATACACATACACACAGAGTCCTGCCGAATATTGATTGTTCCTGAGAATTACCTGATACAGTATGTAAAATGTGAACATATATAGGCCTACTATCCCAGCATGTAAGAATATAAAGCCAGAGGAACACAAGTTCAAGGCCAGCCTGAGCTACATGATGGAAATCGTGTCTCCAAATAAATAAATAAATAAATAAATAAATAAATAAATAAATCACTAGCAAACTAGAAAATATGAAGCCCCTGTTTGGTGGCTGGTACAAGGTGGAGGCTTAGCAGTAAATGATGGTGACATTGGTGGACAACAGAGGGACAAGAGCCAATTCTCAGGTGTCTCTCCAAGTCCTGCGACACTATGTAGTAATCTCTAAGCCTCAATTTCTTAATGTGTTCAAGATCGCCTGTAGAGCCCCTCTAAGCTGCAGCAGTGTGACAACCGATGACAACCTGTACAGTCTCTGGTCCCACACATTCACACACAGCAAGTGTAGCATTTGCAAAGGTTGGACTGTGACATTTTATAGTTACTCCTTGAAATGCAGCATTTTCCAAGGGGGGAAAATGTGAGGAAAGTAGAGTTCCAGAAGCCCTTAGAGGGGCATGGGAAGGCGTGGTCCAGGCAGGGTGGCTAACAGCCTGGACACAGGCCAGAGGGCAAGCGCCAGTGGATCAAGGGCCACACCGTTTGCTTGTTGTTTCCATTTGGAAATTTCTGCTCAAAAGCTCTAGAAATTGTGTTTCCTGGATTTAATGTTTTCTTACGTAAAACCCAAGTTTCCTGGTATTACAAACACATATACGAGTGACTGGAGACAGAAGTTACTGGAGAAATGACTTGCAGCACACGCTTTGCCATAGACTCCTCCCACCGTTCCAGACTGGCCAGATACCGTTACCATCTCCTAGTTCTAAGCTGAGGCTACCATCTTCTTCAGACCTCGGGGGGGGGGGGGGGGCTGCAGCAGCAGCACAGCCAAACTGTCCAACTTCGGCCTGTCACAAAACCACTCAGGCAGCTTGTTTAGATTAGTGTCTCTGAGATACCCACACTGAGCATGGAGGCCTCCCGAGATGAAGAGGAAAATGAACTTTAGGGGAGCTTAGGTGGCCACAGTGGAGAGGCAGAGGTGTGAGTTGCTGTGTGGGGGCTTCCAGGGCTCCTGCCCACACCTGACTTCCTCTAAGGTCACTCACCTTCTTCGTCTGACCCCATCAGGTTCTGCTGTCGGAGGCGGCGACTGTCAGTGAGAAACAGGACAGGAGAAAAGAAAGTGAGTTTCAAACGACAACCCAGAGTCAATAAATAAACAGAGTTAGTAAATAAAGTGTCCTGACTACTTTTATGTCAACTGGACACAAGCTGGAGTCAGCTGAGAGGGAGCCTCATTTGAGAAGATGCCTCCATGAGATCCAGCTGTGGGCATTTTCTTAAGCAGAGATTGATGGGGGAGGGCCCAGCTCATTGTGGGTGGTGCCTTCCTTCCCTGGCCTGGTGGTCCTGGGTTCTATAAGAAAGCAGGCTGAGCAAGCCATGAGGAGCAAGCCAGTAAGAAGCATACCTCCGTGGCTTCTGCATCAGCTCCTGTCTCCAAGTTCCTGCCCTGTTTGAGTTCCTGTCCTGACTTCCTTCCTTGATGTGGGAGTGTAAGCCAAATAAGCCCTTTCCCCCTTGCTTTTGGTCATGGTGTTTCATCACAGCAATAGAAACCCTAAGACAACAGTTAATACATATAAATTCTCCTTCTTCAATAATCATGGTTAAACCTTTTCAGGCAAGTGGGTCTGCTGTGCATGACTGCACTGGCTGTGGAACACAGCACTTCCAAGGGCAGCACCCAGGCTGGCATGGATGCTCCCCGCCTCTGGGGGTGTGAGAACACCTGCCACTAGATCTTCTCTACAGCCTCTTCCCTTAATTTCAATTAACATCATTTTTCAACAGTAGGTCTTGGGAGAAGGGCAGCGTCAGTGGACTGTCACTCCCTCTGCGCACCTGGGTTATCACAGGGGAAAGTTTGGGCTCGAGCCCTGGCTCCTGGCCATGTGAAAAGGTAAGGCTATGATATGGGCACCAGTGCCAGGTTCTGACCTTCAGGGGAGGAGGCAGCATGAAGCACGCCCTTAATTTACCACACAGACCCCTGGCCACGGCCAGGTTCCAGACCATCTGATTTTTCTCTTTGAAGACTTAATTATGACTTTTATTATGAGCGTGAGTATTGTGTCTGGATGTGTGTATGTGCACCGTGTGTGCCTGGTTTCCACGGAGGTCAGTTCGAGCCTCTAGAACTGGAGTTGAGGACGACCGTGAGCTGCTAGGTGGGTGCTGGAAACCCAACCCAAGTGTTCTGTAACGGCTCGTAAATACTGAGCCGCCTCTCTAGGCCTCCATCCACTTCCCCAGTACTCAACACAGGCTGGAGAGACAGTGACAGCCAAGGCCACACTGCTGGCAAAGCTTACTACAGGAGACACAATAACATGGGGACTTACTCTTCCATCTCTTCAGAAACTTTCTTTCCCAATCTGGAAAAAAAAGAGAGAGAGAGAGAATATTTAAGACAACTTATGAGTCTCACACACAAAAGCATTGTCTGGGGAGAGGCTCAAGTGGACACATCCCAAATGCCACTGTAAGGGTATGTGTGTCTGCACACATGTGTGTGTGCCTTAGCATGCATATGTGTGCACCTCTGTGTGTGTCTCTCTGTGTGTATGTGTATCTGTGTCTCTCTGTATCTGTGTGTGCGTGTCTCTGAGTCTCTCTGTGTTTGTGTATCTGCATGTATGTCTGTGTGTATGTGTATGTGTGTGGTGCCTGTGTGTGTGTGTCTCTCTCTGTGTACATGGGCATATGTGTCTGTGTGTCCCTCTGTATATGTGTCTCTGTATGCATGTATCTCTGGGTGTAGGGGAAGACGGGGGAGGGAGAGAGCCCATGTCCAGCCAGAGTTTCTGTGCTCTGGGCAGGTGAGTGGGAGGATTGCCAAACGCTTTCCACTCAGCCCTGGGTGGCCATCTGCCTGTATGAAGCCACTGACTCCACATGGCAGGGGGTGGACAAGGGGCAGCCCCTGGTACCAGGTTCTCAGTCTCTGGCATCCCACACTGGATACGGCAGAGGAGCTGAGAACAGAAAAGGGGCCCCAGGGCGACACTCTCAGCCCCAGAGATATGGGAAGAGGGCAGAGGGAGAGAGGTTCCCACGCAGGTGAGAGTCCTTAGTCCGGGCCTTGGCTGGAGTGTAGGAAGGCCTTCTGATGGGAGGTTAGGTGCGGCTCACTAGAAGAAAGCCTAACCCATCCTCCAAGCACAGTGGGCCTTGATGAACAGAGACACTTTATGGTTTTAGAGCTTTATTGTAGAAAGGCAGGGGGAAAGTGAGAAGGTAGAGAGAGAGAGACTGGCCATGGCCAAGAGGAGAGAAAGGGAAAGGGAGAAAGAGAGTTAGAGTAAGAAAGGTGAAGGCTTAGAGAGAGAGAGAGAGGTAAAAGCTTAGAGAGTAAGAGAGAGAGAGTAAGAGGGAGAGATCGAGGTGGGGCCAAGCAGCCCCTCTTATAGTGGGCTTGTTATCTTGCAGTTACTAGGTAACTGGAAGGAGTCTAGCCTAAAGGTCAGAAGCTTGGGACTTTGTCTACGTGACTACTAGCCACATGCTTCTCTTGTGCAGGCTGTGGGGGCAGTAACTTCGTCAGGAGCCAGGGGTCCAGGAGACATGAGGGAACGCCTTCTGTCTCATGTAGGTGGGAATTACCACCACTGGGTTTCATCGGGGTACACAACCTCAGCTCAACTGGAGACTAGGCTGTCTATGCATAGTCCATTGCCCCACATCTCTCTCTGTGTGTATGTGTGTCTGTGTATATGTGTGTGTGTGTGTGTTTATCTCTGTGATGGGGTGGAGAGGTACATACTCAGTTATGCATGTATTCAGCAGAGGCAGAGATTGGATCAGGTGTATCCCTGGATCACCCTTCACCACCACCCCCTTCTCCCTCTTTAACATAGAGTTGGCCTGTAACTCTCTACATAGACCAGGCTGGCCTAAACCTCACAGGAATTCATTCGCCTTGCATCTGCCTCCTGAATACTGGGTTTAAAGGTCCATACCATCACGTTCTGCCACCTTATTTTTGAAACAGGATTTCTGTCATTGAACCTGGTACTCACTGATTGGCTAGACTAGCTGGCCAGCAATCTGTGGACCCCTGCCCCATGCCAGGGTGACAACCATACATGACCATACCATGTTTTTGTTTTGATTTTTGGTTTTTCAAGACAGGGTTTCTCTGTATAGCCCTGGCTGTCCTGTGCCAGGACCAGGCTGGGCTTAAACTCAGAGACCCACCTGCCTCTGCCCCCCAAGTGCTGGGATCAAAGGCTGAGACATTTCTGGATCAGCCGATGTAGGGGTGGGGAACCCAGGTTGTTGTTATCTGTGGTATTATTATTGCTGCCATTATATGATATTATCATTAATATTTTATGTGATTGGGAGCTGAAGTAGCAATGAAATAGTTTTCTATTTATGGTTGGGGGTCACCCCAATGTGAGGAACTATATTAAAGGGTCCGAGTGACAGGAACACTTACAACCACTGCTCTAGAGTGCAGGTGAGCTTGGTTTGGGCCACTCTGATGGTTCTTTTAACAAATGCTCATCTTTCTGGATTACTGCACTAACAAAAAGCTTGGCAGCAACACAACCTCTGAGACAGAAGCCTGAACTCTGCCACCCTGAGACCCCTCCTACAAGGCCAGGAATAGTTCTGAGTCAGCGCCGTTGGTTTCCTTAGAGGAGCCAAGGGACAGTAGGATGAGTCCTATAGTTATGTGGGTATCAGTGTGTGAGTAAAGGCGGCCTGGGTGGGAAGTAGGTTCCAGCCTATGGTGTCTTTCCCTATAGAAAGACAAATAGGCACATAGGTGTGCCTTCGGAGAGCCAATATAAAGTACTGCCTCCCAGATACACTACATCACTACATCCGTCTGATCCCCAAGGGCATCTTAGGTAGCACGGTGCCACACACACACCAGTTGTCAGTACTTTCCAAAGACATCCACAGGGCACTGCAGGTGTCCTCAGTAACCAATGACGCTCAAGGCTACTGGGCACTGAGGCCATGGGCCTCATGCTGGACAAAGCGAGTTAGCGACGAGCTTGACACTAGGCACTGCTTCTCTGATTTTCACCCTAGGTCGCAGACACACTGCCTCAGCTGACAAGCCAGCATCCCCAGGGCACCCACACATCTGTTTGGATTCCTGTGCACACAGTCCTTTGTACTGCCCCTGCCTACACAAAGAACTCAAGGCTGCAGATAATCCTCCAAACAGGCAGCTCTTAACCACAGGAGGCAACAAAATCACACACAAAACTTTCTCAATGGAGAACTGCCAATCCCACCAACTCCCCCCTGGTAGTAATTTCTAGAAACAGTTATGCAATGGTTACGAGAGTCACAGCTGTATTCCAGATACGAGGCTGGACTGCATGGCTGCTAAGCAGCAAACCACACACCTGCCTTCCGCCACAAGTGTTAACAAAGAAGAAATGCCTGGGAGACCAAACAGCTCACAGAGCAAAGCTCCCACTCCGCAGACTCACTCAGAGTCTTCACCACCACGGCAGGCCAGGCAATGCAGACCCATCAAAGGTGCTCACTCAATATGCAAAATATAAAAGCACGGAGCTTGCTGAGACAGCATTTGAAGAGTTAATCAAGTGGCAGGTTTCTTGTGAGAGGCCTCTCCATCACTTGCTGCCTGCTTTGGCCATTCTGCAGAATACAGCTTTGCCTGTGGACGAGAAGAATAACGCCACCCAGCTCCCACCTTGCAGACGTGGTGACAGTGCTGAGGAAGCATGTCTGGTCAGCCAGCAACTGGAAAGGGAGAGATCCTGGCCATCTGTAGTGGCCCTTAGCAAACCACAAAAACACTGGGCCAGGAGCTGCTGGCCTCTCAGACACAAGTGCCTATCTGCTGCCCTGATGCCACCACCTTCCTCTAAAGTCCAGTCCCCTCCTGGTGTTTATATCTGTGTCTCTCTGCCCTGTTCAGCTTGATGAAGCCTCACGGTTCTCGGCAGAGTTGAGAGTTGCCTTTGGGGCTGCCAGACACTGGGCACTAACAATGTTTAACTTGGGCACCGCATTACATATAGCACACACGATGCACTAGAACCATCCCTTATCACTCTTATTCACTCTACTGCACAACTGAAGAAGCTGAGGCTCAGAGATATAAAGTTCTCAGCTTTCTGCTGCCCACCTGGAGAGCAGCAGGTGTGAATGTAAGACAAGACAGCTAATGCCAAAGCTCAGCTCTTAACCCCTGCCTGACAAGGATACACAGACAGTAATAGCAGCTCTACCTGGGCAGATATGTCCCTCCCTCTGCTAGGAACCAGTTAATACTTTCCATTAGACAATCCTGCTTTGAACTTATAGCAGGGCTTCAGCTTTGCCAAGTCTCACAGTCCAGTGGTTTATTACACACTCTGTAATACGGTGGGGATGGAGGTGGGGGTGGGGGTATTATTGGGCTAAGTCACCTTCTCTTCCCCGGTCTTACCTTTTTGCTTATTGGGCTGGCTGAGGACAAGCATGACCTCAGTGTCACATTGCATGACCGCAGCCACAGGAAACCCAAGGACTGTGGGTTCTCCTGCTTTCATTCTGGGGCTCCATAGAAAAGAATGTGCTATGGAGTTAAAAATCACCCCTGGGTAACTCTTCAGATGAGGGTCTACCTACTTGATTGTACTTGATTCATTTCTCCAACTCTCCTGCAGCTATCTGTCCTTGATGGCCTGATACATCAAGGGCTTGGGTTGGCTACAACAATCAAAATAAGAACCACATACGAGGGACAGTAAGTGATTATGACTGCAACCTGCAGACATTGCCAGCAGCTGAAGGTGAGGCCCCCAAAGCAACCTGGGTCTCCTTTGCCACCAGACAAGGACCTAATGCAGACCTCCTGGAAACAGTCTCTCTGCCTAATGGAACACTGCGGAGATGTAAATGGAGATAAAGTACCATGGCTCAGAGGACAGCCGGGACTCTATCTTTATGCAGCATGACAATGTTCGGTGGTTAATTAGACACCGTTAACCTAGTTTAGCAGGGGACATAGCTGGGATAAATGGGGGGAAGTGTCCTTGAAGCCAAATGGACCCCAGACCTCCTGTACATTCCCAAAACCCACTGTGTCTAATCTAGGAAGCAGAGTGAAGAGTTGGGCACACGAGGAAAACTATACCCCGCTGCAGATGAGAAGACTCTAACATCACATGGGTCTGTGCAAAAACCATGAGATTCAGCAGCAGGGACCAAGTTCATAGAAGAGAATTAGAGAGCCATAATGGCTACAGCTCCTTGCAGTTTACCAACGTGTCCTCCTGTGAAAGGAAGCAATCAAAATGCTATTTTCCTACAAGTGTCCTAGCCTCATGGTTAAAAATGCCTGACAGAAACCTCAGAACTGCTTGCTGGGCATGGTGGTATACACCTTTAATTCCAGCACTCAAGAAGCAGAGGCAGGTGGATTTCTATGAGTTTGAGGCCTTGGTCTTCATATGAGTTCAAGGCCAGACATAGTGAAACTCCAAAAATAAAATAAGATGAAATAAAATAAAATACCCAAACAAAAATTCACCTCCCCATCACCTCTGAAAGCTCAGAGGCGACTTTCAGCCAGGCCTGAGTGAAGGGAGGCCCTTTCTCCCTGATCCCCAAACCAAGGCTCCACATTTTTTTTTTTTTAGATTTATTTATTCATTATATTTAAGTACACTGTAGCTGTCTTCAGACACTCCAGAAGAGGGAGTCAGATCTTGTTACAGATGGTTGTGAGCCACCATGTGGTTGCTGGGATTTGAACTCTGGACCTTCGGAAGAGCAGTCGGGTGCTCTTACCCACTGAGCCATCTCACCAGCCCAAGGCTCCACATTTTAATGCATACAATCTTCCAAACCAAGGCTCCACATTTTAATGCATACAGTCTTCCAAATGGACCTTCATGATGGAGAGCGAAGGGAAGGCGAGGTTGCCATTGTAAACATGACTGCACCGTCCACTCAGGACCAGGTAATGAATGGAACATTTGAGTCTCTGCTCTAAGCTCTCCCGACACACACACCTAAAATTCCTGAGAAAAGCCAACAGATTTCTCACTCAAGTCTCTTCTGAAAGAGCAAGTGCCTATCTTCCATCCCTCAGGGCCTAGCTCCAGTCATCTGTGTGTTTAGTGTCCAAAAAGATTAGTATTATCCTTCGTCACTTCTTTTAAAGATAAGTAAGAATTCCCTAGCATCCAAATTTTGTCACTGTGTGGCTCTAGGTCACACTGCATCCTATGTAGTTTGTGTAAGAATAGTTCATCATCACGTATCATGTTGAGAGATGAAAACCCGCATCCCAGTCCCGTCTGTGCATAAGCTCTGTCATCTGGATGAGATAGAGAATCACACAGCCATTCCTGGATGAAGTCTGCCCCCTGCTGGGGAGATTAAAAATAGCACTGTTGTTAGGATTCTAACAAGGCAGCAAGAAAAAAGTCGTTAGAACACACAGCAACAGTTTCAGTAGCTGAAACCATATAAATATGTGCATGTGTCTGCTGCAGAAAAAAAGTAGCTGAGGGTTTGGAGTCTGTACCTTAGGAACTGCAGCTAAGCATTATAGTACTTTACTGGTCTGCAATTATAGGCTAAGGAGGAGCTGAGAACTGGGGAAATTCTTTTAATTTTACACACATTGGCATTTTTTAAAGATTTATTTATTATTATATGTCTTCAGTTGCACCAGAAGAGGGTGTCAGATCTCATTACAGATGGTTGTGAGCCACCATGTGGTTGCTGGGATTTGAACTCAGGACCTTTAGAAGGGCAGTCGGTGCTCTTAACCACTAATCCATCTCTCCAGCCCAGAAATTCTGTTCTGTACTTTCTATTTTGGTAGGAAACAAGAACAGTATAGAAATAACATGAAATCTTCTATAAGCTCGTACTGCAAAGCCTAAGACAGCCAGTCCACTGCCATCCACTCTCATTAGTGACTGCTAAGTTTGACATGGAGATGTCAGGGACCCAGAGAAGGCCCACAGCTTGCTGGTTGCAGAGCTAGGACCTCACAGGCACCGCTCAGGCTGGTGCTGTGTGCTCTATGCTCCAAACTTCACGGGACAGGGAGACGGATAGATGCAAAATGCCAAGGAGGGACTCAGATGGAGTCAGCCACTGCAGTCAGGCTTCCTGTAGGGCTTGCCCAGTGAAAGACAGGCAGCGAAGCCTCAGGAAGGCTCTCGGGTTGGAAAGGCCAGACCCATGACAAGGCCGCATGAAGCCAGACAAGGTGGTAGCTCCCGGCGGGCGGCTAAGTAGTAACTGAACATAAAGAAGGCATGGGAGCCGGCAGGGTCGGCAGCAGGGCTTGCTCAAGAGCGGACCAACTATGCTGAGAGGGAAATCAGCTTTCATGGGTGGGGTCCTGGGCTCCCCTCAAGTCAGTCAAGCCAACACAGAAGCTGGATTCCTGCAGAGCCCACAGCTCACCCTGTACTCTGCAGTTCAGCAGCAGCAGCAGAGGCGGGAGTGGAAGAGGTTCCTCAGCTGCTGCAGGAGGCAGGGTGATGATTCAGCAGGAGGACTACGGTGGAGGACTACGGTGGACAGTTTCTCAAGCTCCCCACATCGTACGGCCCTGTCTCAATCCCTACTACAGCTGCACATTTTCTACACCTGCACCACAGTTCCTTTTAAAAAGGCTCCTTATCCTTTAACCAATGTATCTGAGAGAAAACCACATCTTCAATGGAAAGATAGCATCACCAGTCAGAGGACCATAAAGATAAGAACACAAGTTTAAAGAATGTATGCTTTATATTTAGGGTGACTACATGTTACAGTTTGCCAAGAGTCTGCGCCTCCAGTGTATTCCATGTTAAGAGCGGGTGTTCGCAGGGCTGGAGACATGTTAAAGAAATACTGGGGGCATGGTGAGGCTCAGTCATTGGATGATCAGGGATGAAAGTTAATGGAAAAGATATAGCCCCCAGGCATGAGTCCAGTCTTGGGGAAACAGCTGTGTGGAGCCCGAGAGAAGAAGGCGACACAGCTGAGGCCGGAGCCGGAGAAGAGAAGGCTACACAGGCAGAAGTAACCAGGGCCCCTAAGTTCTTCTCAGTGTTTCCAGAAACCTTGATTTCAACTCTCTTCTGTTTGCTTTCTGGTTTTGTTTTGTTCTGGGATGAATCTCCCTATATTGCTCAGGCTGGCCTTGAACTTGGATTCCTCCTGATTTAACCTCCCAAGTGCTGGAATGTAAGGTCTCTGCGCTACCACAGAGGCCTGGAAAGATTTCCTCCCTCACTAACCCGTTGCTTTTTTTTCTCTTCTCCTCTTTTACATCCTATACTCACCCCCAGATGTCAATAAAGACCCCATCTGGCCTGAGTAATGAGATGTGTACTGAGAGGGTCCTGTGACTCCTGCATCCCCCTTGTAGCTGCAACATTTGAGGTGAGAGGAGTAGCAGGGCTGTGTGCGGTGGCTTCCTGAAGATCTCAGAGCACCCCCAGGTATAGCGAGAGCAGATATGAGCCAAGGACACCCTGACAGCTTTGGTAAGGGGATGGGCCCCAAAGTAAAGTCTGCGGCAGCCCACCAGATCAGCTGGAGGCTTTCTGAGGAAGCTGGTTCCTGTGCACATGTGGCCAAGCTGCTGCAGCTCATCATAAAACTGTTCTTGGTTATTTCTTGATAGAGGACTGAAAAGCAAAGGGAAGAGCTAGGTGTGATGTTCACCGCCGCACTTTATTTTTGAGAGCACGAACCCATCAAAGGGAGAACAAGGGGACCACTTCTGTCAGGAGAATTTTAACCAATGGCTGGCGTCACTCACAAGTCCCTCCTGACTTCCGGCTCAGACTACAAGGCAACCCATCTCCCTTTAGCTCAGCCTGGCTGGCTCAGGGGACACAACTTTTTTTCCTTGAAAGTTTTTTTTTTTTTTTTTTTTTTTTTGGTTCGTAAGATTGCTTCATAGGATCAACATCTCATTTCTGCGAGAGCCCCAGAGGACAGCAGCAAAGACGATTTTATTCCGAGCACCTAGCTCTTGCTCAAATAGTACAGCGTGTGGCCTTTTCATGAACTTGAGATGAATGTGAGCGGCTCTCAAGGTTTGAGAATGGGCACGGCAGTAGGATTCGAGGCACATTCCATTATACTAATTAGCTGCATGACCTTGGGCAGTGGGGCAAGGTGATGTGCAAGAGCCTTTCTAACTGTAAGATCCTGTAATTCCAAGCCACTTAACCTCCACTGGTGCTCAGGGCTCTCCGGAGTTAGAGGACTCCAGTCCTGCCTTCCCTGACACACGTCCCCTTTGCTGGGAATAGCCTCTAATCTGACAACCTCAAAGCAGCCCCTACTCCACACCTGGCTGAGCCCTGCCTGGAAATGTCAACCAAGACTGTGTAACGTGCTTGTCTGGAGACCCAAATCGATGTGGAGAGGTGGGGGGGGGGATGGTTTTAATGGGGAGACCGGGAGGATAGGAAGGAAACTGCCCCCTTCCAGTCTCATTTGCAGGGACAACACTGTCACTCGCATGGAGAAGTCTGACTTTCTCTTGATGACTCTTGTAACCCATTCACCAGCTCAACCGTCCTGCCAGGTGGCTGGAGGGAGGGTGTCTGCACAGGTCCGCTGAATCCTCTTAAACCTCCAAACCCAGGCAGCTCCAACCTTGATTTCTATAGCTCACTAGAAACCAGAGATTCCGAGTGTGGACAAGTCAGAGGGCTGGAATGTGAGTCTTCCCCCAAACTTGAGATGAATGTGAGAGACTCTCAAGGTTTGCAACTTAAAGCCTGGTGTGGCAGTGACTAAGAGGTGTGGCTTTCAGGGCTGCTCGGATGGACCATCGGGCAGAGGGATTAGCACCCTGGGAAAAGGCTGGAGGGAACTCACTAGGTCCTTCTACCCTTCCACTACAGAACACAGTCACAGGGCGCCATCTTGGAAGCTGATGGCATCTCTCCCCAGCAGCTGCCACCTCTTACTTTCAGATGCAGAATGTGGAGGAGCATTCCTATATGCATTCCTATATACATTCCTATATAACCTGCTCTACTGTGTCGTCCTATAGCAGCTGAAACAGACTAAGACGGAAGGTCACACCAGTGACTCATCCTTCTCTAGCTGGGTGCTCTTGGGGGGAGTTCTGTAAACAGGGAAAACACCGCCTTCTCTACCACAGGGCTGTTCCTGGAATCAAGTACCACAATTCAGGCACAGTACTGGGCACAGTCCACTCACTTGCCCATCACGTAAGGAAGGAGACCCATGCTGAGCAGTGCACCGTTAGACAGTACCATCGTATGCACATCACAGTGTGTATTTAGCCTAAGTGAGTTATGTGCCACTAGACAATATCATCTCAGGGGACCACTGAGGAACCTGAGGTCCACTATTGACTACTGCATTTTACGCAGTGCATGACTATACTTGGTAGTCAGGAAGTACTCAGTGGGTAGAAGCAGCTGCTGCCATGGGCACAATTATCCTCGCAGACAGAAATGTTACAGGATGTTTCTCCTTGCAGGGACGATCTTTCCCTCAAACCAAATCCGAGTCCACACATTGCCAGCTATCTGTGTCTATGTTTATTAACTATTAAATAACTATTAGCTAGTTACTTCATGCCTCTTGTCTCTGGGGACCCAGCATCCCCTGGCCCTGCTGCCCATCACTGAATTCACCTGGGCTCTCAGCTGAGTACCCAGCAGCCTGCCCTTGCTGTCTAACAGATTCACAACTCTGTGGACATTCCATCCAGCTGCTGGCCTCACCCTGGCTGGGCCACTGCTTTGTAAACAAAATGGACTTGACCTCCAAGGTTGTGTAATGTGTACCCTGCTCACATTCCTACCTCCAGCTTTACATTCCCCGCCTCTCGGTCCCTTTCCTTCCTTTCAGCCTCTACAGTTTACTCCTATGTAAAGAGCAAGTTTTCCTGGCTTTGACATGTTAAATCCTTTCTGAAGGATTCTCCACTTCTTCCAGCTTTTAGAATTAGGGGAACTTGTTTCTACACTATGTAGAACACACCTGCACATCATGAGATTAAAAAACTGTAGTCTCACCATGTAACGTACATAGACTGACCTGGTTCCCACTAACGTAGCCCACTATTGCCTCAAAGGATAATCCTCCTGCCTCAGCTTCCTCAGTGCTGCAGTTGTAGATGAGAGCTACCACACCGAGTCTCACAACAGTGTTTACAAATTGACAGTCTAGTTTCTTCTGGAGCCGCTTGCCAGTGTGAGAGCCTAGAAAACAGCCCAGCACTCACCCCAAAGCCGTCCCCTCCCTCCTCTTGACTCAACCCCAATTCTGCCAGGAAAACAATAATCCCAACTAAAAGTTTCCATTCTGGGGGGCTGGAGAGATGGCTCAGCGGTTAAGAGCACTGACTGCTCTTCCAGAGGTCCCGAGTTTAAAACCCAGCAACCACATGGTGGCTCACAACCATCTGTAATGCTATCCAATGCCCCCTTCTGGTGTGTCTGAGGACAGCTACAGTGTACAGGTATGCATAAAATAAATACATCGTTAAAAAAAAGTTTATCTCCCGAGAAGAAAAAAAAATCTTTAAAAAAAAAAAAAGGTAAGAAGTTTTCCATTCTGCAGCCTCTCACTCTGTGGGGAAGGAGTCACCCCATATCTGAGCAAGGGGGACACGAAGCAGATCAAAGAGAATACCCTCCTCACACAACACAACCACACACTACAGACAGTGCGGCAGAGAGCTGGACGAGCTTGGTCCGTGCCGGTGCAATGCGGCTGCTGGCCCTGGTCCTCTCACTTTTGAGACAAACACTTTTCTGTGTCTGCCCTGAGGATGGGGTTTTATTGCTTGTAGTGACAACAACTCCAAGTACACAGCTCACGCCATGGCAGGTGGGAACTGCTCGTGGCCCAGAAGGTATATACAGTATGGAGACAACCATAATCGGTTATAACTCTATACACTATCTCTAAAGGGAAATCCAGAAATCCAGATTGGAAATGGGTATGGGGGAGCTCGAAGTCTCAAGATTCAGATGAGCGACATGGCCAACAGCTGCTGGAGACAGTCTCAGACTCAGAAGACAAAGACGGTCATACTCCATTTACAACTCTGTTTTCACCTAAAGAGAAGACACCGCTAAAAGGAAGGGCAGAGACAGCCTTTCAGAGCACGGTGTCTGGGGCCACCATGAGACACACATATATCGGTTTCCTAGCACACGACTCCGAAGCCTCTGAGGCGTGGAGGATTTCTGGGGTTTGTTTTGTTTGTATATTAATGGGATGACTGAAAATAAGAGACTAAGAGAGACCCAGAAAGGAGCACTGGTGGCTGAAGGAGCTGCCTTCAGCCTGTGTGACCGAAGAGTTGGAAGTTTGGATGTCTGTCCCCCAACCTCCCTATGCCTGACTTCAGAGTCTGGGAGGGGAGAGAAGCGCAGGGGAAGGTTCATCACCGATGGCCATGCTTATCTAATAAAGCCTCCATAGAGACCCAAAAGAAGCAGGCCCTGAGAGCTGCCAGGTCAGTGATGGACAGGTAGCTAACCCCATTACTCTCTCTAGTCCTTCATTTGGCTGCTCACTTGAATCCTTTCAAATACGCTTGGTGGACCAGTGAGATAGCTCAGTGGATAAAGGCACTTACCACCAAGCCACAGGATGTATGTGGTGGAAGGAGAAAATTAACTCTTCAAAGTTATCCTTTGACATCTACACCTCTACAGCCGTGCCATGGTATGTGTACACACACACACACACACACACACACACACACACACACAGTGAGAGAGTAAGGAAAAGGTATACAAATTTTCTTGAGACAAGGGTTCACTGTATAGCTCTGGTTGGCCTGGAATTCACTATGTAGACCAGGCTGGCCTTAAACTTCCTGAGTGCTGAGACTGAAGACATGTGCTACCACACCTAGCTTATAATTTTTTAAAATATGCTTTGCAACAAATTGACAATAGCAAATGAAATGTTTGGCTCAGTTCTGTGAGCTACCCTAGGAGAGAGGAGAGTATTTGAACCCCGAGAAGAAGCGGTGAGAACCCAAGACTTATATAGCTGCTTAGTCAAGAAGCAACTGAGATTAGCAGCTGGCACAGGGTGTAGATGTAGGGGGTGGAGGGTGGGCAACCCTGTGGGGCTGAGCCCTCATCCTGTGGAATTTGATGCTCACTCCAAGTATATAGTATCAGAACTAAGCTAAACTTCAGGACACTGGCTGGTACCCACTAGAGAATAGCATGGTGCATTAAGAACACATACACATATGCAGACACACAGGCACTGATAAACACACACACACACACACACACACAGATACACCTGCAGACACCGACACACACACAGATACACCCTCAGACACTGACACACACAGATACACCTGCAGACACTGACATACACACAGATACACCTGCAGACACTGACACACACAGAGATACACCCGACAACACTCACACACACACACACAGATATACCCGCAGACACTGACACATACACACACACACCCTGACATCAGCAGTGAGGTGTTGAGTATTGGTTCCCATTCCTTGAAGTCATGCCTGCAGTGCCAGGCTCTTTTTTCAGCCCTGGGCTATCCTGGGTTCTAGCTCCCACCATAGCTCATTGTAAACAGTCAACACAGTGAACTCAGGCCTCCCCACACCTGGCCTGAGCCCAGAAGGCCCAATCCTGCCTCACTTTCATCAACTGATTCACTTCAAAGCAGTAATGCATGGTCAATAATGACCTGGTCTGAGCAGGCAGCTAGGAAATGTGCTAGGTGCTCTCACTTGGGCATTCAGAGGCACAGAGGCCGTAGAGATCAAGTGTGTGCATGCATGTATGCATGTGTGCGTGCGTGCGTGCGTGCGTGTATTGGTGGGTTGTATTGGGACTAAACCCTAAACCCAGGGCTTCGCACATGTTAAGCAAGTGCTCTACTCCTGAGCCTCAGCTACAGCCTGAGACTTGATTTTAATGAAACTTAAGAAGCAGAGCCAAGGGTGCTGATCTGCAGACTCAGAGCCATGCCACCCGTCGGAGCCTCCACAGGACCCACCTACGAACCTGCATTCCACTCACTGCCTTTCCTTAAAGCATCCTCACTTACTGATAAGAAGGCTCAAGGCTCAGTCTCCTCCAACTTCCCTCTTCCAAGGTGTGTATGGCTTCATGGGATTTTTTCCCAGTCACTGCAGGCGTGACTTCAAGGAATGGGAACCAATACTCAACACCTCACTGCTGATGTAGCATGTAACACATGCTACAGCTGAGAAGGGAAACCCTGAGGTCGTCTGGTTCCTGTGAGCATGTGTATGTGTTCACGTGCATGTTCCTGCATGTGTGCTCCCATGCCAGTGCATGTTTAGTGTTCGGGCACATGTGCATATATACGTGTGCATGGCATTCACGGAACACGGAGCTCATCCATTAGGCTACACTGATGAGCCAGCAAGCCCAGAGATGCTCCTGCCTCCAGCTTGGCCACTGGAAATACAGGTGTGCACCTTGGTACTCTGCTTTTTTACATGGGTATTGGGGACTGAAACTTAAGTCCTCATACCTACAGGGCAAGCTTTATCAACTGAGCCATTTCTCTGTGCTGGGACCATCTAGTCCAATTCCTCAGGGAACCGTGGGCCAAAGAGTGCACATGATGTGATCAAGACCACATGGTGAGGAAAGGAAGGGACAAAGAGCGTAGGCGAATGCTGGCTCCCATTACAGACACAGGCAAGGGAGGGGCTCGCAGAGGGCTGGTGCTCAGTCAGCAGGCTCAGCAAACAGATGCCTGACTGTGTTTGCAGGCATTCTCAGTACCTCACTCTGAGCTACTGTAGCCTGGGCTTAGCACGGGAGTCACAGCCTCAGAAACAGAGTCAGGGGCTGCTAGAGCCCCGAGGTCTAACTGCCTAGCACCCAAACTGGCTGTCTGGGAGCAGATCCAGCTCTTGGAGGGCACTACAGGGTTGGAAGGGACAGTCGCTTCCAATGCCTAATTGAACTTAATGACTGGCCTAATTAAGCCTGTTAATGGCAGGTCTAGTAGGGCCTTGGCTCATGCCTCAGTGCAGACTGCATCCTTCCCGCTCACCTTCCTCCGCAGGGCAAGGGGCTGGCTGGAGCACAGCTCTAATAAGAGGACAGGCTATGGCTCTGCCTGCTGGCCTTGCTGTTCCAATCACACACAAACGTAGACACGGAAGACGCGTATCAATAGAGTCCTGGGAATGTCTGATGAGCTCTACCAGAGGCAAGGGCACCATACCAGATGCCACGTGGCAAAAAACTGGAAGGTAGTGAAGCCCAGAGAATGAGTGTGATATCTACAGTAGCCAACTCCCCATGCCCCCCCAAAAAAGAAGAGAAAGAAAAAGGAAAAAGCCCTAAAGATCTTCAAGATGAAATTACCATTAAGAGAAAATATAATAATAAAAAGGCAAGGTGCAGAACACAGTACGCTTAAAATTCTTATCTAAATTTTTATATGTAGTATGTATATGTGTGTGTATATATATACACACATATGTATATATATGTATATATATATATATATATATACACTCAAGTATACACACATTTTGTAAGACAGTTCTCAATTTCTCAGTAAAGATGTTAAAATGCAGAGAACACCCCAACCTGACAGAAGGGCAGAGCTTAGCACACCATACTGCAGCATCTTGGGTGCTCCACTGCACTCCCGCTGTCACCCAGCATCTCCAAAGAGCTCCACACTATTGCTAGTCCAGAGAAAGACCCAAACCTGAGACTCAAAGTGTAGCTTCCTCTCACACATGCTGCATTCATGGTACCAAACAAACAAACAAACAAACTCAGAAGTCACCTGCTACACTGTCACTGGTCAGGGGCATCTGTGCATCTCCTCAAGTATTCCAGGACACTGGCAGACAATCCAGATCCTGGGAATTCACCTCTAGAGAGACAACCAGGAGTGGAGAGGCAGTAGCTGGGGTAAGTTTATTTTATGTCTTTGCAGTTTTACACCAGGGAGATGGCTTTATTTTTTAAATGTGGAACCCAAGTGGCTAGTCTGGCAACAGCAGAATCGGACAGATGAAAAGACATGGGTTTGAACTTTCTAGAGAGGGGAAAGTCCAGATAAAAAAGGAATGCTCCACAGGAGATTTGGCTTTTTGCTGTGGTTGTTCAAGGGCTACTACCAAGGGCTGTTCACTTTGTCTCTGATCTCCAGGGCTATGCCTCCAGCTCTACAACCCAAGCCCCAGATCCAAGAAATGACTAGCCGTAGTGCCTAGAGAGCTTCACTTTTGCAAAACTAGACACCATAATGGCTAAAGGTCAAAGTCTTCAAAGGACATGGAAGAATTCATTCAAGAAGCACAGCTGGACTTTAAATTACAACGAAGTCAAGGCTAACTTACCTGAGAAAAGGTTACCACAAGAGAAGGGCTAGTAGCAGGCTAAGGAGGTGAGAGAGCTAGCACTCACCCCTGGGTCTACCAGGCTAACACACAGCCACTGGGGCAAGGACCTGTGGACCAAGGGCCTTAGAAAGCTGCACCATGGGGCTCCAGGTGTCCTCTCCCTGACAACAAGCTCAGTTCAGGCACTCCGTTTTCCTCTCCTGATGCTCCTGTGAGCTGGGAAGCACTTAGCGGCGGCAGTGCAGTCACATCACATCACGCCCATGCGCTGCACCAGCGAACTGGCTTTGTGACACTACACAGGGCCCCAAGCTGGTTCAGACTCTGCACAGCATCCCTGGTTCTGTCCCAAGTGGAAGGGTGTGAAAGTGCCCCCCAAATCACAAGACAGAGTGAGGTTCATGGTGTACCTGTTCTCTAGCCTATTCCTGTGTGCATCTAGAAGCTACTATGTAACTTTCCAGGGCTCACATGATAGCTGCTTTCTTGGGCTCTTTCCTTTTCACCTTACACTGATGAGATTTGGAAAGACCGGTGAGACACAGCACTCTGAGATCCAAACAGGAAATGAGTCCAAATGAGTGCTGCTGCCTCTTGTGTCAGGGTAGGAAGGGGAAATACATTAACCAGCATCTGTATATATGTGTAAGTACGTGAGTGCACACATGCACACAAACGCACACATGGTAAGCTGTGGTTGCTTCTAGGATGGGAGGCAGGAATGAGGGCTTTCAGTCTTTATTCCACCTTTTTGCATTTTTTAAAATTCTATACAATGTCGTTTCTTATTTAAGTAAAAATCATCCAGAGTTCTATCACACACACACACACAGTCCCACCACACTGGAGATAGAGGCCAGCCTGGATTATATATTGAGTTCCTGGGCTACAGAGAGAAATCCTGTCTCAGGAAAAAACAAAAAGGCATGAAGCAAACTTGCAAAGCCTCCACATATCTGCCTTCTCCCCTCCTTTTAGAATCCTCAGCCTGCTTATACGTAAGTTTTTTAACAATTTATTTATTTTTTATTTTATATGCATTAGTGTTTTATATGTACGTCTGTCTAAGAGTGTTGGATCCTTGGAACTAGAGTTACAGAAAGTTGTGGGCTGCCATGTGGGTGCTGGGAATTGAACCTGGGTCCTCTCGAAGAGCAGCCAGTGCTCTTAACCACTGAGCCATCTCTCCAGGGCCTATACTTCAGTATTAAGCCCAGACTTTCCTACACAGAAACGCAACAAGTAACCCCAGAAGGCCTGGGCTGCTGTCAGTGCTGGACTGAGGGCCCATCTCCAGTGCTTGCCTTCCCCAACACCAGGAAGAGACTTGGGAAGGTTCTCCCTGCAATGAAGCTGCAGGGCTGAGTGGGGAGGGGCAGCTCAGCCTCCTCCCATCACCTGCATCCACTTCTGCCATGATGAGCCCAGCATTCTCACCCCTTCCCCTATCAGCTTCCAAACAAACGAATTCAACCAGTAGACTAGGAGTGCTGGAGATCAGGGCAGAAAGGCCTGACACATCAGCCCACCTGTCCTACTTCCGAGAGGATCCTGGCTTTTCACTTCTTAGTTCAATGCACACAGGCTGGGTGTTATTTAGCTTATCTTTGGGTCCTATTGAATATATCAGATATCCAGCAATAAACGATGCAGGTACATTCAAATTAATTAGGGTTAATTGTGGGGCCTGCTTATTCATGCTCGATTTTGCAGAACGGAGATTGCCTGTGGGGCTATGCAAACGACTGCTGCACTACTGAGCTGTGTCCCCAGTCTCCTTTGGCTTCTTTTTTCCGTTTTGAGACAAGATCTCATTGAGCTGCCCAGGCTGGTCTTGCAATCTCCTTGGCTCAGCACCCCAAGTAGTTGAAGTGAGAGGCCTGAGTCAGCTGCCTGGCTTGACTGTGAGTTTTCTAAATGTATTAAACAAAAACCTCTCTACATTGTTTTCTCCCATCTTTGAGCCCAGGCTCTGAAGATACATTTAGAGGAAGCTAGAACTTACTCTTGGAGGGTGTTTTGTTAAGGAAACTGAGGGAACTTCCAGAAGGGACAAAACTTTCCTGACTACTGTGAAGCTCCTAAAGCCCTAGATGTTCTAAGATTCCATTGTTTGGAAAGCTCCTTAAATTCAGGCTGGAAACAACTCAACACTTTCAGGAAGATCCTGAGACTGACCAGATTCACCCATCCACCCATCTCCAAGCATATAAAAGCAGTAAGAATTGCTAGGCGACACTCTCAAGAAAGGCAGAGCTATCTGGACAACGAGCTGAGCCACCTAGTAAAAGCTTAGGACAGTCAAGCTATCTGGAAGAGACACTCCAACTTGTCAATCTACCAGAAGGTTGTACAGTGTGTTCCAGTTTCTAGCTTTTGTGATCTGTCACCCACACTGGAGTGGGCTCTGATGATTTAGCTGTCTTTGAGGTATTCTTGCTCCTGTAAGTCACCCCTCACACTCAGTCATTTGCAAGAAATCCCAATACAATTCACAGGTTTACTGGCTGGATTTTGGTGGTGTTCATACTTTGATGTGTCATCGGTCCCCTACCTTGGGTGAGTAGATATTTGTTCCTGTCTTCCAAGGAAGAGTGACACACAATTCAGGGTCTTACAGAATGTGTGCTTAAAATTTATCTTTTCTAAGCTTAGAGTTTCTCAGAAGTGTACTGTAGGGAAAACACATACAGAGGGAGAGGGAAAGAGAAAGACAGAGAGACAGAGACAGTCAGAGACAGAGAAACAAAGACAGAGAGACAGAGACTGAAAGACGCAGAGAGAGCACATGACTGCTAAGACAGATGTGTAAACAGGACTTCACATGAGCATCCCTGAAAGCCATACAGATGAGCCTTGAGTCCTGGTGTCAGCCAATTGGTTGGGACGTGTGTGTGTGTGTGTGTGTGTGTGTGAGTGTGTATGTGAGTGTGTGAGTGCGCACGCATCAATCTTGGACCCTCATCACCTCATAGATGACTAATCTGCTAAGACTCAAGTAACTGTTCCCTCTTGGTGCCCAGGACTCCCCTGTACCATGCAGTTTTGGTTTCTTTTTAGGTAAAACTAACATGTACAAAAATCAATTCTCAAGACATATTCCAAGTTTATTTTGTTTTTCTTGAAATCCAAACAAACAAAATTGTGTTTATCAATGAAAATCTGAAAGTCAAACGTTAAGGGCTTTTCTTCTCTGGACACAGGGGCACACGGCCCCCTCTTAATCATGGAGCAAAAAACAATATCCAGAATTCACTCACAGGTCACCTATATACTGTGCATCTGTGTGTGGAGCATTATAGACCAGGAAGTACAGAGACTGGACAACAATCTTTAGTAACTATGTTCTAGTTATTAGCAATGCAGAGGAACAGCAGCAGCCCCAAGGTGCTCAGTGAACAATAAGGACATGAGCAACCTGGACAACTAGGAAGGAAGGAGCCACACATCACAGCTACACAGGCTCACAGGAACATGGGCTCACAGGAACACACGCTCACAGGTACAAACATCACAGCTATACAGGCTCACAGGAACACAGGCTCACAGGAACACGGGCTCACAGGTACACAGGCTCACAGGAACATGGGCTCACAGGAACATGGGCTCACAGGAACACACACTCACAGGAACACGGGCTCACAGGAACACAGGCTCACAGGTACACACACTAGCTCACAGGTACACACACTCACAGCTATACAGGCTCACAGGTAAACACACAGATATACACTCTCACAGATACACACGCTCACAGGTATTCACGCTCACAGGTACACACACTCAGAGGTACTCACACTCACAGGTATACATACTCTCAGGTATGCACACTCCCAGGTACATATGCTCCCAGGTACATATGCTCCCAGGTACATATGCTCCCAGGTACATATGCTCCCAGGTACATATGCTCACAGGTACATATGCTCACAGGTACATATGCTCACAGGTACATATGCTCACAGGTACATATGCTCACAGGTACACACACTCACAGATACACATACTCACAGGTGCACACACTCACAGGTACACACTCTCACAGGTACACACACTCTCAGGTATGCACACTCACAGGTACATATGCTTACAGGTACACTCACAGATACACACTCTCACAGGTACACACACTCACAGGTACTCACACTCACAGGTATACACACTCTCAGGTATGCACACTCACAGGTACATATATTCACAGGTACATACGCTCATAGGTACACTCACAGGTACACACAGATTCACACTCATAGGTACACACTTTCACAGATACACTCACAGGTACACACTCTCACAGGTACACACACTCACAGGTATTCCCACTCACAGGTACTCACACTCATAGGTATTCACGCTCACAGGTATACACACTCTCAGGTATGCACACTCACAGATAGGCACACACACTCAAGGTGCTCCTTTAGGTGAAGGGATAGGGGTGCCCACTGGACTATTCATACCTTTCCCTAGGTTGGAAGTTTTACAAACAAAAGGTTATCAACAGGGATCCAGGTTAGGACAATCCAATCATTGACAAGCAAGTCTTCAGAGTGTATGCCCCAGTACAGGGGAATGCCAGGGCCAAAAAGTGGGAATGGGTGGGTAGGGGAGTGGGGGGCAGGGTATGGGGGACTTTTGGGATAGCATTGGAAATGTAATTGAGGAAAATACGTAATAAAAAATATTAAAAAAAAAGAAAGTCTTCAGAGAAGAATTTTCAGTAAGAAGTGAAAAATCAAAAAAAAAAAATCTACTATATGATAACCTTTATTGAAACCACTTCTGTAAGCAACATACATTAGGCATCTGACTGGATGGTGGGGTGGAGGGCCACACATGACTAACTGTTGACCACAGATTAAAGTGGAACAGGTGGATACCAGTGTCCTCCTTATAGCTGTACCTTCCCACACCTGTACTTCCCACATCCAGGCCTCTTCACACCTGGGCCTCCTCACACCTGGGCCTCCTCACACCTGGGCCTCCTCACACCTGAGCCTCCTCACACCTGGGCCTCCTCACACCTGGGCCTCCTCACACCTGGGCCTCCTCACACCTGGGCCTCCTCACACCTGGGCTTCTCACACCTGGGCCTCCTCACACCTGGGCCTCCTCACACCTGGGCCTCCTCACACTTGGGCCTCCTCACACCTGGGCTTCATGCAATGAAGTACTCCAACCACAACAGTGCAGGTAGTTTGAATCACCAGCTAGATCCAGCTCTAACTCTCCCTTGGAACAAGGCCATGGAGAAATCAAGAAACAACTTAAACATCACAACTCTGAAGAAATGGTCCAAATCCAGAATACAGGACTCTCTACAGGCTAAGTTTCTCACCTTCTGCTCTCCACCTAGCAAAAAAAAAAAAAAAAATCAAAAGGCATGGGGAAAGGGAAGGGGAACAGCACAAATGAGAAGCAAAGGGCGAAAGAGCTAAATGACGTGTGGGCCTTGGTTTTTTCCCTTTTTACAGACTAACTCTACCAAGACATCTTTGCAACGGTGAAATTAACTGACTATGATCTGGATATCAGATAACATTAAGGAATTATTATTAATCTTGATGGGCACAAAACAGCGTGGTGGCTAATAAAGGAAAACAGTCCTTATCAATTAACAAAAATGATGTCCTGCAGGAGGGCGGGATTCAGCCACGCTGTCAGGCTGCTCTGCGTGCCACGAGATTTCCATATCCCTACGTACGTCTTCATCAGATGAGCTGTTTATCCGTACCTATGTCTAAACCGGCAATTTCCCATCTTTCCCATCAGGGAGCACTGAAATGAACCGTCTGAGTGGCAAGCTGGGATGGATGGAGAAGACATCTCACAGGCATGACCAGCCTCGGGTGTTGGCAGCGCAAGGCCTGGCGCAGGCCCAAGGGCAGAAGATCATAGCAAGCCTGCATCCGTGGAACCACACACAGCACATGCAGGGAAGCCCCAGCAAACCTACGCCTGACACCTTCCTAATGAACAGGCTGCGGTGGGGCTGGGCAGGCTGTAACACGGCTGGGTTACGAGAATGGAGCCTATGCCTGCAGCTGTGCTTACAGACCGCCGAGCCCTCCAGCCTGGTGAGTTTTTTGCCTTTCACACTTCTGTAACCTAATAAGAATTAACTACTCGCTGCTGACAAGAAAGTAGAGACTCCAATATGGCAATGACACAGAGGGAGAGGAAAGAAGCCCTTTAGTATTCTTGGAACATCTATGCCATTAAAAGAGAGAGAGAAAGGAGGAGGAGGAGGGAAGGGGGTAACCTCGGGACCAGCACACAGTTCTCCCGCCATCTTGATGTCCTTGACACGTGCGGCTGGTGTGGAAGTGGCTGGCACCGGAGCAGCCCATGAGCAGGAGCGAGCGGCCAATGGAGATTTATGTGAACGGAGCGAGATGGACAAGGTAAAATTGTCAGGAGGAGTTGTTGGAAAGTAAAATATATTGTGACAATTCCACTCCTGCCGTTCATCAATAAACTGACAGATCATTTAGTGTCAATTAGGAGTGATAGATGGACAAGTCCCCATGATCCTGGGCCAAAATTAATGGCTGGGAGGGAGAGGGTGATTGAAAATGACGGCTGACATTGAGAGCAAAGTCCTCAAAGTCCCCGAGGGGCCGTTACTCGCCTCATTCCCTTGCAGATCAATGCAGGGACAAACCCAAAAACAGACACTTTGAGACAAAACTTAGTCAGAAGGCCTTTCTTCTCCTTCCCGGTTCTGGGTCCCCTGTGTTCAGCTCTAGGGACATGGCCATGCCAGGGACCCACCCACTCTTTAAGTATCCCAGTTCCCAGACAACTTCAGGCAGCTGACTCTAAAATGGTGGCTTTGGCACAGCTACTGCTTTCAAGCCAGGAGAAGGGACAGGTAGTAATGTCCCATCCTGGGCCATTCCTCAAGTCAATCCTGTCCTGGGCCTCGGAGTTCTAGAACAAGGTATCTCCCAGGGCCAAGGCCCACACACACTCTGCTTTGTCTCGAATGTTTCACACACTAAACAAAGATATCACAGGATCTCATGTGTGCTGGCCACAAGCTCATTAGCCAGAACCATAACAGCCGTCTTCCTCCCCCTGGAGACATGTAGCTGCCTGTAACCCTGATGTGTCCTCCTTCGACGAATGGAAATTACTGGACGTACAAGGCACGTACAAGGCACAGCTAGGAGCTGTTTCTTCTCCAGCCGTGAATTCCTCTGCTGAAACCCTAATCCCTAAGGTGACAGTGTTTGCAGGTGGTACTAGACTGGGCTGAAGTCACAAGGATGGAGCTGTCATGGCAGGAGAGAAGAAGAGAAACCGGATCTCTCCCTGTGCACAGATCCTCACTTGTGGACCCAACCAGAAAAAGCCCGTCACCAAGAACTTTGTCATGCTTGCATCTGACCTTCGACACCAGAAAATGTTCCTGGAAAGCCTGGTGGGAATGCGCACTGTCTGAGCTCCTGGAACCTGGTAATTCCTTACAGCAGCCAGACTGTCTTAGACATGGCATGGTGCAGCTACTGTGATCCCCAAAGCATCGCAAATAAGCATGCCACTTACCAGTGCGAAGTCTCTGATCTAACCAGCCTCCCAACGCCAAATCTTAATCCCAAACAGCCCCACAAGCTGCCACCTGTTGGAATCCAGCTACCTTGACCTCCGTCCACTCTGACGTCACACGGCTAGCACTACCCGTGCCATCTGCCTTGCTGAGTTTTTGACTAGAGATGCCTGATATCTTCATCTAGCTCTCTCAGGGCAGAAAACACACCTTGTGTGGTGGCACTCACTAGAACATCCTGATTCACACAAAAACACTAGCAGACACTAAGGCTGCTAGGACAAAGGTGGTGGAGGACAGACTCAGCACAGCGCCCCAGGAAAAGACAACCACCACTCGCCCTTAAATAGGAACAGAACTTGCTGAGGGGAAGGAAGTGCCCTAGGTCCCCACAGGGCTGAGCATTCCCACTCGATGCCTAAACACAGGGCTATCCTCAGTCCTAGGCCTTCCTGTTAGACATGGGAGGAAGAACACAGAATCGCCTGGGCCTCAGACCTTCAACTTGGATCTAATCGTGACAAATGGAAGAGATCTAAAGAAAGACCCTCTATGAGACAACTGGCATGGACCCCTGGGACAATCCATGTACTCCGCAGCAGTGGGAGCTGTTTTAGTTCAAGAACGGTAGAAGCTGGGCCTGGCACCCTATGCCTGCAATTGCAGCACCTCAGATGCCGAGGCAGGAGGATGGATATGAGTTTGGGGCTAGCCTGGGCTGTAAAGACCCTGTCTCAAACAAACAAAAAACAAAAACAAACAAAAAAAACAAAACAGAAAGGGAGGAGGGAGGGAGGGAGGGGACAGAACTAACTAGTATAACGCATGGACTCTGACTGGATTCCAGAGCTAGAATGGCATTCTAAGGACAAATAGAGGCATTAAATGTAAAGTGCATACTAGATACTATTAGGTGACTATGCAGTGATCCAGTGATCAAGATTCTGTGACTATGCTGGAAGACAGGAGCTTTAGTCTTTAGGGATAAACGTTGTAACATCTACAACTTACTTTGAAGTGGTTAGGAAAAAATACAGAGGGGGGAGAGAAGGAGAGAGGGACAGGAGGACTGGATGCAGAGGAAACGAAACATGCCCTGCTGCTGGGTTTTTATTCTTTTCTAGTGTTAGGATAGAACCTGGAGCCTCCTGCATGCTAGGCAAACTCTCTTCCACTGGGCTACAGCCACAGTTCAAGAAAGCCACTACCTTATGGGCTATGTAACATTCTTAAGTGTACACTGCCCTCATAGTTAGTGCTGCAATCCGAATTCACACCCAGGTGCATCTAAATCAGACGCCTGAGGCTTTAAGTGATGACCAAATGCCATGTGACCATCCCTGTGCAAATCATCAGGAACTGTCCTCCCTGGCTCAAGACAACCATTTGTAAAAGGTCCAGAGACATGGACCTTATCCTGGATGGCCTGAGAATCCCAGCTCTGTTCTAGACTTAAAATCACTTGTCACACTAGGGATATAACACAGTTGGTGGAGTACTTGTCTAGCAGTGTGCAAAGCCCTGGGTTTGATCCCTACCACTGTGCAAGCCAGGTGGGGTAGGATGCACCTGCAATCTCCACTTTGGAGGTGGAGGCAGGAGGATCAGAAAAGCTGCTATTGAGCTGGAAGTCAGCCTTGGCCAACACTGTCTCAAAAACAAGGTCTTTAACCTAGAAGGACTCTCTAACAGTCCCTTGAGTAGAAGCATAAAGCATAAACCTGTCTTAGTCGGGATTTCTATTCCTGCACAAACATCATGACCAAAAAGCAAGTTGGAGAGGAAAGGGTTTATTCAGCTTACTCCTTCCATACTGCTGTTCATCACCAAAGGAAGTCAGGACTGGAACTCAAGCGGGGCAGGAAGTAGGAGCTGAAGCAGAGGCCATGGAGGGATGTTACTTACTGGCTTGCTCCCCCTGGCTTGCTCAGCTTGCTTTCTGCTCTTAGAGAACTCAAGACAACCAGCCCAAGAATGGCACCACCCACAAGGGGCCTTTCCCCTTGATCACTAATTGAGAAAATGCCTTACAGCTGGATCTCCTGGAGGCATTTCCTCAACTGAAGCTCCGTTCTCTGTGATAACTCCAGCCTGTGTCAAGTTGACACACAAAACCAGCCAGTACACCTCAGCATCTGCCAGAACCCCTGTGATCAAAGCTACCTGAAGAGATGAGGACATGAGAGCCAGTCATCACACCAGCAGCAGCCAGCGTCTGCCTAGGCCTCCTAGGTACTTCCTTTTTCTTCTGTGAACCCATTAGATCCTCACATCAGGCCCTTGAAGTAAGAGCCATTTTAACCCTGCAGCAGAGACAAGGATGCAGAAACCAAATAGCTTAATCGACTGTGTTGTAATCACAGCACCGCAGCATAGTGAGGATCTGAAACAGAAGGTCACTGGCCTAAGCTGTGGAAAAGCAGGGGATAGGGGTGTGATTCCAGAACACTGCCGATCATGCTGCTTCGGCCCCTGTGCCATCCTGTCAGAGGCATCTGGACAGATGCTTCCAACCAGAGGCTTAAGGACCCTGAACACCTTGCCCAGCCTTATCCACCTGGGTGAGAGCAGACGCAGCATCCACAGCCCCACACAAACACGGATACCACGGGCCTGTGACAATGGTTCTTCCTTCCAGGAACCCCAGAGAAGACAGGAAGATGAGACAGTACAGAGTTATCCTGGACCAATATTCCCACCAGTTCCCAGAGCTGGCTTGCGGTAAACAAGAGATGCCAAGTAGGCAGTGAGGGGATGCCTGTCTCCTTCTTCACAAATGAGTGATCTGTGTCCAAAGTAGACATAAAACAGAGTTCAGCCACAGCCACCACCAGGCAGTTCCGGCACACTGAACAAATGAACAAAGCAGGCCTGAACTTTGAAAATGGTAGGCCAAGCAAGGGAAGAGTCATAAGGGATGGAAGAAATCAGGGTCCCACTGACATGAACCTCAGAAAGAGCAAATCAGAGGCGCAAACTGGCTGCTGCCCATGGTCTGGGTGTAGGGGTGACAGGGCTGTTATGAGGTACTAGGCGTCCTGATGGGATGAGAGAACATTCTAAAGGTGACTCGGTGACAGATGTAAGACTCTGTGTCTATCTAACAGCAGTCATACTGTACATGTTAAGCGGGTGTGACTTGCCTTATTAAGGCTACAAAAAGGACCATGCAGGCACACCACCCGTCACAGGCACACCTGCACACCACCGCACCCACCCCGACTCCCCCTTCCCCCCAGGAGCTGAGTACTCACTTCGCCATCTTCATGGAGTCATCTGCCCAGCCTCCCTGCCTTCGAGGTGGTTTCGGTGGGGGAGCCTGTGTGAGAGAAGCCAGAGTGACAGTCATGCAGCCTGTGCCTCCAAACACCACCGAGCGCCAGGTTCATGCCACCTAAACCCAAGATAAAAAATAACCTCTAGTTTACTATAAAAACCAGGTATCTTCATCCCTCCTGGTGGGAGCAGAAGTCGGCACACTGTTCCCAGTAGACAGTGTGGCAGATGCCTACTAAAGACTTAAAAGTACCCAAGACTTTTTTTCTCTCCGGAGCTATAGATTAAATCCAGAGCCTCATTCACGCTAAGCACAAACTGTACCAATGAGCCGAATTCCCAGGGTGTGTGTGTGTGTGTGTGTGTATGGGTGTGTGCACAGGCAGGGGAGGTACATGCATGTATTATGGGGGGAGGGGGCAGGAGAATGTGCTCACGTGTACGGAGCCCCGAGGTTGATGCTGAGTGCCTTTCCTCAATTGATCTCCACCCCAATTTCTTCAGACATGGCCTCTCACTGAATTCGAATCTCCCTGATGAGGCTATGTTGGCCGAGCAATGAGCTTCAAGGATCTTCATGTCTTTCCCTCCCTCCCTTGATGTATGTGGCTTACAGGACCACATACATCACCATGTCAGCTTTTTGTATGGGCTCTGAGAATCTGACACTTTATCAACTAAGCCATCTCTCCAGCCTGCTTATGCCTATTATGGCAGTAAGCCAAGTTTTTTCTTCTAATATTTCTTTATTTTTATTTTTATGTGTGGGAGTTGTTCTGCCTGCATGTATGTCTGTGCACTACATGTATGCAATGCCCACCACAACCAGAAGAGGGCATCAGATCCCCTGGAACTAGAGTTAATAGGTAGTTAGGCTAGCACCCCATACCATATGTAGGTGCTAGGGGGTTTGAACCCAGGTCTTCTGGAAGGGCCATCAGTGCTCTTAACTGCTGACCTATCTCTCCGGCCCTAAGGCGGCAGTTCTAAACCTGAAATTTATCCCAAGGACATAAACACAGAAGAACATAATGTCATTTCTTCATGACAAACACTTGGCAACATCCCACATGGTCAGCAGTAAGGAACTGAGTAAGATGAGAGCATATACACAAACCAGTATGCAAGCAACGCAAATCTATATAAAAATAATATCAAAGTTAGTGCACATTAACTAAAAAACATACTTCAAAACAGTAGGGATGGAATCTGATTTTGCAAAAAGACCCATGAATTCGAAGCACTGATGTTTGTTTATTAGCTGTGTGTACATCATGAAGGAGTCCCAACTGAGGACAACTTAAATTTCCCATCCCTGTGCTGTCATACATTTTCTGACTTTTAATGGTCTATTTATATTATTTTATAAGAATAAATGTAGTAAAATTAAGACTTAAGAGTAAGGTTTGCTTAGCAGACATAAACATGTACACCAATGGGTTCAACTTCCCTCAAGCCATTTGGCCAGGGAGTACTCACCTGGGATAGACATATGCAGAAACCGTACTGTGCGCATTCTTACTCAGCATGCCCTAGCTAAAAATACCACCGAGCAGCAATTCTCGGAGTACCTGAAGCGGAAGAGATGGCTCAGTGTGTCTCCTATTTTGAATTACCCAGCATTCTTCCAGGAATGTTTTCTGAAGTATCAATTTTCCTTTTTCCAAGAACTTGACAAAATTCTAACTGCGGCTCTCAGTCTGGAAAGGAGTTCGGATAAACAAACTACAACAAGGTTTGCAAACTTCCACAAAGGATAAGGACAGAACTCTTTCTTTTATGGGTCTCTGCTGTAACTACTGAACTCTGACACTGTGGAGAAACAAACAGTTTAGATCCTAAGACAAGCGGGTATAGCTGACTTTCAAAAACAAAACGAAAACTCTAAAACCAGGCAGTGGGCCAACCTTGAGGAAAAGGATGTGGTTTGCTGACCCCTGGACCAAAACCTTGTGTCATCATGACCTCCTCTCTAAAGCCCAACAGGGACCATTTGAAGAAAACGCCCTTTTGACGCGCCTGAGCGCCTTTATGCTTTTGATGTTTTGATGTTTTGATGTTGTTTTATGATGTTTTGATGTTTTTATGTTGTTTTATGATGTTTTGATCTGTTTTTAACAGGATGGTAGGTCTCCCTTCCTACCTGTGTAGCAGTGCCCCGGCCTGGCAAAGATGTGTTCCACTTACATACAGGGCCTTTCTGTGACATGAGCCAGATCCTGCTAGAAATGACTGAGAAGAATCCAAGTCCTGGAATAAAAGACCTGGGATAATGCACCACTATTGAGCACTTGGGAAACGTACCCCACCGATTTCTATACTAGAGGCTAGCAATGGAGCCAGAAGACGACCCTACAGGCTGATCCCACTTAGAGGCACTTAAAATACCAAAGCAGAGAAGCTGTTTATCCCTGGAGCAGGGGGTGGGAGGCACCCACCCCTCCTATTCCACCTCAAGAGCCCACCTGTGGGCTGGAAGAAGCAGCCACATATCCTGGGCTCCTTTCTCCCATAGACACAGGTGACTGAATCCCAGTGTACTGGAGCCAGGCAGAACTAATTAGATTAGGTGTGATAATGTATGCCCCTAATCCTAACACCTAAAAGGCTGAAGCAGGAGGATTCCAAGTTTGAGACTAGCCTGAATTACAGTGAGACAAACAGCAGCAAAGAATCAACTGGATTTCCTAGCCTGGGAATCCAGAATTGAGGAAAAGAGGGGAATTCTTTAGACAGCACAGAGCAGGGTAACCCGCTGAAGACCAGGTGGAACCAGGGTGACTCAAGATGATAAACACTAAAATGACATGCAGAATCAAAAGACCTTGTCTTGTTTCTTGCCATGTGTAAGTATGTCTCAGGTGAACGACAAATTCTGAAGGAAAATGACCCACACTGAGCCTCCCCCCCCCCCCCCCCCCCGCCGAGACACTTTATTTTAAGTCAATGTATGGCCAGGCCGGGTGGTGCATGTTTACTGTGCCAGCACTTAGGAGGCTGACTCATGAATTCAAGGCCAACCTGGGCTACACAGAGAGGTGCTGATGTAATCATTAGGGCCAAGAGTTCACATCCCAGTGTGCACACAACAATCTGGCCATCTTGTCAGCCTTCTAACCCCAGCTCTGAAGACAGTGGAGGCAGGGAACACTGAGGTTAGGTTTGTCAGTTTCCAGCCCAGCCAAGAAAGCTCAAGCTTCAGGCTTAGGGAGAGACCCTGTCTCAAAAGAGTTGGGAGGGGAGAGGAAGAGGAGGAGGATACGCCTGTGCACAGATTCACACTCACTTGGGCACTCTCACTCACTCAGGCACACATGCACAATAAATCTATTGTCCAATAAATCACATGTCCAATAAATCTATTAAAAATTAAATTTTAGCCGGGCAGTGGTGGCACACACCTTTAATCCCAGCACTTGGGAGGCAGAGGCAGGCGGATTTCTGAGTTTGAGGCCAGCCTGGTCTAGAGAGTGAGTTTCAGGACAGCCAGGGCTACACAGAGAAACCCTGGCTCGGGAAAAAAAAAAAAAAAAGGAAGGAAGAAAGAAAGAAAGAAAGAGAAAAAGAAAATAGAAAAGAAATTAAATTTTAAAATAAACCAATTTGCACAGGAGTGGATGCTCACAGTCAGCTATTGGATGTATCACAGGGCTCCCAATGGAGAAGCTAGAGAAAGTACCCAAGGAGCTAAAGGGATCTGCAACCCTATAGTTGGAACAACATGATGAACTAACCAGTACCCCGGAGCTCTTGTCTCTAGCTGCATATGTATCGAAAGATGGCCTAGTCGGCCATCACTGTAAAGAGAGGCCCATTGGACTTGCAAACTTTATATGCCCCAATATAGGGGAATGCCAGGGCCAAAAGAATGGGAATGGGTGGGTAGGGAAGTGGGGGGCGCTATGGGGGACTTTTGGGATAGAATTGGAAATGTAATTGAGGAAAATATGTAATAAAAAATATTAAAAATTAAAAAAAAAACCAATTTGCCCACAGCCCTCTCTCCCTGTGCCCTGGCAGCACCTTACAGACCTCTATCCAGTGACGGCTCTATCCCCCTGTGATAATGCAGTATGGTCATTAATTGACTGCCACGTTTTGTTTGGCCCCATCGTTTCTTTTGTTTGTTTTTAATTTATGATACCATCTAAGAATTGGAAAATTTCCACATTAAAAGTCAGTTTCCAGCTGTCTTGACGAACTGGAATCTCCAGTAATGCTGGAGCCATCCCCTCGAGCAGGGGCATTCGTGCCAGGGAGCTGCAGTCCTCCTGTCTGGCTCCTTCCTGCTAATCCTCCTTCTGTAACTGCTGCACTGTGAGACTGGTTTTACCCCCATGCAGAATTCCCTCTGTGCCGCCCTGTCGGCGAGAAGTGGATGGAGGGGCGATGCAGTCTTCTGAGAAAAACTGGAAGCACAATCTTTGCTTGTGTGGCCAGCGGGCAGAATGAACACACTTTGACTTAGCACTTAGTTCTGTGGCTCTCACCCCGTGGGTCATGACCCCTCTGGGGGTGTGGAGACCCTATCAGAGTTCACACATCAGATATCCTGAATATTAGACATCTATACTGCAACTTGTAACAGTAGTAAAATTACAATTATCAAATAACAACAAAAAAAAAGGAATTTTATGGCTGGGGTCACCACAATGTGAGGAACTGTACTGAAGGGTCACAGCATTAGGAAGGTTGAGAAGCACCGAGTTTGTGGGACCTGGCCCTGAGAATGTCATGGCTGACCTGAGTATGTGCTCTCTGACTATTTCTCTGCTTCACATATTGGGAAAGATAGAACAGACTCAAATAAAACCTGTAATGTTAAAGTGTGGGAGTGTCCAGCCTGTTAGGAAGATCTTTCTAATGCTGTAAGATGCCTGGAGTCTAGAACAGGACAGAGAGGAAACGGACTCTCCTGATGTTATCTCATCTCCACTCTGGATGGGGGTCCCAGTGACAGGCGGGGCAGATTGACCTGGGAGAGGATGGTGGAAGACGAGGCGGTGAGGAACTGGAGCTAGAGTGACAATCTTCTGAAATGGAGCCTTTGAGTGACCCCTCATGGAGGGGACAGAGCTGTTGATGGGATGGTGAAGTGTGTAGAACATGCCAAGCAATGATGCCACGGCTCCTCTACAATCCCTGTCGCCACAACTAACGTCAACACAGCAGAGATGACAACATAATCAAATACCCAATCAATTGAGGGGACGATTCAAGGCGGATGCTGTTCAGGCAGGCTGGATCTCCTTAGTCACTGTAACTAAGGTGACAGTGACTGCACTTCGCCTCTAACCACACCTCAGGAAGCCATGGCCATGGGGAGGTTTCGGGGTAGGTGGGTGGGTAAGTGAAGAACTTTCCCTCCTACAGGTGACAGCCACAGTCGTCCTCATTTTCCCAGTTGGAAAATGGTGGCTTCAAATGAGAAACAGAAAGCTTGTCACACAGGAGTCACTCCTCCCTGCCCGGCTGCTTGACATCAGGTCTAAAATCAAAGGCTTTCTTCACAAATGGCAGAAGCCTTTCCGAGCTGGCGTACATAGTACACAACTGCGCAGGCTGCTCATGATCTCCAGAGCAGATTGGAGAGGGGGCCATGCAGGCAGGTGGGCAACAGGAGTCCCACCTACCATCGCCTTGGCAAAGCTCGGGAGGCACTGGGGCAGACGGGAGGCACACGTGCACCTTTGCTCACTGCTCTTAAGAATTAGCTAACAAGAGACTTGAAGGCAGACGGCTATGTTTTAGTTCATAGTTTGAGGGTACAGGCCATGATGCTCAGGAAGGCACATTGGGTGGAGAGGGGACGAGGCAGCTGTCACACGGCATCCAGTCATTATGCAGACAGGGATGACTGGAGCTGCTCTGCTTGCTTCCTCCCTACCCAGTGCGCCACCCCCGACCCCATCCATGATTAGTGCTCACCTTATACAGAATGGGTCTTTTCAGTTAAACCTTTATTTTCTGAAAATGCCCTTGTAGGCACATCCGGAACTGCATTTCCATGGCTGTTCTAAACCCAGAGTTGACAGGTTGGTATGGTAGGAGGTGTATAAGGACAGGTGGGACTTGGGACGCTGTAAAGCTGGGACCTGCACAGTCAAAGGGAGATGCCTGTCTCCTAGTGAGGAATGACCGCATATGCTCTGGGTTTACTGTGGAGACCAAGGTCTGCAAATAGTCTCCAGGCCCTGAGTCCTGTCACGGCCACACATAAACATCCTGGCTGGAGGAGACAGGCTTCATTACCCACTAGTCCGAATTACAAGTCTACAAAGTTCAGCTCCATTCTCAGGCACTGAGAATCCTGTGCACTGAGGGGATGGGGGGTGCCATCCTTGTCCTCAGATGCTCCCAGTTCAGTGAGGCCAACAGGAGACAAGGGTCAAGTCTGTGTGACATCCATGTGAACAGACACCAAGATGAATCTAAACCAAGGAGGCTGGAGTGGCCCGGGAGCAGACATGAGTTGGGGCAGGGGGTGGGGTGGGGAGAAGCAGTGCTCTAGGGAGGTGAGACCCGCTCAGGCACAGTGCAGTTCCAGTCACTGGTGCGCTTTCTTGTCACCCTGGTGGCTTGCAGGTCCTGGGACATCTTGGAAACTGTGCTAGCATGCACACTCGGTACCCAGCTTGGGGCTGGAGAGAATGGTGCCAACCCAGGACACGACTGGGAAGGGGAAGCAGAGACACCTGAAGAATGAGCTGGGTCAGGCCTCTCTTCTGTCACTGAAAGTCCTGGGCCTGCGCACTCTTTCCTCCCAACACAGGAATAGCAACACTGCCTCTTCCAGAGAGCCTACAGGGTCAGTGCAGGCTAAGCCTCCCAAGTGTGCCCAGGTAGCTCTGTAGTGATGGGCTCCGGAGAGACAGTGTGGCAACTGTCTCAGCCTGTTTGAAGACCGAGTGTCTCCTTCCAGGAGGGGCCACAGCCAACTTTTACCCCTTTAAGGGACTGGGTCGGTCACTCACTCACTCACTCATTCATGTGGAGAACTCAGTCACAGAAGCGCTCAGGAAAAGGTGAGTCGAGCATTCGGGTCTCTGCTGGTCTCACTCAGACCAGATAGGCAGGATAGAGAGAGATCTAGGGCCCCAGTGGAGGAGGACTGGCTGCAGCCGGAGCTCATAGCATTGGGCTGGTGAGGGCCTTCAGGCCTGCAGGACCCCTGCCACCCAGCTGGGACCTCCAGAAGCAAGTCCCCAAGACATCATTTGGAGAGGCCATTTCCAACTTTGGCTGACTTAGTGCTAGGTGACATTACACACCTCTGTCTCTCTCTCTCTCTCTCTCTCTCTCTCTGTCTCTGTCTGTCTGTCTGTCTGTCTGTCTGTCTCTGTCTGTCTGTCTCTCTCTTCTTGTAAAGAAGAACCTTAAGATATGTGACATCACCCAGGTCAGAAACAAGGCCTGGTGACAGAAGCCCTCAGGCAGAGTCCCCCTGCTCTCTCTGGAGTGTGGGAAATGAACATAGCCTACTGGGACCGCTGATGGGTGGAGGGGGCAGGACCCTGCATAGCTCCTCCAGAGAAGCAAAAAATGTGCTGTCTCCAAAAATAAACCCAATGCAGCGATGACTGTGAGTGAAGGGTTGAGAGCACGTGACCGTGGCCACAGTCCTGAAATACCAGCGCGCTACAAAAAGGAGCCTGTGAGAGGCAGAGTGCAGGAGATTCAGGAAACAGCCTCTTTATATGGTCTCATCCGAGTGGGCCAGGATTCAACCAACTGGAATTACCATGTCAGAGGGAGCCTCTTGGGCCAGACTCATTTCTGATCTTTATATGGTTCCCCCAGATTCCTAAGATGCCGACACACAAAGATGCTGGCAGTGCCAAAAAAGGAGCCTTTCCAGTTTGGAGCCTTTGCTCATCCCCTCAGGAGCTCTGAAGAAACCCCACTCCCACCTACCCTTTAGATGAATCTGGCTCATCTGAGCTCCCAATCTAGAATACAAGCTGTTTCCAAAAAGTCAGTGCAAGCACACATGCATGCCCAGCACACGGACACACAGCTGAGCGAGAGCTAGTGCAAAGGTCACACTAGCCACCTTCAGTTCAAACGTTTATGGAAAATAAACTTCCTTCCGTGCTCCAGCAAGGCAGGTGCACACCCGAGGGCCGGCATCCCTGCCTCTCAGCCCTCCTGCGACAGGATGTCGCCAGGGCTATCAACCTCCCGCCCAAGCCCTAGGTCTCCCAGCTAAGACATCCTTGAGCTGCATTTTCCCACAGTGGATTTAAGGTCAAGGAGGGGCCCTGGATCCTCAGAGCTTTCAACTGAACCCTTTTGAGAGTAAACACAGCTCTCTGTGTGAAAGAACAAACTGAAATGGACCTCATTCAATTTTACAAACAAGAAGAGAAGAAATAAATCCAAGCGTTAATGGACACCAACGCCACGGGAGGAAGATCGGCTGGGAGGGACTGGCTGTTTTCACGATTCCCAAAACAAAACGTGCCCCATACATAAAGTTCTGAGTTGTGAGGAAGGCCTTGTCTGTCACCACCCCAGCTCAGCCAGCACGCTGTGTGGCGGTAACAATGGGACAGGCCGTGCCATCCCTTGAAGCAAGCGCACAGCACCACCCCGGAAAGATCCCTGCCAAGAATGTTCCTCTGGAATCTAATCAAGCCTCCGATCTGGTTCCCAGTAAGCTGGAAATCAGGTAAGAGAGGAATAAGCTAAATGACCCCCCAAATAAAGAATCTAATGAATCTAGAATGGGGAACCTTTGGGAAAGCTATCTGTCAGACCTCTTCAAAAAGCCAGAGCCGTTAAAAAGGAAAAGGAACGGGACCATTGTACACCGCTTCAGAGCCATGACCAGAGACCTGATGGGTCCTGGATTGGTTTTTTTTTAAACACCTCATTATAAAAGCAATTTTGGAATTGAAAACAAAGACACACTTGGTAGTAGACAGTGCTGGGGAATGGCTGCACTGCCGGGGTGACAGCTAATTCACAAGGAAACTGTCACCTTAGATACATGGGAAATACGTAAGTAGCAGCTCCTATCTGTAATTTTTGTGGCTACAGCAAAGGCATGCCTTTTACATTTTAAAATATTTTACAACTTATAATCTAAGCCAACAAGGCAAGTGTTAGTTCCAGTTGAGTCTAGTGAGGATGGTGGGCTATGCCTTGTACCGTCCCCCCTCCTTCTCTGGGTGCTTCTTTTGGTAATGAACAGATAACCCAGTCAAGGAAGAAGGCGCAGTGCAAAGCTGGAGGTAACAAAGAGCAGGAGAACAGAGCTGGCGTGTGTGTGGAGGTGGTGCATTGTGCATTGTTCACGGATGTGTCTGCTCAGTAAAAAACTGACTTTAACAGGAACAGAGACAGTCTCCACTTAATGGCCAGGAATTCCTAATACCACAGCCAGAAAATAACTTTCCACCAAACACAGCAGGTCTTGTGATCCCTGACACGAGCGGAAGCAAGGGGGGAAAGGGCTTTTATTGCTTATTTGGTTCTGTTTTGCTAGAGATTGCCCTGTCTCCACCCCCAGCTTCAAGCACACTAAGCAAGAGTTCTACCACTGACCTACAACACTTCCCCTCACCCCGTGTGCTTTTAGATGAAAGTACTCCCATCCCTGGCCCAGTTCATGGTGAATGATATCTTGTGAATATATGCATTATGAACTTAGGGTAGAAAGCGTGGTAGAAAGAACACCAAGTGACCCAGCCCCAGGCCTTTGCCCAGGCCCTGACCAACTCCACGATCCTGGATGTTTCCTCCCGTTAGAATCCCTTCTGTGTTTTACAATCCCATGATTCCATGGAGCTATGAACTACAGGATTTTGGATTCTTGGAGCTGGGACCTAGGCCAAACAAATCAATGATAGATGGAGCATTTGTGACCCATATGAGACCCATATGAAGGAGATGGAGCATGGACAGAGAAGACCGGCTACAAGGAAAAATCAGCAGCAAGAACTGACCAAAAGTGCCAACCTGGGCACAGCCAGAGGATGCACTAGTTATGGGTCAGTGGCAATGATAAGCAGTATGTGAGGGCAGGTTGCTCTGCTGAGTCTCAACTCAGTGAAGGCTCTCCTGCAAGATCAAGTTCACAGAAGAGGAAGAAAGGCTGAGGTTAGCTCAACTAAGACAGCGTTGTTTGTAGAAGGTGGGACAAGGACGGGAAGCCAGGCCAGTAGGATGGTACAACTTGTCCTGAACCAGCTGAGACTCCGTGACAGTCATGTGCATGCCAGCTAGGAGGACACGGTGTTCAATGAGATGATCACAAACAAGGTCACTTGAGGCTAGACTCAAGCAGCCCCAAACAACCCTATCACCACGTCTATCTATCTGGACATTAAAGAGAAGCCCTGAGAAGCCAAAACCAAAACTTCATTTTCTACACCAAAAGTAAGAGGTTCCTAATGATGATGTAAGTATCTTGTGATGCAGGAAGACCAGAAAGTGCTATGGGCTAACCTCTACTCTGCTTGCCCTGGGCTTACACTGAGGGAAAGGTCAAGGGCAGAGGCAGGATTAAAAAGTGATGCCGAGGGCTGGTGAGATGGCTCAGTGGGTAAGAGCACCCGACTGCTTTTCCAAAGGTCCGAAGTTCAAATCCCAGCAACCACATGGTGGCTCACAACCACTGTAATGAGATCTGACTCCCTCGTCTGGAGTGTCTGAAGACAGCTACAGTGTACTTACATGTAATAAATAAATAAATAATTTTTTAAAAAAAGTGATGCTGAAAATAAACCAGGACAGCTTCCACATTAACAACCCCGGCAACAGCGATCAGACACAGGCTTTGAAGGAAGCCTCCCTCATGCCCGGGGTAGAGACTGTGGGAAGGTTTTGGCAGCACCACAGGATCTTTGCAGGGCCTGCCCTGCACATGTTCTTTCCAACAACCTCATCTCCCTCACTTCGCCCAGAGGGGAGACACACGAGCTCTTCTCTCACTGGGATGTAACTGTGGTGGCTCAGGAAGCCAGGCTGTCTGTCAAATGATCTGGTGGCATGACACCTGAAAGCCATCAAACTGTCCACTCTAGGTCATTCCTGGAATATGGCTGCCAGCAGTTTTCAAAGAGGCTGAACTAAAGGGTACATATTTCAGCCCTGAAAATTATGCTTAAAATTCACCCTGGATTTGCCCACCTTGGAGAGCATCCCTTGGGTCATACTAAAACCAGCTCCCCCCATCGTCCTCTCCTTGGGTCCACATACCTTCCAGACACTAAGGAAGGCATGCCCGGTTCCCCCCATGCATTTTGCCACTTAGCCAACATAAACATTCTTTTCAGCTTTCATCAGAAACCAAAACCTATACATTTTTGTCATTCTCTTTACTCTTTTCCATTTGTTCAAATTAATCCAGCATGTGTGCAGCGAGATGTGCACGGTGTGGAAGGGTGTAAATTCCTGGCCCTCTAGAAAGTCACCCCTCCTGGCACCTGTGACTCTGTGGCTGTCTAATCTGTCTAGACTTGCCACCTCAACCAAATCCAGAGCAGAATAACTTGGAGCAAGTTGAGAGCAGGAGCTGGAAGAAACCTGAGCTGCTGTGTGGTTCCTCTGGGGCCACCATGACAAAGAAGTGGGGGTGGATAGAAGGAGGGAGCCCCGGGCTGGCTGCCCCACTGTGTGAGACCCAGAGCCCTGAGCTCCATTCCCGCCCCATGTCCCCGTGGTGACCCAGGAACATCAGGTTGCACACTGCGGTCCTCAACCTTGCTTCAGCTCTGAGAATTCAGTAGGACACGCTGTCAGCACACGGCAAGGACATGGCTGATGTTTTGCTCTGGCCACTCCCCATCATGTCAGAAGTGGCTCCTTGATCCTCCCAAGACTTTGGATGCTTTTACAATTTTTCCTCAACTCCTAGGTTTCATGGACCCTCCAATATTTCAAACAAGATTTTGTTTTGGGTTTGGGGTTGTGGTTGTGGTAAGAAGTAATGGGTTGAGCTTTAATCTTGCTAAAAACTGTCTTAAAAAAATCACCATCTTCTCTGACCTTCATTTCATTAAAGAATTGAAATATACAACCTGGCCAAGTTATAAAGGCAACTGACCTTTACACTGAATAAATTTACTTTGTGAAAACTGATAACTTTGGTTCTTGCTTTCTCACTGCTAAAACCATGCTTATATTCTAGTGTTGGAAGATGTTACTGCTCAATGCCTCAGGCACACTCACTCCTCTCTCATTTATTTATGTGATGCCGTGTGTGTGTGTGTGTGTGTGTGTGTGTGTGTGTGTTGATTATCAACTGCCTGATAGGAACCAAACTCCAGTCCTCTGGAAGAGACACAGCACGAAACCACTGAGCCATCTCTCCAGCCCCTTCCCATTCTTTCTCAAATGACATGGGCTGAAAGCACTGCTCCCAGGTGACAATGAACTGTCACAAAAGTATGGCCCAGTGTATCACTAACTCAGATGATCAACTTAGCACAAGGCTCTGCAGGAAGGCCTCCTGCCATTAGAGCAGCACCCCACCCGCCTCTCCAACACCTGGAGCTTTTTAGATTAACTTTTCAGAGTGCTACACAAGCCCGGTGACCTACAGCTACCTATCTGCTAAAACAAAGTTCAAACGCAGTGCCCAGCACCCACATAGTGGCTCACAACGACCCGTAAGCTCCAGTTCCAGATCTGCCTCACTCTTCTGACCTCTGAGGTCACCGGCAAACCCAGGACGCTCGCACATACATCTAGGGAACACAGCCCCTCTGACACATTGAAAATAAGTTATATTCAAGGCTGTAAAGGAAAAGATGGCCATAAAAAAACGAGTAGATAAGAAATCTGGGTGCAAGGCAGAAATTATATATTTTTGAAAAAATGAGGGGGTGGGAAGCCAAATAGCAATTTGGTACTGAAATGTAAACTTAACTGAATGAAATTTTCAGTTAATGGGTTTAACAGCAGCTTGAAAACAGCAGCAGAAATAAACTGAAAGGCAGATGATGATCTTGAAGATCAGCAGACAAGGCTCGATGTTAAAAAGGGAGTACTAGGGGCTGGAGAGATGGCTCAGTGGTTAAGAGCACTGACTGCTTTTCCAGAGGTCCTGAGTTCAATTCCCAGCAACCACATGGTGGCTCACAACCATCTGTAATGGGATCCGATGCACTCTTCTGGGGTGTGTCTGAAGGCAGCTACAGGGTACTCATATCTCATATATAAACATATATACATACATACATACATACATAAATCTTAAAAGGGGGAGTGGTACTAGACTAACAACGCTTCGTGGAAACAGGAGCACAAATCACCTGAGAGAACAGCAAGCCTCTACCATGGTTTCCAGAACAAGGAGAGAGACGGGAAGGAAGAGCCATTTAGGTCTATGGCCACACCACCATGAACACTCCTGGTCTCGGCGGCTAAGCAGGGTTAGTCTGGTTAGTATTTGGATGAGAAAAACTATCTGAGGAAATTCCAAAATCTGGTAAAACCCAAAACATCACTCTACAGATATGAAAAATTTATCAAATCCCAGCACAATAAATATACAGACAATCACATCAAGGAGTGTCCCGGGCAAGCGGCTAAAAACCAAACATCCCAACATGCTGAACAAGCTCACGACATGACCAAGGCTGGCCCTGAAATACCAATCCCCCTGGCTCTGTGTCTGCGTGCTGGGAACAAGAAAAGATTCACATATAAAACCACCATTACCAGCTACAACCAAAGGAATAGCAAGCTTGTTTTGAGGCAGGGACTCCCTATATAGCCCCGACTACCCTAAAACTCACTGCATAGATCAGGCTAGCTTCATAATTGCATTGATTTTCCTATCTTTGCCTCCCAAGTTGTTGGGATTAGGAGAATTGTGCCCCTAAGCCTGGCTGATACTTTCAATTCTGTGGAAATTAGAAGAAAAGAAAAAAACTCGGTCTAGAATTCTGCATACAAAGGGAATATCTTTGAAAAGTAAAGATGCAATGAAGACATTTCCAGACGAACCAAGCAGAACAGTCCCTGGCAAACAAGAACGGCCAGGCGAGGGCAGTGTCCAGGCTGAGGACAGACTATAGCTGATGGGAACCCGGCCATCAGAGGAAACCCTAACACTCTAGCTAAGCTGAAACCACGACGTGTTTTACAGTAGTTGTAATGCACGTGCTGTTGATAGCACAGGAGATGGAAGGGGGCAGAGGGACTCACCCTGCAGGCAAGGTCCCCACACTGTGCGTATGGTTGCAACTCCACGTAACTGCTTGTCGGTTAGGGATTCATTTTCTAGCTCCTAGAGTAGCTGCTGGAAGAATTAACACAAAAAGCTCCACACAAAAAGCCAACGGGAGGACAAAGATGGGACATAACTCTATTATACTGGGCAAAAGTATGTGACCAGAAATGTTCCGTCTGGCACTGATGACATCGGCCTTAGTCAGGAGCATTCTCATCTGAAGTACCATCGCTAAATGAGTGTTTTACTATCAGCCTGCTCCGCAGGAATTACTGGCATGCACACAATGAGAAGAGGCCTAGCCTCGCAGTTTCATAAAGACCTCGCAGCCAGCATCTCATGGTTCCTAAGCAGACTTAATAATCTGCATTCGTTATACAGTATCTCCATCTCTTGCCTCTCCTAAATCCTGGCTTTCCTCCACAGCTGTTTCTCTTGCAGCTCTTTCAAGCAGAGCCAACTCCATCAAATTCTACTAAAAAATACCTCTACCTTACCCCCAAGCTCTGGCTGACTTCTCTAAACAATTACAGAACGTGATTTCTGAGCCCATGCTATTCAATATAATCAAAGCTCTTTATGTTCCATCTTTGTCACTAAAAATGGGATGGGTGGGTTTCTATTTTCAACTTGACACAACCTAGAGTCACCTGGGAAGAGAGCACCTCAGTTGAGGAATGGCTTGGATCAGACTGGCTGATGGCCAGTCTGTGGGTGTCAGACAGTCTGTGGGTGTCTTGGTTGATGTAGGAGGGCTTAGCCCACTGTGGGTGCCACCATTCCTAGGTAGGTGGGCCTAGGTAGTGCAAGAAAGTTGGCTGAGCATGAACAGGTAAATGAGCCAGAGTGAGAGAGTAGGCAGGGTTCCTCCATGGCTCCTGCCCTGACATCCCTCAGTGGTGGACTAAGGCCTGGAAGTGGAAAAGGATCTTCTCCTTCCCAAAGTTCTTTTAGTCAATGTTTTATCCCAGAAACACAAAGTAGCTAATACACTGAAGTGGGCATTCCGCTGCCTATCCACTAGCAGTTTCATTTGAAGCCACCTGTAACCTCACAGCCTCCTGAGCTTCACCTGACAAGGACCTTGCTGCTTTTGAAACTCCAGTTAGAACCTGGAACTGTTTCATATCCACTCTGAAATATCTAACTACTACAAACTGTAATGCCACTGATACATTTTCTTTAAAAAACAAAAAAACCTTATGTACAAAGTGGAAGGGTTTGTTTTTGTCTTTGTTTATTTGTTTACAGCTAATTATGTGAGTGGCATTCCGGCACCAGAACTTGTAAAAGCATCCTGGGAAGCCTGAAGCTTGAGAACTTGGCCTTGGCTCTGCTACATCATTTCCTGTGACTGCTCCAAGCATCTCCCAGCCAACACACTCTCTATTCTAGACTATTCTCCAATATAGCTGCCAGATTCCTCTTCCTAGAAAACAAAGTCAATAACATCTTTCTCTGCCCAACACCTTTGTGTGGATCCCACAGGATACAGAATAAGCCCCAACTTTTCGTCATGTGCTGGATGATCTTATGTCCACTTGACATACAAACTAGAGTTGTCTGAGTGGAGGAAACAATAAATGAGAAAATGCCTCTGCATGATCAGGCTATAGGCAAGTCTGTAGAGCATTTTCTTAATCAGTGACTGATGGAGAAGTGCCCAGTCCACTGTGGGAGGAGGCATCTCTGGGCTACTGGTCCTGGGTTTTTTTGTTTGTTTGTTTTTTTTAAAGACTTATTTATTTATTTTTATGCATATGAGTACACTGTAGCTGTCATCAGACACACCAGAAGAGGGCATTGGATCCCATTACAGATGGTTGTGAGCCACCATATGGTTGCTGGGATTTGAACTCGGGACCTCTGGAAGAGCAGTCAGTGCTCTTAACCGCTGAGCCATCTCTCCAACCCTGGTCCTGGGTTCTATAAGAAAGTAGGCTGAGCAAACCATGGGGACTAAGTCAGTGAGCAGCACTCCTCCAAGGTCTCTATGCCAGCTCCTGCATTCATGTTCCTGCCCTGCTGGAGCTCCTGTCCTGAGTTATTTGATAGTGAACAGTGATCTGGAAGTAAAAGCCAAATAACCCCTTTCCTCCCCGACTTCCTTTTTTGTGGTGGTGTTTCATCACAGCAATAGAAAGGCTGAGACAGCCTGTGTTGAAACACACAACAGTGCTCCCCATGTGGCCTTCTGCTCCTCCCACATTCACAGAGTCGCAGAGTCCTACTCATTCATTCATTCTGTGCAGACCAGGGGCACCTCCTTTCTGAGGCCTGCACTGACTCCCAGGAAGCTGTGCTGCCTCTGTGAGCTGGGTTCTGCTGTAATCTCCACAGCCGCATCACTGTCTAAATGTGTGGTTCTCAGCTAGAATATGTTAGCTTGATCGTTTTTGTATTGAAAAGTACATATTAAATGTAAGATGAATGAATAAAATTCTACTTAGAAATATATTTTAAAGCATCTCATATATTCATATACTTACATATGATATATGTATATACATATATGGCTCAGTGAGTTAGACACTACAGAGCCTGAAGACTTGATTGAGTTTGAGGTCCTGGATCCATACGGTAGGAGAGACCTGCTTCCCACAGGTTATCCTCTGATTCTACATGCATGCTGTGACACCCGTGCCACTGCCCCCACCCACAAAATAAATAAACACACACACACATACACACACAGTGTGGGGGGCAGCATGAGAGATTCTCCATAACCAGTGGTTAAAAGGCAATCTAGAAAGGGGGCACCAGAATGAGAGAAACTGGGGAGACGGAAGGAAACTCAGGGAAGGAAGCAAGCAGGGAAGAAACAAACGGAGAGATGCCAATGGGGCTAAGGCGGCTTCTTGCTTGGTGGGGAATTTACACATGGCAGAATCTCCATGCTGGATTCTCCCAGCAAGTTCCCACTTGGGGTTTTATCCAGGCACACACAGCCCTCTGACAGACCCCTCCCCAGAATCTGTAGCAACGTCCCCATGCTGGGTCCAGTAAACTGCCTTCTTAGTCTCTTTGGTATGGCACATGGCTGACCCCTTCCTTCTTTTTAACACTCTCGTTTCCCTTGGCTTGCACACACCCTAGACACCTGCTTTTCCCCTCTCCTTTCCGGTCACTCAACAACTTTGTATAGACTGTGGCTTATCTATGTGTTCTTTCACTGTGGGTACGTCTCGGCTTCTGCCTGTCCCTCAGCTTGCCAAGGGCTTCTTCTCTTCTGAGCCTATGACCTCTCTTCCACTCACCACCTGAGAGTTAGTGACACCAGCCCAGAGCTTGGTACACCAAAGCATCCTGGGCATCCTGCAGGTACCTCAGACTGGCAACCTCTACAGAACACAAAGCCTTCCTTTGCTTCTTCTCTGTTCCTTTGACCAGAACTAGCAGGAGAGACCAGCAAGCACTAGCTCCAAGGCCAGAGGGAGCATAGCAGAAACATCTGGAGTTTACACTGGTGGGAGACCAGGCCTAAATAATTACACAAATTAGATACACACTGGAAGAGGGGGAAAGTCAAAGAACAATATAATCCTGTGATGAGGAGACCAGCTTATACAGGGCAATATGTTTTTTTTAAGAGCCAATATTCAACTTGAACCCAAAGAATGACTAATAGACCAGCAAAGAGTAGGGTATAGTACTAGGGAGATAGCTCGGTTGGTAAGATTGCCTGCTGTACAAACATGGGGGCCTGCGTTTGAATCTTCAGCACCCATGCATTGAAAGCCAGGCATGGCTGTGGCCTAGGGTTGGGGATGGAGACAGGCAGACCTGGGAACTCACTGGCAAGCCAGCCCAATCAAAGTTAAGTTTCAGGTTCAATGAGAGGCCTTATCTCAAGGGGAAAAGGCGTAGAGAGATAAGGAAGCCACTTGACACCTTCCTTTGGCCTCTGCATGGGAACAAGCATCTACCTGTACCTGTGAGCACACATGCCAAGAGTAATGCTGGCTACTTTGTTCTATGGAATGACAGCATATGGGGGAAGGAAGAGTAGGTAGAGAATCACAGAAGTAAGAACGAAGAGTTCGGCTCCCCTGCGACAGGTGACAGCTACCTAAGGGGAGGCTGGAGCTGCATAAAGACCAACCTCAGGTGGTCAAGTGTTAGTAGCGCACATGTGAGTGCGCACACGTGTGCACGCACGCACGCACACACACACACACACACACACACGCGCGCGCGCGCGCGCGCGCGCGCGCGTGCACACACAACAGGGTCTTACTATGTACCCCTGACTAGTGTGGAACACCCTATGTAGATCAGGCTGACCTCAAACTTAAAGCAATCCTCCTGCCTCAGTCTCCTGAGTACTGGGACTTTAGGCACGAGCTACAACACCCAGTTAGAATTTTTTTTTTAACTTATGAAAACAATGGGTATCTATTAAAAGAAAACTGTTTTTTCTGAGGTGCAGGGATGGAACCTGGGGTGATGCACATTTTGATCTGCTCTTTGACCCCCTTCAAAGGCTTCTGAATATGAACTAATATACATCTGTGTGGGGACAAACCTAGCTGAACCGCAGAAGTTTGGGCACACACAGGGAAGATGGGGAAGGGCCATTACAAGGCTACTCCCACTACTCCCACAGGACCAAGGTAACACTGCATGGCTCAAACCATTTTTCTACTTCCATTCTGTTTGCCTCACAGAATGCTATTTGGAGCCAAGGCTTCCGAGGAGCCTGCTTTGGAATCCCTGCCTGAACAGAAGTCGGCTCCCATTACAACACAAGCATCATTACCAAGAAAATTCTCACCAACCAAAAAAAAAAAAAGATTTTGGAACACAAGCCAGCCGTCCACTTACTCCTAAAGGAGCAAAACCAACGTGAATGTCACAGCAGTGTGAGACTCCTGGGCCCACCTCAGAGGTTTCTCGACCATCTGATACAGTATGGGGAGAAAGTGTACTGGGAAGGGGGCAGGCTTCAAACCTAAGGGCACTGGTGACCCCCCAGCTCAGGTCCAACTTGCCACAGTCTGTCCCTGCCTCCAGAACACCCATCACTTTTCATGAGAAGTCTTCCTTTCTCTTCTGGTGTTAACTGAATCTCAGCTCAAACTGGGCTTCCTCCTGGAGTCTTTCTGGGTGCCCCTGAGACTGAGGCTCACAGCTGGTCCTTCCCTCTCTCCCGCCCTGTGTCTCTGTCTGTCTGTCTCTCCCTCTCCCTCTCTCTCATCTCTTCCACCTGTCATGACTTCCCTGCAGGCTCCCAACCAAGGTTCTAGAAGATGGTGACCCTGAATATACAAGACCTGGCATGCACACAAAGAAAGCTTTCAATCAAGCGTCATTGGTGAATAAATGAATAAGTGAATAAATGTTAGCTTTTATCCAAGGCCCCCCAGAATCGCCAAGGTCACTCCTGCCCTCCTCGCTTCCTCCTCAGGCCCTCAGAACTACTAAAGGATGTGTCAACAAATGAGGATCATTCTCTGTAAAGCAGACAAGTAGAAAATAACTGGCCAATAGTTTGGTCAGGCGTGCTCACAAAGGAGACAAGATGGGTCTCCAGTGACAGACTCTCTCCAAAGAGCTCCCATCCAAATGCTCTTTTGCTTTGCTTTGTTTTGCTTTGCTTTGTTTATTTGTTTTGGAGAGACTGCCCTAAGGATCACTTACTTCTGTGAACTATGAACACTCCTGACATTTTTTTTTTAAATTTATTTATTTATTATATGTAAGTACACTGTGTAGCTGTCTTCAGACACACCAGAAGAGGTCGTCAGATCTCATTTCGGGTGGTTGTGAGCCACCATGTGGTTGCTGGGATTTGAACTCTGGACCTTTGGAAGAGCAGTCGGGTGCTCTTACCCACTGAGCCATCTCACCAGCCCCACTCCTGACTCTTAACCAGAACTGTAAAGTTACAAAACAGTGATAGCAGGCTCCAATTCTCATGACTTGGATCAAGGTCAGTAGTAGCCGCCTGTGCCAGGCTCTGTGCTGTCTCCTGGTTGACCCAGGGCCCTGTGAGATGAGTGCCACCACTGTCTCCACTCAGCAGACGAGGAAGCAGGCTTAGTGTGGTCAAGGAACTTGTACAGAGTCACATATAGCAAATGGCAGAGCTGGGATCAGAGGCAAGATGGCAGTTCTCACCTTTTCAGACAACAGATGATTTACTGACACACTGGATAAGCTCTAGTGTGTACTTCTGCCTTTACACAGATGAGGCCGAGGACGTTAAAATGCTTGCTGAGCACCCAGCTCCATCATGGCCCACGGATGAAGCCAAGAAGACAGTGAGATGTCCCACGGCAGCCAGAAAGCTCTGAACCAATGTGGAGCCAGGGATGGAGATGCTGATTCTGAACCGTGAGCTGACATGACATCCCCGCCCACATGGCAGCCAGGCTCAGGCATGGGTCAGTGATGCGCATCTGCCCACCCAGAGGGACAGCCGAAGCCCAGGCATCCAAAGCATGACATAAATATGAAGTGTGGAGAACACATTCCTTGTGAACAGCTCCACATCAGATTCCCTGCATCCCTGTTTGGCAACGTTACTATAGGCGTCATTCCGCCCAGCCGATTGGAGAAGAGGCTACGAAAAAGGCTGAAAAATGTGACCAATCATGAGAGTTATTTTTGTGAGAAAGGAGAAAAATGTCACCAAAAAGGGTCAGTAGATAACCCTATTGGGCTGAAAATAACTACCCTGCTGGCAGACCAGTCAGGGAACAGGCACAGGGCGAGGGACGTAATGCAAAGAGCCACGGGAGCGCTGGCCGCGGGAGGTGGCGAGGGATGAGGAAATTGGCCTAATTTGGGAACATGAGTCCAGCAGCATTTCTCAGATTCCTGGGCAAGATTCTGGCTAACTTGGAGCTCTGTGTCCTCGGGAGAAACAGCAAGGGCATGGGGGGGGGGAGGAACAGCTGGGATTCCAACCCTGCTCCCCACAGCTAGACCAATAAGGGGGATCAAAGGAGGACTCTTCATTGGCTCTGCAGAAGGCTCCAGGATAATCCTACCCCCACCCCCCACCCCTGCTCATGGCCTCTCTGCTCTCTCCTAAAGCCCCTTCTCCACAGGGAGGTCTGCCTGTAGGGCAGGTAGGAGAGGGCTCAGGGGAGCTGCTACAGGCTCTGGAGGAGTTACCAGCCTCTTGAGTCCTGAGGTGATGACACCTCCTTTAAGAGTACCTTGAGGCATTACAGGTTGCTGCACAGACTTAGCAGACAGGTAGCAACTGTTTCCACAGAGACTCTGATCTCTATCTACAAACTAAAGAAAAGGCCACCTTATATAAGCATGGGAGAGACATACACCCGTGGCTACACCAGCCTTGGAGTGGTTTTTTGTTTTTTTTGTTGTTTTCTGTTTGTTTGGTTTTTTGTTTTTTGGGGGTTTTTTTGCTAAAGACTACTTTTGCCCAAACTCAGCGTAACAGGGCCCAGGGCTTTTCTCAAAGGAGTTACGTAAGCGCCATTTGAGTCAGAAGAATGGCTTGTCAGGGAGAGACACCCCCTTCTAGCTCCCACGGCTGCTTTTGCTCAGACACAGTGTAGAATCAGAGGGCCTCTAGCAAAGCCCTCTTCTAATCTAAATTTCTGACAAGTTGATTTGCTAAGTAAACTAACTATACACCTGATCCAAGGCTGATTTGTGATCTCTCTCTCTCTCTCTCCTCCCCCCAACTCTGCCCGCCCCCCAACGATAGTCCTGAGCCTGCTCAGGGCTCCACATTTCTTGGGGGTTCCATTGCTAGATGCTACATCACCTACTATGCTTGCATCGCCCAATTTGATCTTCACGACAGCCCTAAAAAAGCAGGCACAAGTTTCGGGGCTGGGGCAACGGTAAGGGTAAACCTTGATAAAGGGTGTGCCTGTCACACAGGCGTGAGGACCCATGTTCAATCCCCAGCACAGCACCCCCATACAAGTCAGTGACGTGGCTCACATCAGTAAACATCAGAGGGGTGAAGAGGTGAGGGGAGACCTGCAGATTCCTGGGGCTTATTGGCCAGGCAGCCTGACTGACTTGATGAGACCCAGCAAGAGTACAGCAAGAGACCATGCCCCAAAACACAAGACGGAGAGTGATCAGGGAAGACACCCGATCGGCATCAACCTACAGCACGCACAGGCTCACGTGAACAGGCAACTCACTTAGGCACACTGGGACACAGGACAGTGTTCATGCAGCCCACACAACTGTAAGGAGTGGGAGAGGAATGTGGGTAAGGGAGTTAGCCAAAAATAGAATTCTTTCCTTTCTTATCCCAGTCTATTTAAAAAATTTGTATAAATTCTATTTTTTTTTTTTTTTTTTTTTTTTTTTGGAGACAGGGTTTCTTTGTATAGCCCTGGCTGTCCTGGAACTCACTCTGTAGGCCAGGCTGGCTTCGAACTTTCTGAGCTCTGCCTGCCTCTGCCTCCTAAATCCTGGGAATAAAGGCGTGTATGTCACCACCAATATCCGGCTACATTTTTTAACAACAAGTTACTTTGTATCAGCATCTTTTAATTTTTAACATCAATTTACTTTGTATTGACATCTCCCATCTGTATGTCTGTGGCTGTATCTGTCTCTGTATGTTAGTGGAGACCAAATTGTTGATGTCAGTTCCTGACCTGCTGCCTACCTTAGTTTTGGAGACAGGGTCTCTCACTGAACCCTGAGCTCACTGGTTGGCTCACTGATTACCAGTAAGTCCTAGGGACCCTCCTGTCCCCACCTTCTAGTGCTGGGCTTTTGTGTGGGTCCAGGGGGATCTAACACCGAGCTCCTCATGCTCCCACGTGTGGTGATCTGAAAGCGAAAGGCCGCCACAGATTCTTATGTTTGAGTACCTGGTCCTCAGGAGGTGGAATGTTCGGGATGAATCAGGAGCTGTGTCACGGGAGGTAGGCTTTGAGGCTGCAAAAGATTTAAGTCACCTCCCTCCCTTTTTTTTACCTCCTCAGGATGTGAGACCCTGGGGAGGGTGCAGGGCATTTGTGGAAGACTCTGGAGAGAGAAAGGGAGGGGGCAAATTATGCAATTAGAATCTCAAAAAAATCTTTTTTTTTTTTTTTTAAATATGAACTCAGCTGCTGCTCCAGCCCGTGCCTCTGAATCCATAAGCCCCAAATAAACCCTTCCTCCATAAGTTGCTTTGGTCATCAAGTTTTATCACAACAACAGTTAAGTAACTAATATTCATGGGGAGCATCCTTCTGGCTCAGTTGGCTCCCAGCACCATCAGGTTAGCTGGAAACAGCCTGCTCCACAGCCATTTGTTCCCTCTCACCAAGAAACATCCACGCCCCAGATAAAAACTCCCCTAGGACCCAGAGTGGTCGCTATAACACCCAATTCTGACTGTATCAAAAGTGCTCAGGAGCCAGGAGGTGGCAGTGAATGCCTTTAATACCAGCACTCAGAAATCAGAGGCAGGTAGATCTTTGCAAGTTCAAGGATAGCCTGGTCTACAGATGGAGTTTCCAGGACAGTCAGACCTACACAGAAAAACCCTATCTCGAAAAACCAAAAAGTTTAAAAAGTTTTAAAAAATAAAAAAGCTCTCTTGAAAGCTAGGACGGTTGTAAAACTGTGTGCTGACCAATAAAATGCAGCTAGTCAGATATTCCCTGAGTCCTCTGGCTACTGTTTCCTGATCAAAAGGGGACATCCAGGGGGATACGCCCTGAACTCTTCCTGCCTAGAATGCAGATCTGACCCCTGAACAATCGTCAGCTGGAAACCGTGAGAACTAAAGCCACAGCTTCCCACAGCACAGCAGGAAACTGGGATGATACAGGATAGCGCCCAGGGGACCACATCCACTCAGCCCAGCCCTCAGTCCTCCACCAAACTCCTTGGACAGTGCCCAGGGGCCACATCCCCTCAATCCAGCCCTCAGCCCTCCACCAAACTCCTTGGACAGCGCCCAAGGGCCTCATCCCCTCAGTCCACCCCCAGGTCCTCCACCAAACTCCTCAAAAGTCAGGCCAGAGGAGAGCACAATTGTATGTAGCCAAACTCAGTGCTAACGGATGCCAAAGGATGCCTGGAAATCATCCTCAAACAACACAAGCTCGAAGCTCAGGAAGAAGTGGGCACCATGCAGACCAAGAAAATCTGCAAGGGCATTAAAGGGAGATGTGGCCAGGCACAGAGGCACACGCCTGCAATCCCAGCACTCAAGAGACTGAAACAGAAAGGCCATGAAGTTTGAGGCCAACCTGAGCTTCAAAGCAAAACTGTCTCAAAAACAAACGAAAAGTAAGAAGTGTCAGGGCGGTGGTGGCACACGCTTTTAATCCCAGTACTCAGGGGGTAGAAGCTGTCAGATCTCTGATTTCCAGGCCACCCTGGTCTACAGAGTGAGTTCCAAGACAGTCATGGCTATGCCAAATGGAAAGGAGGAGAAGGAGGAGGAGGAAGAGGTGGAGGAGGAGGAAGAGGAGGAAGAGGAGGAGAGAAGGCTCGCTGGGGTGTTGCTCAGTGGTAAAGCACTCGTCTAACACATGTAAAGCCCTGAGCTCCATCCCCAGCACTACACACAGAAATCCAGGCAGATAGATGGCAATGAACTGGCCAGGCCTAGGCACTGTAACAAGCCAGCATGAGTTTGCTGGCCAACCCCCGCCACACGGAAATGCCAGGCCACGGGCCTCACTGGGAAGAGCTTCTGGTTTTCCAGGGACCCCCAAATCCCAGGTTTTATATCAGAGGACTCCAAACCCAGGTTTTATATCAGGGAACCCCAAATCCCAGGTTTTATATCAGGTTTCTCAATTTTATAACTATTAACTGATTTTTTTTTTAAAGTTTAAGTGTATAAATCAAGCACAATGTAACTACAGCATTAGCAAGAAGCCTCCATGGATAAAGTGCTTGCTCTACAGGCCTGGGGACCTGAGTTCAATCCCCAGGACCCATGGTGGAAGGAGCCAAGGCCTGGATGGCAGCGTGTGCCCCCACGGGGGCCTAACCACCCCACTGCACCCCATCAACAGGAACAGCAGAGAGCTAAGACTCATCCAGCCCTAACATGCTGAATGAATGAGAGCTTCCATGGGGCCTTTTAGTTTACCAGAGTGCTTAAACGCAGAGCTCACTTGATCCCCACATTCATCTAATGGTACCACAGTCACCATTTGACGAATGACGAAATAGAGGATTCCGGAGATTAGCGGATTTAAGATCCAAGCAATTAGAAGAGCCAGTGGCAAGCCCTGTGTCTCCCTGCTTCCTTCTTCCCTGTCCCAACTCCGCTGCCTCACGTTAAAATAACTATTTATTCCAAACTAATTCCTACTTAAGTCTACAGTAACAGCAGCTTGACAGCTCCCAGGTGCCACGCTTACATTTTTAGGGATACCCACTGAATAAAGCTAACGAGGAGATAAAAATAAACACGCCAAACAGTGTGCTCAGAACCGGGTGTGAATGGGCACAAGTCCCGGATCTAATTTTAGAAAGAAACGGCTAAAAAGTCTCACACAACCTGGCGAGTATCTGGTCCTATGGGAGGCTGCCCGGGTGGCTTTAAGCCTCACTGACACAGGAAGGGGAGGGTGACATCCCAGAATCCTGTTGCACACCCTGTTTCCAGGGAGGGACCTCTCAGAAAAAAAAAAAAAAAAAAGCTGAGAACCAGAGTCAGCAATAGTTGTGCACCATACACACATGTACACACGCACACCACACACACGTGAACACCCCCCCCCCGTATCCTTCGGGCATCAGCCAGCTCTAACGAGGTGCCACTTATCCCTTTACTGTGGTCAAGTGACCTGCAGGCCCAATACCCTCCCGACCAAGGGTCTTCCTGCTGATGAGGGACAGGTCGGCGGTCAGATTTTATGTGCTGGCATTGAGGTTTCACTAATAACTCCTCATGCTCGTGCTTCTACAGCAAGAGGGAAAACGCAAGACATGTGGACGGGGCCACATAAAGAGCTTAAGGAAACTGTGACCTCGTTTCTGATGCCCACTTATGGGACCCATGAATACACTGTGTCTGTTTTATGTGCACCGGCATGGGCTGCCAGGCTTCTCAGCACCCGCTTTCTCAGCCACTGTGAACTGTTGAGTTAGCTGCCAAGAAGCCGGCTTTCCTACTGTCTGGTGACTCACTTCTAGTGGAGCAGAGAGATCTAACAGTCAGCAAATGAATAGCCCAGCCTGCCCTAAGGCAGGTGGGTGCAGCAAAAGCAGGAGGCGGCAGCCCTCGGAAGACAGCTTATGGCGGTCAGGGAGACTCTGGAAAGGCAAAGACTGCACAAAGGGAGAGGGCTGAGTGGACCCCGATAGCAAAGAATACTGTTCCTGGATTTCCCACCTTTCACAAAGAAGCCGGATCATTCCCCTAAGGTTGAGGTCTCTTGGGAAAGTTTGCAGAAGGCAGCAGCAGCCCAGGCCCCCCTTCCTGCTGGGACCTGGAGGAGACAGTAGTCGCTGCTTACAGCAAGCCTCCAGCTGTGTGATCCCACCTCCCAGTGCCAGGGCACCTTCCTGGACAGCTTCCCAGGGCCTGGCTTCAGAGGGCACCCAAAGCCCTACAGAGCTGGGGATGTTCTCAGGTGATGGGGTGTTTGCCTGGCATGCATGAAGCCCTAAGCCTGATCCCAGTGCCTGCAAACAACAGGACAAGCACTCCTGAGATGGAGGCAAGAGAGTCAGTAAGTCAGGGCCATCCTCAGCTACACAGTGAGCTCCATACCAGCCTGGGCTACTTGAGACCCTGTCTTTAAAAAATAAAAATAAAAATTTTACACTATGAATATGAGAGAAAAAAAAATGTCCAGAAGCCAATATGATCTCAAAGGAAAGATGTTCCCAGTAGGACAAATGTCCTCATGGGGAACTTCCAAATCAGGACACGTGGAGAGGCCAGCATTCCAACCAAATGTAGATACCACAACCCTACTCATTAAGGGCTCATTTATTCTTAAAAGTCCACGACTTCCTGTTTCCTGTCTCGGCAGCACTCACCTCTCCAGTCTGAGTCAGTGAAGAATTCTTGCTGTTGAAGTAATTCTCAGCCTGAGTCGACGCCTGATGAGCCCGGCGTCCCATCTTGGCCCCCTGGAAGGAGAGACGGAGAGTACGGCTGAGCCAGTGTCATCTGAGGCCCTGTGGGTCCGACACACAGTAGGCCAGGACTGAGGTCTTATGGCGTGGCAGAGAACAGGATCTGAGTAACAAAAATATGTTATATGAATATATATCATATATATGATATATATGTGAATGCCACATGGACATATCCATAGAGAATTCCCTAAACCCTTAGGAGAAAGTACCCAAGTCAGTCCTATTTGGTAGAATAGGGAACATACAGGTTATTGATCATGAGATTTTCAACAGCCACAGATGCAGCAAAAACAAAGTCACTGTTCTGTCCATGACACATGGTTAGAAATGCAGCTAGCTTGGACAGAGAGAGACCTCAAGCCATATAGCTCCAAGCAGGTGGTAAAGGCTCCCACATTCCTAAGCAGGACCTGAGACCGCTAACAGACAGGCGTTGAGAGAGAATCCCTCAATTCAATGGCAGTTGAGTAATCCAGACACCCCTTGCTCTGCTGGTTAGAGGCGCATCTACAGGCGCAGAGGGAGCCCCACCACAGGAATGCTGAGACAGCACCTTTGGACGCTAAGAACAAGCACCTCAGGGTTCTGAGTCAACAGATGAAACCTGTGCAGGTGTCTTCAGGCCCCCGCAAGTGGGCAGGGGCTCTGTCTCCAACATTCCCCAGGACAAGAGAAAACTCTGAGGCACACTAGTGGGTGCTGAAGAGAGTCTGTGTGATCATTTACTTAGCAAAACCAAACCAAACCAGCATCAGCCTAGCATCTTCAGGTCTCATTATCGTGGCTGTGTTCCAGTCTCAAGATGGTATGAACGAACACTGAAACCGATGCCATTTTATTAAAAAGGAAACCAAGGCCCAGGAAAGCGATTAAGTCCCAAACAAAGTCTTCGTTCCGATTAAAATCCTGTGTTCATCTCATGTCCCATGGCACCCCTCTGAAAACTAGATGCTAAGTGTTCTAAGAAGGGAGACTATAGCTGTCTCTTGTGAGACGATGCCGGGGCCTAGCAAACACAGGAGTGGATGTTCACAGTCAGCTATTGGATGTATCACAGGGCTCCCAATGGAGAAGCTAGAGAAAGTACCCAAGGAGCTAAAGGGATCTGCAACCCTATTGTTGGAACAACATGATGTACTAACCAGAACCCCGGAGCTCTTGTCTCTAGCTGCATATGTATCGAAAGATGGCCTAGTCGGCCATCAATGGAAAGAGAGGCCCATTGGACTTGCAAACTTTATATGCCCCAATATAGGGGAATGCCAGGGCCAAAAGAATGGGAATGGGTGGGTAGGGAAGTGGGGGGGCGCTATGGGGGACTTTTGGGATAGCATTGGAAATGTAATTGAGGAAAATATGTAATAAAAATATTAAAAATTAAAAAAAAAAAGAAGGGAGACAAGGTTTTTTAGAAGTCCCACGTTAAACAAACAAACAAAGAAAACCCACTAAAGCGGATCGGGGCAATCCAATTGCAATCATCAACCTTTCAAGTTATGATGCAAATCTTTTCAAGTTTCAAGAGTGGTGGGAACAAGCTTGCTGATAATACAGCTCATTTCCTTCTCTAGAAAGGGACCCTCTTGGGCTGGAGAGATGGCTCAGGGGTTAAAAGCACTAATTGCTCTTCCAGAGGTCCTGAGTTCAATTCCCAGCAATCACATGGTGGCTCACAACCATCTGTAATGGGACCCTCTTCTGGTGTGTCTGAAGACAGCTACAGTGTACTCAGATACATAAAATAAATAAATAAATCTTTAAAAAAAGAGAGAGAGAGAAAGGTACCCTCCTTTGTTTATCCAAGCATCTGATCCTACAGTAGTTACCCTAAACAAAAAGTAATGCTCCTGTGTGTGAATGCTGTTGGCAAGCGACTTCTCTAACAGACGTTAAAGTTTAAGACTATTTGAAGATCCTGTACATTGACAACACAGAAAATCTGAGATCATGTATTTTTAAGGGCAGTCTTTTTATTGTCCTTCTCCCCTCGACTAGGGCAAAGGCCAGTGATGGTCTGTTCTGTGCTATCTATTTTTCCAGTGACTAGAACAGTGCCTGATACACAGTAGGGCTTGCTACATATCTGTGGCAAAAATGAAAAAAGTCACTACATTCACATCCCGGGTACCCAAAAGGTTCATGTGTCAGAAAGACCTGGTGGCCTAATGTCCTTAGCTTTTTTAAAGCTCTGCCCCTTTTTATCTCCCTCCAACAGGTGCCTCTCTTAACACCTTGGAGGGTATCAGATGGTATCAAGGCCCTTCAAAACACCTGAGATTTTACATCAGAAACTAAGGATTTGCCAGGTGGCCCAATCCTTCAGTGATCTCAACTCTAAAGGCTATCGAGACCTGGTGGGGACTGTAGCAGTAAGAAAACGCTGAATGTAGGTCTTTAATCAAGTTCTATCTACTGGCTGGACACCGGTCATAGGCTGGGAGGAAGCAACAGCGAAGGTCTGGAACAGAGGCAAACACTTTCCACGAATTCTCCTTTCATCTGCACATCAACAGTCTACTAGCATGGAAGTCGAGGCTAGGTGCATTCTGGTCCATCTACAGTCCGGTTACCTAGTTACTCCCTCCCCACGCCACACACACACACACACAACTGGAGTATTGATTTCCAATCCTGGGGGAGCAGAGATTACAGAGAGCATGAGGAAAGGACATCTCCAGCCAGCTCTCTTCCCGGCCTTTCAGAACTTCCGGGACTAGACTTCCCGGGAGAAAACTCCAGGGAACGGGCGTGGTCGGGGCGGGGGCAGACCCTCCACTAAGGTGGGATTCGCACTCAGGCGGTAGAGCCCGGATTTGTCCAGACTCCCAGCTTCTCAGAGAGCCGGGCTATTTGTCCCGCCCGCCTAACCGGACCCCAGTCCCCAGCATCGCTCCTCACGGAGGTGGCCGAGCTGCGACGTCTCTCCTCGCCCAGGTCCAGTAAATCCTCCATCGCCGCGGCCGCTGATGTCACTTCCTGGAAACCGGCGTCTCCGCCGCGTCCCTAACAACGACCCCGCCCTTCCATCCCAGTATTTAAAGAGTCCGCCTCACAAATCCTAGGTCCTGTGTGTCACCTTCCAGTTGAAACCAGATCTTGCCTACACCAACTTTGCTTGACTTCGGAGAAAACAAAACAAATTTCCATCTAGCAAGATCCTCTAACGTTGCTCCAGAGAGGTTAGCCCTGGGGACTGCCTACATTTGTAACTCTGATTAAACACATTTGTGAGTGGAAGCACTGCTCTGGGTGATTATTCTGAGCCCTCACATTCACAATGAACAAAGGTCTTCAGGGTTACCGTTCAAGGATAGATGTTCAGTGTTATTTCCATTTGACAGATGAGCACTAAGGTAATAAATAGCTTATAAAATTTACAATGACTTGCCAAAAAGCTGCGTATGTGATTTCTGCATTCAAGAAGTTTATTGAAAGTGGTCACACACAGTGATGCATGCCTGTAATTCCAACACTTGGGAGGTTAGAGGCAGGAAAATTTTTAGTTTGATATCATCCTCAGCTATACAGTGAAATTTGGGACATTAGGGCTAGATTACATGAAACTCTGTCTTTGACAACAAAGTTTCTATAGAGGCCAGATTAAAGTATGCAATCTTCAATCGCTTTCGAAAGTATAGACCTAGCCAAGCGTGGTGACAGACAGAGCCACAATCCCAGCTTGCTACTTAGAAGGACGTAGCCTTATGCCTACTTATGCCTGGGAACTGGACTCCAGTTTTGGCAACATAGTAGGACTCTTTTACAAAAGAAGTAGAAAAGAGCCAGGTGTGGTGGTGCACGCCTTTAGTCCCAGTACTTGGGAGGCAGAGGCAGAGGCAGGCAGATTTCTGAGTTCGAGGCCAGCCTTGAACAGAGTGAGTTCCAGGACAGCCAGGGCTATACAGAGAAACCCTATCTCGAAAAACAAAACAAAACAAACAAAAAAGAAGAAGTAGAAAAGAAGGTATGGTATTGGGGTTCTTACTTAATCTGGACAAGCCCACAAAGTGGGTAGCAATGACTCCTCTAATCAGCAAGACAGACAGCTTGAAGTAAATAACTCCAGTCCTAGATGTTGGACCAGCTTTTATAACACCATGTGTTACTGCAGTGGCTTCCAGCAAGTGGTGGTTGTCAGCCGTCCTCCTAGGCCTGCAGAAGGAGATAGCCCATGGATTCCCAGCCTGGGGGGAGGGGGGGAAGTCCCGTTGAGTCTTCATTGATTAATTCCACATAAGATCCCTAAGTCAACATCTCTGGCCAATTCTTGGCACTGGTCGCTGGGACCCACGGAAATGGAATGTGGATCACCACAGTTTAAAAAACATTGGAAGGGCTGGCCCTAAAGCTTAATAACAAACATTGCTGAAGTATCCAGCAAGTGACACTCAACTTAAGGTTTCAGTCTCTCTCTTCCTAGGGCCGAGCCTTTTCACGCCCAAGGACACAGCCTGTGAGTTGGAGGAACTGATTTCTCAGCCCAGCCTTGCTGGACCTCAGTTTCCTCTCCTGAAATGACCTTCAGCGATTTCTTCTGACATCCTTACTGGTTTCTCGGTGAGAATATTTTGTTAGATTTTAATCAGATGGGACAATCACTGCCAAAAATCTAAGCCAGCTTCGATATAGGCACCAACTATTTATTCCCTTGTTCCTTCTTCCTTGGCACCAGCTGCCAAGAAGGGATTAATGTTTGGATTTTTCAACTTCTTGTAAACTCCCGCCCACTTCTACCCCGACTTCGAGAAGACAAAGGGTGAATGGTACTCACCCTAGGCATAGAGAATCCTCAGCAAGCAGGGGCTGGCAAGTTACTTGAATCATTTGAGAAGTGAGTTTAAAAACAGAGCTGCTGTCAAGACATGAGTGAGAGAGATGGTGTATGGCCCAGAAGAGAATTCCTTCAATGGCTCTGCCTCCCATGTTGTATAGAGTTAGCCCAGGAGCCTCAGCCTGTAGGGTCATCCATTTTAAATTTCAACATGACCTCCCCAAAGGGCCACTGTCGTCCTCCTTCTTCCCCTTTACAGATGCCCTTACTGGTTTGCCATTCTTCCCATCCTCAAATGCAAATTCCATAAAAATTTGTTCAGAGACTATCTTCAGCACCTAGAATAGTGCAGAGCATGTAACAAATACCAAAGCTATCCCTCAGGCTGGAGAGATGGGCCAGCGATTAAGGGCACAGGCTGCTCTTGCAGAAGACCAGAGCTGGATGCCAGGTACCTATGCTGAGTGGCTCACAACCTTCTATAATTCCAGCTCCAGAGGAATGGCTGCCCTTCTCTGGCTTCCAAGGATACCTGTACACAAGTTCACATGTCCACATATGGACACACACACAAATACACACCAAAAAAAAAAGGAAAACTTTTCTTTCACTTTTTCTTTTTGAAAAATTGATTTCTCAAATTCCAGAAGCAAGCAGAGCATGATGGCAGTGGATGGGCCGGGTTGAGATGGCAGTATTGACACCTCAGAGCTGTGTGACCAAGAAGTCTGGTGAGATGGCTCAGTGGGTAAGAGCACCGACTGCTCTTCTGAAGGTCCGGAGTTCAAATCCCAGCAACCACATGGTGGCTCACAACCATCTGTAATGAAATCTGACTCCCTCTTCTGGTGTGTCTGAAGACAGCGACAGTGTACTCACATATAGTACTCACATATAATAAATAAATAAAATCTTTAAAAAAAAAAGAAGTCTCTTTTAAGGTTTCTCACCAGCTAGATTTTCTCATAATAGTGCAAGTTAAAATAATGCCTTTCCAGATTAGGCAGCTTGTGTTTGACATCTCCATTGCCCACATGCAGTGTGGCCTTGGAAAAAAAAAAAAAAACAACTATTCTCAGTTTCTCCGATTGTAAAATAATACATTAACATCTCTTCAATTGAGACCGGAACCAGGCCTCTCAGAAAGGGTCCAGGAGACTTAGGAAGAGGGCACTTATAGGAAGAACATGGACAGCTCGGCCTGGGTCTGGCCTAACAAGCTACTCAAGGCGGGGAAAGATCTAGAAACCCTTCTGGGAAATGGGCTGGAGCCAGGTACTCAATCAGACTGGAGAGGAGCGGCCCTCGCTCTTGCGTGGGGCCGGGACCATGGACACGATCGCATTGTCTAGTGGTGCTTGCGCTCCCCAGCCTCCATGCCTCTGTCACTGGCGGCCCTGCTTCGCCAGAGGGCACCCTCGGCCTTCCAGAAAGCGCTGTCGTTTACCCCAGCAGCAGCCGCTCGGATCGGGATGGTCAATGAAGAACCGCTGCCAGGATCGCGGCCGAGACCGGTTCCACCCTGGGGCCTGGAATGAGAGTGGCCCGATCGCCCGGCCCTGCTCCCCTAGCGAACCTAGCGTGTGTCCCCGGTCTGTCCGGGGGCGATCGGGGACTCGGGGGAGGCGAGAGAGTGGGGCGGGGAACGTGGACTAACAGCTGGCCCCAGCGCAGAGGGGCCGGGGTAGCAGGAGGGAGGGGGATCAGGAGAAAGTTTCCAGATAAACAGCCAACGTGTAGCAGGAATGACTCCAAGAGGAGGGGAAAAAAAAGTTCAGTTACCACGTCGAACCAGAGGACTCACAAAGTATTTTTCAAATGGGCTCGGCTTTTCCTGTGCCTGTTTAAAACATTAAAACCGTGCAGCGAGAGAGGCTTGTGTGCGCTGGTCCCTCCCTCCCTCCCCCACCCCAGGCCGATACGTCATGGGAGGGAGGTATAAAATTTCAGCAGAGAGAAATAGAGAAAGCAGTGTGTGTGTGCATGTGTGTGTGAGGGAGAGAGGGAGGAGAAAGAGAGAGAGAGAGAAGGGGAGAGAGAAAGGGAGGGAAGAAGAGGGCCGAGTGTAGGGGGCTGAGCCACAGAGAGGCGAGACACGCACGGGAAAAGCCTTGCGGAGGACGGAGTAACGCTTTCCGGAGTCAGCTGCGGTGAATCGGCTTCTATTTTCTTTTCCTTTTGATTTTTTTTTTCTTTTTAAATTCCTAAAGAGAAGCAAGGGACAGAAGCCATGGCCGAGAGAGAAGACAAGCTGAGATGCTGGTGACCGTGGGTCCAAGTGGATTATCGGACGAGCCGCCTCCAACAGGCCTGCCCTCCCAGCTTGCCAGTTGTGCATAATCCCTCATCCCAGCCAATGAAGACGAGAGGCAGCGTGAACAGAGTCATTTAGAAAGCCCCCGAGGAAGTGTAAACAAAAGGGAAAGCATGAATGGAGCGCTCCAGAGACAAGTGTGTCCTGCACTGCCCCCACCTTTAGCTGGGCCTGCGGCCGCTCAGCCCTGCCTCTCCCCACATACCCACTGGTGATTTTTTTTTTGAAAAAACATTCTTTTTTCCTTCGCTTTTCTTATTTTCCCTTCAGGGCAAGGCAAAGAACTTGATTTTTTGGGACCCAGCCATCGCTCTTCTGCACTTTCTTTAAAATACTCACTTTCTCCTTGCCAAGCAGCGTTGGGCGATATCAGATATCCGCTCTATTTATTTTTACCTAAGGAAAAACTCCAGCTCTCTTCCCACTCCCAGCTGCCTTGCCACCCCTCCCAACCCTCGGCTTGCCCTCCACCTGGCCTGCTGGGAGTCAGAGCCCGGCAGAACCTGTTTAGACATATGGACAAGGATCCCAGCGCTACCCAGCACACGGTCCCGGTCCCGCTACTTCGTCCGGGGGTTGCCAGCGCTTCCTGGGAGTCCTGAAGCTCACCCAGCGCAGTTCATGCACCCTCTTGCCAAGCCTCAGCCTTTGGGATCTGGGGAGGACGCCTGGTTTTCCTCCCCCTTTCTACTGGGGTCTCCTCCTTGCCAGGCCTCCCCAGTCCCCTGGCCTCGTTCCTGGGCTCACACATGAAGATGCACTTGCAAAGGGCTCTGGTAGTCCTGGCCCTGCTGAACTTGGCCACAATCAGCCTCTCTCTGTCCACTTGCACCACGTTGGACTTCGGCCACATCAAGAAGAAGAGGGTGGAAGCCATTAGGGGACAGATCTTGAGCAAGCTCAGGCTCACCAGCCCCCCTGAGCCGTCGGTGATGACCCACGTCCCCTATCAGGTCCTGGCACTTTACAACAGCACCCGGGAGTTGCTGGAAGAGATGCACGGGGAGAGGGAGGAAGGCTGCACTCAGGAGACCTCGGAGTCCGAGTACTATGCCAAAGAGATCCATAAATTCGACATGATCCAGGGGCTGGCGGAGCACAGTAAGTCCAAATGCCTGCTGGGTATCTGCTCTGGAGCGAAGGAACTGGAAATGGGAGTTCCACCGAGGGGGGCCTGGTGGCCTTTACACAGCAGAGTGCCCCAGGGTTCACTACAGAGGTCAGGCGCTGCAGCTGCAGCTGGGTAGGTGGGTGGGAAAGGAGACAGAGACACTCTGGTAAGAGCCAAGTGCTTCAAGAGGCCAGGAGCCCTGAAGCCAAGTGACATTCGGAACTCCTATGGCATCCTTGATGGATAGTAACTGGGAATTGTATTGTGCCACCCAAGGAAACATGTTCTCACACATCTGTGTGTGAGAACACATAGAGGTTCACAGTGAGCACATGAATTCTGTAAAGGGGTGAGCTGGCTGGCCCCCAAATCCTCCCGGCCTTCTGAGTTTGGGCATCTCTGTACTCCCCTTGCTTTTCCTGGCTCTCCGTGCGGCATCTCTGGGTTAGGTTCCTGACTCTCAGGAAACACAGTGTACCTGCCTCAAATTTGTGTTTGTCAAGTTTTTTGGAAGCCCAACCGAGGCCTCTCGGTCTAACACACACACACACACACACACACACACACACACACACACACACACGTGACCCACATGAGCTGGGAGGGGGAGGGTAATACATGTATAGTCCCACATATGTGGACTTTGGGGCAATGTGGACTCTTTTATTACACAGTAGATAGATTCATATATGTAAAGTGGGGCCTCTCAGGCTAATGGACACAGGAGGCCAGGATCGAGGTTCCGGATAGCCCAAGGCATCTGCCCGCCACGGATGTGTGGGAGGGAGGGATGGCTGCGGGGTAATGGGATGTGTGTCTGGGAGTGTTTCTTCCCAGGAGGCTGCTGTCTGCGGAGGAGCTTCTGGGTGAGACGCCTGTGTGTGTTTGTACACGTGTGGAAGTCATGTGTGTTTACTGAATGGGGATTTAAAAAAACCTCAATACAAGAGAGAGAAATTTGGCAGATGTTGAGAAACTGACAGCCCAGGAAAGCTGCTCTGGGCCTGAATCCGGAGTTGCTCCTTTTGCTTTTCCTGCCAGCAGGTGTCCTCCGTGCCCCGGTGACTTCAGCCCAGGCCCACCTCCCAGGTGGGCAGTGTCCAAGTTGGGGCAGGAGGGTTGGAAGGAGCCAGGAGGCTGGCATAGTCAGAGTGGCCATGGGGCAAACAGCAGGAGGTTAAAGAAACCTGGCTGCAGGGAAAGGAACAGGAGTGAGTGCCAATGGGTGGAGCGGTTCTCAAGGAAGATGCAGAGGCCAGGAGGGAGCTGGTCTACACCAGGCAGAAAGGAACTTGTAGTTTCTAGAGGTAGGGATGCGGGTGTTCTCAGGGCAGTTTCCTGAGACTGGCTGGAGGCTGGAAACAGGCAGACCTAGAGCTCCCTGCCTAGCGTCTGCTTACCGGGGTCAGTTCAGGGACTGCCTGGTGACCACAGTTTATAGAGTCATCCAGCACTAGATGGCATGAACCCTTGACTCCTTAGTCACTTACCAAAGCAAGTCATAGCAGCCACGGACACCAGAGAAGGTTACAAGTCTGAGGAACACAGAGGGTAAGAGAGTGACCCCAGAGCCCTCATAGACGGGTCAGGAGGAGAGTCTGAGGAAAGGGATTCTGAGTCACAAAGGCCCACCCTGTCTAGAGGCCTGAGCTGAGAATGAGCTAGCCCCATGTGGGCACACGGCCACACAGGTAGGCGTGGATGTGGATTCTGTGCAGAAATCCAGGGTACAAAGGGTGTAGCTTCAGACAAAGCCAGGGCAGCACCCTCACCTTCCCCCCAAGATGTTGTGCAGTTCCCAGGCTGTAGCATCAAGGGAAGTTTGAGATGGGGGGGGTGGTAAGACATGGGGGGCGATGGAGTAGCTGTCCAGCCTGTGCCAACTTGGCACAATGAACAAGATCCTTTTCTCAATGCTGAGGAGGAGCCAGGGTTCAGTGGGACATAGGCAATGCCACAGGGGCTCTCAGTACCATCAGCAAGCAGGCTCAGGCACTCTGCAGTTGCCACAGGTCAGATGGTGGTTGAACAGACACCAACCTGAACCCGTTCTGCAGCTGGTCAGGTGTGTGGCTCATGCTGGCTTCACAAGGAACACTGTGCACAGAAAGGGTTATGGAAGCTGCTGAGCAAAGGACCAAGGCTGCCCTGAACTTCTCTTTGTTTGTTTTGTTTGGTTTTCCGAGACAGGGTTTCTCTGTGTAGCCCTGGCTGTCCTAGACCTTGTTTTGTAGACCGACCACACTGGGCCTCAAACGCACAGAGATCATCCTGCCTCTGCCTCTTGAGTGCTGATATCAAAGGCGTGCAACACACATTTTAAGGCCACCTTTTATCTTCAGGATCTAGTAGAACCTTGGCCTGTGACACAGATGGATCTTAGGTTAACCTCACAAGGAGAGGACAGCAGGTCCTGCGTCTGTAACCCAGGTACCCAGTTGCTTGGGAATAGACTGGATTTGTTTCGGCTTGACTGTTAGGGGTAGGGCAGGAGATTCATATGCCGTACATATTCACCGAACTCAGCTTCAGGGAACCAGCTTCGTTTCTCTCTTACACAGACCGCCTCAAGCAGGATAAGCAAGCACAGCCATGTGGTGTGTCTTCCCAGAGCCTCCATTTCCTTGTGTGAGGTCATCTCTCAGCTCCCTTTCACTGGAAATGGATTTGTCAGGCCTGGGGATGCTCTGCCTGGGTGTCTGCTAGGAGACAGAGGCAAGGCCCGGTAATCTCACAATTCTCTAAGATGTTGCCATGGGAAACAAATAGGTGCTTTTCTCCGACTTGGGGAAGGATACCGCGTTCTCACTTCTGTTACCACCCACACAACCATAACATAAGCGTCATGTTGCTCGGCTTGGAACATGTATTTGTACCTTGTTGTGGGACTCTTGCTTTATAAAGTCAAGGAAAGCGCTAAAGCAAGCTCAGGACTCCCCAGCAGGAAGACTACCACAGTGGCTGGAGGGGTGGCTTATCACTTAAGAGCATTGGTTGCTCTTCCTAAAGGGCCTGGGTTCAATTCCTAGCACCCACATGATGGCTCACAACCATCTGTAGTTCCAGCTCCTGGGGATCCAATACCCTCACACAGACATATATGCAAGCAAAACACCAATGCACATAAAATAAAAGTAACCATTATGAAAAAGATTTGTCCACGTAGAAGGAATTCATATGCCATGGCTATGGATGTTATATAAACAGGAAGGTTTTGGCTACCCAAGGAGAACACCTGGGTTCTATCTCTCCCTTACAGACTAGGGATAACACGGAGACATCCTGGGTGACTTGTGTTTTCAATAAGCTTAAAGATGAGGTGGCCAGGGAAAAAAGTTTCCTAGGAGGGGCTGTAAGCACAGACGCCTTCAGAGAGTAGGTAGGGGGTGCAGATGGATCTAGCAGCAGCGGGCCAGGCATGGAGGCAAAGAACTTCAGGTCATCGAGAAAGGAGGTGTGTGGCCGGCTTGGGGTGGGAGGGTCTGGAGCCCCAGCGGCCTGCTGAACGAGGAAGCTACCATGTAGCTCTGAGTTTTGTATTCAGGAATGTAGGCCCAGCTCGACTATATCTTATCATTTCCTAGGATAGCAGAGAATCTGGAAATTTCTGTGAAGCCTCCCAACTTGTAACACAGACTTAAAATGTTTATAAGCTTCTAATGCAAAACTTTTTAAACATTGGCTAAACAACACAGCTAACTCATTTCAAGGTTACTCCGTGTAGCGTCTGAGACCATCCAGGCAATCCTCTCTCAGGCTCCCGGTGCGTTTGAAATCATAGTACCTTTCTCAGAAAATGATAAACTTTGTTTCTCCATTCTGGCTGCACACTGGAAACATCTGGAAAACTCGGGGAACCTGCTGTGAACTCACCCAGTGGGTTGCTGAGTAGTGGGGTCATAGTTCACCTCCTTAAACACTCTCCAGGTGGCCCCATTGCCCATACCATCCCTCCATTGGCTCCCACAGAAATGAGGTGTTCAAGCTGGGACCCACCTGTCTGGAACATTTTAAGAGCCAGTTAACTACATAGACAGTTTCCTGGGTTCTCCAGGAATCCTGTGCATGCAGTTTGTGGGTCCTGTGCTATTCTTACTTCCTAAAGCAAAATAGACAGAGGAGTGTTAGTTACTATGCAGTGCTCCGAGCAATGGGCACAGTCGGAAACAATGTTTCATACCGGAGACTCCTGCAGGCAGCTCTTGAAGGCCAACAGCAGAGCTAAGCACAGTGAGGCCTGGTCATTGACTAAGGCAATGCTGGGATGCCAGGCCACTTCAAGGAATCCCATCAGATTTGTTCCTGAAATTATTACTATCTTTCCACTGGGTATACATTGACTTTATTTCCACCCAGGTACACATTGACTTCCAGGGTCTCAGATACAATAAATGCGGAGTGGTCAAATCTTAACTGGGTTCAAATCCCATCTCTGCCTCCTATTACTTGTGTAGCTATGGGAAAACCACTTCTCTTTTCTGATGTTGCATTTCCCCACCGGGAGAATGATACATTTTATATATTCTCTTTAATTTCAAGTATTGTTAGCAGGTTTCATTCCTCTAACTGTTTAAAGCTATTTTTGTTTGTCTGTTTTGAGGAAGGGTCTTAAGGCGGAGCTCAGCTTGGCTCTGAACTCTTAAACGTTTCTTATTATATTTGTTTATGTGTTAGGGAACCCCTGATGGCTTGCACAGGAGTTGAGGCCAGATGGAAACTTTCAGAAGTCTGTTATCTTCTGCTCCATTGTGAGTCCTAGAGTTCAAACTCAGGGCATTAGACTTGGCAGCAAGCACCTTTACTCAGAAAGCCATCTTGGCAGCCCATGATCTCAGATATTTTAAAAAAATTTTTATATGGTATATGGGTGTTTTGCCTGTATGTGTGACTGTATATATGCCTGGTGACTGCAGAGGCCAGAAGGGGGTGTCAGATCTCCTGGAACTGGATTGACAGACAGTTGTGGGCTCTGGGAATTGAACCTAGATCCTCTGGAAGAGCAGCCAGTGCTCTGACCACTGAGCCATCTCTCCAGTTCTGGCCAATCTCAGAATCTTGTTCCGTTGGCCTCCACCTTCCAAGTGCTCTGTATTTTTTTTTTCTGAAATCACCTTAAAATTTCCACTGAGGGGTGGGGATGGTACATGACAAAGCAAGAGTTAGCAAGAACAGTCATCAGGGGGTCCTGAGACTAGGACATCACTGTTCCTGTTTCCTTGGATACCCCCACTCCCTCCCCACTCTGGCCCCTTCCTCCTTAGCTACCAATCCTACTTTCTTCTGCCTTTTATAGCAGGGCATATATTGCCCTGACTCCCCTCCATTCTCTCCTAACAGACAATTATTACAGAGGCCAGCTTGATCACATCTCTGCTCAGGCGAAATCCCCGAGATTGTCACTGGTCTAAGGTCTTGTCCACCTCCAGAGTTACAAACCTGTCAACTTACACATGAAATGGCAGGTGATGTAGCTCCCGTACAAGACGGGTGCTTTGTGGCAAGACAGTTGGTTCAGCAGTTCAGAATGCATGCTGTTCTCGCAGAGGACCCTAGTTCAGTTCCCAGCACCCACATCAGGGGGCTCACCACCACCTCTTACTCTAGCTCCAGGGGATCGGATACCCTCTGATGGTCTCTGTGGGCACTGCACTTGTGTATGCAAACCCACACACAAGCACAAAAGTACACATCATTAAAATTTGAAAGAAAGTATTTTTTAAAAACATGTGCTTTGTTTGTGAGGGGCTCTGGGTCCCACCTCTAGCAGCCCTCTAAACATATGCATACAAGAGTTGCCAACACTGACGCCTCTCTCTGGTTCTATTTGGATCGGCTTAGAGACTAATTGGTAGTATTTGTGCCTTCAAGGCCCGTTAGTAATCAGGGCTTCATTAGCCGGTATTCATACACTTGTTTCCTACAGCTGTTCCATTCATTTTCCTTTAACTGCCAACCTCAGGCCCACCAGATGGCAATTTCCAGAGACACCCACTCATCCTATCCCTAAGCCCAGGATTGTGCTTGCTGCCTTTCGGGTTCTTATCTGCCCCACATAGTCCATGACTCCTGACCCACCCCTGGGGGGTACTTATGCGCTCATTCCAGCCGTGTCCATTAGATATGGAATCTGGGTCTAGGAGCTTGAATTTCAAGCCCTGACTGTTGTTACCCTTTGTGTAGAAAGGATTTCTATGGCGTTAATGCTCTTAGACCTTGACAGTGTAAAGGACTCAGGAGCACAGGAGAGACAGAGACTTCTCCCCTTTGTCTGTCTTGGAACAGCAGAAAGCATCAGCTGCTGTCTGGCTGAAGGGTAGGGCTGAAGAGAATGATGGGATGACATAAGCAGCTACCAAGGGTAGAGACCTTTTGTGCTGGTTGGTTTAATGTCACCTTGACGCAAACTAGAGTCATCAGAGGGAGTCTCAATTGAGAAGAGGCCTCCACAAGATCCAACTATAGGGCATTTTCTTAACTAGTGATTAACAGGGAAAGGGGTCCCTGCTCATTGTAGGTGCTGACATCCCTGGGCTGGTGGTCCTCAGTTCTATAAGAAAGCAGGCTGCCTGGGCATGGTGGCACATGACTTTAATCCCAGCACTCAAAAGGCAGAGGTAGATAGATCTTTGTGAGTTCAAGGCCAGCCTGAGGAGGCCAGAAGAGGGTGTCAGATCCCTTGCAGCTAGAGTTACAATCAACTGGTTGCAAACTGCTCAACATGGGTACTGGGAACTGAACTTAGGTCCTGTGGAAGAACGGCAGGTGCTCTTAACCAGTGAGCCACCTCTCCAGCCCTATACATGTCTGAGAAATGAATAGATACCTACTGAACAAGACCATGAATGAATCAACTAGCTAGAAGAAAACTAAGCAACTAGATGCCATCTTCTTGAAACCTGTGTTTGTTTGTTTGTTTGTTTTGACTGTTTTGGAAACTTAGCCTGGCTGGGAACTTGCTACATAGCCCAGGCTGCCCTTGAACTCAAGATCCTCCTGCTTCAGTCTCCCAAATGCTGACATTACAGCATGTGCTGCCAGGCCTGGTTTAAAAAAAAATCTATATATTTTTAAAAAATATTGACCACTGAGCCATCTCTCCAGTTCTGGCCGATCTCAGAATCTTGCTCCGTTGGCCTCCACCTTTATTTATTTTATTATATGTAAATACACTGTAGCTGTCTTCAGACACTCCAGAAGAGGGAGTCAGATCTCATTACAGATGGTTGTGAGCCACCATGTGGTTGCTGGGATTTGAACTCCGGACCTTTGGAAGAGCAGTCGGGTGCTCTTACCCACTGAGCCATCTCACCAGCCCAAAAATCTATATTTTTGAAAAATTAAGAAATTTAGTCTGGAGCACTTAGCAGCTTTGGGATAGCAAGACAGTGGGAGGTGGGCTGGGGAGTGGCCTCAGCAGTAAAGAGCACTCGAGGCTCTTCTAGAAGACTGGGTTCCAACCCTAGCATCCCTGTCAAGTAGCTTCCATCCCAGAGGATCCAATGCCCTTTTCTGGCCTCTGTGAGCACTGCACACATGTGGTATACATACACATACTCAGGTCCACACACATACACATAAAGTGTAAGGTTTTATTTTATGTGTAAAAGTGGCCAAAGGGGACAATTACACTTGACTGGCTCAGTCCCAGTTACGTGTCCCGGGGCTCCAAGGTCTCCCTGCTCCTTATTGGGGACTCTCTATGCTCCTTATTTGGGACTCTCTATGCTCCTTATTTGGGACTCTCTATGATTCTGGGGTCACCAAGAACCTTCCTTGCATCTCCACCTTCAGGTCTGAGGCCTTAAACCTCTAGGAAGGTTGTAGACGGGACCGTGGCCACTTAGTGTGGGGCTGCTGGTTCATACCATTTCTGGGGGTCCTCACTCACCATGCCTCTCCCCATTGCTTTTCTTTCTAGATGAACTGGCCGTCTGCCCCAAAGGAATTACCTCTAAGGTTTTTCGTTTCAATGTGTCCTCAGTGGAGAAAAATGGAACCAATCTGTTCCGGGCAGAGTTCCGGGTCTTGCGGGTGCCCAACCCCAGCTCCAAGCGCACAGAGCAGAGAATTGAGCTCTTCCAGGTATTCCTTCTGGCTGGGAACCATAAAGTAGGTGCCAGTTCCTCCTCCATGTCTGGCCTCCACTGAGTTTGACAGACCTCAGTCTGAAGCTGACTCCCCCCAGCCTCTGTCATTAAGAGGGCTGCATTACCCGAGGTGCACAGAAAGTATGGTGTTCAGAAGCCTTTGGTCTCTCCTTGCTTGTCTCACCAAGCTGGCATTGTAACCCATCCCTGGTACTCTGTCCCAGCCTTAGATACGCACTCTCTCCTCTGCCCCACAGATACTTCGACCGGATGAGCACATAGCCAAGCAGCGCTACATAGGTGGCAAGAATCTGCCCACAAGGGGCACCGCTGAGTGGCTGTCTTTTGATGTCACTGACACTGTGCGCGAGTGGCTGTTGCGGAGAGGTAGGTAAACTCTTAGCAGGAACATTTCAGAAGGAGTCCCAGGTTCCTTCTGCCTCATGAAAGGAAAGAGGAGAGAACTAGGGGGAACCACACATCTGGGTTCAACTCTCTTGCTTTAACTCTGTTCTCTACTCTATCCTTAAATGCCGGTGCTGAGTCAGACTCTGGGAATCCATCAGCAAACAAGACAGGTGAGCTCAGATCTCAGGGGGGTTTCATCCTGGTGGCAGACACATAGAAAGGAGTGTCAGACAATGCACTGAAAACTAAAGAATCTAGGCAGTGATGCCTGGGAACTCTAACACTGGCTACTTAAAGGACTTACAAGACTACACTGTGGGGAAGGGAGCCTGACAGTGAGTCCAGGCGATGAGAAGGAGCTAGCTAGGAGGCTAGGCTAAAGGGTGACCTAAGCAAAAGAAACAGTAAGACCCAGCCAGGCCCCTGGGCGGAACCCAGTTTGATTTGCTGTAGCAGCAGTGAACAGTCTGGAAGACTATGAGCTGAGGCCATCTGGTCAACTATGTGTCAGACCATAGAAAGGTTTGAAGACTTGTTCCGAGTCTTCTGAATGCTATAAGCAAGGTGGGCATGTGAGTGTGAGACTGCAGTCTTTAACAAAAGTCCTCCGGTTGCCGGGAAAGTGAAGGGAAAAGGCAAGGAAAACATTTAGGGAGCCTTGTAGCAGCCTACCGAGGATGGCAGGGGACCTGGATGCGGGCAGTGCAATGGCTACAGAAATCGTCTGGATTCATTCTGTAATCTGGGGGTTGAGTCAATAGGCCGGGATTAGGTGCGGTGTTAAGGTACGAGAGCAATCTCCAATGACATAAAGACTTTGGATGGAGTAGCCAGGTGGTATCACCAGCTGCTGGAAGAGGGAAGACTACAAGAGGAGGAGATTTGGGACAGGTTCTGTGTGGCCTAATTGAATTTCAAATGCCTGGGGTCATTGAACTCTCTAGCACTTCCATCAAATGTCACCTGTCCTAAATATCATATCCACTCACCTGGAAAATGAAGTAATGCTTCCGCCCTGCAGGCCTCCCAGAGCTGTTTGTTTTAAGGATCACGTGTATTTGAGAGAACTTTGTGGATTTCAATGTACCTTGTAAGAATAAACTCTCCTGATGTCAGATAAGGAAGCCGAGGACCAGAGTGGAAAAGTCCGAGCTTTTCTGGTCTGGATTAGAACTTTTGTCCCCTAAGGACTAAGTCTGGTGTCTCATGACACCATCTTGGTGCTTCGTGCTCTGACAGCTTAATGGTGATAGTAGTGAAGGTGGAAGTAGGAGCCTTACATACAGGGTCTCTCCTCTGCCCGCCAAGAGTTTTCCACTACCATCAGCTGTTATCCAGCTAGTCCAGCTACATACTGATGGGCAGATGTCCTTCGTGTTTCAGGATAAGGGGTTTAAAGGCAGAGGTCACAAGCTACCTGCCTTTGCATTTAACTCTTGGCCACTTGGGGTTTTGTTTGTTTTGTATTAAAAGCTGGGCGATTTCTCATAAAACTGGGCTGGCTGTGGTGGTGCACACATTTAATCCCAGCACTCTGGAGGCAGGAATAAGACATATCTCTGTGAGTTTGAGGCCTGGTCTACATAGTGAGTTCCAGGATAGCCATGACTATGTAGAGACTGTCTCAATAACAGCAACATACCAAACCAAAGAGTCCATATTTTTCTTGACTAATAATTAGAAGATTAGCCCCAACAGTATCAGTATACCAGAGATGATCAGTAGCCACCCTTTAAAATGTGCTGTGCGCTGTCTTCCCCAACACCCCCCCCTCCCCCCGCTCCCGGTACTCCCGGTGGGTGAGTCTCTGAGGTGACTCCCTCACCTCCATAAATTCTCAGACTCTGTAGGTGGCCAAGTCTTTAAGCTCCCATCTATGGGAGCTTGTTTGATAACTGTTGACACACAGTAGGTTGGAGACCCTGTCCTGGCCATTTTAGGAAGGTAGGTAACACAGCCTATGACCAACAACAGAACTCAGCCAATGGTGTTAACAAAGCAACCCCGATGCAGGCGGCTTTCCACTTGGTGTTTAGCTTGGGCCCAGAAAAAGGGGCTGGGTGGAATCCATCTTTTAGTTTCCCTGTCTGATTTTAATCATCACCACCTGGATTTCTTTGACGCCCTGGGCACTTGGAGGGCTTCTGTTCACAGCTGCAGAGCTCCATGAGAAGTTTGTGGAGAGCGTGCTTTCCAGCCTCCTTGAGCCATCCGAAAAGATAATTTCATAATAGAACCTGTGGGTCCCCCACCCACCACCCCGCTGCTGCCAACCCTGAGGTTTGTTTTTTATTGGAACCTTCAGTTCACACTTAGGCAAATTCTGCCCATCCCTCCCTTCCCTCGGGGGAAGTAGCTGAGGCCTTTGTTCACGAATCTCCTCCGAGTTCATGGCCCCAAACCAGGCAGCAAACAGATTCGGAGCTGGAGCAGCTGGCGGTGTGGATTGACGAGGACTGAGTCACACCTGTGGTTTAGAAGTCACTCAGGAAGCATCTGCGAGTTTGTGTGCTCCAGGTACCTAGGCTGCGCTCCAGCATTCTCTCCAGGATGGAGGACCCAGGTCCTTCCACCCACTCTGCCCGTACCCATATAGCCTACAGCCTCTCTGTATCCCAGGCTGGTAGGATGTACCATAGTGTCATGATGCAGGTCAGCTGGCATGGTAAGAAAGCACGGGCATTTTGCATCTCGATGATTGTAGGAGCTTTGTCTATGGTGCCTTTTGGTGCCTGTTCCTTGTCCCTGTCAACTAGGTGTGCAGTATCTCAGATGGGAGTGGGGGCACACACCTGTAATTCCGGCACTAAACTGAGGCAGGGGGACCATGAGTTCCAGGCTAGTCTGAGTTATATAGTGAGCCCTTGTTTAAAACAAACAAAATGTATAGTGTGGGATCTCTTATCAGAACCCACAAGCTCTCTATCTGGATTTTGAAATAACTACTTACTAATCTGGTATCTTGGGTAAACTACTTAATTGCTCTAACCTCAGTGATCTCAGTGATGTTTTTAGTTAGTAGGATTATTACAGAGACTAAATGAACTGTATTGCTGGCCAAATCCCACAGCAGTTTGATAGGAATGTCAACAAATGTTGGTAATTGTCATCTTCTCGGAGTTGTAGGCCAAGTTAGGCTACCATCTTGTGCTGGCCACGTGCACTTTGACCTTTCCTTTCTCCAACACACCTTCACTTTCTAACACGCAGAATCATAGAACTTGCTTATTCCAGTGCACTTCCACCCTACCTTGGAGAGCCTTGAACAGAAAATGCTGTGTGTTGCCCTTTGCAGCTACTGTGGCTTCTATCAACTATCTAACACCAAGTAGAGCCCTTTGTGCCTGGCCATGGCTTCTCTAGGTGAGGCTCAGCTGCCTCATTCTATTGACTTGTTTCCCTGATGAGCTGACCTTTGGGAAAGAGATCACCAAGCTTAACAAGTACTTTTGAAGTTCTCTTTGGGACAGCAATCTGGTTGGACTTTGGAGTTTATGAAGGGGGTGAGATAGTTTGTCTGAGTTCATGGCATCTGCACCTTTGGGATGCCAGGCTTACATCATGTTGTTTTGGGTCACCATACCTGGACCAGTTTGTCTAGGAGAAGGGTTGCCAAAGCAGGTGAATTTTGGAGTGTTCCCTGATGACAATAGATTTTAGGGAAACATCAGGTTGGTCCTGAGGCAAGATAATCAACCACTAAGGTGACTCCAGGAAACCAATCATGTCACTGAAATGTTAACCTAGAAAAGTCTTGTGATCTCTCCTACACCAACTGTAGCTAGCCTCCACCCTGGGATCAACAGAGCTTGGATCCACCAGGATTGATTGTACCAGACCCAACCTGGTTTTCTCTGGAACTATTTGATTCTGTTGAACTTTTCAGTTACTTTGTGTGCATGTGTATGTGTGCCTGTGTATATGTGTGTGCACATACATATGAAGGCCAGAAATCACAGTCATCTACTTTAGTTTTGTTTGTTTGTTTGTTTTGTTTTTGTTTTGCAATACAGTCTTTCTTTGGGATCTGGGGCTCACTGATTGGCTGAAACAGCTGCCTAGAGCACCTTGGAGATCCTCCCAGCTCTGGCTCCCCAGTTCTGGGATTGCAAGCATGTGCTAGCATGCCTGACTCTTCCTGTGGGTTCTGGGAATTGAACTCCGCTCTATTGCTTGCACACCCCTGTAAAGACTGAACTCCTGACCCAACCTTCACTTCCTTTTGTTTTTCCTTTTTCTCTTGACTTCACTCAACCCTTCCCACCACTGTCTGTGCTGCCTTGATTTTGTTTGCCAAAACACCAGCCCGCAGCCAAGAGGAGGAAAGGCCTGAGTTGACCTTTTGGCACTCAGTGTCTGACAACAAACGCTGGCACCTCTGGGTTTCCCCAAACTCATCCCATCTGAGCCCATGCTGTCGATCCCTTGAGCATTGCTCTCTGGGGCCACCGGTGATAGACTGACTACTCAGTGCTCATACTTGCTTTCCCACGCTGCTCACCTTGGGAGCCATTCACACAACCAACCTCCCATCATGGTGACAGGCTTTTCAAAGAGACTTCCATGTCATTTTTACCTCATGGCATCTTGTTCCTTAGAGAAACTATGATCATAGATAACCACATATAACCATAACATGCCCTTTACCTCCTCTGAATAATCAACCACTTCTCAGTCTCCAAGATGATGGTGGAAATGCTAATGTCATTTATGGACTCAGACCTGTAGGTAGCATGACTTCAGGCATTGATATCTGACTCCCTCCTCTGACCCCTGTCCCTCAGTCTGCCATTTTGTGTTCTTTAACACTCCTTCTTGCTCAGAGGTTTCTCAGTTTTTCCCTCAGCACATCCCTCCATGTCCCCCCATCCCTGCCTCTTCTCTCATCCTATTCAGCAGGCTGACTCAAATACCTTCTGTCTCAGAGAACATGGAGGCAATGTGAGCAGTTCCTTCCTGTCTTGTGTCTTCGTCCTTTTGCCCCATGTACATAGGTGACAATCTCTTCCTATTATCCACTGAAAATGGATGGCTGCTTTCACCCTCCAAGATGCCCACTATTTACCTTGTTGTTCATAATATAATGGAAATAGGTGGAGTGTGACACCCTGTCCAGGAAGCTTACTCTGAGTTTTGTGAGTTCTTCCTGTTGCCTATGACTCTCAATATAACTCACTTCCACCCTCACCCGGGTGCTGGACATACTACACTACCTTGCCACTCAGTATTTCCCCCCTGACTCTGGGTCTTATTTTGCAGAGTCCAACTTGGGTCTGGAAATCAGCATCCACTGTCCATGTCACACCTTTCAGCCCAATGGAGACATACTGGAAAATGTTCATGAGGTGATGGAAATCAAATTCAAAGGTACTGATACTGAGGTGTGGCGGGATGTGGGAACGGATTTACAAGCCCAAGAAAAGGAACCAGTTTCCTCTGTAGAGGTGGCTGACTGTTCTGCACTTGGGTGACTTTGTTTTGTCCTCAAAGCGCTGAGCAGAAGCATTCCACTTGGAGAGAACCCTCTAGCATCTAGAAGACAGCAGGATTCTGAGGAGGGGAGAACCCCCTCAGGCCAGGTGTCCAGGGAACTAGGCCAAGTGTTGCCTCTTTCAGAAGCTCAGTTGACAAATGAGATAATAGATTGCTCAGTAAATGACAGCTGCCTTCCCCTCTCCTCAAAGAAATGAACTCCAGTGGGCCTGCACATGAGTGTCCTGGCTACCAAGCTTCAGACATTGTTGGACCTACCTTCCTGACCCTTGCTGAGGAATTGTCTTGGTTAGGATGGTTTCTTCCTAGATTGTGCGTTTGACCATGGCCATTTGTCTAGAATTGGTGCTGGAGGTTGAGTCTTTTCTCGGTTTCTAATATAAATGCAGCTTCCTGGGGTTTAGGGAAGCTCTCTTTTCCTTTTCTGTCTCCACTTTGGGCACCTGAGAAGTGCGGTGACTATGGGATTATTTGGAGAGATTGGAAGGATGTTCTTGACCTAGCATAGACCTTGGGCCTGGGCCTCAGCCATCCCTTACTCTGCATGGGTTTGACTTTTTCCATATTTAATTTTTAAAGCTAAGAGTTTAACAACCTAGTTACTGTGCCTAACCACATCATCACATACAGGTTAGGCTAAGGTGTTATCTTACCACCACCCCAATTTTGTCCCTTGTGCATAAAGACTTTGAAAAAAGGGCACCACGCACGTAGGGCTTCTATTTATCATATACACTCAAAAGCCCCTTCCTAAGAGCCAAGTTCCTCATGTAGCTAAATTAGATTCCAAGCGCTCTTGCCCTGGTAAAGAGAGTAGCCGATGGTTATCTTTACAAAGAAGATTCCCGGCTAGAACAAAGCCTTCTGGGTCAGGCTCTGGTCTTCTTTTCAGTGGAATCTGGGCTCTCTTACCAAGCTTGTCTCATGTTCTATTGCCTCCTCTGAATTTCCCAGTGAGGACACCTCTAAGGCCCTAAGCCTGGTAGGAATGGCAATAGTTCTGATGTCTAGCTGTTTTGGCTCCCACATAGGCTATGGCAAACTGCAACACCTTACATTGTTAGGACTTCTGTAGTATTGTGACTAATTCAGATTCTATCAGGAAACCCAAGACTGAACCCTGAAGTGGCAGCCCCAAAGTATCTGACAGGTACCCATCTAGTGCTGGGGATACTCATGACTCCACGAGGGAGCCCAGGATACATCCATCCCAGGAAGGTGATGAGGTCTTGCCATGCAGGCATCTGATTGGTTGTCTAGAAGGGTATCCATGGTAACTACTGACTGCTTCTGACATTGGTTGCTCTCCTCAGTCTGTGCCTTCTTAGGGGTGGGGATGAGACTTGCCCTGCCCTGAGACTTCCTCACAGACTGTACTGTCCCTCATCTTGACCGGGCAGTGATGGGCTAAAATGAGGTGGAAGGAATCTGCAAGGGTACTGCTTGCGTTTAGACAGGAGGTTGTGGCCTTGCTTCCCTTTGCAGGAGTGGACAATGAAGATGACCATGGCCGTGGAGACCTGGGGCGTCTCAAGAAGCAGAAGGATCACCACAACCCGCACCTGATCCTCATGATGATCCCCCCACACCGACTGGACAGCCCAGGCCAGGGCAGTCAGAGGAAGAAGAGGGCCCTGGACACCAATTACTGCTTCCGGTGAGCCTTGGCCCCATAGCGGGTGAGGTCAACCTTCCATCCTGGGGTACTGGCTTGAGATCTGAGTCCCAATCAGCCTAGGGTCCATGATGCTTGTCACAGACATGTCTAGGAAAGAAGACTGGAAGTCTTTTCCAAATTTCTTGTTTTTCTGGGAGCCCCAGTATTTTCAGTAGCCTTGCTCTGGTCAGGTCTGGATGAAGTAAGGAAAAGCATGAGGAGGATCTGGGATGCTGGCACTGGGGATGCTTACTTGTTTGAAGTACTTGCAAGATGTATCTGGGGGGTTCGAGGACACTAATGTAGAAGTCCATTTAAAAAGTGCTTGGCTCCCTGCTGGCTTACCTTCTTTCCCATGGCTGTGGTGAAATACTCTGCAAAAATTAGCATAAGGGAGAAAGGGCTTATTTTAGTTAAGTTCTATATTGCGAAGGTGACATCAGGGTATATCAGGAGCTTGAAGTAGCTGCTTACATTATATTCAAAATTAGAAGAAGAAGAAGAAGAAGAAGAAGAAGAAGAAGAAGAAGAAGAAGAAGAAGAAGAAGAAGAAGAAGAAGAGGAAGAGGAGGAGGAGGAGGAGGAGAAAAAGGAGAAAAGAAGAAAAGAAAAAAGGAGAAAGGAGGAGGAGAAGGAGGAAGAGGAGGAGGAGGAGGAGGAAAAGAAGAAGAAAAGAAAAAAGGAGAAAGGAGAAAGGAGGAAGAGGAGGAGGAGGAGAAGGAGAAGGAGAAGAAGAAGAAGAAGAAGAAGAAGAAGAAGAAGAAGAAGAAGAAGAAGAAGAAGAAGAAGAAGAAGAAAGAATTCATGTTAGTGTTTAACTCTGACTCACATTCTCCGGCCTAGGGAACAGTTCTTCTCATGTGGGCGGGTCTTCCCACTTCAATTTTTGTAACCAAGATAATCCCCCATAGGGCACGCCCAGAGGCCCTTCTCACAGGCGACTGTGGATTCTTTCAAGCTGACAATTAACAGGATCCATCACAGATATGCAGGGCTGCAGGGTGCTACTGGATGGGGAAGACAGGACAGTCTCCATCCATAGGGGAGCTCTCGGGCTAGAGAAATCACCAATGACTTCAGAATAAGTCAGAGGCTGCTTCTCTTCATGAACAGCTGCACTTCTCATAGATGTGGGAAGGAACAACTGGAGGAAAATGACATTGGGAGGGGGGTCTGAAGGATGTTCTGCAGACTAGGAGCTGGGAATACATCCAAGGACACAGGAAAGGCTAGGGTTTGAACACTCCTTGAAGCCTTCCTTTAAAAGGATGGGTGAAGTTTGGCTATGTAAGGATTGGGTGAGGGTGGGGGGCACTTCCAGGGAGAGGAGCAGAAAGGGTCAGTTGGCCAGAGAAGATGCCTATGGAGTTTGGTTGGGACAACTAAATGTATGGTTAGAAATGGCTAGCTCAGGAAACAGAAGGAATGGAAGAGGTGGTGTGGTTGCCACCACCTGTTCCAAGGCTGACAAGTATGTCCATTCTGTGTGTCCATTTGTCAATCAGGGTGAATGCTCTTGGCTGTGGACAACAGTGACTTCAGCCCTAGGGGGTTTCTTGTGGCAGACTTAAGGTTGGTCTGGCTGTTTGCTTTTGCCCTTGAAGAGATGGGGGTTCTGATCTCAACTGGATTACTTCCTGCATGGGCTCTTCTTGCTTGTGGTCATGGGGGTTTCTAAAACTCCAGGTAATTTGTCCATGCTTAAGAGAAAAAGAGGCCAACAGCCTTCCTCTTCCAGCTGTTACGTTTCTAAAGAATCAAGTGTCGTTGCCAGAGCTCGTCCTACTCTCTGCCAACCTCTCTAGTTCTGACTGGCCATTAGTCAAGTCACATGACTGCCCCAGCCTTCAAGGATGGCCCAGAAAATAAGTATCCCTGGAATGGGAGAAGTCAAAGAAGACAGAGTTGAAAACGACATGGTTCAGTCTTAAAACCTACAAGAAGATTCTGCCCAGTAGCTGCCTTTGTGAGTCCCTGGTGTCTTTAGAGACCTGTTGAAGTCAAGGGTCTATGGCCACAGGATGAGAAGGGGCTGCCAAATGATTTCTGTGGATGACAGGATTGGAGGGGCTTGCTAGGCCCACCCAGCTTACCTGGGAGTCATGGCTGTAACTAAATGCATTTAAACCTGGGATTCAATGGACTAAGAGCTACCTCCCATGATGGCCTCTTACAATGGCAGAAGTGCCTTAATGGGAGACAGGAAGACACATATGAGACTTCTTTTATCAGCATGCTCCCTTTTTGTTGATTTCCTATATATGTTTTCTTCATAGCAACCTGGAGGAGAACTGCTGTGTACGCCCCCTCTATATTGACTTCCGGCAGGATCTAGGCTGGAAATGGGTCCATGAACCTAAGGGTTACTATGCCAACTTCTGCTCAGGCCCTTGCCCATACCTCCGCAGCGCAGATACAACCCACAGCACGGTATGAGCTAGGCGCATGCTCTTTGGATACTGGGGCTCCCCTGGCCGGACTACTTGCCAGTGTGAGTGAATGAAGGATTGAATGTTGAATGAATGGTAATCTTGGATGAGAAAAATCCCTGTAACAACGTTCTGATCTTGGCAGGCTGGTCCAGTGCTACTCAGCTGCACTCTGCAATTTAAATCCCTACCACGGGGGCTAGCACATGGGTAAAACGTATGCTTAGTGTGTGCAATGCTCTGGATTCAGTCTCTAGCAAACACACTTACCTGAACACGCACAGTCATGTGCACACACATGCAGAGTTCCCACCGTAGTTTCAAGCATCCTTTTTATTTGTCTAAAGCTTCTGTACTATGAAAGTTATTCAGCTGTCACATGTCACTCTGTGTCACAGATGTATGCACCTGGTTGGTGAGATGTGGGGCCCAGAGAAGTTTCTATCTCCGTTAAGACAGCAAAACACATGGAGGAAAGAATAGCGATAGAAAGGGCGGAGGGTCCGCAGCCTGCCTTCCTGGGGTTCTTGGGGGGTGGGGAATGCTGAGTAGGGCGGTAGGCTGTGAGCCAGTTCCAGTCAGCACATCACTGCTATATCCCGTCTGGGGCATACACGTTCTTACAATTACTAAATGTGCCAAGGCAGTGCTGAGTGTGAACATTACCCACCAATGTGGAAACTTAGAGACAGGAAGACCTTTTGGAGGAGTTTCTATCAATTGCAAATCAACTGCCCCTTCAGGTGCTTCAGTTAGGAACATAATGCAGTCAGTCCATGGGTTATGCCTTCTGCCAGACTGGATGACTACAGCTCATCTCTTATCCAAACAGTTCCCACAATCCCTTTTAAACAGATCTCCGTAGCCACTCTGCCTGCTTAGGGTAGCCCCCCACAACTTGCATGGTTTCTGGGTCATAGGCTCAAGGCTTGGCTTTTTCCTGCTAAATGTGTGACTCCACCCCACAGGTGCTTGGACTATACAACACCCTGAACCCAGAGGCGTCTGCCTCGCCTTGCTGCGTACCCCAGGACCTGGAGCCCCTGACCATCTTGTACTATGTGGGCAGAACCCCCAAGGTGGAGCAGTTGTCCAACATGGTGGTGAAGTCGTGTAAGTGCAGCTGAGGCCAGCCTGCCACAGAGGAGGGAAAACTGCCACCACAGACTGCTGCTCCTTGGAAAACCAAAGCGACAGACCTCACCCTTAGAGGCCTGGAGCCCAGAAGCCCTGGCTCCCGGTGAAAGGCCGAGAGGGAGGCTTCCTTCTGGAACATTTCTTTCTGCTAGCTTTGAGAATCACTGTGGTAAAGAAAGTGTGGGTTGGTTAGGGGAAGGCACACTGTTGAGAACATGGAATTTCTGTGGTGCAGGCAGAGGTGGTGGGGTAGAGAACGGATAGCGAGTGGACATTGTGAGTGGCAATGGGCCTTGGGCTACCCTACAAAAGATGAAGGGTAGAGTGGTCAGTCAGGTGAAGGCCAGACTGGGAGGCATTTCAGATCTGAGGTCAGCTTTGCTCACTGCAGTACATCTGCTCTAGGGAATTGGGATGTCGTTAGAGGCGGCCAAGCATTTTTCTTCAGTTTACCAAGCCAAAGTCCCCTGGAATCATATCATGCACTGCCTGGAACTAAGGACAATCCGTTCTTTCTGCAAACTGTCTTTTCACCTCCATCAGCATCATGAGTCATCACAGATCATGTAATTAGTTTCTGGGCCAGCAACTAGCTATCTCAGGTCCGGTCCCTTAGAGATGCTGGGCTCAAAAGGCAGAGGTCAGAATTGGTTCTCTCATGTAGTCCCTGGGGGCCCCTCCTTCTGCCTTCCTTCTTGGCTGCATTTCTCCTTGGATATTTGGCTAGACACCTTCCGGGTCAGGGTGCACTCTCCGGATTCTGAGTCCACATAGCCTGGGGCGCCATTTCCCTCCTACCCTAGACCCCGTGCTCCTGGGGTGTTCCTGGAAGCAGGTGCTACATGCCAAGTATCCGGGGAGCCTCCCATGTCTGACATGATGACTTGGCCCCAGATGCACAGACTGAAGTATAAAGATAAATACAAATATTACTCTCAGAATCTTTGTATAAATAAATATTTTTGGGGAATCATGGATGACTTCATCTCCTGGAAGGTTCTTCTAAAACAGTAAAGACCTCACTTTAAGGTGCATGTTGGACTCCAGAGATATTCCTTCCACGGCACACTGGCATCTACTCACCAGAGATAGCTGGAATTCAGGCAGAGCCTCTCTCCATCATTGTTTGGGATGAGTACACTGAGCTGGCTCACTGAGAAAACTGCACCATTGTCCGGGCACACTTCCCTCCTGCAGGGTGTATAATTCTCAAACACAGAGGCAATGGCTTAGCTGTGTGAACATTTATATGGATCTTGTGGCTGGGAAGAGATGGTTCAGTGGGTTAAGTGTCTGTGAGTTTAGCTCCCTGGCACCCATATGAAATGGAGGCACAGCAGTGCCCATGTGGTATCTCAGTCCTGGAGAGGGGGGAAGTGGAGGAGACGGGTGAATCTTGGAGGCTCTCTGGCCAGTCAGTCTAGCTCAGGTCACAAGTTCCAGGTCCAATGAGAGATCCTGCCTCAAGAAATAAGAGGGAGAAGGAGGCACCTTTAGCCTCCATGTGTGTTTTCATGGGGAGGTGTGTTGCTCGCTCACACACACACACACACACACACACACACACACACACACACACACACAGAGAGACAGACAGAACAGTTATCCAATCTCTGGACAACTGTAAAGTGCACAGGCTTGCATGTAGACATCTGCCACTGAAGTTTCAATTGAAACCACCCATTTTGGAAATCTCACCTCTGCCTCCAAATCACGTTGAGCAATAAAGAAGCCACCTGTGGCAAATGACCCCAAATGAGGCAAATTCTATTATTGGAGCCAGATGGTGGGCCTCTCTAGAGGCAAGAGATCCAGGGCAATGTGGACTTCCACTGTGGCTCAGCATTCATCTTTGGTAGCATCTTCTGGGAACCATTGGAGCAAGGAATCCTAGGGTCTTAGCAAGCTCTTGAAAGCCATCAGCCTCCAGCAAATCCACGGAGGTACCGGTACTGCTCTCTGACCGAAGCTCAAGTCTGTGGGTTGAGGGATGTATGTGCACACACCTCTGTGTGAGTGTGTGCATGTGAGTGTGTGTTCTTACTTCAAGACTGAACTCCTGAGCTTGGTCACCAAGACTGCCTCTGTTCTCTGTCCATGGCCAACCAATTTATCCAGTGGGCCATGTCCCTGGATTGAAATCCTGGCTGTGGAAGTGCTCTGGTATATGTGTGTGTACACGTGTATTCACACGCATGTGTGGTGGAGGGAGCAACATGCTGGCATATCAGCTGTAGGTTGGCTGCGGCCATCTACACCTGGCCCAAGTATTACAGTCTATTAATTGTGACCATTATCCTCAAAGATAAGTAGGCCTGAGGATTAGTTCTTGTGTCCACTAGAAATGTACTATCTGGGCTTAAAAAATGGCTCAGAGCAGAGGACTGGCTGCTCTTGGGGACCAGGATTTGATTCCCAACACTCTCCCATCTGTAGCTCATGCTCCAGAGAATTTGATGTCCTCTTCCCTCTTCTGGCTTCCACGGGCACCAGGCACACACATGTCACACAGAGTTACATGCAGACAACACACACACAAAAGAAATCTAAAACAAACAGAAATAACATTTAATTTTAGGCCACAACCCTAGAGGCATGCTTTCCACTGGGGCAGGGCCCAGGCTGCCTGCATAAATTACCTTTGGGGAAACAGTGCATTGCATCAGACACCGGTCCTTTCTAGCATCAATAGGATGTGGGAAATAATATTTCTGTCCCTTTTGGCCTGCCTCCTAGAGTCCTGCTACAAAGTTTGAACCAAGGCAGCTTAGATGTGCTTCTCAATGACCACATGGCAATTTCAAATGTTTTCATGCCAGACACGACTCATGCCAAGAGGCAGGTATGAACATACGGGAAGGTCTGGTACCTGGCTCTCCCTTCCCAGGGGTGCTCACAAGTGCTCGCGCCATGTCTTCAGAAGCACACACTTGTTTCGAGGTGAGCAGTAAGACTGGAAATGACACCTCTCTAGGAGGAGGAAGGCTAGGATGGTCTATTTGGTTTACAGCCAAGCCCAGAACCAGAAAGAATGCCTTGGAAGCATTATGTATGGCAAGGCAATCTGGCTTTGGCCCTTGGAGGCAGGAAGGATGGAGCGTGAGGATTCATTCTGACTGGGTGCCTAGGGCTAGTCCAAGCAACATAGCTGTTCTGAAAGTTCTCTTCCTAAGTTCATGGCCTCTATTCCTTTTTTTTTTTTTTTTTTTGAGATTTGTGTGTGAAATCCTAGAACCTTTTCTCCAACTCTATAAATCAGAAGGGGGCTTTGCAGGAATCAGAATCTGTCTCCTATCCAACTCAAACCAGTGGGCAGTTAAGATGGTCCCAGGGCTACATGGGACACCTTTCTCCTGCTCTTGAGAGTCCTCATTGTCTACTGTGCCTGAATCCAATCCATGCACTAAAAAGACAGCAAAGTCCCCCTTTCTGTCCTCATCTTCCTCCGTCTTCTCTTCTTCAGTTTATTGAGACAAATTCTCAGAGATTGTCTTCCAGGCTGGTTCTGAACTTACTACATAGCATAGCCCAGCCTGGTGTTTAGCTCATGGCAATTCCCCTGCCTTCCTCATGCTGGGATGACAGGCATGGGCCACCATACAGGCCCCATCTGTGTGCAGCATTCACCCAGAGGAACTGTATGGAGAGGCTGGGGGACCTGGGCACATTCACACCACCCCTGTCCCTGCCCCTGAGGAATACAATGACTAGGTCTGCTGGAGGACACTTAGGGAGTGGGGAAGCATAGCAGTTCCACGTGTGGGAGTTGGTTGCTTTGGGAACTAGCCTGGCCCCAGTATCTGTTTAAAGCTTTTTGATAGCTCCTATTCTAAAATGAAAACTGAAAAACTGTCCAACAACGAAATATCAAACAAGATGAAAAGTTGGTTCATTTGAGCCCTGGGAAAGGATATTGACTGGCGGAAAATTAGTGAATAGAAAAAAAAAAAACAGGAAAGAAAAGTTGAATTACTTTATTAATCTTAGAAGTCAGTAATTCCAAATGGCGCCTGGACCATGGCAGCCGCCTACTTGCCTCCCACTCTGGGGAGCCGGTGCTGTTGGCTCCCCGCCCCCCATACTCTCGGGGAAAGGGAGAGCAAGTTTGGTGGTTGATGTTGGGATCTGAAGCTTGTACAAAATAAAATAAACTTAATATTTCAATCTGGAAAAGCAGCAAAAGCCAGATGCAAACAGCCAAAGAGCCTCTTTTATACCATCTGTGAGCAGCAGGAGGAGAGACAGAGGGACCTAGCAGGGTAGGGGGAGGGCAGGGAAAGGCACACTCTGAAAGGGGTTCTGCTGGGGACACGCATCAGGTGACAGTCCCCACTGCCAAGTCTCATCCAAACCCACAGGGTCTGTTCCCTGTTGTCCTGGTAAAAGTCTGGGCTGGCTGATGGCAAGCATCTACTGTCACTTCTGCTTAAAGGCCTTGGGGACTCAGAGGCAGCAAAAAAATACTATGGACCCCTCACAGCACCGTGGAGGCTTAGCCTCCATCAAGCTCCCAGGAGCGCACAGCAGGTTCTTCTTCCCTTGGAGTCTCTGGTTCATCTGTCAGTGTGAGCAGGGTCTGGAAAAGAGCGTCAAGCAGTTAGTGACTAGAGGGCAACTCTCTGACAACTAACAAGGGCTGTCCCTAACCAAGGAAGCTCACCCAGAGCACAAACTAATTTTAACTTCTGCTCCAATCCATCCTAAAACATCTGTGTCCTGTTGCTGCTGCTTTATGGGTGACTTTAGTTCCTTTTGCTGGGGATTAAAAACCATTTACTCTTGTTTACTTGACTACTCTGTAAAGAGACTGGGTCTTACGGAGCTGCCCAGGCTGACCCTGATATCCAAGGCTCAAGTCATCAGGCTGCTGCAGTCTCCTGAGCAGCTGGCAGCACAGACAAAGCTGCCATGCCCAGAAGCAGCAGCCCCTCATTATGCCCAGTGGTGCCCTTCGGTAGTCCCAGGTACACGGGAAGCTGAGGCAGGAAGATTGCGTCAGCCTATGCATTCAAAGGCAGCCTTGGCAACAACAGTTAAGACTCCTCCATCCAAAATAAACAAGCTTTAACATTCACACTCCCTCTTCTTGTTTATTGAAGTTGAAGAGACTAAAAGTGTCCATCTTTTCAGGGTCAGTGTCAGCATTTTTAAACTGTGAGGTAAAAAAGTCCCATATGTGCCTTTGAGATCTGACCCGTCCCCACTGCATGCTCCTGGTGCCTGCTCCTCACTTTCCAGCTTTGGGAAAGTACTCGCTAAGGAGCCAGCAGGACACTCCCAGGCCTTGCCCAGTTGCCCTGCTCTGAATCTATCCTTTCCTCAACTGCTTACAATTTAAAATAGGTTTAAGGAAAAGTTGTTTTTTAAAAATTACTGATTATGTTTGTGGGGGAGGTGTATGAGCACAAGCCCAGCTTCCCCTGGATGCACAGCAGTTCCACCGGTGGGAGTTGGCTGCTTTGGGAACTAGCCTGGCCCCAGCATCTGCTTAAAGGTTCCTGATAGCTCCTATTCCAAAAACGGGACATCAGACTCCCCTAGAGCTGGGGTTCTATGGTGGTAAGCTGCCCGAGATGAGTGGTGGGAAACTTGAGGTTGATCCCTGGCACTGAAAAATGAATGAATGAATGAATGAGTGAGTGAACGACAAGATTGGCAGAAAGGTCTTTATGATTATCTTCCTCTTGTTTGCTTGATTCTCAAGGCATGTAGAATGTGGTTTTCATTCCTCTCAAGTGTGTGTGCTTTCCTGTGTGAATGTGTGTTCAGATGCTCATGGTGAAGGTCAATGTCAGGTGACTTCCTCCTTGGCTCTTGCTTTTGAGACAAGAGTCCTGTTCTCTCTTGAAGCCCAGCATCTGCATCATCATCATCTCAAAAGGATCCGTTTCCCACGTTTTCTTTCCTTAATTCCACTTATAGATCTGTTAGGCCCTCACGGCTGGCCGTCCATCTCCCCACCCCATGTTCTGCACTCCACATAATTTCTTTAAACACACCTCTGGGTCTAATGTGCCATTCGGCCATCCTACCTCAGTCATCTTTTCGAACAGAATGTGGAAGTTTGTGTGCCACAGTTCTGATCTATGGCTTATAACTCATTTCTTATTCCCTCCAATTTCCCTGGCCATGCAAGCGTTCATTTTGCATCATGTGACTTTAGTATCAGTCTTTGCAGATCTAGAACTGGCTGTTTTGTCCACTTTTGCTTATGGGACTGTTCTAGTATTTTAAACTATGACATCACATTTCTTAGAGTTTCACCTATGGAAATTACTGAGAACTGCAGCAGCACAAACCCAGATTTTCTTAAGCTTGCCTCTCTATTTGCATGTTTATGGCCACAGAGAAGGGCACTCTTCTTGCCCCCGAGATTTGCCACGTGAGTGAGTGCTATGCGGTCTCTCCAGACAGAGAGCACTGCTACGGCAGGAGCAGGCTTGGGTTCTTACCCTCCAGGAGGTACAGAGCCTGGACAGCAGCTCTGGGAAACAAGCCCATGTGCTTCTGTTTCTGGTCTAGGTCTGGACTCCCCCATGGACTGCTGCGACTTCTGGAACAACCCACCATGCACCTTCCCCTACACTCTTGGAAGTACAGAGGCCATGTCTTGTACACTCTCATTCCATCCTGAGCACTTGTGTCAATTAAATGTTTTCACGGGAGTTGCTTGGTGGATAGCTTACTGTTGGGAAATATGGAAGACAATCAATAGCAGGTGTAAGAAACCGCCGACTAATGCTGCAAAGTAGGTTTGTGCAACAGCCAGACACTGGGGTGCTAAGTGCCAATCCATACATCTAGACTCGGGCTCCCACGGGCAGCTCAGCAGCTGTCTCAAGGGGAAAGACACCCATTTCCTAGGAGCTCACACAACTCACAGGCTTTAGGTGCTCAGGAAAGGCAGGATTATCACTTCTGGGCCATGAGGCAAGGCCAAAACCTCAACCAGAAACTTAAAATTGAATGAGTTTCTAATTTTTATTATTATTATTATTATTATTATTTGCTTTGTATTCAGGACAGGGTTTCTCTGTGTAGCTCTGGCTGCCCTATAACTTATTCTATAGATCAGACTGGCCTTGAACTTAAGAGATCCACCTGCCTTTGCCTCTCAAGTGTAGGATTAAAAGTGTGCGCCACCACAGCCTGACAGATTTGTTATTTTTAGTCTCTCAAGGTTTGATAACGTTTGAAGCAAGGAAAATGTTGTTTGTTTGTTTGTTTTTAAGACAGGGCTTTTCTATTATGTAGCCCTGCCTATACTGCAGCTCACAGAGATCTACCTGCCTCTGGTCCCAAGTGCTAGGATTAAAGGCTTGGTACACCATGCCTAGCTAAAAAATATATTAAGTATCCCATGCTGGATTTGAACTTGTCCTCAGCCCAAGCTGAGGATGACCTTACATTCCTGTGCTTCCCAAGCGATGGGATTACAGGCATAAACCACCACCATGCTCATGTTATTGGGTGTTGGGTTTTAAATTTTGTTTTGCATTTATTCATATAAATAAAAAGATCTTTATCTCTTAGGTCAGTCCCTAAAGCCTTTCCAACTGGTCGGTGCTGCCTGGTAGTGTCCTCTGGCATCTTTCTAGTTTGATGAGAAGGGAAATGGCCTAATCCCCTTATTTATAGCCTGAGTGACACTGGCAGAAAGGCACAGCTGGGGCGAGGGCCACGCTCTGCCCCTCACCTTGCCGGGCACTGTTCCAGCCCTTAGGAATGAACAACACAGGCACACAAGAACATCAGATCCATTTCACAAAACCTTTCCCTGGGTGACACAGCTGCGAGGGGTTGATCAGAGCTAAGTCAGCACAGGGTAATGGGAAGGCAGTTGTGCGGCATGGGTTACCAGGACCAGCGCTGGCTGGGAGCTGGCTTTAACTTCAAACCCTCCCAGAACCCTTTTAATTGTGAATGAGCAATGAAAGTGCTTGGTCTAAGCCATAGATGTCAACACCAACAAGAGCTCCAAGATGTTCGACTTCAAATGTGTGAATAGTTTTTAGTATAAGGCTATTTTAAGGAACTATTGTTATTGTTTTTATACAATAAGCCTTTTTACTTGAGATGAAGTTTTTGCCCAGGCTGGCCTTGAACTCGTGATTCTGTTCTAACATTCCCTTGTCAGTATTACAGATGTGCACCACTTCACCAGGCTAACTCTTTTTCTAGGAAAAATGCACATCATTTTTGAAAACATATTTGATTTTTACTAACCTGTTTTTCTTATTATAGTTTTCTTATTGTGGTTCCTTTTTCTTAATAGAACCACCAGGTAAATCTACCAATAAAATATCATGAAACAGAAATGTGTCTCTGGATGACTTTCCAATGTGGCTAGGTGGAACAGTTCTTCCTGTCCCTGCACGTAGACAGTAATATCCAGAGGGAAGGCCACTTTACATGTGTGACAGTGATATCCAGAGGGAAGTCTATTTTACATATGGGGCACCCCTTTTTTTTAGCATAAGGATATTTAATATCTACCCTTTTATGAAAATTTAAAAATTGCATAGCTGATCTAAATTAAACTTCTTGGGTTCTAATTCTGTGATGTCAGTTTTGAAGCACAATCTACCTAAGTATATCTGATTATTTCTGTCCATCTATACAAATTTAGATTTGTGGCTGGGTGTGGTGGTGCACGCCTTTAATTTCAGGACTTGGGAGCCAGAGGCTGGTGGAGCCTAGTGAGTTTCAGGCTAGCCAGGGTTGCACAATGAAACCCTATCTCAACAAAAAAATTGTAGAATAACCACCGTAAGAATAATTATCTTATAAAGAGTTCTGACTCTCTTCCAGCCATTCTGTGGTGGCAAGGGACAAGCAGAACTGGCCTTCAATCTGACTGAAACATTTCTTCACATTTACTTTTGTGCATGTTCATATCATGGTCATGTGGAGGTCAGGGGACAGCCTGAGGGAGCAGCTCCTTCCTTCTACCCTGAGCTCAGGTAACAGCAGACCCTGGCAATCTTCTCTTTCTATTCCATTGTCTCTACTGGGGCTGGGGAGCAGTTGATGGTTGTGACCCTGAGTGTTCTCTTACTGTTAGGCCAGCACTCCCTGGAGAGCAAACACAAGCTCCAGCTTTGTGTTGGTGGCTGATTCACACCACAACTGAATTCAAATAACCACTAAGATGCTACTGACTGGTCCTCACGAACCTGAATGTGACCTGCTAATTGATTCAGTGACCCACTGCTGCTAGGTCATGACTCACAGTTTAAAAGTCTCTGTGAACTGGGGCATGGAGATCCACGCCTGTAATCCTAAGACTAGGGAGGCTAAGATGGGAGAATCACCCTGAACTCTACGCCAGCCTGGTACACGCGGTGAGTTTCAGGTGTGTCTTAACTATAATACTCTGTCTCAAACAACAAGACAACCAAACAAGCCAAAATACAAAACAAAAAAGACAAACCACTGTTCTTATGAGAGAGTTTAGAGGAAGCTGAGAGAAGTGGTGTATTCTATTCCAGAAGCAGCTGGGGGAGATGGCATGTGCCAAGGAGGCTCAGTTCCCAAGCATCAGAAGGGCAGAACTCACGTTCCGAGCTTCTCTGAAGACCTAGCCTCCAGCGACCCCAGGCCGTCATCCTAGCAGCTTCAATGTGCACTGCACGTACAAACTCAGAGAAACCACAGTCTCTGTGCTTACGTTCTTCCTCTGTAACGTGGAAGTAACTTGACAAATGTCAGCGGCTACTACATGACACTGTTCTGAATATTCGAAAGGGTTCTGTGGAACATGAGTCACAAGGAAATAATCTAAACACAAATCTATCCCCAGACAATTTAAAAAAGGCACCTGTGTCAGCATATTAGTTCACAGTCCCTATATCATGCATTTCTGGAGTCTAAAATACTCAGATGTCTATAGGGGCCACCAGCTGGGCTCTCCCAGGGCTCCTCCTTAGCCCTGGTCACTGTGCTGTTCTTTCTCACACTCTTTCCTTGGAAGTTTATCCATCCACAGCTTTAACCTCTGTAAGGATGACGCCAAAAGATGCTGCAGGCTATGCCTGTCCCATCATTCACAGGTTGATGCTGCCAGTGGCATACCTCATAGCCCATTAGCACAGCTGATTTCAGAAGCATGGTAAGGGACTAAGGGACATCACAGTCATCAGAAGGGTGCCTGGAAGCAACCCCTCACCCACATTCCTGTAAGCAACCTCTATTAAACTCCTTGGGTCCCCCTCAAAAAAGGACCTGAAAGTAGAGGGGACACAATTTGATAAGGGAAAAGTGGAGGCACAAGGAGGTGTAAGAGCACAGTGGGGAGTGGCTATGACCAAAATAGTGTGCTCATAAAAGAAGCCACAGGAAAGCCAGTAGTATGCACATAGGGCCCCTAGAAGATGATGAGCATTGGTGAAGACAGAGAAATGACTCTTGGGTATTGCTGGCAGAATGCAAAATAGAATTCTCTCTATGAACACTAGCACCAGTCTTAATGGTTCTCAAAAACCTTAAAAATAGAATTATGAGCCGGGTGGTGGTGGCACACGCCTTTAATCCCAGCATTGGGGAGGCAGAGGCAGGCAGATTTCTGAGTTTGAGGCCAGCCTGGTCTACAGAGTGAGTTCCAGGACAGCCAGGACTACACAGAGAAACCCTGTCTCAAAAAAAAAAAAAAAAAAAAAAAAAGAATTACAATATCCAGTTAATTCTACTCAATGTGTATATGCAAAAGAAACACAGAGATTGAATAGATAATTGCATGGCTACGCTCACAACAACACTAAACACAACAGCCAGAAGGTGGTAGCAATTCTAGTGTTCGCTGCTGGATGAACGGACAAGACAAACAGGCCGTGCTCACACGATGGAGTAGTAGTCAGCCTGAAACAGGAAGGACACTCTGATACACGTTACAACCCAGATGAACCCTAAGAACATTATGCTAACTGAAATAACCCAGTCACAAAGGTCACAGAACGCATGCTGCCACTTATGTAAGGCTTCTCATTAGTAAAACCCACAGGGACGGGAAGCAGAATGGGAGGTGTGGTGCACAGGGCTTCACTGCATAGGGACAGGGGGGCAGTGTTGCAAGATGAAAAGCCTCCACATGGACGGTGGTGCCAGCTCCTGACACGAATGTGCTTGACCCCACTGTACGGTGTATTGAACACAGGAAGAGTGGCATATTTATTTGTCTCCAGGCATAACATGAAGTGCTTACTGCTTGTATTATCTTGCTTAAAACCTATACTTGCAAAATAGACTTTAAAAAGTCTGAAGTGGAACACAGGGGACTTCACTGTTTTGTGTGTTCCATGGTCCTTATTTGTTTATGGTTTTGACCCCTTTGGGAGATGTCCCACCTCCTCCCCTGATGATTTTCTGACCAGACTGGAAATAGTAGTTCTATCCTCCCTGGGTCAGTGGTGAGGTGGCCCACTTGACCCAAGTCCACATCCCCTTGACCACAGCAACTGCTTCAGGAGGAGGCTATGATGTGTGAGCCAGGCCCTCAGTGCTGCCCTGAGAGATGCCCCTCTTCTATAGAAAGAACATAACTCCTGTTCTTTTTGGTCCCCAGGCTGGAGTTGCTCACACCACACAGCCCCATGATGTTTCCACACAGAGAAAGCACCAGAGTAGAGACTAGGGAGGTCAGCCTGGCTGACGGAGGGAAGGAAACAGAGGAGGAGAAAATGCATGAGGCCGAGAGGACAGAGACAGAGGACCCCAAGACCCTTAGCTCTAGGAACCCGTGATCATCTGGATGTGAAACACACCCACATGTTTGAACCCTTGATCCCTAGCTGGTGGTGTTGTTATGGAAGGTTCTGGAACCATTTGGAAGTGGGGCATTGCTGAGGACGTGGGTCACATGGTGAAGGGTGGGGTGGCATTTTATAAGCTGGTCCTGCTTCTGTCCCATGCCACACTCTTGCCCGCATGAGCCCCACCCCCTCACCTTCCCCAGCATGCAGGACTGTGCCCTCTTAGCCACAAGCTACACTCTCACCCTCATGAGCCCCACCACACTTTCCCCAGCATGCAGGACTGTGCTCTCTCAGCCACAAGCCAAAACAAACCTTTGTTCCTTTGCACTGCTCCTGCCAGGTAATGGACTGTAGCAATGAGAAAAATGACAGATATAGGCAGTATAAGAACTCAACATTAGCGGGAGGCGCCATCAGTGCCCTCTTCTGAATTCTATTGACACCAGGCATGTGTGTGGTACACATACACAAAGGCAAAATGCTCAAGGACATAATAAAAACATCTAAAAATTGAAAATGTGTGGATGAATTTACAGTTTTGTGTGTAATATATTTTGAACTCATATTCAACAACATGAACTCATAAACAATCTAAGTTTAAAAGCTGTTACAGTAACTACAATCTCATTTCTTCCAATGCTTCTCCTTGTTTGTACATGAGGTACGTGTGTGGGAAGTATCATGTATGTATGCAGGCATGTTCCAATGTGGATATCAGAAGAGGGCATTGTGCCCTACTGCTGTTCATTTGTACTTTTTTTGAGGCAGGTTTCTCATTGAACCTATGTGTGCCGGTTAGGCTGGGATCTTCCTGTCTCTGCCTACCAATGGTGGAGTTATAGGCGTGTGTGGTCATGCTTGGTTTGTATGTTGGTGTCTTAGGGTTTTACTGCTGTGAACAGACACCTGACCAAGGCAAGTCTTATAAAGGACAGCATTTAATTGGGGCTGGCTTACAGGCATGGTGCAGGAGGAGCTGAGAGTTCTACATCTTCATCTGAAAGTTACTAATGGAAAACTGACTTCCAGCTAGCTATGATGAAGGTCTTAAAGTCCACACCCACAGTAACACACAGAGTGCAACAGGGCCACACCCTCTAATAAGTGCCACTCTCTGGGCCAAGCATCTACAGTGGGTACTAAGGGTTCAAACTCAAGTCCTCTTGCTTTCACAGCAAGTGTTCTTATTCTTGGCCCCAGGCCTTTTCTTAAGAAAGAAAAGAGAGAAAGGAAGAAAGAAAAAAAGAAAGAAAAGAAAGAAGGAAAAAAAAGAAGAGAAAAGAAAAGAAAGGAAGGAAGAGAGAGGGGGGTTAGGAAAGGAAGAAAGGAAAGAAAGGGAAGGGAAGGGAAAGGAAAGGAAAGAAGGAAAAGAGGAAGGAAGAAAGGTATTTAAAATATATATATATATATACATACATATACATATATATGTGTGTGTACATATATATATATATATATTATATATATATGCATTAGTACAAACTAACAGTCAAACTAAAATGAAGCAGGGCCTGAGACGGCTTAGTGGGTAGAGGAGCTTGCCAAAGCCAACTCTGATGACCTGAGTTCCATCTTTGGATTCTATATGATGGAAGGAGAAAACTGACTCCCACAAATTGCACAGGAATGTGTGTGTGTGTATACACAAAATAAATAAATGTGATTTAAAGTCAACTGAACAAAGGAGACCCACCATTTAAGCGTCTCTCTCTCCCAGGCTTTGCACTTCCATCTCACAGGTGGGCATCGGCCAGGCTCTAACCCTGGGCCCCACACCCACCCACCCACACACCCCTTTTTCAGGAGCATGACCTGCACTGTGCTTTGCTTTCTGCTATTCTTCATTTTCTATTTAACAACGCATCACAGAAATTATTCCTTATCCACAGAAACATCGACATCAAGAGCACTCCTTAGGGAATCCATATATAAATAGGCAATCTCCAGATCCGGTCTGGTAAGGTCACAGGAGCTCACTCTTTGGTTCTACAGTTCTTTGCAAGTTAAAGTAACATGGCTCCTAGCCCCAGTCTGTCATTTTGTCATCCTGCAACCAGAAGATAACAGGAAACAGCCTCTTCCTCCCTGACAACCAAGGTCACCCAGGAGAGCCCACAGCCAGCCACAGCTTAACAGAGAAGACGCTGATTCTCAGGATGCTCTGAAAGAGAAGGGCATGATGGCCTGTCCCCATATTAGTGTCCCTCAAGATCATTAAAAAAAAAGTTTAACCTTGGTTGGGAACAGTGACTACTCTGCCAAATGGAAAAAGACATGCGATGAAGGATTCATTGCTAACTACACACATGTATTGGTCCGCCTTACATTGCGTAGTTGAGCTCCATTTGCTGGGACTCCATAGAGAGAAACGCACCAAAAAAACTTCACCACTGCTGCTGATTTGTGTTTGCTAGCTCAACTACCGAACTGAATGCTGGTGTATCTGTGAAGTGTTTGCCAGTGGACCGAGCTGCCACTGCTGACCTGTGAACTGAACTGCTCATTTCCTGACAACCGAGATGGGATTTGTAGCTATGCAGGTTCACTTCCCTGTATCCTTTCTGGTCCACTACCTCTGGTGCATGGTGGGCTAGAAGGGAGGTTCAAGGGTTTAAGGACTATCATTACAAGTAGGTTTTGAAAAAAACTAAAGTTACAAGTGGGTTCACTTTGCTCAAGGCTCTGAGATCGAGGTGCTGGTAAGTTTGGCCTCTCCACTCCACGTGCTCCGCTCTGCTCACTGGGTCTCTTCTAAGTGAGCACATGTGGTTGGGGTTTCCTCTTCTAGGGGTCAGAAGGGAAGAGGGTCTGGTGGGACATCTTCCTTTTCACTTAATCACGCAGCTCTTTACAGTTATGCCTCCAAGGGCAGCCACTGAGGATCTTGGGGAAGGGTGAGCTTCTACAGCTAAGATTCAGAAAGGCCCAACCTGACCAAGTGCACACAGACAGACAGACAGTTTGGGGAGAGGTCCACATGGAGGTTTGCCAGCACCCACAAGAGTAAGAGCTTGGAAGCTGAGCTCAGAGTCCCTGGCTGCCAGCTTGACCGCACCTGCGTGAGAAACCTTAACCAAAGATGGCCACTGCATCAGGAAGCCCCAGCCCCAGAAACCATGCGGTAAGAAAGGCTTGTAAAGCCCTAAGTTTGGGGATAACATTTGTTACACAATACCTACCAACAAAGGAAAACTTGTGTAACTGAGTATTTATGCGGAGAATAGTGTGGCTGGAGAGTTCTCTGTGAAGTAGGGCGCAAATACCTCCGCCTTGCAAACTTTACTACAAATAAAACCAGCAACCTATGTGTGTGTGTGTGTGTGTGTGTGTGTTTGCCCTTTGAGGATTAAGACTGTCTGAGGTGTCACTTGATAATAAAAAGCAAAAGCAGAAAGCTAGCAGATGTACGCATTCCTTCGTACTATCTCATCTGGCCTCCACAGCAGCCCTTTGAAAAAGACATGGCAGCTGTTTTAATTCAGGTGCACAGCAAAGTATCTAGCATATAACAGATAAATAAAAATATTTCTAAGTCACAGTGTTTTTTTTTTAAAGACCTATTTATTTATTATATGTAAGTAAACTGTAGCTGTCTTCAGACACCCCAGAAGAGGGCATCACATCTCATTACATGTGGTTGCTGGGATTTGAACTCAGGACCTTCAGAAGAGCAATCAGTGCTCTTAACCATTGAGCCATCTCTCCAGCCCAGTTAGTGTTTCTAACGTCCTATGCCAAACTTAGTCCAGAAAGGCCAGCTGTTTGTGTAGACAACAGGGCTAATATGTGGCAAACAAAGGGGCAGAATACAATTTCTACTCAACTGTCTCACATGTTTTCTATTTGCATTTTTCTTCCTTAAAATTATGATTAAATTTTTTTTTTTTTGTTTTTTGAGACAGGGTTTTTATGTGTAGCCCAGGATGGCGTTGGAATCAGAAATCCTCCTGCCTCTGCCTCCCGAGTGCTGGAATTAAAGGCGTGCCCACCACGCCCAGCTCAGACCTTAGATTATTAGTATCCCCTACATATCTGGTACATTCTCACGGAAAATTCTGGGTAAAATAAATAGTGCAGCCTTAGAATCTCAGTGATGAAGATAGGATTACAAAAGTGAATGGCATTTGTGCTTCCTCTTAGGAGGGTGGAGATGGCCCTCGTCATCTCATGCTCACTTACTAAGCACCCACTACACTCACAGGACGATGTGTGTAATGGATGAATGACATAATCAGAGGAAGCTTGAGGCTGGTGGAAGAGCTGGGTGAGAGCTGGGTTTCTAGAAAGAGAAGCCTCTGTGCAGAGCATCAGGCAAGTAGTCCACAATGGCTGGAAAGAGGGGGTGTGCTGGGCCAGCGGTGAGCAGCAGCAGTAACCTAGCACAGGCTTGTATCCACTTACTCCGGCAGGGCCTTCTGCCTGCTAGGCCAATGCTCGACCATGCATCTATATGGCAAACTGCAGGTTTGGATACAGTGATTCGCTCACTGTGTAGCCCAGGCTGGTTTTGAATTTCTGAATGCTGGGAACACCATCATGCAGGCTCCACAACTTTGTACTGGGTTTGTTGTTAGTTTTGTTTTGAGACAGGGTCTTACTATATTGCCCTGGCTGGCCTAGAATTCTCTGTATGTGTAGATCAGGACAGCCTGAACTCAGACCTGCCAGCCTCTGACTCCCAAGCACTAGGATCAAAGAAATGAGCCACCATATCCTGACCAAGAAATGACTCATTTGTTTGTACTATTAATAATTTATTATCTTATTAATTAGTTAATTTAGGTGTCAGGGGTGTGGAGGTCGAAAGCCAAGGTATCAAGTCAGCTCTCTCCTTCTACCACATGGGTCCAGAGACTGAAGACAGCCTGCACGCTTGGAGACAGGCATCTTTATGTGCTGGGCCAGGCCACCTCCTTTTTCATTTCCACATTTCAGGGTCTCACAGGGCTCGAGAGGTGCTTCCTTGATTAAGAGCACTTGTTGCTCTGGCAGAGAACCCACATGGCAGCTCATAATATCTCTAGTTGCAGGGGATTGGATTCATCCCTAGGATCTCCCCAGATACTAGACATGAATGTGGGCCATATACATACGTGCAGGCAAAATAGTCACAACATGTAAACAAATCTAATCAAATTTTAAACGGGATCTTCTCAGACTGGCCTGGAATTAAGCCACATAGCCCTGAACTCAAAGCAACCCTAGTGGGGAAACAATTGTTCTTAAAAGACCTTTAAAATGTACGTGCATGTAAATTTATTCACATATATGTAAGATCATGTGAGTGCTCCTATGCTTGGAGACCAGAGGTCAGGCTCAGTGTCCTCCTCAGTCAGCAGTTTACCTCGGTTTTCCTTTTGTCTTAAAGCGCACACCTTTAATCCCAGCACTCGGGAGGCAGAGGCAGGCAGATTTCTGAGTTCGAGGCCAGCCTGGTCTACAAAGTGAGTGCCAGGACAGCCAGGGCTACACAGAGAAAAAAAAAGGGTTATCATTTTAATTTGTGTGTGTGTGTGCGCGCGCGCGCGCGCGCGCGCACACACACACACACGTACCCCTGGAGGGCAGAGACATGGGATCTCCCTGGAGCTAGAGTTAAATGTGGCTATCAGTGGTGCTGGGAACAGGCTTGGCTGACTGGCCTCTGAGCTCTATGAATCTGTCTCTGAGTCATTGTACCTGGTTTTTTTTCCTGGCTCTGGAGACTGGAACTCAAGTCCTCATGTTTATATGGCCGGCACGTACTGATTGACCCAGTGCTCCAGCCCTCAGGAAATCATTTTATGCTGGGCATAGTGAAGGGGCACACGTCTTTAATACCAGCACTTGGGAAGCAGTGAATTTCTTTGAGTTTGAGGCCAGTTAGGGTGAGATCCTGTCTCAAAATAGACAACTACTACTAAATAAAGTTATTTTAAGAACACAGAAGAGACTGTGGGTGATAAGATCAATATGGAAAAACACTAGGTGAAAAAAAAAAACAGGACACATCCCAGTTAGGGCATGAGATAGGAATGAAACTGTATGCGACACATGAGAGGGATTTAAAGGACAAATCTAACAACCGAGAACCAACTGGATGGGTACATGGAAGGGAAGGGGCGAAAGAGACTCAGTCACTGGCTTTGTCTCTGAGGAAGATGGCTAGGGAGGGTCTAAGAGAGTCACAAGTTCCCTGTGGGGTGGGTCATGCTTGGGAAGCCTGTGCAGTTAACAGGATGGGTGTCCCAATGTGTTTAGGATATGTGGACCTACACAGAAGAGTGGGCTGAGGGCACTGCGCTGCCCAGGACATGCCCAGTGAGAACAAGGCCTCCCAAACTCTGATGTCTATGCTGACCTGTGATGCCAAGTGTATCAGCTGTGACTAGACGTCTCCATTTGAAACTGTAGTACACGGAGTCAGCTAAAAATGAGGGAGGGGATTCATGGAGAATGAGAAGTCAGCCCTGAAAGAGGATCTCTGTAAGAAGAGACTAGAAGGAGCAGACAGATGAGGGTGTGTGTTTCACATTATCAAACTCAAAACTCAATACCACTGAAGACACTTAAACATGTCTTAATAGCTACCAACGGCAGGGTGCACACACACACACACACACACACACACACACACACACACACACACACACGGGAAATTTGACAAGAAGGGGGGATGGGTATGGGGGAGGAAGAACTGTGAATATGACCAAAATACATTATATACATGTATAAAATTATCAAATAAAAAAATAGCCATTTCTTAAGGCAAAAGGACCTTTGCCTGTCTCTATTTCCCCCTCATAAATTTCCCATGCAGGTCCTCAGCCAGTTGCTCCTTAATTTCTTGTTCAACATATTTTTCAGCAGAAATTTAAATAAGTAACATGAATACTAATTTAGGGTGAATCTACAACTATTCTTTATCTTATAAAATGGTAATTTAAGTTTTTCTTATATGCACTTCTTGTAAGTTAGGGACCTTTGGATTTAGTCATTATATTATTTCCTATGTGTGCCAAATTTTGGGGTGAGCATGTGAGTACTGGGCACTGACTTCACTGGAGCTCTGGGGTAGGCATAATTAATCCCCACAATTAACAGAGCCACATATCCCTAAACCACATGAGAACAATAAACCTGACAGGTGGAGAAAGAGCAGAAGTCTCAGATCCCAGAACTTTTGTTGTTGTTGTTTTGTTTTTTGAGACAGAGTCTGAACACTACAGCTCTGGGCTGGCATATACATACTGTGTAGACCAGATTGACCTCCAAGTCTGAAATTCACCTGCTTCTGTTTCCTGAGCACTGAGATTAAAAGTGCGGCCACCATACCTGGCACTTGCCCCTAATTCTACCTATAATCTGTGTTGGTTTTTAACACTGCTTGCCATGTAGGAAACTTATTTTTCTATTCGTTTTTTTCCTTGATGAGATATGGAAGTCAGAGAGTTAAACTGGATACAGCAAGCGCTTCACCCGAGGACTGTAGACTGGAGAAATGTAACCCTACCTTTCAAAATGTCAGGAGATTATCCAGCATTGTAGGGGTCAAACAGATCTGAGACCCTGCTTTAAAGTCTCTTGGAGGATAGGCTCTTCAGAGCCTTTAGTACGAGCTTTCAGAACTGGCTCCTGAAGGCAGCATTCCTCAGACCAGCTGGAGGTGCAAGCCTGTATAGTTTGAATACACTTTGGAAACATGGTCCCAATTTTACCAGCTAAGAGAGGGTGGGTGACCTGCCCAAGCTCACACAAATGGCAAGCTGAGGTGAGAAGCACTCTTCCCCTTCGAAACCCCTGTCTTCTTTTCAGCACACCACACTCTGGCATGCACCTCGAGTTCTGTGCTAAACCTGTGGAGAGCAGAGCCACATACAGACCCTCAGACACTGGGAGATTCTCTCTTCTGGTAGCAATGACAAAGATCAATGGGGTGATCTCTCTGGGAGCCCTTCAGCTGTCTAGGCTGGGTGGGAGTCAACAGGGAGGGAGGTGGGTGCGGGAGGAGCTCCCGGGATGCTTAGAAGAAAAGTGGATTTATGAGACGCTAAGTCCTGGAGCAGATGTGAAACCGAATACTTCACAGCCCATTCCTGCCCTGCTCTTTCAGGCAGGGAAATGAAAGCGGGGTTAACCTAGTCTTCCTTCATTCGGCACACCAGGTTTTGCTGCTTTCAAGACTCCCATGACCAGGGCACAGGCCTTTTCCTGTTCCTCCCTCCTCCCTACAGAACTAAGGGAGAACCGGCACTGATCAGAGAGGCTGTCTGCCCTTTCCTCCACCTGACAACTTCAGAGTGCGGACACGTGGCAGGCTCCAGACCTCCTCCACAGGGACACAGCGTGTTCCTGCCCTGGGCTACGAGAAAGCTTGTAAATATGATTTAGAGTCCTGAGCGCTCATCTGTGGATAGGGAGAAATCAGAATTAGTTTAATGGCAAGTGCCCTCTTGGAGAGGCCACAAGCAGAGAAAGCATTAGACGAATGGTTAGAGATTCTGTCTTCGTAAGACTCAAGGTTTGTGAAAGAGTGACAGACGAGTTAAGGAAAACTAACATCCTGGCCAGGTGCTGACACTACCAGTAGAGCAGAAACATACAGAGCACATGTGTGTAAGCAAGCATTCATGTATGTGTGTGTATTTTCTCCATCTATCACAGCTGCATGTGCCTCGGAACTCATGTGTTAGAACAGATGCTCACTGATAGGAACCAAGCTGACAGAAGCTCATGGCTTCTTTGGTTAACGTGGAAATGCAGAGTTCCCTAAAGACATGGGTTTAAGGTCAGAATCCCTGGGGGAGTCAGCAGCAGGCCACCACTTTTTCAGACCAGGCATGATTGCAGAGGGTTAGCCAAGAAAATGTCTGGTGCTCCACAGAAGAAAAGTACCAGGAACACCCTGGCCAGCACTGGGTCCCTCCAGGTATCTCTAAGGGTCATTCTTCAAAGACCAAAGCACTTGTTCAGCCACACTGTCTCTGTGACCAGGCAGCGGGCTGTGTGGAGGGAGGGCTGGCTGGGAGCAGCAGGGGAGGATTAGCGAGGGCAGGGAACAAGTGCGGGCCAGCCAGCCCCATTCTCAGCTGCTCCCTCACGGATTTGGAGCATGAGGTGAAGCTTAAGGCCCTGAAACTGTAGTCAAGGTCCCCTGAGCTCTGGGTGGACTAAAGCCATACAAGTCCCCTGAAGCCTGTCACCTTTCCAAACAGGGACATGCAAGTGAGGCCAGGCAGGCCTAGTAACAGCTGCCATGTACCACACAGTAGATTGCTTGGCAATGGGGAACCACTGTGGGCATCACCGGCCCCAAGCCCTTCCTGTAACATCTCACCGCACACCTAAAATAAAGTGGACAAATACTGCTGGATAAACCAGCATTGTGTTTCACGAACAGGACACTAAATAGGTATTTTCAAACCTTTACATTTCTATTGGAAATTGTTTTTTAGATTTATTTTTTAAGGGCTGGAGAGATGACTCAGTGGTTAGCACTGACTGCTCTTCCAGAGGTCATGAGTTCAATTCCCAGCAACCACATGGTGGCTCACAACCATCTGTAATAAGATCTGACGCCCTCTTCTGGTATGCAGGCATATAAAAAAAGATAGGCTTATAAAAATTAAAGATACAATTTTATTTCTTTTAATTATGTATAAATGTGCCGGTGCCCAAGTTGGCCAGAGGCATCAGATCCCCAAGGAGCCAGAGTTACAGATTCTCTAACGGAGGCGTTTGAAACTGTCCTCTGGAAGAGCAGGACATGCTCGTGACCTCTAAGCCATAGCCCCAGCTCGAAAGACGCTTTTGTTATAGAGGGGGGGGGGTGGGGGTGGTAAGGGGAGGAAGAAGTAATAATTTTACTGCTGACACCAAAGCCTTTTGTTCTGTTTTAAAAGAATGTAGGTCAGGCGGGCCTGGAATTTACTATGAAGCTCAGGTTGGTCTCAAACTCATGGCAATCCTCCTGTCTTATACTCCCAAGTGCTGGGATGATAGGTGTGAGTCACACCCAGTTTGCTCTCTTCTTAATTTTTAAAATGTTAAATTTTGATAGATGTCACCGTCTCATCTTCTTTGCATTTTGTTTTGTTTGTTTCAGGACAGGCCTCTCTCAGGTTGTCCAAGATGACTTCAACCTCAAAGCAGTGAAGGATGACCTCCAATTCCCTGTTTCTCTGCTGGAGTTTACAGGTATATGCTACCATTTCTGGATATATGTCACATCTGAATAAAATCTATCCACTTAAGATTGTGTACTTTAAGAATTTTTATTACACAAAGTTGTGTGACTACCACACAAAAATGGAATCTCAGGAAGTTTTCATTATTCCAGAAAGTCACCACCATTCTCCCTCCACCAACCAGCCCAGGGCAACCACTAGTATTTTTAGTCTCTGTGGAATTATCTGTTCTGCATGTTTTATTTGAGTTAGTGTCTATGTAGACCAGGGTATCCTCTTGCTGGAGCTCTCAAGCGTTAAGATAATGGGCAAGTGTCACCACATTCAGCCTGTACATTTTACATCACTAGAGTCGTGACACATGGCTTTACTCCATGCTTTCATAGTTATGTGTGTACTATCTTTCATGCTTTACCACCTGGTAGACATCAGTTTGCTTTCACATATTTCTTCTTCTGAGTAACGCTACCATACATCCACGCACTCAAATAAACTATCACTTATGGGGTGGCTGGGTTAATTGGTAACTACATATTTAACTCTGGGGGACTGCTAACTCTTTCCAAAGCAGCAACACCACTTTACAGTCTCATCAGCAGTGTGTAAAGATCCCAATTTCTCTCTGTCTTCACCCACACTTGTTATTACCTAGCTCTGATTATAGCCACCCTCCTGGGGATGAAGTGGCTTTGGTCTGCATTCTCCTAACGACACATCTCTTCTAGGTGGTTATTGGCCACTTGCACATGTTCTTTAGAGGGATGTCTTTGAAACCCTCAGTTCACTTCTAAAATTGCCTGTCCTTTTATTATTGAGTTGTGTTGAATTTCAGCCTCACCACTGTTTGCATGGCTTGGACTCCCCCCACCCCCATTTTTCTCAGATACAAAAGCGAGGTAGTAAACACCCACTTTTCTGTAGCATTCCCATGTAACACAGCGTCTGTACTCACTGTGGAAACTTTAACGGATTACACAGAGCATACAACTTACCATGCTGACCATCTAAATCATAGTTCAGCCTGATAAGCATCCCAGCCGCATTTTGTGAGACTAACCTGTGCTCACTATACACTAACTCTCCACTCTCTTCTTCTCTAGTCCTCGGGGGCCACAGTCTACACTTGTTTATGCAACGGGAGCTAGCCTAACTGCTGTGTAGTGGGCAGAGTCACTTCCCGAGAGCAGTAGGGAGGTCTTCTCACATATACCAGCCATCTGGAGTCTTTCTTTGGGAGAAATGTCTGTCCAAGTTCTCTGTCCATTTTTAAACTGGGTTGATCTACCCTGAAGATGAATATGCTTATGTTTATTAGATAGAGGAGAAAACTGAGGTTCAAAGAAGTTAATGGACGGGCTAAATTGCCACCTGGCTGGCCTAACTTCAGAATCGTGCCATTTCTATCTTGTATTTTGAATTCTTTGAGAATGTAGACACAGTTCCTGACAGTGTCGGCAATAATGATAACAATGCCTCATGGGGCTGAATTTAAGGAAAAGGGAAAAAGGTAAAGGCCAGGAGAGCGCTGGTTCTGTCCTGAGTCCACTACAACAGAAATACAAAGTGCATTGCTCTATTTTTGCTTGCTGCTACATTTGACTTGATACTAAACACTAGTCACAGCCCTGACGCAAAGAGCAGCCTCCAGCATATGTCGTATATAATCTGAAAAGTCATACAAAGTTCAAAATTTATTATTATTATTATTATTACTACTACTACTACTACTGTTTTTGTTTTGTTGAGACAGGGTTTCTCTGAAGCCTTGGCTACCCTGGAACTCACTCTGTAGACCAGGCTGGCCTCAAACTCAGAAATCTGCCTGCCTCTGCCTCCCAAGTGCTGGGATTAAAGCCATGTACTACCACTGCCTGGCATAAAGTTCAAAAATTTAAAAAAGTGTGTGTGTATATACATATGTACATATATTTACATATATATGTATACATACATGTATGTACATACGCACACACACACACACACACACACACTCCTTTCATGTTCAGAAGAAAATCTCATCTTAGTAAAGTGATAAAACCTTGAAAGGGATCTAAGGGGTGTAGAAGAAAAAAACACATTGAAGGACAATGTCTCTCAAACAGACTGGGTCTCACTGTGACTTTGCTTCCCTACAGTAAGATCCTTGTTGTGTGTGGCCTGCAGTCAAGGTCCTCATAGCATCAGAACAAGGAGTTTCGTAGTGAGGTCAGGAAAGTAGGTCAGAGGTCATTATCTAGAGTAGTCATCAGAGGTTATTTTATATGAAATAGTTTTATAGTGCTACAAGAGATGGCAGATCTAATTTTGAAGATTGTTTAATAATGAAATGTATTATTTATGAACTTTCATAACATTTTTGTCTTCTGAGATTATTCAATTCACTTCAAGACCAAAAAATAAAATTATTTTCCACAAGAAAATTTATGTATGTGGTTATATGTTATTTATTTCAGATCTCATATTTCAAGGCAATGAAGCACTTTGGGTGATCTCTTGAATCCCTGATACTGGGAGTCAAATTCTACCTTCAGTTTCTGGTCTTACTGAAGATACAAAGAACCGAGCACTGACAAGAGATGACAAAATACAGAGAGCTGTTAAACTTGATAAGAAACTGTTAGGTCTCAAGGGACCGAAAGCTGACAAGATAAATGCACTTTTACACAGAAGGCTTACTGGAAAAAGCCCTCAGGGTCCCTCAGGGTGGGAAGGGTTTACAAACGTACACAGACATCCAAACCTTAGCAAAATAAACCAAGGAAGAAGTACAGCATCCACCCATTCATGTCCTCAGGAGGATCGCTCTAACTTCTGCTATGCTGATACCGTGCTGGGATTTCAGACTGGACCTGATTCCTACCTTCCAGAGACTTGAAAGGCCACATCAAGTAACTCGTGAGGACCTGAAGGCCGAGTGCAGGGGCAGCAATCAGAGCTCCGCCAGAGCAGAGCCAGAAACACCAAGTCAGATCAGGGGTGGGAACAGGACAGGGTTGGGCAGGAGGGAAGTTGCTCAGGCCAGACATGGAGAGAGATGGAGGGGAGGAGGAAGGAAGGGAGAGGAGGGAAGAGGACAGGAGAGAGAGAGAGAGAGAGAGAGAGAGAGAGAGAGAGAGAGAGAGAGAGAGAGAGATATGTAAATACGGAACCAGAGCACAAAGGCTGTAGGATGTGGAGCCAGCACTCGTGCTGCCTGCTGCCCAAGCACATGGTGCATCATCTTCATGCAGAGAGGAGAGCTGGGTATCTGAGCCCCCACATAAGTGCACAACTAGCCCTGAGAGAAGCTATATTTAGGGTGGTCCAAGAAACATGCAGTCTATGCTGTCCTCTGGGCAGTCATTGTCCTACCCATGGACTGTAAAGGCTCACTACTGGCCTTGTCCTGTCATGGTGCCATCTTTACCGACATGCACCATAATATTTTTCCTGTATGTACATCACGTCAGAAAGCTGCCAAATGAAACACATTTCTGGGCTAGTTGGCTAGGAGTAGTATTACTTCATTCAGTGAACTCTACATAAAGCATGCTAAATAGTTACTTTGGAATAAGATGTTGGAAAATCATGATTTCCACCCTCCTGCAGTTTTTTTTATTTTTGGGGGGTGGGGTGGAGGCAGTGCTGGGAAAGTGAACCCCAGAGCCTCACGCAGGGTCAGGCTCTGCTGCTGGTGCTCTTTCCTGGGGACAGAATTCAGAGTTGTACATTTCCTTTCTGCTCTGGATGACACAGCACTCAGGACTAAGTTTTACTTCAACTATAGTTTATCTGACTTCTCATTAAAAAAAAAAAAAGAATTTTCTCATGTCTTGACTTGGGTTTCCCTTCATATTTCATGCTTTTTATTTTATTAATATTTTGCATTATGTTTTGGGACTTCATGTAGAGGTGAGGTTTATGTTTTATCTGCTTAGTTTTAGTCTCATCTGAAAGAAGCTGCCAAGCTATGTGTCTTTAAAGTGGCATCTCTGACTGTTTAACCTCATGTTACACTAACACAGCCAGGTATGCGACTGGAACTCTGTTGTCACTGGGGAGAGAGCTCTCTGGCCACCAGTGCGCACCTGCTGAGGAATGAACGAGAAGAGTTCTAATTGTGTATTTTTTTAAGAGTGGATGCAAAATGGTGCTTAATGCCAGGTGGGCCAGGAGTGCCCCAGTGCCGATATCCTGCACACTGTACTTGGTAATAACATTTGTAGTTTTTAATCAGATATTATAATATGGAATTTTTAGAAAGCTGTTCTTAGAAATAAGACTCTTCTCAACCTTTATATTGTACCTGTTTGCCTTTCTTATTGCTATGTATATGTGCACATATTTACCCTTCCTTATGTAGAGGGTCTGAGAAGTCAGAGGCCTGTGTCTGGAGTTGACAGATGCTGAGTCAGAGGAATGGGCTAACAGAGCCCTGCTGCACTGCTCAGACAGGTAGCCATTTTCATGAATCTGGTTCCTAAGAAGGCTGTTCCTTCTCCATGTTTATATATAGTAACTTACCTTCTTAGAGGCACAGTGGGGGCTTTTCCCTTTTTGTCTATATGCTGTGTGTATGTATAAGATGTATGTGTACTCATGTGTGTTAACTGCATCTTGTAGTCACTTGAAAAAGATTCTCTTTGTTGTGGGCTAATGCATACACCAGGCATGTTAGCTCCCTGAGCTTCTTGAGTGTTCCCTGTCTCTACCTCCCACCTTGCTGTAGAATCACTGTGATTACAGCCATGCACTCTTATGCCTGGCTTTATGTGTTATGTGGGTTCTGGGGATTGGAATTCAGGCCTCATGCTGCCACAGAAAGCACTTGACCCACTGGGCCACTTCCCTAGATCTTGGGGTATCTCTCTTCTTAATGACTAAAATTCTACTGTGGACAACTCTGACCCTATGCATAAAGAAGAAATAATTATTTGCATACATGCATAGTAGAAAGAAGGATGAACAGATATAAAACAAAGAACCAGAGGAGAACCTTCTAAGAGCAGCAGTTTTGAAATTTTCATATTATGATACCTGGTTAAAAACTATGAATAGTTCATTAGCCAATACAGCTTTGAGTTCAATTATGAAAACTTATCAACATTTAAAATATCTACATTTAGGCTTATCATCTATCTGCATTTTCATGGCAAATTACAAGTGAATAGGAAGTGGGGAGGGGGACAAAAAACCTCAAATATTTCAGTACAGAAATTAAAAAAAAGCAAACCTTGTACTCAATAACAAGAGACTGATAAATAAAAGAATCACAGAGACTTATCGCCAGCTAACTTTTCTCGCCACCCGAGAAAAGCTGGCTTTCCTACTAACATCTCTATTTTGTGGTAGGCTTAGAGGCTGTGTTTTACTGGTGTAGCTAAAGGGATAGTTTGTCCATTCAAGCTGCTCCTCTCTGGTTATCAGTGGGTCAGGTTAAGAGCCGAGGGCCCTTGCTATGTACTAGAATACTCACACTCAGAAGGTGGGAAACACAAGTCTAAGTGATGATTGCTTTAGTCTAACTAGTGATGCTTTTTACCCCGAGGACTGGAGAGAACCTGAGTCTTTTCTTTATAACCTAACTGGAAAGGCTAAAGGATAAATATAAATATCAACCCCAATCATGTCAACAGGGCAATCTACTCCATCATTCCCCAAGCCCTGCAGTTAAACACCTACACTCCTGGAACCCAGTTCCAGCTCTGCACATCAGGTAAGCACAACTGTAAAGGTTGCTTTTTCCAAAGACAGGCATGGCTTAACATGCCATTTTCTTCTGTAGAACTTTTAGGAACAATTATGTCCTAAGGACACAAGGTTGGTAAAGCAGAGGTATGTGGTCATAACAAGCATCCCATTGAGACTGGTAGCACGGTATGTGGGTTCACTGGCTGCAAGCCTGGAGACTGGATTGCTAACAGGGAGTGATCTGCAGAAAGACTCACAGGGAAAGGCCACTGTTCACTGGTAACTTGCCCAGTTCAGGGATACGAGAATGAGCTGATGAGCTGGATCTTCTCCCACCCAAACCAAATGGTGGTTACACAGACCACACAGCAGTGCTACAAAATGCAACGGTAGGTACAAGGCTAATGATACAGGGTGCCGGGCATTTTTTTTTTTTTCCATGAGCAGTGTGTGCTTTAGTAATACAGCCTGAGACTGAGGCCATCAACTCCCTCGTCTCTTTAACAAGGTAGTAATTGTTAACAGTTGACGAAGCATCACTCTTCTCTTGGGACCTGGCCAGCACTGCAAGAGACAGTATCAATTTTCAGATGTTATCTTTCTCAGTAGCTTATTTCTTAATCCATTTCAGAAATTGAGTTCCTTGGCTTTCTTTCAAGCAAGCCAATCCCCTTTGGGCGGGCTCTTACATGTCCCCTCCCATCTTCCCTAAATTGAAAGCCAGGTGGCCTCTCTAACTTCCAATAGGGGGTTCAGCTAGACTTTCCTTATGTAGAAAGAGCTACTAACTGTAACATGAGCAGCCTCCGGATAGGGATGCATGGCTGGCTGCCAGGCCAGTTGGCTGGCTAGTAGAGGCTGCATCCAGATCAGGCTAGTTATGTACACTGCTTCAGTACCACTGTGTGATGAGCCTTATCATGGAGTGTTAAGACAGCAGCACAGGTATAGAGCTGGGTAATAGGAACCCAAGGAATAATTTCTGTCAATTTCTGCTGCTGCAAACTAATGACATTCTTCCTACTGAGTGTTCATGTTGGTCATGGTATGGAGATGTCAGCGTGGCTATATGAGGAAGATGGAGCATCATGGGAGGAGGAAGCAGGTTATATGTACACATCCCAGAGAGGGGTGTAACAGCGTACAACACAACCACTGGTCAGAAAAACCACCACCACCACCACCACCACCACCACCACCACCACCACCACCACTGCTCCTCAGTCTGCAGACAGGCAGTGGTGAGAGCAAAGTCTAGGCAGGCACTTTCACTGGTGTCCTGGGCAAAGAGAAGGCTTATCAAGGACATGGTTTATCTATTCTGAATAATTTCCAGTGGGCTTTGGAACTCTGAGGTACTCACTAGATACTTAGAAATAACTGGGATGTGGTTTAGAAATAACTGGGCAGGAGAAACAGTTTGGATTGCTGTGGTAGAGTTTGATAAAGAGGGCTGTTAGGGATCTGAACTTGGGACTGGCTGGTTTGCATATAAAAGGCATGTTCTGGGACAAGTTGGAGTTATATTTAGGACTGATGGAGGTGATCTCTTTCCTAGTCTGTAGGCACCCCAAATACCAGAACACTGAGAATAAAGAAAATACAGTTAATATAATATATATACTTATATTGGTAAAAATAGACTCTAAGAAGACAAATAACAGCAATGTCTCTGTCTGATTATAACTGTGCCTAGGGCAGCCAGGGGGAGGGGGTCTTAGATGGGCTTCTGCTCCTGATACCCTCTGCACAAACTCCTTGAAGAGGACGGCTGGTATTTTCTCAGCATTATATAAGTATTTTGCAAACACAGTGCATCTTCTTTAGTCCATCATGTCTGTCTCTCCAACCTGCTTACATAAGGCACCTGGGTCTGTTGCAGCAGGTAGAGATCTCTGCTTGCTACCAGTTCACAAATTTGATGCTGGAACGGGCCTCCTCACCACGTGAACTACTTCTCTGTTCAAGGAAGGCAGCCCCCTGCAGAGGGTGGCATGAACCAAAGTGATAGTTTCTGCAGACACCAGGCTGGTGGGCCTGCTTGGCAATGCTTTCCCATAGCTGTACTGCTCACGGGAGGCTGGTTCTGAGACCATGCCTGACTCTGGACCCATGTCCATGCACCCTTGGCATGTCTCCCCAGAAGATGGCAAGCTAAAGCTCAGCAGGACTGTGTTTTTCCAGAATTTCAGGTGAAGAGATGAGCTTTCTCAGGGCTGTGTTGCTGACAGACCTACATTGCCAAGGACTGCTTCGGAGAGGACTGCAGGGGATACCAGAAGAGGCTCGAGGAAAGCGATACACCACCACAGGTCCAAGTCTCACAGACCTGGAAACGGAGGGCGCCAGTACGCCTTGGCAGGCCATCAGTTTGGTTTGGAGCAGGCTGTCACATTCACCCTTCTGGATGCCAGTACACTAAGGGACATCTCGACCTTTTTGCTCAGTTCTCTAACCATTACAAGTTGTTCATCACAGGACAACATGCTTTGTGTCAGCAGTAGAATGCCACTGGCTGAGTGGCACCAGAATTTTGGGTGTTTTCTATTTCTCTGGTACATTTTGGTAGATGACCAAGCCATGGATTTGGTGTTCCTGTCTCTCCTCTCATTCCTTTCTGGAGAGAGTTTAAATGGGCTGGGGAAAGATATTTGAAGCTTTCTGATCCAATGTAAATGAACCCTGTGGTGGGTAAATAACTTTCCTTTCTCCTTTGCTCTCCTGGGGTATTTTAATGAATAATGCTTCTCAAAGAAGTTTATAAATAGTCCCCCAGAGGTAAGAAGAATATTAAGCTCATAGGAGGTGTGCCATTAATGCTGAGTATGTGGGACTGAGCGAGGAAGAAAGGAATAATGACAGTCTCGAGGTTTCAGAGACGTTTCTGGTAAGTTTTGAAGGCGACAGCTGGGACGTAACACTCAGAGCAACACCAGTGAAGTGCGGACAGTCTCACCAGACCCAGGCCAGCCAGCCATCCCTAATCGCACTGGCTCCCACAGGTGGCAGAGGATGGGATCTAGCTTGTTTTGTGGCCAATTAACAGCTGTGTGCTCATTAAAACCTTGTAACAAATAAAACCTTATAACAATTGTGCTCTCAACGTCACCAAATTATCAATGTCACCAAAGCCTTTCCAAAATATTTTTTGTTCCCTTTCCACCTCAGTAACTCAAAGCCCTACCCCTAGTCTATAAGTCTGTCCTGATAATAAATAGCCGGCCTCCTTTGAGATAACTGGATCTTAACAGCATCTCCTTTCCCCACACACCCTGTTATACTTACCTGTGAACCCTGGTTATGGCTTTAATATTTTTGAATTGTTCCAGAGACCCCATATGTTTAAACAAAAGCCTCTAATAACAGCAGAGAATGTTCTTACTGCTACAGCGCCACCTTCTGGGAGGCCAGTACAGTACAGAAGCTAGCTAGGCATAGCTCAACTTTGACCCAGGTTTGAAGTAGTCCCTCTTTCCTGTGTTTTATAAAGTCCCTACTTGACTGTCTTTTTTTCTTTGTTGGTGCTAGGGATCTGACATAGGGCTTCGTGTGTGCTAAGCATGTGTTGTGCCACTGAGCTAGGCCCAGACCCTGTACTGCATTGCTTTTCTTCATAGCTAAGTCCCTTGCTGTGAGTGGCACAAAGTCAGAAGGTGATAAGGACAAAACCATGCTCTTATTCTTACTATTACCTTAAATTGTCCCTGACTTCACCGACTTTGATTTTCTCTGTCCTATAACTGTAGCAAGGGCTCCAGACTGTGTGGGTAAGGGTTTGGATCTTGCGAAAATAACTTGGGGAGCTTCCAAAGATCCTGAAAAAAATGAAGAAAAAAAAAACCCACTTAACATTTTATTTGATCTTGGCCCAAAGGACAAGAGGTAAACTCCCACACTGGGTTAAGGGGACCACTGTTCTCAGATGCTGTCACCCGGCCTCCTACCAACACGAACTCCACTGTCTTTTTTCTGTTTCCTAGGGGCAAAGCCCCTCAAATCTTACCCCACGGCCCTGCAGAGAGGAATGTTTGGGAAGCTTTAACAATGGGAGTAGAAGGTAAAGCCGAAGGCAAGGGGGAAATGGAAAGGAAAAGAAGAAAGGAGAGCATTGGACACTAGGGCTGCTGCCCCAGGAACATTGCTTATTTTACTCTTAACTTCTTATGTTCAGACCCACCAAAGAGTGCCAGCAACTACATAACGCATGATGAAAATAACAATCCGATAATGAAAACAGGTCATTCCAGAAAAATAAGTCATATGGAAGCTAAAGTGACTTCTAGGCCCTGAGGGTGTAAGCCCTGCTGGATTTACTTTATATAAAAGGAAGTTCGTTTCTCTTGTCTCAAGACACAGGGGAGTGGTTGGGCACAGTCACCCTGGGGTGCTTTTGTGCTGTCCCCATGAAAGAGCACAGAGCTACTGCACATTCACTAGGGCTAGAGACAGAAGCATTTAACAGGACATGGCTTCCTTCTTCCTGTCACACCAGTCACTGATTTTCAAGCCCCAACTATAACTACAGACCAAATAGAACTTAAGAGTAAGGGTGTGGGGCAAGAAGAGGCTGTAGTCCAGGACAGCATGCTTTTCAAAAAACGGTAAGGGCAGAGGACTGAGGATGGAGGGTGTGGCTGCAGAGTCCTACGGCAATGGTGGCTGACCTCAGCTTGCCTTCTTTGCTGTTTTAGTTCACTAAACGCACTCCAGAGCCCAAGAAGGAGTGCTGTGGTTATAAAGAAGGCAGCCAATGAGTTTGGCTTCCAGCCAAGGGCCCTCACTCCAGTCTCCTTCTCAGGTTTCCAAACCTGCTGACTCTTTCCCTTCCTTTCATTGCAAACTTGGATATAAGGCCAGAGGTAGGGAAGTCAAGGCAGATAACACCCAGGCAGCATTACTTCCAGGCACTCTGTAGGAGAGCTGCTATCTCACCTAATGGGCAGAGTAGGAAGAATGCAATTAGCCCACCATCAGCAGTAAAGGGCTCAGCTGTTTTACAACTCAGGGAGAGGGGTTAGCCACTACCTTGTTACCTGCAAAGTCACAGAGCTTAAAGTAGGGTTAACAGATAAAAGAGAAGGGTTAAGGGCCAGGAAACGGTCATGAGCTATATTTATGGCCATGTTACTGTACAAGACAGGGGCTAAAGGTATTTGGAAGACAGCTGAGGAAAGCCCTATGGCATTACTGTGTTCTCTCAGTTGCCCTTCTTCCCTCCCCAAGCCCCGCCTTCTTGGGCTTAAGTAGCCCCCTCTCCTTCGCACAGAACATCCTTCTGAAACATTAGAACAGCGTTTACATCTAACTGCTGCAAAAATCACAAACTGCACGGCTGACACACTGCCATGCAGGGCAGTTTTTCGCTAGCAGCTGCCAATGCCACGTGTGCTGGGAACTCAGTGTCATCTCTTACTAGTTCCTGCACTTCAGCATCTCTTTAGCATCAAGAATAACAGCAAAGTCATAGACAACAAATGCAACAGCAGGCAGAGCTGGAGGCAGAGGGTGCCACAAAGCCTGAGGGTGCTGGGTGAGCAAGGCTTCTACCTAAGGCGGATGCAGGGAAACAGCTGCTGGAGAAAACAACTGCTTGAGCTGTGGTTTCTGCTGCTACCAAACACAGTATGACGTTGACAAGATCTTCTACTACTACTGTCATCAAGGGCCATGGAGCTGCTACAATCACGGCCCAGTTGATTGATCCTTCACAGGTCTAATTCCCTCAGCCAGACAGCAGAGTTCAGCTCCACATGGTTCAATGAGACATGCATAGGAGGTAGTTGGGGTTCCTAGGCCTTGCACACATCTCTAGCTTAAGGCATGTGGAGAGGAAGGGAATGCTAAGGGCTGTGACCCAGAGTGACTTCAAACATGCCCAGCATTCTCATCAGTCACTGCCTCTCTCCATCACAGTTCCAGGTACAAGTTTTCCTTCCTTAAGAATAGCTGCCATATTCTAAAGAGCTCCGGGTTTTCTCAGTGTTAGAGCGCCTAGCACATGGGAGGCGCAGTTTAACACCTCTCAGGAAACAGCAAACACATGGATCCTCTAGCAAACACGGGGAGGGTCATGAGTACAGAACCACCAAATAGCTTCTGAATTCAGGCTCTGATACTGTGAAGGAGAACTCATTTTTATGCTCTTATTAGAATGCTAATATGGCCCAATAAGCTGTGTGAAGGAAGAGTTCTTCCTTTATACTGCCTCAGTTCACCCTCAACTAAAGCAGTGAGACACATGCAACTGTTCTCACGCTACAGCTAGCTATGCTTCGCAGGGGATCTGCTGTCACTGTGAGGGGCACTGCCACTTCTTACCAGTCTCTGCATGCTTCCTGAACCCCTCCAGGACTTCTTGCAGCTGTCAGGATGATGACAGCCTCCCTCTATAGCTCGTGACTGGCCCAGACACTTCACTGGTATTCTCTTGACATCTCTTACTCATACTCTCTTCCCTAGCCATACTGACAAATGGGGTTGGCAGAAAAAGCAAATATGCCTGGTACTCTTTCCATGCCAGATGTCCCTGCTCTTAGCAGGCTACCTATCTTCAAGTCTTGGTCTCAATGTTTCTTTCTCTAGGAAGCAGTCTTACCATTGAAAGCCCCTGGATTCACTCCTCCGGTACAAAAGCACCTTTGAGTTTAGTGGTCATGTGGTCATGACACTTTAGAAGTACTCCACAATCTAATAAATAAGACTGGGCTCTCAGTTCTTCCACTCGTACAGTTGACAATGAGGTTACTTCTTCAAGGCACTCAGCACCCAGCCTGACCGCAATGCCAATGCTGGTCTGCTGTCACTCGCGTGTCCCTGTACAGAGTCAGCCACAGACTCTCCATCAGCCACTCCCATGCCTCTATCTCCTTGAGTCTCTCAGCTCCCCAAGCAGAATGGAAACTACTTTGTTTGCCTGTGCTGTGTGGAACTCAGGCCAAGTGATCTATCTGCCCTGCATTGTCTCAGCAGTCAATGTCTGCGGACCTGAGTTAAAGTGACTGTCCTTCAGTTTTCTGATTTGTGTGTACATCACTTGCATGCATGCATGCACGTAGAATGAGAGGCTGCAGGCCCTGTCAACTGACCTTTAGCACTAACACAAGACTTACATCAAAGATCAGACATCTAACTCTGGTTGGTTGTAGTGCATGTACAACTAATGTGCTGAGTCTTAGCTTTCTCACAGAAGAGGAGGAGGAGAGGGATCTTATGAAGCTGTTGAGAGAGAGAAATATTACATGAACAGTGAACCCAAACACAGGGAAGGTGTGCTCAACATTACAACTTTGAGAGTGTTCTGACAGACAAGGATATTGCATTTACCCCATCTGTTTCAAAAAATGCCAACCCCAGGATGTTGTTATCATTCTAAAGAAAAAAATACAATCAAAATATCTATCTACCAATGCTTTCAAGGCCTGGGCATTTGTTCTTTGAGCTGAAGTTCTTAACAGGGGCAAAGGTGAGAACTGCAAGCTGCCACCTTCCTTGCCACCCCACCCCACCCCACTCCAAGAAGATCTGCTGCCCACTGACCTGTGGAGTTGGCGATGGGCATGAAGGCTGCAGGGTTAAGGCTGCTCTGGAGTCCGTTCAGCTGCCCTTCTGCAGAGGACCCTCTGAAACACAAAGGAGCCTGGTGAGACCTGCAGACAGAAGGTGCTGACAGAAAGGCAGGGTCAAGGACAGACCTGCAATACCCTTCTCTCTTGGTCTTGGCGTTTCTTCTCATGGAACATGCTCCTGTGCTTTAACCCGTCTTTGTTAAAATGTCAAATTCCTACAGGTGACTTCTTTCACCAACAGCCATCCACCTCCTAGACTATTATACAGAAGTTACAGAAGAGGCATTTTGTCTGTTCCCTACTCCATGGCTCTTGTCTCACCACAGTGGCTCACTACGCCGTGAGTAGTTACTTAGGTCCCGGTTCTGAATTCGCTAAAGCATGCTTTTGAAACGTCACACTTCATATAGGAGCAGTGGTTCTTATGGCTCTTAGCTGGGAAGGGAGGAAGGACAGATTTGATCACCATCACCGTTCCCTGAACATCCATGACTGTTCTGCACTGAGTTCCCTTGCAAGCAGAGGCAGAAATGCTACTAAGTATTTATTTATTCTGCACTACACAGACTATGTGGTACCTTCCCTCAGGTCCTTGGGTACAAGTTTCCCAGCAGGTCTCAGAAAGTCCATTCTGGCACGAAGGCTACAGATCGTGTCACACTCCCTCCCTCTTAGAGCTGTCATTTTTTGCCTTGCTCATCAAGTTTTGCCTTGCTCATTTAAGTTTCAAAGTTATAATGATCAGTTTATGTAGATGGATACACCCTATCTGCCATCCCGACTGGAACTAAGCTCTATGAAGATAGAGATTACTAACTTGACGCATGTTGCTATATCAGATATTTAAGGCATATCTTTGGAAGAAATCTGACCCACTAGGCCTCTGAGCACATTTACTTTCTGGGGCCGTCCACCTTGACTTTTAGTTGGTATACAGAAGTTCTAGCTGGGAGATTACAGCGATTGCTTGCTCATTCCTTTACTGTTGTACTGTTGAGCATTTATTTAAGCCAGTGTTGGCTCCCCTCCCCCAACGTGGCTTTGCTCCTCACTGGTTCACATAAAACCCCTAAGCAGGCCCTGTATTTCACAATGGGGCTGAGTGGCCTTTAAGGCAAATGTGGATGTGTCATGGGATGCTAAGGGGCAAAGCAGGCTGAGTGGGAGAAGTGGGCAGGGAGCCTGAGTTTACTGGTGAGGAGTAAGGGCAAGGATGGCCTTCTGAGGAAATCCGATTTTTGCTGAGTCATAACTTTCTGAGAACTAGGTGCTGGCCCAGAGTTGGGAGGAGGAAAACATTTTTATGAAGAAATAGATTTGTTCAATGGCTGAGCCAGGAGCAGGCTAACACTGTCCTGAGAACCTATAAGGACAGGGTGACTCTTTAGGTGAAAAAGAAGTACTGCGGGGTGTGTGTGTGTGTGTGTGTGTGTGTGTGTGTGTGTGTGTGTGTATGAGGGCACTAGCATGGCCTTTTCCTTGACAGAAGAAAACAGACGCCGGGCGTGGTGGCGCACGCCTTTAATCCCAGCACTCGGGAGGCAGAGGCAGGCGGATTTCTGAGTTCGAGGCCAGCCTGGTCTACAAAGTGAGTTCCAGGACAGCCAGGGCTACACAGAGAAACCCTGTCTCGAAAAACCAAAAAAAAAAAAAAAAAAAAAAAAAAAAAAAAAAAAAAAAGAAAACAGACAAAGAACACATTAAAGCTGCTGTGTTTACTGTAAGCTGAGCGGGAGCTCAGAGCCGCATGGGTGAGCTGCCAGACAGGAGAGGAGACCCTGGGGGCTTAGACTCGGGGAGTTCTGGGTCCTCCAGATCTCTTACCTTTTTTTTTTTTTCCCTGTCTGGATGTGCCTTCTTTCTGCCCTCTTTACCAAGCTTGATTCTGTTTTTCCAAGATCCCAGGCCCCTGTGTCCAATTCCACTCACTCTCCCATCCTCCCTCCACCATCAAGCACTTGCGGCTTAGAGTGGGAGCTTATGATTCTCCAGTTTCTTCCATAGGGCCCCTACTCCTCTTTGATGGGGAAATGTGTCCACAGCAATTCAGGGGAGGTGGAAGTTGAGTGAAATTTTCCATGGAAACACTAGTATCCAAAATGGCTGAGGTCTGTTATGGCTGCCTTGGCATACCATGGGTAAGCATGTTTTTGTTGTGCTAACATCAGTTCCTTGGGAAAACACATCACAACTTCTGAGCAACTCACTCTGAAACAGGGTTAGTCAGGAGTGGGTGTGTCCTTTGCACTTGGCCCTGAAATGATTCTTTGCTACCTTCCTAGGAGTAAATCTATTTCAGGGATATTTGCCTAAGAACATAGGGATGAAGCTGTCCTGGTTAGCTATCAACATGATGCAACCTAGAATCATCTGAAAGGGGGGGCTCAGTTGAGGAACTGCCTGGATTAGATTGGTGTGTGTGTGTGTGTGTGTGTGTGTGTGTGTGATTGATCGTTAATTGATTTAGAAAAGCCAACTCACTGTAGGAGGTACCATCCCTAGGCGGGTGGTCTGTGAATTGTATAATGAAGCTAGTATAAGCTAGAATGCAAAGCAGCTGCCTCTCTGGTTCGAGCTGCACTTCTGTGGCTGTGAGAGGAGTTTCTTGGTGAAAGGTAATGCAGCATGGAATGGCAAGTGGGCTATAAAGAACTGCAAAAGCTGTGTCTCAGTTATTTCCCACAAGTTCATTGTGGATAAAAATTAAAAGTGTTTGACATTTATGACACATGTGCCGAACTTTTGTAAATATACAAATTTACCTTAAAAATGTACTTCTTGGGGCTGGAGAGATGACTTAGAGGTTAAGAGCACTGACTGCTCTCCCAGAGGTCCTGAGTTCAATTCCCAGCAACCACATGGTGGCTCAGAACCATCTGTAATGGGGTCTGATGCCCCCTTCTGGTGTGTCTGAAGACAGCTACAGTGCACTCACATACATAAAATAAATACATCTTTTTTAAAATGTACATCTGTTAGAAGCAGTCATTTATGCATGAATATTAAAGTTTTTTATGGAGAGGCTGAGTTGTGACTCACACGTGACTTGTAAAATCATTAGGGGCTCACAATTAGCATTCAAATGATAAAGACGGAGTTGGAGAGATGGGTCAGTCATCATGAATATACACTGTTTTGATTGAGGACTTGAATTTAGTTCCCAGCACCCATGTTGGGCAGCTCACAACCATCTGCAACTTCAGCTCCAGGGGATCTAACACTGTCTTCTGGTTTCGATGAGCGTACACAAAGACATAAAAAAAAAAAAAAAAACCTAAATAAAGAAGCAAATAAATAAAAGAAATAAAGATAAGAACAGAAAATATTTACGACATTTTATTTCACAAATGCACATAGCTTTTTTTTTTCTGGATTGTCTATCAGATACATTTTTATTATTTATGGTGGCCATAAGGATTATTTGCTATTTCTGCACCTGATTATCAAAACCTTTAGTAGTTATTTAGAGATACTGATAGGAGTATATTTCAAAAAAGAGCTTCAAGAGGGGAAGGGGAAATGAGCGTATGTGAAAACAACAGAACCACCAAGGAAAAGAGGTCAAATAAACCATGAACAAGATACACAAAAGCTGGCTGGGCGTGGCCGTGCACGTCTGATCCCAGCACTCGGGAGGCAGAGGCAGGCAGATCTCTATGAGTTTGAGGCCAGTCTGATCTACAAAGTGAGTTCCAGGGCAGCCAGGGCTACACATAAATCCTGTCCTAGAAAACGAATGATGATAATAAGCATATTTAATTAAACCAGCCATTATGATAGATAGATACGCTGGCAATTTTTTTGTAAGCTATAGCTTTAGCTTACATATTTGAATTATGTTAAGTACATACATGTGCTTTTTAAAAGCAGTGTCACATAAGCCCACCCACCTGAGATTGCTGAAGTTTGTTCCCTGGATCCATGTAAAGAGCTGGATGTGACTGCAGGCATCTATAAGGCCAACACTCACTCCTTACAGCAACAATCAGAGTGAAAACAGGGAAGTGGGACAGACAGACGCTGACAGACCAGCTAGCCTGAGCATCAGTCAGCACAGCAGCAGATTCGGAATCAGGACAGCTGTTGCCTCAGCAAGTGCAAGGGACAAGTCACTCTCATGAGTCCTTTGACCCTCACAAATGGGTGTGTACACACCCCTGCATATTCTCTCTCTCTCTCTCTCTCTCTCTCACACACACACACACACACACACACACACACACACAATATAGTAGTTTAAAGAAAAGAAGAGAAATGAACAGGGAGGTGGAGGATAGATAAAGCTGAGAAGTTGAGGACAGGACATGAGGTAAAGATGCAGAAAGACAAGAGATTAAAGCCACATTGAAAAGGCAGGCTGGCACATGTGTCTAGGATAAGCCAGGACACCTACATTTTGGTTCATCTAAAAAAAAAAAAACTTTCTGTACCTTAAAAAGAAAATGATGTAGATTATAAATTTATCTTGAAGTCTATCTCTGACCACAGTTCAAATATAACTTTTGGTATGTACAATTTTTATTTTCAGTATAGACATCAATATGACTTTGATACAAGTCATATTGATAAAGTAATGCTTAAAACTTCCCAAATTATTTGGGCATTTTGTCATTTGACTATAAAGCCATCATGTGATAATTTTTTTCTTTTTCAGAACTGAAATGTTCTATCCTTAAAACCTACTGCATTGGGGACAAAGCTATTTCTTTACTGATTTGTTAGTTCCATTGTTCAAAGCCCTGTGTGCTCTTGTTTTAGATCTAATGCACCTACAACAGTGACAACTCTTTCTGGGAGGCACTGTGTCGGGGTGAATTTCTCTTTTAATTGGTTTTAAACCTTTATAAGAACGCTTTTATGAAATGTTTTTGCTAACTATTTTTGCTTCAGGAATTCCCTGTTCCCCAGTGCCTATGTGTCAGCCTCCTGGACCCTGCTGGGTTTTCACAGGTAGCTTTGCTCCTGTGCGGCCGGGCCGGGCCGGGCCGGGCTGAGCCTGCTGCTTCCATTTTTCTCTGACACCCTTGCTAACTTAACACATGCTAAACTTCACTTCTGAAGTCTAAAGTGTTTTCTAAAATGCTGTTCTTTCTCACACTTGAGCTTATTTTAGGATTTGGCAAAGCCTCTGGATCCTTACCATAAATCCTTTTAATCCATCCTCAGACGCAGTGAGCTTTCACTATTTGCTCATCTTAAGAGATCTAAAGTCATCTTACTCACAGTAGGCCTGGAGGAAAGGTGCGGGGTTTCAATTCAATGACCCCCGCAGGAATCACTAAAGACCCACCATTCTGTGACTTTCACCCCACACAACTAGTGTAACTTTCATTGAGGAAGATGCTAGGCCCTGTTTCTCTGTTGTCACTGCACACAACCAAGCTTTAGGCTTCTGGAGCCCCGGTGAAGTCACTACTCATGCCACAGAGGGAAGACCCGAGAATGCAACCTCCAGACTGCTGCTCTCCCCAAGGTCCCACAGGAAGCCACATGAAAACCTTCAGTGTTGTTCTTCAGTCCAGTCTGCCTGGGCAGCACCTAGCAGAAATGCCTCAGGGAGGCATTAATCCTGCACCCTTTTGGGTGCTCTGACAGTCACTCAAGTGGTAAAACTGGCACGGAAAGGAAAGGAAAGGAAAGGAAAGGAGGAGAGCTGGATTCTAGGTGCCTACTTTCATTTTTCCAAAAGCGGTATTTTAGGATGATTAATCTGTATTTGTTGCATCCCTGTAATTTAAAAGGACTCGAAGGGACTTTGAAGTCAGTGGTCTACTGGGGAGCCTGTGGTTGGGATTCCGCATTTGCAGCCCACACTCACCCCACTCCTTTACCTCCTAGCATCAACATTTTATACTTTCAGAAGTACACTGAGAACTCTGCACATAAGGATGGATGTTTCTTCAAACCATATAATGAAAGACTGAAAGCTCAATAGACCATGGTTAATCTACAACACAGCACCAGCTATCTCACCTCCTGAGCGCTCAGCGCTAGAATCTTCTCACTGCGATGACTCACAGAAGAAAAAGCTATTAACACAGACATACTGTGTCTATACTGTTTTCCTATATTTATTTGGACGTTTATCTCTGAACATGTTCCATCACACTGCTGACCTCAGCAAATGCTCAAGTCACCTTGCTAATTAATATCTGGCTTGACCAGGCTGCTTACCTTTTGATACTATCTCCTCTTAACACCAAAGTCTTCAACAAACACCACTGTGCTAGGTTCTGGCACTATAGAGCAGTGGAAAAATTCCCACTAACGTCACCTGAGGTCAAGTGTCTTCTTTCTTCTCCTCCACCCCCTCCTCTTTTCCTGTCCTTCCGTCCTTTCTCCTTTCCTCTCCTCTAGGATCCTTGGGCCATACACCTGCTAAGCAACGTTCTACCACTGAGCCAACATGGCCACCTTGGCCCACTTACTTTCTTAGGAGAGCTTTCCCAAGATACAAGCACTTTGATCGGGTTCATTTAAACCCATCATGAGCCTGTCAGTTTGCCTGGCGAGCTTTAATCTTGGTTTTCTTTTTCCGTATTTCCTGGGAATAGGTGCAATTCTGGCTCTGACAAGGGTCACAAGGAAGAAACAGTTCAGATGACTTGGTTGTTCACAGCCACCATCCCTTTTACTTCAGTTATTTCTTAAAAGAAATGCCACCAGTGCTTTTGAAGGGGGAGGTGGATGGACTCTATTTCAAGCATCAGAGGGAATTATGAAAGTTGATTGTCCCTATATAAACAGCTAAAAGCAAGCAAGGGGGAAGGGAGAGAAGGAAGAAATGGCCACTCTCTTCACAGAGCTGACAAGTTAGACCTGAGAAGAATGGGGGTTATGAATCTGTGAACGATAACAAGAACTGCTGAACCAAGGGGAGGGGGGCAGAAAAACAGATGTGAAGCAAGACTAGAACACAAATGCACGCATAAAGAAGCTTTTAACTGTATCAACAGAAAACAAGCTATTTGGCTAATTATTCAGAAGGGGGAGTGGTTTTTGCTTTATAGATGGGAAAGTGACTTGGATATTATTGTAATGAAACAGGACCCCAATGTTTTGATTTTTAAAATCCCTTTGCCCCCAAATCCAAACGACATTCCATCTTTTATGTTCTATTGTTCTCCAGACTCAATCTCTAGGATGTGGAAACTTTGATGATGCTCTTGGAAAGTGCTTCTCTCTGTCCCATGCCAGCCTCTGTGCTAGGAGAAGCTTGAAGTTCAACCCAAAAGCACAGGGCTTGGCATGTGAAATGCTCATTACAACTTCTCATTAGTTGTGTCTCTTGGGGCAACAGTGGCATTCTTGAGTGTGACTCAGTCCCACCACTCTGAACGGATGGCTCGTGGTTAACCTGAGCTGAGCCAGAAGGAAGGCTATACCAAGATGGGAGTAAATGGAGCAACACAGCTTGCAGGAACACAGTAAAAAATTATACAAAATTTCTGGACTACCTTCTTACTGTCAACTGTAACAATACACAATCTTTATTTAGCATGTATTGTGGAGTGCACACTGATTTGTGCTCAACGCTTCTGAATTCTCTTCTCTTAATGATCCCTTGAGCCAAGTACTCTTGTCATTATTCCTGTTTTAAAGTAGGAAACTGAATCAAAGAGATGTGAGGACGTTGTTAGGTTGGTAAGGAGCTAGAACTGCTCTAGAAGAGCAGGAAATAACCAAGAGGTTGATTCTAGAAGCCATGAAAAGCTCTGTAGATTAAAAATGACTGCACTGATCCGAATCAAATATAAGGTTTAGCTCACAGGGTTGCATCCGGCGTAGTTTCACACTCTGCTGTAGTCTTCAAATGCAGAATGACACATGCCTACATAAAGGAACTATGTCAGCAGTAAGCAGAGCTAGCGGGCACTCGAGATGTCTGCTATAGGAGAGCTAGCGGGCACCTCCAGATGTCTGCGCCCTCCCTGTACTCCTTTTGGGTGTGTCTAAAATTTAATGTCATTTATTTATTTATTTATTTTTGGTTTTTCGAGACAGGGTTTCTCTGTGTAGCCCTGGCTGTCCTGGAGCTCACTCTGTAGACCAGGGTGGCCTCGAACTCAGAAATCCGCCTGCCTCTGCCTCCCGAGTGCTGGGATTAAAGGCGTGCGCCACCACGCCCGGCTAATGTCATTTATTAAGTTCAGAAAAAAACAAAAACCAAAAAAGGTACACTATTTTCTTTTCTTTTAAGTTAGCAGAGGCTTACTCACAAAAACACTTGCTGTGCAAGCCTGGCAGTCTGAGTCAGGCTCCAGGACCCATGGCAGCAGGACAGCACCGGCTCCCTAAAGTCGTCCTCTGACCTGCATATGTGTGCCATACGGACGTTTTCTCTCCTCTTCCTCTGTCTCACACCATAGAATTACTACTACTACTACTACTAATCTTTGAGGCCTCCCTAACAGTGGGCCTTTTACATGTGAGAGATGCTATGTCTCCATTAGTGCTAACATAGCCCCACAGACTAATGCTAGTTTTAAAGGCAAATTGGAAGCTATTTTCTGGAACAACGCCTCACAGCATGCCTTTTGATACTTGGATTATATTTCTTAAATTCTGAAGAAATCTTTGGTTTCCCCCTTCTGTGCATTTTTGATGCTGAGCTGTTTCCGGTTTTCCCACACTGCTGCCTGTCACAAAGAAGAAACCACAAAAATTCAGCAAAGCAGAATTTGCCCAAAGAGCTGCAATTCCATCTTGGGAGTCTGCAGGGCTTCCTTGCCAGCAGTGAGTTCAGGGCAGCAAGCTGTACCTTCAAAAGTCCAGCCCTGTCACCCAAGTCCAGCTCTTCACTAGCACCACCCAGGGCCCCCAGGCCCGGGCTGGAGAGTCTACAAGGAATATGTCGTCAGACTCAGCATTTGCTTTCAGATGGTTAGCTGTGAGCTCCTCAGAGCTGCAGAGAGTGTCTCAGTCATCAAAGGATAACTACCGTCCTGTAGATGCTATATATCCACTTACTTATGAAGTAAGTGATTACTGCCCCATTATTACAAAGGAGGAAACAAAGACCAAGAGATTAAGTTAACTCGCTGAAAGCGTTCACATCAGTAAACTGGCCCAGGATGAGAGTTCTGCAGGCTGGATCCAGGGACGACACTCTTTAGGAGTCAACTCTCTTCTGGGTGCAGGTCAGGAGGGGCCCAGTTTGTTTTCGGCCTTCCCATCAGCGTTGACCCAGAGCCTTCCCGCTGCCCTTCACTCACGCTCCAAAGAGTACTGTGGCCACTATGACGCTGATGTAGCAGGTAGAGTAAATTTTGTGTTGGGTTAATGAATAGTGACAGCAATATGATTAAGGAGCCACAGGGGAATGTTTCCACTCAAATACACAATTTGATTCGCTCTCCAAAGTGAAGAAGCAGTAACTAAGTTTTCTGAGTTTCTGACAACCAAGCTTGAGCTTAGACACAAGAGGAGGTGTCTTCTTACTGAGGAAGGGCAAGCCGTGAGCAGCTCTAGGTAACCACGGTGGGAACTTTTCTTGAGTACCCTGGTTTTAAACTGGAGCAAACTGCTAGAGGCAACACCCTCACCAATCTATTTCTAGTTACTAACTAAAGGGCTGGAGGCAGAGGAAGGACAGTGTGCTTCAGGCATGGGGATGACTTTTTTAGCATAAACTAGGTAGCCTACAAAGGGCATCAGAAATACCATTGCTACACAGGTCCTTGATTAATGCTGGCCAAGCTAATCACCTAAACACCAATGCGCAAATGTGAATTTGACACCTTGAAAGGATTTGATTCTGTAGAGTGAGCAAGACAGAATAGGCGGAGGGAGATCTTTTTACCTCCTTTCTCCAAGCGGACAACTCAGTACCATTAGCTGATGCACTGTCTGTGGTTCCAGACAGGTCAGAGGCCAGCAGGGTTGGTTAGCAATAACCTTGAACCTTAGAGATGCCTCTCATCACAACTACTAGGGAGCCCTGAAGCGCAGTGGTTGGCCCTCCCTCAGGACAGAGTCCAGATGTTGTGCAGTGCAATCCCTCTCCAGGTGATTTCAATTTGAAACCATGGCTGAGTCCCAAGTTTGGCACTGCTCGCCATCAGGTATTGGGATTTCAATTCAAATAGTCTTGAAGGTTTTGTAAAGAGCACTGTGAGCTTAGAACTGATATAACCCTGGCAACTGCACGCAGCGCTACAGATGACTTACTTGGAAGCCCTCTGGGATGCCGGCTTTCTCAGCACTTGCTTGTGATTGGATGCAGGCTTGGAGACCAAGGTGGATGAATTTGGAGGTGCCACTACTTTTTGTGGCAGGGTGTTTGGCTTCTGGCCACCAGTTGTGGCACTTGAAATTCTGCAGCTTGGACCATTATTCATTGTCCATAAACTGGAGTTAGGTAGTGTCTGGCTGCCAAAGATGGCCTGTAAGAAAAAAAAGAACATGATTGATGGAGAGTTCCATCATCACTCCTGGCTGTGTGCAGCTCATCTGTAATCCAAAGGGGCAAAGGAAAAGGGAAACTGTTAGTAAATTTCAGGAGAAAGTTCCCTAAGGTTGTCAGGACAGACCTTGATTCAGGAGAAAGATCTCTCAAGAGCTGCCAGAGTCTTTTGAGAGCACTCTGACTCAGAAATTAGGACACCTGGGCACTGTACGTTAGTCACTGCACATGAATGAAGAAAGCATTTACTCTCTCGGCTTAGATCCCTTCATGTTCAATTTAGGGAGTGTTTAATCAACATCCTTCTGGTCAGAGGAAACAATCCAGAAACATAGCTGAGATCCTAGACCACTTCAGTACTCTGAACTGCTCTAGAAGGTCTACAGGTTGGAGGAAAGAAGTCCATGTGACCTGGGCACCAGGAGCAAGCAGTTGAGGAAATGTTGAGCAGACAGAAACTAGGAGCCACCAAGCATGCAACACCCTGAGGGCTACTTTCAGAATCCTAGCACAGAAACACTTCACGGATCTAAAGTTTAACATGAGATGTGACATTTGACAACACTTAAAATAAGCTTACCACAGGAACACATCACCTGATAACTACACGACTGGCATGGGTGCCTTCTGCACAAAATGAGCCTATAAAGACCCACCATACACCTAAGCATGGCGTATGCTACAAGTGAAGGTACAGTTCTTCCAAATGGATGCTTAGCCAGTATTTTATTTTTTTCACTTGTGTGTGTAATGTCCACACATGCATGGACATGTGTACTTGTGGGGAGACCTATAGTTGCTCATCCTTGATGGTTCTTCTATCTGATTCATTGTGGTGGAGTCTTATTTATATTTTTGTTACTGGTCCTTAATAGTATAAACACTGCTTTCAGTTAGCATGCACTATAAAAACTTTAACTGTACAGTCCTACTAAGTGAAAATGACTGACAAAATAGAGAGTGCTTTTTAAATAAAAGGATACCCTGAAATCGACTTCTGCCAGCAGATACAACATATAAAGTGGGGTAACACCATCTGCACATGCATGGACTAGTAGAATCCACAGCCTTTACCACAACTACTTTGTCTTTTTTAGATTTAAAACACAGCTTGGGAGGATGTGGGGAAGTGTGCAGCAACTCTTCTCTCTATATAACTTTGGGGCATCCCATTTTGGGGAACTGAGTCCCAAACTCTGGCTAAGAAGATGTGAGACAGGCTGAGTGGAGAGGTCTTATGTGGCAGACTGCTGATTGAGAGGCCTGACGATGAACAGAGGTTTCTAAGGCAGAGGAGAGGACCTGAGTGGTCCAAGCTGATCTGTTTGCTGTTGGCTCAGATGAGGCCCCAGGGACTGCAGGAAAGAAGGTAGTCTTTTCCTTCATTTGTGGTTGGGATCAAATGCAGGTCTGATGCTGCTAACTGGGTAACTGACTCTAGTTACTTAACCTCTCTGAGCTTTACATTTCTGGTAGGCAGTTGTATCCACATTGCTGGACTGGTGGAGGTTAGATGAAGGTCACACAGATCACTTTAGCCCAGGCATTCAACAGAGGTGCCTGAACATTAACCAAAGCATCACACACACACACACACACACACACACACACACACACACACACACTCTCATTCCTTCCCAAACCTCATCCTCAGATACGGGGGAGCTGAAGAACATACCAGTTCACCTATCTGTAATCCTTTGCGAGAAAGGCAGTTGGTTATGCATTTTTCCAACATATTTTTCTGGTCTTATGATGATGCTCACTAGCTGGGAATGCAAACTCTTAAAATGAAACCATATGTTTAGGTTCTCAGATCATATTTACCCAATTCTTTCTGGCAGAAGTAATCTTTTCCTTTTCTGAACACTTATAAACATGTATTTGTGTGTTTCTTATCGGAGTGGCCATTCTGCCGTGTACAGCAGCCATTTACCAACATACTTTTTCTTCTTTTTTGGATGGTACACAATGAAAATGGCTGGGTTTATTTGATTATCATTTTCTTTCTTATTGTTTGTGTTTAAATGTTTTTCAGAGGGAGTGTGTGCTTGCACATATAATGCACTTGTGGAGGCAGAGGTCACCTGTGGGTGCCTGCTGGCCTTTAGATAGTACTAGGGGACGGGGGCTCAGGTCCTCACGCTTACACAGTGAACGCCTTACTCACTGAGGCGTCTCTTGTACCTACAGAGCCGTATAGAACACAGAATGAACCCGCATGCACACCTGCACACGCACACACAGGGATTGTGGAGGATCTGCCTGTTTTCCATTTATTCACACATGGATACATACCTGTATGAACTCCTGTATATTTAGTTTACACTTTGAGCTACAAACTAACTTATTTTCTTGCAATATTTTCCTTTCTTTGACCACAGGAGCTCTCCAGGTTGCTTTGTAACTTTTGACACACTCCACCAGTTGGCTGTCTTGCCTGCTTGAGGTTTTTTTTTTTTTTTCCCCCCCATATGTTGGCAGCTAGGTAGTCCAGGCTTATATTCTTTTTTTTTTTTTATTAGATATTTTCTTTATTTACATTTCAAATGTTTTCCCCTTTCCTAGTTTCCCCTCCAAAAATCCCCTATCCCCTCCCCACCCCACCCACTCCCATTCTCCCAAGTGCTGGGATTAAAGGCATGCGCCACCACTGCCCTCATTTTTTTTTTTTTTTAAGTAATAACTTGGAGCTGGAGAGATGGCTCAGCAATTAAGAGCACTGACTACTCCTAGAAACATGGGTCCAACTCCCAGCACCTACATGACAGTTCACAACTATCTGTAATCCAACTTCTAGGGCACTGAACACCTCAGACATACATATATGAAAAACACCAACACACATAAAATAAAAATAAATAAATAATTTAAAAGTAACAACTGGATTTATTAGTAACAACAATAGGAACAGCAGAAGATATGTATTTACATATAGATATAATGTTGGGATAGGGCCTTTTCCCAGATTTTAGAACCTGGAGTGTGTGGGATTTACCTAACTCACAGTCAAAAGTATAAACAAATCTTCTACAGATCCCAAATGGAAGGAAGCTCACTTTCCCAAATGCAAATTCTGTACAAGGCTCTGTAATACTGATGTCCTTAAAGGGCAAACGAAGCAAATGTGGAGAGATTCTTCCTTGGGAGGTTCAGCTGGCCTGGACATTACCACATCTTCCTCTCTTCCTACTAACACTATTTTGATCCTGTTTGAATAATGTGTGCTTATCTTTAAAAATATATATATATATATATATATATATATATATATATACTTATATTTTTCTTCTTCCTAAAATATAAGCACATGGCACAGTTCTAGTCAGCATGCTACAGGCAGTGTGCTGGTATGGTTTTAGCAGAGCCCTCTCAGAGCAGACAGACTGCAGCTTACAAGCCTCTGCTGATGCTGTCCTTCTTCCCGCTAGCATGGATAACCTGCCAGGCATGGACAGGGTAGGATGAACACAGTCAATAAGTCTGCTGAAGATGAGCAGGAGGAGCATGGGTTTCTGATGGCACCACAGTGTCTGGAAGAGTCTATTTCCACAGATTTCTAATTATATGGGGAAAACCCTCTAATGTACCCAACTCCTCTATTGGTTATGGAGAGGTTAGCTGTTACATGCAGTTAACTGTAATCCCGATTTAACTGATTCTCAGTTAACACAGATTCAAGCTTCCTTAAGCCTCAATACATCAGGCTTAGAATGCAGTTTCTCTTTCCAAGGACACTAAGAAGCTGTCTGTGGCTTGTGGTTTGGTGACCACACTCTTATATACTCAATGGACAATGAAGTGATAACCATTGCTTATGGTGACATACCAGCTGGACATCACCAGAAATGTTAAAGGCTCAATAATGGAGACAAGTCTCTAGGCACTACACCAAAGCTGAGGCTAAGTATGACAGAGTTAAAGCAATTCTATCTGCCAGGAAACACTAGGGCTCAAGAAAAGCAGACCTGTGAATGAGTGCGTTTAGACCACTGGCAGAAATCATCTTCCCTAGGTTCCCTTCCCTGCTTTTTATCTTGCAATTTAATCCTCCAATTTCACCAATCACAGACCGTGTTGGGATTCTCTGTCCTGATAACTGTGCCTAAGAGGACAGAAGAAGTTGATGAAGCTCCCACTCAAGACACATAGCATCAGCAACACAGGGATAATGGTGGCTGTCCTGCTGAGTATGAAGTGAAGGGAGTGGGGGAAGAAGTGAATTTATTGGCCTGCTCAACATATCTATGTCTCCTGCTGCTTTGTTGGGTATGGGAAAAAGCCACACTACAGCAAGGAGACTCAGAAAACCACAGCTTGAGGGCTGGCATGGCCCCAGGGGAAAGACTGGAAAGGCCCTCCTTCTCCCACAATACAGGGTGCTCGCGGGCAGGAAGGAGGGATTTCTGATACAAGCACACAGGCTGCCACTGGGAAGGTCACAGAAGGTCATGGGGGAAGCAAGCTCTGGCCTCTTACTAGAGAGATAATGCTGTCCAGAGATTAAATTCTAGGAGGCTTTAATTTTTTTTTCCTTCCAGAAAAACCACTTTCTTTTGGCCTCACTTAGGCTGGTTTGGGATAGAGCAGAGCTCTATTCACTGGAGACTCAGCTTACTCTTGGAACACCATGGAGGACAAGCAGCTCCCAGCCTCTGTCTGAGCAGGGCCCAGCTCCTCTGACTCCAGAGGATCAAACACTTGAAGGTAACATTCTCTCTCCATCTGATTTTTACCTAGCTAAGATAAAATGCTCACTGATAAGCACACAGAGCCACTTCCAGAGGGCTTCTTGCTCGTAGCTCACTGACAAGGATGGCACACACAAACTGCTACTCACACACTTGTCTACCAACAGGCTGAGATCTTCTCAGTTAAAAAGCACACCACAACTTTTGAGAGAGCCAAGGGGAGGGTGAGGAAGCTGTTTATATTTTGGCAAAAGCAAGCTTCTAAAAGGCCTTTGTTTCTCACTGTATGCAGTTCTTGGCTGTCTCCCACTCACAATGTTTGTCAGCTGGGAAAGACTCAGGCTAAGGAGGAAGTACAGCTCTTGGTGCTGCTGTGCTCTGAGCAGGGCTATGGCTTGGGCAGGGATGGAATGGAAACCCAGAAGTGGTACTGTTGGTACGTGGAGAAACACCAGCCACACAAAGGCTTGCCAGAGACGTGACACTGCATTACCCCCTGTGCTCGAGTGCACCCTCTCCTTTCTAAGACAAACAGGGAAGGAGGCCTAAGTGCTTCTGATGACTTAACTGTGCAAGCAGCAAATACAGGGGCTTATCTGAACAGAACAACTTTGAAATTCCTATCAACCAGCTGAAACAAGTCTGCCTCAATAGACAGTTCCTAAATTAACTGCATTTGCTAACATCGGAGGTACAATGAAGATGATTAAAATCAGATAACTGAATGTACTTGTAAGCCCCAGAACCCTCATTGATAACCAAACTGGAGACACTGTTAACAGTCTTGGAGTTAGAAGCAGGTGGCTTGAGCCAGGGCCGCTGTGCATGACTACAGGAAGGGAACTTGCCTAAAACATCTCATGGCTTGCCTTCCTCCACCAGCAGCCCCACTCCCTACCTAACAGCAGAGCCAGTCACTCAGACACAGGTGGAGGGTGGTGTTCTGCTGGTCACTCTAGACTCAAATGACTGGTGGCTCAGATTTGCTCCCCACTTCCTTCCTTGCTCCCTCCTTGCCTAGCATGGTATAAATACAATCTCACATGTACACAAAAGCTTGGCAGGCAGAAGGCTCATCTTTCTCCAAACACTTGAGTTTCTTTAACACATTTTCATTGGAAAAGGGAAACTAGAATTAAAAGTCAGCTCCAGTTCCACTCTGGGTTATACTTGCTATCATCTCAGCATATGAAGACATTCTCTATGTATACACATGGATTTCTATGTGCCTACATAAATGGATCACACATGACCCCTGATGTTCTGAGGCCTGCTTTTCCACTCAAATATCTTGTCATATCTATAAGGGCAGACCTATCATTCCTTTTTATGATTATATATTTTATATATGGTTATCAAACCTGACTTAACACCAATAGTAAAATGTTACAAAGTGACATGGGATAGATCTATAATTGCTAGTCATATAAGTAAAATTGTAACATATGTTTGAGTAGAATGAAAAAAAAAAAAACTATTCAAAATTTTCAGTATCCCTTCTGATCCGACCAGCAAGGGGGAAGCTAGGGCGCAGAGTCGGCTGACACCCGCCAGCTACCCACGACACCCGCCACGGGATCCTAAGACTTCTGATGAGTGGAACACAGAGTCTGCTCCGCGGGACCTGAGACTGCATTAGTTAGGGAAGCAGAAAACCCGGCCTGAGTAGGGACACAAGACCCTTCCGGTCCGACCAGCACCGAGGTAGCTAGGGCGCAGAGTCCGCTGACACCCGCCAGCTACTCACAACACCAGCCACGGGATCTTAAGACTTCAGGTGATCCGGCCACCCTCCCGGCCAGAGTACAGGTCTCTGTCCGGCCCGGGAGCCCTTTGCCTCAGGTTCAGAGGGAGCCATCTTGGTTCCGGGACTCTGCTAAACTTAGTCTGCACAGGTGAGAGTGTGCACCACAGAAGCTGACAGCTTCTGGGACAGGCGGGAGCCACAGAGCTACTGAGGCAGCACCCTTTTCGGGCCCCAGACATCCGGCCACCTTCCTGGCCAGAGGACAGGTGTCCATCCGGCCCGGGAGGCTTTTGCCTCTAGATTGGCGATAGCCATCTTGGTTCTGGGACTCCGCCGAACATAGTCTGCACAGGTGAGAGTGTGCACCACACAAGCTGACAGCTTCTGTGACCCGCGAAAGCAACACAGCGTCTGGGAAAGGTCCTGTTTTGGGCCTTCATCTTCGGCCAGGAGGAGGTCCAAACACCAGATATCTGTGCACCTTCCCTGTAAGAGGAGAACTTGCCTGCAGAGAGTGCTCTGACCACTGAAACTCAGAGGAGAGAGCTTGTCTCCCAGGTCTGCTGATAGAGGCTAACAGAATCACCAGAAGAACAATCTCTAAACAGAGACAACTATAACAACTAACTCCAGAGATTACCAAATGGCGAAAGGTAAACGTAAGAATCTTACTAACAGAAACCAAGACCACTCACCATCATCAGAACCCAGCACTCCCACTTCGCCCAGTCCAGGGCACCCCAACACAACGGAAAAGCTAGACCTGGATCTAAAAGCATATCTCATGATGATGGTAGAGGACATCAAGAAGGACTTTAATAACACACTTAAAGAAATACAGGAGAACACTGCTAAAGAGGTAGAAGACATTAAAGAGGAAGCACAAAAATCCCTTAAAGAATTGCAGGAGAACACTGCTAAAGAGGTAGAAGACATTAAAGAGGAAGCAGCACAAAAATCCCTTAAAGAATTGCAGGAAAACCAGACCAAACAGGTGATGGAATTGAATAAAACCATCCAAGACCTAAAAAGGGAAGTAGACACAATAAAGAAAACCCAAACTGAGGCAACACTGGAGATAGAAACCCTAGGAAAGAAATCTGGAACCATAGATGCGAGCATCAGCAACAGAATACAAGAGATGGAAGAGAGAATCTCAGGTGCAGAAGACTCCATAGAGAACATCAGCACAACAATCAAAGAAAATACAAAATCCAAAAAGATCCTAACTCAAAACATCCAGGAAATCCAGGACACAATGAGAAGACCAAACCTATGGATAATAGGAGTAGATGAGAATGAAGATTTTCAACTCAAAGGACTGGCAAATATCTTCAACAAAATTATAAAAGAAAACTTCCCAAACCTAAAGAAAGAGATGCCCATGAACATACAAGAAGCCTACAGAACTCCAAATAGACTGGACCAGAAAAGAAATTCCTCCCGACCCATAATAATCAGAACAACAAATGCACTAAATAACGATAGAATACTAAAAGCAGTAAGGGAAAAAGGTCAAATAACATATAAAGGCAAGCCTATCAGAATTACACCAGATTTTTCACCAGAGACTATGAAAGCCAGAAGGGCCTGGGCAGATGTTATACAGAAACTAAGAGAACACAAATTCCAGCCCAGGCTACTATACCCAGCCAAACTCTCAATTACCATAGATGGAGAAACCAAAGTATTCCATGACAAAACCAAATTCACACATTATCTTTCCACGAATCCAGCCCTTCAAAAGATAATAACAGAAAAAAACCAATACAAGGACGGAAACCACGTCCTAGAAAAAGCAAGAAGGTAATCCCTCAACAAACCTAAAAGAAGACAGCCACAAGAACAGAATGCCAACTCTAACAACAAAAATAAAAGGAAGACTGGCTACACAAACAAAACCCAACATTTTGCTGCTTACAGGAAACTCATCTCAGAGAAAAAGATAGATACTACCTCAGAATGAAAGGCTGGAAAACAATTTTCCAAGCAAATGGTAGGAAGAAACAAGCTGGAGTAGCCATCCTAATATCCAATAAAATCGACTTCCAACCCAAAGTCATCAAAAAAGACAAGGAAGGGCACTTCATACTCATCAAAGGTAAAATCCTCCAAGAGGAACTATCAATTCTGAATATCTATGCTCCAAATACAAGGGCAGCCACATTCATTAAAGATACTTTAGTAAAGCTCAAAGCATACATTGCACCTCACACAATAATAGTGGGAGACTTCAACACACCACTTTCACCAATGGCCAGATCATGGAAGCAGAAACTAAACAGGGACACAGTGAAACTAACAGAGGTTATGAAACAAATGGATCTGACAGATATCTACAGAACATTTTATCCTAAAACAAAAGGATATACCTTCTTCTCAGCACCTCACGGTACCTTCTCCAAAATTGACCACATAATTGGTCACAAAACAAGCCTCAACATATACAAAAATATTGAAATTGTCCCATGCATCCTATCAGATCACCATGGACTAAGGCTGATCTACAATAACAAAATAAATAATAGAAAGCCAATACACACGTGGAAACAACACTCTTCTCAATGATACCTTGGTCAAGGAAGGAATAAAGAAATAAATTAAGGACTTTTTGAAGTTTAATGAAAATGAAGCCACAACATATCCAAACTTATGGGACACAATGAAAGCATTTCTAAGAGGAAAACTCATAGCTCCAAGTGCCTCCAAAAAGAAACTAGAGAGAGCACACATTAGCAGCTTGACAACACACCTAAAAGCTCTAGAACGAAAGGAAGCAAATTCACCCAAGAGGAGTAGACGGCAGGAAATAATCAAACTCAGGGGTGAAATCAACCAAGTGGAAACAAGAAGAACTATTCAAAGAATCAACCAATCGAGGAGCTGGTTCTTTGAGAAAATCAACAAGATAGATAAACCCTTAGCCAGACTCACTAGAGGGCACAGGGAAAGTATTCTAATTAACAAAATCAGAAATGAAAAGGGAGACATAACAACAGATCCTGAAGAAATCCAAAACACCATCAGATCCTTCTACAAAAGGCTATACTCAACAAAACTAGAGAACCTGGATGAAATGGACAAGTTTCTAGACAGATACCAGGTACCAAAGTTAAATCAAGATCAGGTTAATGATCTAAACAGTTCCATATCCCCTAAAGAAATAGAAGCAGTCATTAAGAGTCTCCCAACCAAAAAAAGCCCAGAACCAGATGGGTTTAGTGCAGAGTTCTATCAGACCTTCAAAGAAGATCTAATCCCAGTTCTTCACAAACTATTCCACAAAATAGAAACAGAAGGTTCTCTACCCAACTCATTCTATGAAGCCATAATTACTCTGATACCTAAACCACAAAAAGACCCAACAAAGATAGAGAACCTCAGACCAATTTCCCTTATGAATATCGATGCAAAAATCCTCAATAAAGTTCTCGCTAACCGAATCCAAGAACACATCAAAACAATCATCACTCCTGACCAAGTAGGTTTCATCCCAGGGATGCAAGGATGGTTCAATATATAGAAATCCATCAACGTAATCCAGTATATAAACAAACTCAAAGACAAAAACCACATGATCATCTCGTTAGATGCTGAGAAAGCCTTTGACAAAATCCAACACCCATTCATGATAAAAGTCTTGGAAAGATCAGGAATTCAAGGCCCATACCTAACCATGATAAAAACAATCTACAGCAAACCAGTAGCCAACATCAAAGTAAATGGTGAGAAGCTGGAAGAAATCCCACTAAAATCAGGGACTAGACAAGGCTCTCTCCCTACCTATTCAACATTGTACTTGAAGCCCTAGCCAGGGCAATTAGACAACAAAAGGAGATCAAGGAGATACAAATTGGAAAAGAAGAAGTCAAAATATCACTCTTTGCAGATGATATGATAGTATATATAAGTGACCCTAAAAATTCCACCAGAGAACTCCTAAGCCTGATAAACAGCTTCAATGAAGTAGCTGGATATAAAATTAACTCAAGCAAGTCAATGGCCTTTCTGTACACAAAGGATAAACAGGCTGAGAAAGAAATTAGGGAAACAACACCCTTCTCAATAGTCACAAACAATATCAAATACCTTGGCGTGACTCTAACTAAGAAAGTGAAAGATCTGTATGACAAGAACTTCAAGTCTCTGAAGAAAGAAATTAAAGAAGATCTCAGAAGATGGAAAGATCTCCCATGCTCATGGATTGGCAGGATCAACATTGTAAAAATGGCTATCTTGCCAAAAGCAATCTACAGATTCAATGCAATCCTCGTCAAAATTCCAACTCAATTCTTCAAGGAGTTAGAAAGGGCAATCTGCAAATTCATCTGGAACAACAAAAAACCTAGGATAGCAAAAACTCTTCTCAAGGATAAAAGAACCTCTGTTGGAATCACCATGCCTGACCTAAAGCTGTATTACAGAGCAATTGTGATTAAAAACTGCATGGTACTGGTATAACGACAGACAAGTAGACCAATGGAACAGAATTGAAGACCCTGAGATGAACCCACACACCTATGGTCACTTATCTTTGATAAGGGAGCAAAAACCATCCAGTGGAAAAGAGACAGCATTTTCAACAAATGGTGCTGGCACAACTGGCGGTTATCATGTAGAAGAATGCGAATTGATCCATTCCTATCTCCTTGTACTAAGGTCAAATCTAAGTGGATTAAGGAACTCCACATAAAACCAGAGACACTGAAACTTATAGAGGAGAAAGTAGGGAAAAGCCTTGAAGATATGGGTACAGGGGAAAAATTCCTTAATAGAACAGCAAAGGCTTGCGCTGTAAGATCGAGAATCGATAAATGGGACCTCATAAAGTTGCAAAGCTTCTGCAAGGCAAAAGACACCGTCAATAAGACAAAAAGACCACCAACAGATTGGGAAAGGATCTTTACCTATCCTAAATCAGATAGGGGACTAATATCCAATATATATAAAGAACTCAAGAAGGTGGACTCCAGAAAATCAAATAACCCCATTAAAAATGGGGCTCAGAACTGAACAAAGAATTCTCACCTGAGGAATACCGAATGGCTGAGAAGCACCTGAAAAAATGTTCAACATCCTTAATCATCAGGGAAATGCAACTCAAAACAACCCTGAGATTCCACCTCACACCAGTCAGAATGGCTAAGATCAAAAATTCAGGGGACAGCAGATGCTGGCAAGGATGTGGAGAAAGAGGAACACTCCTCCATTGTTGGTGGGATTGCAAGCTTGTACAACCACTCTGGAAATCAGTCTGGCGGTTCCTCAGAAAATTGGACATAATACTACCAGAGGATCCAGCAATACCTCTCCTGGGCATATATCCAGAAGATGTTCCAACCGGTAAGAAGGACACATGCTCCACTATGTTCATAGCAGCCTTATTTATAATAGCCAGAAGGTGGAAAGAACCCAGATGCCCCTCAACAGAGGAATGGATACAGAAAATGTGGTACATTTACACAATGGAGTACTACTCAGCTATTAAAAGGAATGAATTTATGAAATTCCTAGGCAAATGGATGGACCTGGAGGGCATCATCCTGAGTGAGGTAACCCAATCACAAAGGAACTCACACAATATGTACTCACTGATAAGTGGATATTAGTCCCAAAACTTAGGATACCCAAGATATAAGATACAGTTTGTTAAACGCATGAAACTCAGGAAGAACGAAGACCAAAGTGTGGACACTGTGCCCCTTCTTAGAATTGGGAACAAAACACCCATGGAAAGAATTACAGAGATAAAGTTTGGAGCTGTGACGAAAGGATGGACCATCTAAAGACTGCCATATCCAGGGATCCATCCCATAATCAGCTTCCAAACGCTGACACCATTGGATACACTAGCAAGATTTTGCTGAAAGGACCCAGATATAGCTGTCTCTTGTGAGACAATGCCGGGGCCTAGCAAACACAGAAGTGGATGCTCACAGTCAGCTATTGGATGGATCACAGGGCCCCCAATGGAGGAGCTAGAGAAAGTACCCAAGGAGCTAAAGGGATCTGCAACCCTATAGGTGGAACAACATTATGAAGTAACCAGTACCCCAGAGCTCTTGACTCTAGCTGCATATGTATCAAAAGATGGCCTAGTTGGCCATCAGTGGAAAGAGAGGCCCATTGGAATTGCAAACTTTATATGCCCCAGTACAGGGGAACACCAGGGCCAGAAAGTGGGGGTGGGTGGGTAGGGGAGTGGGGGGGGGAGTGTATTGGGGACTTTTTGGATAGCATTGGAAATGTATATGAGGAAAATACCTAATAAAAAAATTAATTCTAAAAAAAAAATAATCTTCTCAAATTAATTTCTCTATTTCTGGTAGCTTCACATTTTATGGATGCTATATGCTTTTTATATTTGAGAGATAATTATATTTATGATAATAATTACTATAATCATATCTATCAGCATTGGGAGTTAGTACAGCGTGTGAAATGCCATCCCTGACATCAGCGGCTGAATTGTTATTTTCTTTGATTGTGTTCTACTGGTGATAAGCTGTTCAATAAATTAAGACAAATAATAAAAAAATTTTTTTAGTATCAATTTTGAACATACATGACCCTGGCTGAGATTATGATATGTGTGTGTGTGTGTGTGTGAGAGAGAGAGAGAGAGAGAGAGAGAGAGAGAGGTGTTTGCTTGACAAGCACCTGACCAACTGAGCTATCTTCACTGTCCTTCATATATTTTTTTTGTTCTGAAGCTTCTGAGGGGGTTTAATCTCCTTGACTCTCCTTTGGCTGTGGTGCAGAATGGCTTGTACTTTGCAAGAGCTCCATCATAATTTGATGCTGATGCTGTTTTTCTCCTTCAATTTACAAGACATTTCTGTCTGTGGACAAATGTGTTAACAATCCATAGATATTATTCACTTTATCCTGATATTAATCCATTTTAAATTAATTCTCATACCTCTCTCTCTAGCAACTGTGAATAAATTAATTACATATCCCTTTTTAGTTGTCCAAATAAGTAGCTAATTAACATTTTATGAGCCTGGACCTTCTCTCAAGATACATTAAATATTGTCTTAACCAACTTCTACTTCTGGGAGAAGCACAGGGAGCTAAACTAAAACTCCCAAGTTGAAGTTACAATACTATGTGCATTTAAGGTCTGGTGAAGCATATTGAGAAAGCCAAGCAACTTAAGAAAGCAACTTAAGTATTTAGTGATTAATGACTGGAAATGGAAATGTGATACAGACAACAGAATATAGTTAGGACATTGTACTTTGGACATGCACACTTCGTGTGCGGTGGGGACATTTTTCCACATGCTATAGAATGGCTAAAGCTTCAGAATGTGATGATGCTAAGCAAAATAAACCAGTTACAGAAAGGCAAACGCTACAGCAGTCTATGTATATGAAAACCCTGAAGCAAGCAGATCCTAGACAGAGAGTAAACAGCAGGGCCGGATGCTGGGAGGAAGAGGAGGGAATGCTGTTCAGAGAGACTTGAGTACCTGTGCCGCATCAAGGATGCTCTGGAGACCTGAGGCCCAGTGAACACGCACAGTAGTTAGCCAGCTGTACTGGACTGCCAGAATTACTAAGAGTATGTATTTATTTTATGTGCATTTTTACCACAAAGAAAAGTTATATTAAGAGCAGCTGAATTTTTGCTTTGAGACAAGATCTCATTCTGAGGCTAGGCTGGCTTCAAACTTGGCCATCCTCTTGTCTCCAGGTCCCAAGTGCTGAGATGACCCAGCTTAAAAGCAGTTAATTTTTAGGGAACTCACTGCTCTAAATGCTTTATGTGTTACACTCAGCTAACTCTCCACCATCATCTCTGACTATAGAAGGTCAAGGCACACAAATGTGAAAGTGTCCCTGACTATGTAGTTACTGTGTAGTAAGCCGGGATTCATGGCGCACAGGTACCGAGTAGCCACCTCACTCAGCTGGCTGCCTTCGCTGTGTTATGCAGATTTCCTTTTAGAGGACACGCATCTAAAGTAATCTTTAAAGTTAAACCCCTTTCTAAACCCAACACTGTCACCAGCTGAAGAGGAAAACACATTTTCTTGTGTGTGTTTGTGTGTGCATGAATACCACACACACACACACACACACACACACACACACACACACACAGAGAGTATCCCTTACCCCAAATGCTTAGGTAATATTTCAGATTACAGACTACATCCATTTATATCATGAGACATCTTGAGGAAGCGCCCCATGTCCAAACACACACTTGGCTGAAGTACTATATCTGCCGTATACATGGAGCCGTAAGGTCATGCTATACAAGACGTTTAGTGAGTTTGTACATGAAACAGTTTCATGGCATGACATTTTCCACTTGTGGTAGCATGTCAGGTCTCAAAAAGTTTTGGATCATGAAACTTGGATTTCCAAGTTATTGATGTATAATCTGTAGAAAGTCAATTAAAAACAAAGCAATGAGCTCAGACCGAGTTCAACTGGCTAACAAAAGAAAACAGCTCTGTTTTCAATGACATATTTCATATTTTATTTGCTAGTAGCTCCAGAAAATTAATTGTATATTAGGGCCTCTGATTTCTTCTTTTCTTTTCCCTTCTCTTTCTTTCTTTTCTTTTCTTTTTTGGCTTTTTGAGACAGGGTTTCTCTGTATAGCTTTGGCTGTCCTGGAACTCAACTCTGTAGACCAGGCTGGCCTTGAACTGCTGCTGGGATTAAAGGTGTGTGCCACCACCGCCCAGCTCTGATTTCTTAATAACATGTCAGAATCTTAGACTGTCTGTCTGATTAGTGAAAGAAAATAGTAAAAAGTACTAAATTCCCTCACAACTTAAAATTCTCTATTTATAGATCTCTGACTTGTCTCTGTCCTGAAATGACTGGTTTGTTTTATTTGGCCCAGAATCATACGCAGTTGGCCTACTGCACACATCTTACACAGGCCTCGCTGTCATGTATTCATTAAACAATTTTCCTGTGCCTGTATCCATCTCAGATGGATGGACTTCTTCCTGTTAAAGATGCCCTTCATCGTTTTATACAAAGCTACTGCTTTGAGTTTTCCCCTATGTGTGCCTAGACAGAAACTATAGGCAGGGTGCAGAAGGAGAGGCTCTGTAGCAAACCATACCTCAACCCTCTAGAGCAGTGGTTCTCAACCTTCCCAATGCTGGGACCCTTTATTACATGTGTGGTGACCCCCCCACCATAAAATAATTTTCGCTGCTACTTTATAACTGTAATTTTGCTACTGCTATGAATTATAAATATCTGATACACAGGATATCTGATATGTGACCTTCAAGGGGGACATGACCTACAGGCTGAGAACAATTGCTCTAGTTGAATAAGCCCACTCCTTAGTCGCTGGTATGTGAACACCTACAACCAAGCTGAGGTCTGGCTAAGGGATGGCACTGGCCTTCCTTTCCTCTCTCTGGGGGTTGTATACAGTAGTGCAGCAGCAGTAAGGCTGGTACCTCATCTCATTAGTGACACGTCTGTAAACTGTAAAGGAGAAGATGAAGTACTTCTGAGGAGGAACAGAGGGAAAAGTGCTCCAAAGTCCTCTGGCCTGGTGCAGCTGTGTCCCTAAGGGAGGAGCTCTGATTGGGGGCGGGGGGGGGGTCTTCATTAGTGGACTAGAGACAACATTCACCTGACACAGAGGGACATCATCACGGCAGCAGCTTTACAGAGCAACCTGATGGTAATCAGGGGACTTCTTTTACTATTAGCAACAAATCAGCATAGCAAACTATAGTCTGTTAGTGTGACAGTGCATTAAGATTCAGAGTCACTGGGCATTAAACATGTAAACCTAATATTAATTAGACAAAAAATACCAGTGACATTCACATTTGTAGATGCCTGCATGTTCCCTGGCAGTTTTCTCCTAACACCCAACAGAAATAAAAATAAAAAGCATCATTAGTAAAAGGGTTAAAAGAAACATAAAGAGCCAAGGCTCAAGAGAGAGCGGTGTAGAAAGGCCCGCACCAGGAAGCCTGTGGAACATCTCAGGAGCACGCATAGTTCATCAGCTTCTAACCTTCCACTTCATGATGGCCGGAGCACAAGCAAGGCTGGAGCACACAGGTTTCTGAAACCTCTGCCCCCACAACCCCCCTAAGATACTCACCGAGTTCTGCATGTGAGGTGCCTGGGATCAGGTCTAGGCCGTCAATAGGTTTAATAAACATTTCCTCTTGAGACCATGCATATGAACAGCCAGCGGTTAAGAGAGTTGAACTGTAACTTTTCAAAATAGTTTTGAGTGCATTACTCCTATCTGCACTATGGAAGTGGCACACAGCGTGGAGTTCAGATGTCAGATGTTGACAGCCCTGGGCTCCAATGCCAGTTTCCCCAGTTGTTACTTATGTGACTCTGGAGAAGTTATATGAATAATTTTTTCTCCCATTTAAAAAATGGGGCTAATCAGAGGCAGTTATGGTGACTCAGTGTATCAATACAAATATATTGTTCAGTTTGGTCACATTTGGGAATATTTGAGGATCAGAATCCTAGTGAGTCCCTCACCAGTCTCTCTCATCACTTCCCAATTAAAGAGAAAAAAAAAAAATGACATCCAAAGATGTTCCAATAACCTGTTCTAGGTCATGCCCCGGACAGGGAAGACTTAAACCAAGCATCAAGAACTCCAAAGCCTGTTTCAAGTGGCCATTTTCAAAGTCAGTGTGCTGGCTGGTTTTGTGTCAACTTGACACAGGCTGGAGTTATCACAGAGAAAGGAGCTTCAGTTGAGGAAATGCCTCCATGAGATCCAGCTGAAGGCATTTCCTCAATTAGTGATCAAGGGGGAAAGGCCCCTTGTGGGTGGTGCCATCTCTGGGCTGGTAGTCTTGGGCTCTATAAGAGAGCAGGCTGAGTAAGCCAGAGGAAGCAAGCCAGTAAGGAACATCCCTCCATGGTCTCTGCGTCAGCTCCTGCTCCCTGACCTGCTTGAGTTCCAGTCTTGACTTCCTTTGATGATGAACAGCAGTGTGGAAGTGTAAGCCGAATAAACCCTTTCCTCCCCAACTTGCTTCTTGGTCATGATGTTTGTGCAGGAATAGAAACCCTGACTAAGACAGTCAGTGAGGGCAGTTTTCACACACATTATTCATGTATTTTCAATAGGAAAGAAAAAAGTTTACCTTGGCAAATCTACTACATTAGAGTGTCCTAGGAAAAATAAATAATGAAAAGCTAGAAATGCAAGTGTTAGATGAGTTCCTGATAAAGGTCAAGGGGAAAGTGTGCGCGAGTGCATGTGTGCACAGGAAAAGAAACAAAAAAACACAGCTTGTCACGCACGCCATTGGAGTCCACGGTCCAAGTGGTACCTGTACCTGACCTCCCCCGCTTCGTGCCCACGGGGAGCCAGCCCTTCCTGCCACACACAAGGCTTTAAGGACACCTCCTGCAGGACTAGCCTGCTAGCTGCTCCCTGCTACTGCTTACTGCTTGAAAGAATGATTTCTGCTCAGCTCCCCCACCCCCGAACTCCCAAACACAGAGCAGCTGAAGCCTGAGGGAAGAGTGTTCCTCCCCGCAGGAGGCGGAGGTTTTCTAGACACATGCAAGAGACGTTTAGGAGCAAAATAACAAGACTTGGATGTTTATATGGGAATCCCCACCACACCTGTATAGTGCTGAATACACACACATTGGTAGCAATAAGTTGCCCCCTAGGGCCTCCCAGATATTTCTACACACAGACGAGACACTCCAGCAAATGGTCCTGGAGTGAACATTACTGGCTACTTTACAGGATTTAAGTTAGACTTGCCCCGTGGGAAGAGGAGGTACAGAGCAGACGGGTGAGAGGACGAGAAGATACAGCTGTAACAGCCTTTCTACCCTGGGATATGCTACTCATGTGGCCAACTGGGGTTCTGAAACCTGGAGGGCCTTTGGAAAGAAAACAGAACCCGTGACAAAGTCAGATGTGTTGAAAACCTCTTCTCGCCCCCACTGTTGTAAAAAGAGACTTAAGCGATTCTGCCTTGGACAGCAGAATGTCCTTAACTTTGTTCTGTCTTTTGGTCTCCTTTTCAGTCTGGAAGAGGCAGAGAAGAGAGTGGGAGGGAAGGTGGGGACTGGGGCTGGGAGCACAAGTTTAACAAAGGATCACTTTAACAGAGACTACTGAGTAATGGTTTTCCCGTGCCAAGAATAACATCAGCTCACTGTCGCCAATTAGAATCAGGTCAGTCGTGCCTCATGGCTGCTCCAGCTCCCCACCCGGACCCCGGCATGAGGTGCTACTCATGCTGATGTCACCATGAACCACTGTGGCCCCAGTAGGTCAGTCCCCCACTCAGTTCAAAGCAAAGCACTTTTGCACTTTTCTCTCACAGAGGCAGGAAGCCAGGAGGAGCCGGACGTGGCAGTCAGGGAGGCTAGAGCAGGGCAGTCTGTAAGAGCCACCTTCCAGCCCTAACTCAGGGTTCTGAGGAAGCCCATTTTACATGAGTTAGGTAGGATACAGCAGCACCTGGAATAGTGCTGGAACATGCCAGAGCTTATGAAGTAGTGGCCATTACTGAGCAAACAGAAGGGAGGATTTTGTCCTGTTTCTTATCTCTTGCCTGGAACAGTGGTCACTGAGCAGAATGTGCCCTGATAGGAAGGATGCGCAAAGAGGTGCTTTGATAACTTACTCATGAGAAGGCTGTGGGACCGGACATGGGATGAGGAAGATAGCAACAGAGTTCCCACAAAAATGACTGCATGAAATTTTATAAGAGTGATACTAAGTTTTAAACATATAGTTTTTCAAAAAGACAGAAAAACAACCTACCAGAGAAACAGACATCAAAATATACAGACAGACAGATAGGCAAATAGGCAAGCAGGCAGGCAGGCAGGCAGGCAGGCAGGCAGACAGACACAGAGGGAAAAGGAGGGGGGATGAATATGAATGAATGCCTATCTCCTTCCTCCTGGATGGGTCCTTGAGAATGGCATTAGCATCTTTTGGGAGCTTGTGAGAAATGAAAACAACTGAAGGCTCTCCCCAGCCTGCTTGCATGAACAATGGGATGAAAGTCGCACAGAGTTTTAACCGGCTCTGGCCATATGCTATGGCCAGCGAAGGATATTTATAGGAAAAGTCTGTCAACCTTGTGCAAAGTTTTGCAAGCTACTGGATTCAGTTCCAAGAATATAAAAGCTCACAGTTCCAGTATTCATTCCTTTTGTTTATCATGGATAATATTTTCTTTTATTTTTGTCCCTAAACTTTGCCAATGGCTCTAAGTAACTTTCTTCTTTTATTCCCAGGTATCAGGATCTATTTTTCTCAAGGGTGAATTCAGCATGGCAGTTTCTAGATTTGTGAGTACAATGCTAGGCAGCAACAAAGAGCAAACCTGACTCCCTCTAGATGGTTGGATATGCTGTATGCAAGTTCATACCCTGAGTTGGAACTTGTCTCCCCAAATGAACATCTTACAGTCAGTATATAAGTTCTGTGGTTGAAGGCAGAAAAGGATGTACGTAATGGAAGAAAAGCCATGCAGTCTACCCATTCATTATGAGATCACCATGTGAAGGGTGCTCTTTATAGGGAAATGACTTCACTATCTATACTGTATGATTACGTACCTGAGCACAATAGTAAATACAAAGACACCTTAACATACTAGTCTCCAAACATCTCGCCTGTGGATGCATGCTTGGTAAACACAACTTTAAATCATAAAGAGGCAATTAGCCAAATTGTCAGTTACCTATACTTTAGAAAAATGGCTTAAAAGCACAGGGAGTTCATTAGATAAATACCATCTTCACCCCTGGGAAATAACACAAGGGAAATGATAAAGGCCACATGAGATGCAGCTCATGCTTCAGTCAACAGTGTGGTGGTAATAAAGATGGTCAGGTTTAGCACAGCTAAGCTAGCGCCCAAAGGCTTGACCTTAGCAGTGCTCTGCTTCTGCTCTAGAGTGCCTACCTCAATGTCTTCTGAATAAAGTGCTCCAAATCTCTAAACTGTTCAATTAGAACACCTAACACCTCATTTGCTCTCTTGCTAAAGATGGAGGGATTCGGTCTCTCTTGCTTCCCTCAATCCTGGCACTTGACCCTTATTCACCTTTACCTAAATCAGGGTTTAGAAGGACAAGGGACAGAGATACACACACCCACACCCACACCCACACGCACACACTGTGATGAATGATTTTCTGTTCTCTCTCCAGGAGACACAGGATAACTCCCTTCTTGGGAGTTCTGCCTCCTCCTTAAGGCAGATACTCTGATAGATCTGGAAGAACATATTTTCCATATACTTCATAATTCAGTGAAACTAAACTAGGATAATCCTCACTGAAAAAAAAATCCACACGAGAATAGCGGTGCTCAGAGTTTTCAAAGGAATGTGAGCTGCTGGAAGCTAATCAAAAGCACGAGACGTACTCAAGAATGAAGCTGTTTCTAAAAGGAGGAAACTAAGCAAAAATGGCCTTTCCTTCTCCAAAACATGGGTGCTCTGTAAACAGCTCTTCTTATGTTGAAGATTTAACACACATTATAGTGTGTTCCAATGTAGTTTAAAGGAAACCACTCGGCCTAGGAAAAGGTTCAATTGGTAAAGGCCACTGTTGCCAAATCTGGTTACTAGAGTTCCACCCCTGGACCCAACAGGGTGGAAGGAGAAAACTGCCTCCCGACCGCTGACCTCTGACCTGCACAGGAGCACTGGCACACGCAGACCCACAGAGTCTGTAATGATAAAAACAAACAAACAAACAAACAAACAACCCAAACTGCCTATAGTTCTGATTAAAAAAACAAAACTAAAACCAAAACTAAAAAACCAAACCCAAAAAATACCAATGGAGCCAGAAAGATTGCTCGGTGGGTAAAGGTGCCTGCTTCCAAACTAACCCTCCTGAGTACAAGCCCAGAGCCTGTATGGCAGAATGGAGTTCCACAAGTTGACCTTCCATATGCACATGGTAACACATTCACGGGCATGCACTCACAGATTCATAGGGGGAACAAAAGAAAAGGGATCAATGGTATAAATTCAACTGATTTCTTGACTATGTTCACACATGTCTGTATAGGTCAGCATCTGAGTAAGTTGGCAGTGCTGGCTAATTAACATGACAGAAGTTTAGAACTGTAAATAGCTTTAAGAAAATTTACACAGGTTGATAAAATAAAGTGTCAAAACTTAGCATCTGCAGCTGTGAAAATGCAAACTGGCTTCCTCGACTCTCCTGCCTCAAAGATTGTCTAAGTGAGGGCACCTCTATGTAGTGCAGACAACAAACGTGCAGTCAGAGTGAGGTGCTGCTGTGGTCTCTGCTTTCCTAGTTAAAAGGCCTGAAGTTTTCTCCAGTAAATATAATCCAAAGATCTATTCACAATTGCCTGCATTTATATCTGCATAAATAAACAAACTATATTAATTTATTATAATTGTGGTGTATTAACTGATCAGCCACACTACAGTAGCTACATCCACTCAGGTGAGCTGTGCAGGAAAGCCAGTGAGCACACTTCATTCTGGGTACCGTCAGCTAACCTGACGGCTAAACTGCACTGTCAACTCATTGGAACAGCACACCTTTGCCTGTGGCTGTGAAGATGTTTCTAGAAACACGTTAGATCATGAAGCTAGTACCCTTATGATGGAGGCAGTGGGTCACCAGGTGTGGCTCCTTACTGTCCCCTCTGCTTCCTGGTTGTCGAGAGGTGAGCAGCTTCCTCTGCCAAGCTCTTCCTCTATGCTGTCTCTGCCTTGCTATGTGCCTAAGAACAATGGAGTCAGCCAGCCTCAGACTAAAACCGCAGAGCTGTGAGCCCAAATCAATCTTTCTTCCCCCAGGTTGATTTTCTCAGGTATTTTAGTATTTGATATGTAAAGAGATGGGGCATAATGAGGGCTTTCCATACAGAAGAAAGCAAAGGCGGAAATTCTGTTTTCATCTTTATTCACAAACTGATGCACAGTATGTATTATACATTTACGAAAAGGAAGCAAGGGCAGGAAAAACGGGAAAAGTTTTTTTCCCTCTATAATGAAATACCAAAGAAGCTCACAGAAATAGTTTTAATTCAGCCAAATAACCCTTGCACAAGACACCGTCACTGGTTCCAACCAATGTGCAAAGCCAACTCTCCCAACATTTTTCTGGGGCCATATCTGCTCTGCAACTGGGACTAAATTGGTATACTATAGCTCCCTACACACTCACCCAGGAGCTGGTATGTCCAAAACAGTGCCTGGCACATGGCAGGCACTAAACAAATAGTTGTTGAACGAACAGAAATCAAACAACCTACCTTACAAACATCTTTCAGAAGTTGCAAGTTATGAAAGATCATGAAGGACTCTTATGTATTTATCTGTACCAAGTCTCAGGAGGCTAAAATTTGGTACGCTTACAAATAAAGAAGCTCAAAATGCAGTTTTAAGGAACTGGGAATTCGATTGGAAGGCTAGTAAGATCATTCAGTAGAAAAAGAAAACATAGCAATAAAGGTCATACAAATTCAAACACAGCAACATGCCCAACACCAGCTTAGCAACCATCCTCTGAAGATGCTAACACTACAGTTCGAGAGTGGTACTGAGTCAACCCCCGGCAGGTGTGGTGACTTTTAGGGAACATGTCATTCATTGCCCTCAACTTGTCTCACCAACAGAAGGAAGACACTATGTCATGATTTTCAGTTACCTGGTGCCGGGCTCGACTCTGGTCCAGAAGTTGCCGGGACTGGAGTTTTTGTTGCTCGAGTTGCTGGAGAGCAAAGTGGAGCTGGTAGCTGCCTGCTGTGGGGTGGTACTTGTGCTGGGGGACCACCCCTGTAGCCTTGCTGTATGCGTTGTTCTCTACCTCGCCCTCCCAGGCAAAGCCACCTGTCTGGAGGCTCCTGTGGAGAGAAAGAATGCATGTTTCCACATGGGGATGTGAACAATCCAGAAACAGATACCAGTTAGATTTAGAAAGCTACTTGTATCATAAATTACCTGACCTCTCTACCAAGTCACATTCTGGCATGTTTTGTTTTCCGCTTTGTTTCCCAACTTTTCTCAAATTAAGAGATATCCAAATATCAAGTTAAAAAGTATGTCTGTGTAATGTGTTCATGTGTGAAAGATTTTGCATTCCTGTAGTCTCAATTTCCAATAAGCCACACCTCGTGCTCAGGGATAGGGTGCTCAGTTTGGCTTCCTCAGAAACTGCTCAACTCCATGCTACCAGTTAACCTTCTTGGCCAACAGGATCAAAAGCCTCAGAGCTTAGTCTTATTTGGCTTTTGAGAAGATCTGATTTTTAGCAGTTCCTGGGAAAATACCTCAATGCATGTCTGTATGCATTAAATACACCTATCACTGGTGCTGTCATAAACATAACAGTATGTACACATAATTAATATCTACCAAAGGACTTTGAACATATGGAGGAATGTGGTGACCACCATGGAAAACAAGTACCTAAATGAATGAATGAAATGTTAGCCTAACTCACAGGCAGAGGACTGAGTGAGAGTAAGATGGGACTACATGGTTTTGGAAAGGAAACAGAGGTGTGTGTGTGTGTGTGTGTGTGTGTGTGTGTGTGCACACTCGCGTAGATGTATGTGTACATGTGTTCATATGTATGTAGATGTCAGAAGTCAGTATTGAGTGCTCTCCTCAATTACTTTTCTAGCTTCTTCTAAGACAGGGGTCTCTCCCTGAAGCCAATTCTGTCAGAATGGAAGCCTGGGGAGCCCCAGGGCTCCTACTGTCTCTACCTCCCCTATGCTGAGATGACAAGCACAGTACTGATTGCACTTGCCTTCTCGTGTGGGGCTGAGGGTCTGAATGCAGATCTTTGTGTTTATGCTCCTGGAGACTTTTACCTTTTGTCTCCTTAGTGAGGGAAGACAAATGACTGATAACAGGAGCTAAAAGGCACCGAGAGGCTGTGAGTGGAAGATGTAAAGGAGAAAGACATTCAGGATTATTTTACTTTACATGAGCTCTTCCAGGCTGGCTTTAAACTGGCAAACCTCCTGCCTGCAACCTCTCAGTGTTGTGAATCCAAGCGTGTAATACTATGCCAGACAGGTACTGGGGTTCAAAGTCAGGGAAGGTCAAGGCAGGAAGGCCTCTCCTTCAAATGAAGACAAAGGGAGAGAACAGGCCACTGGGTTGAATTATCTTGAGATTTTCATGTCAATTAAGCTAGATCCTGCTTTTACAACAGAACATAAACTTTGGTGGGTACAGATCTGGACCAATTTCTGGGAGAAATTGGACCAGGGGTAGGAATATGATCAAAATACAGTGTAAGAAATTCCCAAAGAATTAGTGAAAATATTATTTAAAAACTCTGCAAGGGGAACTATTATTAGTCACTGAAAACAAGGCTAAAAACACCCACAGAAGTTCTGCTTCCATTTTGGGATTGATGGTTACAGAGGCTTCTAGCCACAGGAACAGTCTGGGCTCAGTAAGTGGGTATTAGGAAAGTAACAAGGATCTCACTCCACAATTAACCCCCCTGAGTGGCTTGAGTGATTTTATTTGCTAATAACTGCTTTAACAACAAGCATTTCCACGAGGTGTTCATTCCAATGTCTTCTTGCTGGGCACAGAGTCAGGAAGCATGTCCTGGATCTGGGGAGAAGCTCCCAAGGCTCTCAGGGATGTGAACAAGGGCATTGGATGCACAGGGCAGGGCGGTGGGCAAGAAATCAAGTGGATAAGGAGTGTTCTTCCAACTCCACATATACTGAAGAGGCTGGAACACCATAAACTTTTATAGTGAAATATGTTTTTAATCTCATCAGTAACATAAGCTCAGGCTGCAAATCACAAAGGGAAGTTTCTCAAGCCAGTGGAGGCTTTTAGCAAAAAGGGAGGAATTTTTATAGCCTGGCTCTGGGTAGGGGTGGGGGTGCTCAACTGTGTAACGTAATAAGTGCCACGAGAACCTTCTTGTTTGAGTGTCATGGGGTTAGTTGGACAACATTATGTCATATTCAAAGCACACGTCTTTGGGGTTTCTAGCATGCACATGCTCTGATAACTGACAGGGGCTATGTACCCTGCAGCAGGCTTCCCCTGACTTCTGGCACATGAGTTTAATACATCTCTTCTTCCTACAGCACATAATGGCTTTGACATTCATCTGAAAGTCTAACCCCATTTCCACAACCACTCTGCTTCACCAGTCTTCTACCCCAACCAAAATTTTGAGATTGGTTCTTCCCATTAAAATTTTGTGAGATTCCCAGATCCAAATATCTTGGGGCATGTACTGAATTTGAGTTTTCTTTCCACCCCTCCCTGGGGTGATGTTACTGGTTTCAAATAGTTGTGTGTACACACACACACACACACACACACACATTCGAGATACTCTGGAACATTGAAATCATTTATGCTTCATATACACCTTATACTCCAAACTTGTAGTCCCAGCTATTGGTGAGACAGAGGGAGAAGAGCTTAAGCCAGTCGTTTGGGGACACCCTGGGTCACACTGCAAGACTCTACTATGGTAAGATTCTTTTAAAGTTACAAATAAGCAACAATATGGCCTGGTTCTTTCTACCAAGATCTCACCTCACTCCCATAACCAATCCAACTGCTAGGTAGTTACGGTTTCCACTCTAACTGCTCTTCCCACACCACACCATACCCCATCTCTGAATGTCCTGTGTTTCTCTCTGGTTTTGTATGTAAGGAGCTTGGAGGAAACTGTAAGATCCATAGCAACATTTCTTCAGGACACAGGGCTATACCTTCGTCTAAGGTCCTGGGGCCTCCTAAGAAGAAATGATGTCGCAAGATGGGAGGAGGCAGAGGACAGTGACAGTCATGCACTTGTGGTTATGCTGTCCATTTCTTCTATTGACCTCATCCAACCCCTGCCAATAGGAACTACCTGTGCAGGGATGCCCCACCCCTCAGAGCACCGTGCACATCTCTATGGCCATGCTTTCAGCTGCCTCTGTGCTGTGTGGGTGTTGGGAGTACAACACTATGTAATTAAGTGTGGATCATGATATTAAATGTCCAGAATTCTAAGGAATAGTCCTAAACTAGAAAAAAGTGTGGTGCTTCTCACAACACAAATCGTCTTGATGACAAATAGTAGTGCTTTCTGGACGGCATAGGTATTTAAGGGCAGCAGACATTGTATTTTCTTCAATTATAAATTCTTAACCACAAATTCATCTTCACAAATGTCACATGCAGGAAGCCCTCTAGATGGGAAAGGACTCCCATGAGGGGACAGAACAGCACTGACCACAGGAAGCTATGTGATCAGGTGCCTTAGGGGAAGTGAGACTGGTTTTGTACAGAATGGACACTTTAGATTTCATTACATACAGCTCTAAGGCCAGGCAGGGTGAGGTCATACGCATAAGATCCAGTGTAAGGTTAAGGAAGGCCTGAGCAGGGAAGGATCCTTGTGCCAAGGCCCTTAGTGCAGTTAACTCCTAAAATGTTCTTATCAGCAAAATGGAGACGCAACAGTCCGTCCCATAGACTTGTCAAGAGGGAATTCCAGTGGAAGTCTGAAAACTACAAAAAAATATTCCCACTACTAATGTTACTATCCTTCTATTCTTTCCCCAACCTGTGGCTTCCTTTCACTGCCACCAGAGCTCCAGATTTCTCTGGGGATGAGAACAAGCAGGATATAGAAACAGAAAGTGAGTCATTCTGCAGGCAGAAGACCCGCTGCTGCAGTCAGCACGGTGCAGTCCTTTGTGACAGCATCAGACGTGAAGTCAAGGGCTGCCTGTGCTAAAACAAACAGCCATCTGGACCACTGTTGCACTCAGTACACAAACAAGTCCGTCAAGTCCCTAATGTCATATGTCATAATGTCATAAAGCCTCTAGAAGGAAATACATCAAGATGTCTTTGAAACCTTATGGTCAGCAAAGACTTCTTAGAATTCTAATGTTCTAATTAATAAAAGAAAAGTTTAGAAATTGAACTTTAATAAAATCAAACAAGACATCATTAATGCTCTTGGCATGGTGGGGACCTGTAATCCTGGCACTTGGGAAGAGTCCAGAAACAGCCTTAGGTACACAGTGAGCTTGAATCTAGCCTCTACAAGAGACCCTGTCTCAAGCAATAAAAGCAAGCAAAGGACACCGCTAAGAGAATAAGTAAGTCACACTGTGGGGACGAGTATTTGCAGTTCATATAATGTGACAAAGTATTTTTTAACTTAAGTGTTTATAATTTTTTTAAATTTATTTTTATATGTACGGGTGATTTTTCTGCATGTCTGTCTGTCTGTCTGTCCATCGTATGTGCCTGGTGTCCTTTGCCCTTGGAAGCCCTGAAGCTGGAGTTATAGACGGTTGTGAGCTGCCAGTGTTCTTGACTGCTGAGCCACCTCTCCAGCCCATGACAAAGAATTTCTACTGTTAATATACAAAGTCTGCATTGTTAACTGACCCTAACAACAGAATGAAAATAACTAAAAATGTGATTTGAAAAGATATTTTATGAGTGAAAAAATATGAATGTCCAATAAGCATACAAGTTCTCAGTATCAGTGGTCATCAGAGAAATTCAAATGACATTTTATAGTATTATAATGATTACAATTGCAGCTGGGTGTAGTGCCAGATGTCTGTAATCCCAGCACTTGAGAAGCAGAAGCAGGAGGGATCAAGAATTCAAAGCCATCCTGAGCTATGAGAGACACGTTCTCAATAAACCAATAAACAAAACAGAACAAACCAAACCAGGGACAGGGGCTTGTTTGGTCAAGCACAGTATCAAGTACTGGTGATTATGTAGATCGACTTGTTCACTGATAACAGGATAAAGCAACGCCAACAGGATACTGTCGGGTCTGTGTGAAAGCAAACGTGTTTACGCAAATGAGTTAACTGCTTAAATAAAAGCACATGGCTACCAACAATGTTGCAGAAAATTTTCATTGAAATATTTATAACTATCAAGAACTGGAGCCATCATTAGGAAATTAGATTAATAATAAAATATGTATCCATATACTTTAATACTACTTGATAAAATGGCTGAATTACTAAAACAATCAATGGATAGATGAGTTGAATGAAAGGCAGATCCAGGAGAAAAAATGTGCTACTAACATGTGGCATGAGGCACAAAGGCATGGCACACAGAGGGACATCTTCACAGGGAGCAGATACACGGGAACTCTCGAATGTGATGGAAATAGACCAAGAATGTTGTGAACAGATAAATTCATCACACTGAGCACGTAAAAATATTCATGTAAATGATACAAGTTAAAAAAAAAACCCCAAAAGTTATACCACTTTCATTTGAAATTAAAATCCTAGTTAATAGTTTCTGTTCTGTGTATACAATATAGTAGCTTCCCAATTCTGATTACAAAAACATGCACTTTGTAATAGTGGACCACATGATCAAATCCATTTAGCATTTAGACTTGTTTTATCAGGGCAATTTAACCTAAACCTATTAAATACAGCAAGATCTGGAGGAATAAAGTCAGGAGTGGCAGGGGTTAAGAAGACTGGTACAGAGGAGCCTACGAGAGGACAGCAGTAGGTGACATGGCCTAAATGACAACAGTAATGGCATCCTATTAGCCTGAAGGACGAAGGAGAGAATGAACACAAAGCAAACACTGGGAGCACCTGCACTGGGGTGAACTGGTGATGAAAGGCAGGGAGAAAGGTCAGTCCTGAAAAGCATCCTGAGGACATAGAGTGACATTAAAATGACAAAGGTAGAGCTGGGCATTATGGCTCATCCTTGCAATCCTCGTATTCAGGAACCTGAGGCAAACTTATGAGGATTGCTATCAGTGTGAGGTTAGCCTGGGATATAATGTAAGACTGTGTCTCAAAAAAGAAAAAAAGGCATCATATGCAACTAGAAGAAGAAGGTCAACAGGTGGTGATGCTTTCACGGTAACAGGCCACCGAGAGAGGCTCTGCGGGGAAAGCATTTCTTTATGAAACACAACTAACATGTGATTCAGAACTACTTTCACCAATGGGAAAAAAAGTCGAATTGCATTTCGAGACAGATCCAGCAACAGGAAAGCGGACCATCCAGTAACAAGTCTTAGTCTACCTCAATGACAACCTAGCTACAATTTGGTTACCACGGACTGGAGACACAGTGCTCACAGGACAGACTTTGCCGAACATCACTTCCATGGTGTATTAAGTCAGATGGTTCGGCTAAGGCAGCCCATGCTCTTGATGTCAGAGCTTTGATTCTGACCTTATAATTGTAAGTTTCTGAGAATGATTCAGGACCATTCAAGAAACATGTTGTACTTAACCTGTGAGTATGCTCATTGGATAAGAGAATACTCTTCTTTTTTAAAAGGATTTATTTATTTCATGTATGTGAGTACACTGTCGGTGTCTTGAGACACACCAGAAGAGGCCATCAGATGACCATTACAGATGGTTGTGAGCCACCATGTGGTTGCTGGGAATCGAACTCAGGACCTCTGGAAGAGCAGTCAGTGCTCTTAACCGCTGAGCCATCTCTCCAGCCCATACTCTTCTTTTCTTTCCCTCCTGTTTTACACCTGTGGAGTTCCACCAAGATGGTTTTCCCACAGGAATGTTAGAACCTAGCAGAGGCAGTATGAGAAATACCAAGAACACACAGGTCTTCTGGAAGTCACGTGACTGTCTGGTGACCTGCATGTGGGGTTGAAAGTATGTGCTACATGAATTCCTAAGTGAAGGCCAAGCTTCCTGCTCGAGAACAGGGAGAGAGGCATTAAAATATTTTGTTTATTTTATACAATAAAAGGCTCTTGGGAAAGGATTAAAGAAATAATTCAAGGAACAAAGAAAAAAGAAGTGTGTGGGTCAAAACCAAAGGATAAATTGAGTCAATGAGAGAGTTCTGGAGTAGCTGAGGTCCTGACTCTGCACCACCCCGGAATGGAAAGCAGCCACTTAAGAGACCCAGGGATCTAGAACAACACTACTAAGTTAAGTCCTGGCTTTACTATTATAAGCAGCACATTTAACCTCTTTGTGCCTTGATTTCTTCAGATGGGAGTATGTACTAACCCCAGCTCTCATGGGCTAGCTAAGAACTAAATATGACAACCCATGTACAACACTTAGCACATAGCTGACATTGCAGAGCAGGCGCTCAATTACTAACGTCTTCCCATTGAGAGGAAGCCTAAGTCCTTGGGCAGGACAGGAGGGGCAACACAAAAGGGGTCCAAGGAGTAAGGGGGAAGCAAAGCTACTTTGGAGAGAGGAGAACTGGTCTCTCTAATCTCCTTACGAAGTACTATCCCTGGGTAACAAGTAAGAGACATGGTTCTAGTGGGTGCACAAATGGGGCTGAAGTGGAATGTGGTGGCACACACACTTTAAATCTGTACACATGGGAGGCAGAAGCAAGCAGATCTCTGTGAGTTTCAAGGCCTGGTCTGCATATTGAGTTCCAGACCAGCCAGTCCTACAAAACAAGAACCAGCCTCAAGGAAAGCCAACCTAACAGAAAGAAGGAAGGAAAGAAAGTGGGCTGAAGCTGTGAGAGCCAGAGCAGCTCACACAGCCATTGTTGTCACTGACCAGGGCAGCCACAGAAGGGCAGCCCTTATCTGGGAGAACTTCCAAGCCAGCTGGAGAATATGTCACCATGTTTAGGAGGCAGCAGTTAGGAATGGAGATTATCAGTCTTTTCAGCTCTTCTCCACCCAAACCTGAATTAGCAGCAGTGGCTATACCCCTTTCACTTTTGCAAAAGGAAAGCTCTCATTTTTGTTTTGTTTTTTAGAATAAAAGTCGTATGTTCTCAATGTCTTAAACTGTAGAAACACAAGAAACTCAACTTGACCCAACAAACAAAATGCCAATTGGAAATTTTGTCAATAATTTTTGTTTTTAAAATACAGGGACTCATTATGTAGCCTAGGCGGGCCTGGAACTTGCATTCTTTCTGCCTTAGCCTCCAGGCCTGAGCCGCCATGCTGGGCTCACCAGGGTTTTACCAGTTCTTCCATGTCAGAAGTAGGCTGTTATCAGCCTAACTGAGCCTGTAAGCCTTCTGCAGACTACAATGTTTGAATTCATAATTTTCCTCCATTAAATTCACAGAGAACAGTAATTCTGGTCTTTAAATCATTCTAAATCCTGATTGTCATCCAAGATAAATCATTGATAAAAATGGGAAATTGGTTAGCCAATAGCACAGTCTCAGGTCATAATTAACAACTGCAGATTGGCTGGCTGTTGGATAGTTACCCATTTGGTTATAAATATTAATGACGACATTTTCTCATTCACATTTCTCTTCAGTACACAAGAGATTTCATTATGCTTAATCCTGAAACGACTCAAAGCCATCCCTTTCTATCCCAATCTTCTTTCACTAGAGTGGTTCTACAGTGAAGGGAAATGAGGTTAGTCTAACATGACTTAGTTTTCTCATGAATCAGTGCTGGGCCAACACAATTCCCTTTCCCTTCTCCATGAGCTGCCAAATCATCGGGGCGCTAATCTGTTATATTCTGACCTGCAACTGACATCTCAATTACTAGTTTATGTATTCAGCATCTAATTTATCTCTATCTCTTCTCTTCCTTTCCCAGCATCTGAGCTCCTTCCCTTCACATTAATCACACACTGAGTCACTATCTCAAGCTCTGAGACATAAATCAGGTATCAGTAGTCATAAGAACCGTTTCTTTCCACATAGTAATTTAATAGAGAAAGTAAGATTGATTCAACAGCCTGACTCCCGGTGAGTTTCATTGTCCCAGAATTAATGTTTGGAATCGGACCAAGATATGCCCTGAAAACGAAAGACAATTGTATGTCAATTAGCACTTGGAAGACAAACGTGGCTCCTACTGCTTATTGCACATCTTAGCAGAAAAGCTGGAAGCAAGGCAGGGAAACATTGAAACGAGGTGGTTCCAAATCAGCTAAGCTCTCACCCCTCCCACCCTCAGAGCCAGAAAAAAAAATTAAGAGAATTAAGACCATGAGCAGGATACGAATGAGATCCTAATGTAAAACAGAACAGCAAGCAGCAGAGGGGGGGGGGCTTCCCCTTGGTGAGGGGAGAAGCAGGAGCGGAGTCGGGAAGCTGTTTGGGGTCTGTTTTGGCTAACTGCTTTGATTTTATTAAATAACTGTGTGACAATGACATGACTTTGGGAAGAATACAATGAAGCATCATGTCAAAATGTTGGGAGTTGATAAGCCTGTCCTTTTAAAGTACAGCGAGATCACAGCCAGCTGGACTTGACAATGAATACGGAATGTGAACCAGACCTCTGCTGTCTCCACACCCCTTCCACCCCATGATTGATGGAACTCAGGAGGAGGAAATAAGGACAGAGTTGGACTTGGTGAGTCTGGCAGGGACTCTGGGAGCAAGTTTCATGGAACACAAAGCTAGACATAAAACCAAACCTTTCAAAGGTTAGGCTCACAGCCCTTCTCTAGAAGACTTATACAGGATTCTGGGAGCCAGCCAGTTATATAGATAGAGACTCCTGAATCCTTTATTAGCTTTCTGGATCTGAAAAGACAGACTGATTCTTTGCCTTATGATCAAGAAATGTCTTGTCTTTGATCCAGCTCTTTATTTTGGCATAACCAGTACACCACATGAATACCACATGAAGCCTAAAAACTGTAGCCGTGAACTAAAAGGAGGGTCGAGCAAAGAGCGACCTTGACAATCATCACCACAGGAGACCCTGATACCAGCTCCTTCAACAAGACGGAGCCCGGCTCAGCAGGACACACACAAGCACAGCTGGCCCTCAGAAAGCTGGGCTGCCTTCTCCTATCTTCCACACCCTGCAGAGACAAGCCAGAAAAAGCTCAGAGTGAACGTGAATGTGCAGACGGTCTAGGGCGACTGGCATCCTTGTTTCTAAGAACTTCACACTGACTTGTAGTTAGGTTCAAACCCAGTATACACAAATATCTTGCAGAAGTTGTCAAAGTGGAGAATTCTAGCCTCAGCCTGGCTCCCTTCATTTCTTCTTCCCCTAAGAAACACAACAGCACGCAACTTGGCACTGTCAAGTTCATCGCTTTTCTGGCCCCACTGACCTGCCTCTCTGTCCTTTTCTTTCAGTCAGCCAAGGGAAATAAAGCACAACCCTAAAGACTTTACCCACTGTCTTTATTCTCTCTGCCTGTCCTTTTTCTTTCTCTATAACTCATGAAATAGTCATAAACACAAACACTGAAGCACTAGGGAAATCATAAAACAGGAAGTTCTAAGGAAGTAGAATGGCCAGAGGGTGTTAAAATGTTACTTCCGGTCAAGCTTTTTTTCTCTTGCAGCTGAGAGTGAACTGCTTCCGGGAGCCTGAGTCTAAGTCACCCTCAGCACACAAACAGTAGAAGCAAGCCTTCACCAACAGCAAGAGGCATAGCTACTACCACATATATTCTGCTATACCAAGGGACACTTACTGAAATTGGCTTGAGACTTTCTAGAAAGGCTAGATAAAGGCCAAAGCTGACATGAAATGGGGGCAACCTGCCTCAGGGGATCAGACCTTTGAAAACACATTGATCTCACTTCTTGCTGCTTCCACCTTGTTACTTCCACCCAGTAACACATGCTAATAAGCTCACTGGGTGATTCTGATAAGTTGAATCATTAACAAAGTAGTTAAGAACATGGATTCTGCCACCTCACTGATGGGTCTGCATTTTGACAGCTGCTCACAGATCCTTTCGTGTGGGGGCGGGGGAGGGGGAGTCACTTCAGAAGTCAACAAACTCCTGAAGTGTTCAGAATAGTTGCTGGGACAATGTAAAAACTATCGACTAGAAGCATCAAACCACCTCTTACCTATTGTTCTTCCTTGGTTTCTCAGGCCAACAGGAAGCGGCATCATGCTGTTTGGTGAGCTGACCTCCCCATCCCCACTAGCACTGAGAAGCAAATGAGCTTCGGTTTGGAAGCAATGAATGAGGACACAGAGTATGCACTCAAGGACTAAAGCCAACTCCAAGTTCAGACATTGCACTTGCTGAGGGAGAAAGACAGGGCTCATTTCTGTTTGTCTTGACGCCTGATTCCCATGCCTGGAGCCCAACAGGGACATCTTTGTGTTACGCTTTTCCTGATCATGGTTTCTCTCTAAAATGCTAGCTATTAAACTGTGTGCTTAGCTTATTGATGAAATAACTGATGACAGTTAAAAGAACCACTGACCAACACCTGCTTGGCTTAGGCTATTGTTAAAATGAGAGGACCAGATTCTACACAATTTCCATCCCCTAGAGTCAGAAGAGCTCCCTTAGAAAACAGACATGCCCTAATTTGCCCTACCTAGTGGTTCAAATCTGTGCCAGTGAGTTACATCAAGGGGGATGAGCATGCAAAGCAAGTAGACATTGAGCCCATGTGGTAAATAAATGTTACACGCTCACAGTTAGCATGCTCAGCTTCTAAATGACACTGGCACTTGGAGCCAAGTGAGCACCTGTGCAATTATATGGGCACTGATAAAGGTATTTATGCTGTTGAACTATATGCTCTGCTAAATCTGAACTCACTTGCTCATACAGAGTTGTGTCCCAGAGCCCACCAGCGACACTTTATTTTCATAAGTAGCCACCTCTCCTTTGCATCATCGACAAATACCCCACCTTTCCTTTGCACAGCATCATCAACAAAGAGGTCTAAATGGTCGGCAATGCCATCAGGCAAAGACTAATGCTTACTTTCCTGCTTGCTTCTAAAGGGAGGGGAGTTACAGCAGTGGAAAAAGTGTGAGCTTTCACACCAAAAGGGGTGGGGCTCAGATGCCTGTCCCATCATGGTATGTGACCATGGACAAATCCAACCATCTCTAGGACTGTTTAAACAGTCACACAGGAAGAATGCAGTGCTTACATTACAGCCATTTTTCAGTAATTAATATGATAAAGGGAATAAAGCACAGATGTAGTATAAAGTCAGTCTTAAATATTATTAATTTATGTCAGTAAATATTAATCTCCTTTTCCTCTCCTGCCTTTTATTCCTCTTTTGTAAATGACAAAATACAATCTTATCAAAATTGCTACAAGAATCCCAATGAATATCAACTTGTAGGATACATCAAACAACATAAGATTAATCAATATGGCTTTATGTTTAAAACACATCATGAACTATGTAAGTACTGAAAAGTGTAAAGAAAGGAAACTGTACCTGCAGCCACCTGTGAGCATTGTAGGCGTGTTCGTGTGTTTGCTTTGGTCCTGTCCCAGATCATGGGGATTAAATTATTCTGCTTTTATCATTTTAATGCCAATGCCAACACATAATGGACACATTTATTTAAGTATAAAATGTCCACTTTTTAGTTAAGAAAAAACCCCCTGCTACTGCCCACAAAGTTGGCCTCTGTGTTTGAAACAAGACACTACTAGCTTTAGCTTCAGAAAGCAGACGAAAGGGGACAACTTTCTATGAACAAAAATCAAGGAAGGCTTTCAAACAGACATGACATTTGATCTTGGTCTCAAAAGATCAACAGAAATTTGTCAGTTGGAAAAGAAATCCCAGGCAGCAGGACTCGCATCCAGCAGAGCACCGAACAAGAGGAAAGTCCACCGGCCCCAGACGCCATCAGTCAAGGTGGTGGGATCCAGCTCTCCACATGCCAGAAACGCAGATCTTACCAGCTGACACCACCATTCAGGTAACATACAGAAGAGAAGCCTGAACACAACACTCATGCTCTAACAATGAGAATGCAGTGAAAAGGACGGGAAAACTGCAGCCTGGCAACTGCAAAGGGGATAGCAAGGCCTGAGGCTCCGGTCTTACTGCCCCTACCACCGTCCCTTAACACCACCATGAGAACGTTCTAAATGTGTGAGCATTCTGACTCTGTCTATTCCTCCTCCTTGTTCCATAGCAAGCTGTTGACAGAGGTAGTATCATTCCAATTATAGTTGAGAAAAAGAAGGCTTCAGTCATGTCTGCAACTGCATAGAGGAAGTGAGAGCGATTCTTTGAAGTCTAAATTCATATGACGTCACATGTACAATAAGCCACCAAAAATTAGCATGCAAAACAGACACTGCCAAGGGGTTTCTAGCTATCACTGCCATAGGAGGAATACTAAAATTATCCAAAGACCCACACTGACATACTCAAATGATTTCTGGCAAAGGTCCAAATCCAACAAAAGTGATCTTTTAAGAGTCACTGGATTACAGATAGAATAACTGTACATACATAGACTAAAATAAACCTTAGCCTACACCTTACAGTTTGTTTAAAAAAACCAAAAAACTAGTTCAGGAGGGAATCATGGACTCAACACAAAATCTACAACCATCCCAAAAATACTTTTAAAATCATTTCAGTTAGGTGTGGCTTATAGTACCGGAGGAATGCAAGCTCTAGGTCAGCCCGTCTCAAAAACTAAACAACAACACATTTTTAAAAAGATGTTTGCATCTGGGTTAAGTATAGTATAAGTGTAATGATGAGAGGACAGAGCGGACACTAGGCACTCACTGAGTATTATCTCACTTAAACCTTTAGGACTCCTGCACGTGGGACCAAATGAGCCAGAGCGCTTGGGTAGCTGCTTGGTCCCTGCTATCACCCACCAACTGAGGCCTGCTTTACCACTGCATTTGCCTTGTAGGTTTCCACTGAAAAGGGAATTATTGGCTGGGCAGTGGTGGCACACGCCTTTAATCCCAGCACTCAGGAGGCAAAGGCACAGATTTCAGTGAGTTCAAGGCTAACCTGGTCTATTGAGCTAGTTGTCAGACAGCTAGGGCTACCAGAGAAATCTTGTCTCAGAAAACCAAAAAAAAAAAAAAAAAAAAAAAAGAAAGAAAGAAAGGGGGGATTATTTGGCACATAAACCAAGATTTCTTTTTTCCTCCTTCTTATGCAAAATGGACTTTGTTTTTGAGGTAGGGTCTCCCTATGTTGGCTAGTTTCCAACCTGCTATGTAGCCCAGGCTGGCCTCCTATCTCTGCCTTCCTGGTGTTGTGATAACGGGCATCTGAGGGTGTGTGGACAGTGTGACTCTAGGCAGGAGTCGGTGTAACCAGGAGCCACATGTATTAACTTGGTTTTCTTTTTCCTCCTTGGATCAATGGCTGGGCAGAAGCCAGATGCTCATTTTTTACCTGGAAGTCAAGAGTGCGAGGTGAGCCCATACACTCGCTCTTCTTCATACCTCAGTTCACTGTGGCCAGCATGGACTAGGACCAATGAAGGCCCAAGACTCCAAATACAACCCTCCTGTCCACTGGCACGACAAGAATTTAGGATTAGAGGGTGTTCAAGAGATGGGTCAAAGCTAATCAAAAATGACTGCATGTCCCATGAACATTCTTACTGTCCCTTCAAGAAAGCATCATCATGGAAACTTGGTAAACCATTGGTCAACAGACTACCAGCTGCCCTCAGAGGAGGGGCAGGCAGCCTGAGGAGTTTCAGTACACATATCTCATCAACACTTGCCCCCACCTGCCTTCTGAAGCCATGCTAGCCAGGGCTTACAGAAACTGCTCATGTGCAAGACTCCTCCCTAGAGAGCACCACCTCTGCAGCCACTGGACCTGTACAGGTAGGGAAGGGTTAAAGCATGTCCTAGCCGTGGCTCTCTGTGGGATGGGGTTTATAGGAAGAGTGAGGGTACTGCCTTCTTCTCAGCCAGCATTTGCTTCCAATTACCGGGAGTGACCTCCTTCCCCCCCTCTCCTCAGCCCCCACCGTTTCTACCTTTTCCACACTATATTAAAAATATATCAAACCATTTCTTCCTCTTTAATACTTCCCTTAAGCTTTGTGCGCTCAGCTTCCTGGGCTCACTGACTTTCTTGGTTAATGAGGGAGCAGAGATGATTAGGCTCCTTGGGACACATCACTCAAGAGCAGAAGCAGGAGAGAACGCATCTAAGCACACAGACTGAACCAGTGAAGTTTTACGGTCTAACAGACTAAGACGAGGGCCTGCTGGACCCAACAAACACCCTTGCCATTGCTCTATCTGAAGATACAGTCTTCTTTTCTAAGTCTGCCGTCAGTAAAAATGAGAAGGACAAGCATGGTCCAGCAGAATAGCTGGGAAGCTCAACGGCAGGAGACACAGGTGGGGGGATGCAGTGAGCAGGGCAGGCTTCAGTTTTTCCTATCTGGGAATCTCTCTGGAGATCAATTTCACAGGAGCTCTAAAATGTTCGAGTGAATTTATCACTGGATGTAATAATCCCACCTCCTAGACTTGGTGCTATAGACAGACTTACACATGTGCACAGACATGTACAAGAGCGCCAGCACAGATGCCAGTAGGATGCAGTGTACCAGTGGGATGGTAAGAGGAGTTATTGCAGACTCATACTTTAGCAAACCACAGTCTAGCTACTGCTTCCACTCTGCACATGGAGCAGTCTTGTGTGTGGTACGTGTGTAGCTAGCTTTCTAAAGGTAAGAATATCCAGGTTTCAGGCTATAAAGAAATAAAAATAAAGACGTGGCTCTTTCTGACCCTATGCAAAATGTCCAGAACTAGACAAATCACATGTTCCAAGCCAGACTTAGGGAGGAGACTTAGAGAATTTCTGGAAGCACAGATAGGATGACAAAGAGGGGATCACTCTCTGTCAGCATCACTGCGAGAAGATACAGTGAAGCCCAAGGTTTCAATGACATGGCCATGATGACAATGTCAGGGAATGATGAACCTACCAAATAGTCTACCTTAAGTCTATTGCAGGGGTGGGGTGGGGAGACGAAGGGAGGGGAGGAGGAGGGAGAGTGTGTGTGTTGGGGGAACCACACAAAGCTCTAAATATCCTTACAAATACCAACAACAGATAAGGGTTTTAGATAGCATCTAAAACAAAAATTAGAAATTATGACAAATAACAAGGCAGATACAAAAAGAAACAACTTTTTAAAAGTTCAGAGTGGTTCTGGAAGACGGAGCTTCAAGTTGGGCAGCACTGGGAAGAAAAGGGCCAAGTAACTTCACTACAAACCACACAGATTCACTCAACTTCTAGACGAAATTGAACAATTGGTTTTTTGAGACAGGGCCTTCCACTATAGCTAAGGGTATCTATGAGCACACCATATAGTCCAGGAGGCTTTGAACCTGCATCAGTTCTTCTGCCTCAGTCTCGTCAGAATTACTTAACTTTCATTCTCGTGGGATGGCCCTCATGAGCCCCATTCACCGACACTCATACTCTGGGCAATCCCCTCACAAGCTGAAGTGGCCGGCCCACCTGTGTCAACAAGAGAACCAAAGTGAACACTCAAACTACACCACACCCGACCAAAGCTTGCTGACCTTAGAGCTGGCAAGGGTTCCTCAGGTCTGACTCGAAGGTCACATATAGAAGAAAAAAAGGAGACAAGTTGTATTCCATCTAAAGTAGACATGTTTATATATAATATATAATAAACAATTACACTGCTGCGATGCCTCAGGGGTTAAGAGCACTGCTGCTCTTGTAGATGATCTGAGTTTGGTTCCCAGCACCCACAAGGCAGCCAACACAACAACTCCAGTTCTGGAGGGTCAGACAGGCACATGCATGCATAGGCATACATGCAGACAAAAGTCACATATGCATTACAAACAAAACCCAAGCCAAACCAAACCACAAAAAACAAAACCCCAACAGAACCCCTTTTTTGTAGCTCCATCTGTCCTGCAACTTACTATGTAGAAGAGGCTGGCTAATTCACAGAAGTCTCTCTGCCTCTGCCTCTTCAGTGTAGGGATTAAAGGCATGCACCCACAACTCCTCAATAAATAAATCTTTAAAAATTTTCACTGTTCAAAAGGGAAGAAGGCAATCCACAGAATGGAAAAATATTTATAAATAAAAACTTTAGTAAGGAATTAGTATGCAAAATAAGGAGAGAATGTAAATGTAAGAATAAAGCAAACCTGATTTTAAAGTGAGCAAAGGGAAGGAGGGGAAGAGACACATGACAGCTAGCACACTCATGAAAAGATGCTCAGCATCCTAACTTACCAGGGAAACCAAAATCAAAAGTATAAGATGCCAATTTATACCCATTAGGATGGTTACAATTACAAGACAAAGTCACAAGCTGCTGGGGATAAAGGAGTGCAAGGAACCTATGCATTGCGACCACGACCCCACTGTCGGAACAGGAACCAGCAAGGTAGCTATGAAAACAGGATAGTAGGGCCTCAAAATGACACTGCCTTTCTCCTTCAAGAAAATGCCAAGTGGCAGGTTTCTCTAGGGCTAAGGAGGGTCCTGAGGTCTAGGGAGAGCCCCAGACAGCTTCTACAAGGGTACAGCACTGACGTCAAGACTGAGGAGGGACAGTGACCTTGTCTGTTCCCTGAGCACACCCATTGCTGTGTGTCCCATCAAAGGTGAGGTTTGGTTGTCCTGTTCCTGCAGAGAAATAGACCAATGCTTTCCAAAGTGCCAGCTCAAGGCATCTGTCACACTGGGGAGCCCATGGCTGCTCCAATCATGATAACTGTCAGGGAGGCGAAACTGGCTCCTTAGGACCATTGTCTTGGCTTCCTTTTACCACACGTGGGACCATGTTGGAAACAATAGTATTCAGCAGAGCCCACAGCGTCCCTGTTAGGTGCTAGGGTACATAGTCTCTGTGGTACTATGATGGCCAGTAATAAAGGCTGCTATACTTCTATAGATACACCATCCTAAACACACCTGATCTCATCAAATGACTGCTATGCCACAGCCGGTGGTTGGTCTGTCCCTAGTACAAATATTTCAAAGGCCATCTCCAATTCCACCTCTGACATCAATAGTTACATGACCCCTGACCTCTGGAAAGAGAAAGTATTAAGTGTTTCTGTCAGATTACCTCATAAAAGTCTCTCACCAGAGCATCCTGGCTCTGACTGTGGCCATCAGCTAGTGTTTTTATGTAAGAAAAAAATTAATCCTGAGGAAAAAAGCCATAAGTATCACATGATCCAGTAATTCCATTTCTAGGTAAGGACCCGTGCTCTTCCACATCTATCTGCAGTAGGCAGAACCCACATGTCAATCAACCACGTAGACCAACCCACTGTGACACCTGTTATTTATAAGGATGAACCTTGAAGGCGTACTGTTGAATGAACAGGCCATGCAAACACTGGAGAAATTCTGCCAGTATCTAGAGTGGTCAAACTAGCAAGACAGAAAGCAGAACAGACGTTCTAAAGGGCAGGGGTGGAGACTGAGGAAAACTATTTGGTGACACCTTCCAATTTTATGGAATAAAAAAACTATGGCTACAGATGATGTGATGCTGCACAGAGTGGATGTCTTAACTATATACTCAGGAATGGTTAAAATACCAAATTTTATGTTGTTTAGACGTAAGAAATTAAATTAATTTTATGTTATGTCTATTTACAACAGTGAGAATGAACTAAATACAAGTGAGAACGTGTACCTCCCATGCTAGGTCATGGAAGCTCCTGCGGCTTCACCTTACTCTCTGCTGAACCATCTTCTGAGGAAGCCAACTCTAGTAGTAAGCTGAACAGAAAGAAAGCCCCGTGGAAAAGTCCAGGTGATGAGATGCCGGGGCCTCTTGCCCACAGCAATAGGAAGCAAAAACTCCACCCCTGAGAGAGCGAGCCATCCAGAAATGGACACAGAAACAGAAATGGACCTCACAGCCCCAGGGAAGCAGCAGCTGGCTGTAGCCTTCTGGCTGCATACTCCTGACTGGGTCACAGGAGAAGCCAAGCCAGAACCATGTGGCTGAGTTGTTCCTCAACTCCCCACCCACAGAATCTAGACAACAAATGTTTCTTATTTTAGATGAACTTGGAAAGGAGAGGAAGCAGCTTTAAAGCACTGTCATACTGCAGCAGCCTGCTACCCTTTGGGGTACAGTTTAGGGAATGGTAATGGTACTGGCTAAAGCTGTAGGCAGGAGGCTGGCTCTCAGCAGTTTTGGACTTAGCAACCTCACAAGTGTGTGCTGTTTGGTCAGTTTTTAACATACATTTATGCTACCTTTTTGTTTCTTTTGGTGCTGGAGGCGGAACCCAAAGCCTCACACATGCTTTTCCCACTCAGCACGGCCCCAGCATCCCCAACTGCATGTTTCACAGTACAGTGCTACAGCTGTGTTTATCACACAACAGCATCTAGCTGGTTGGCTCCTGTGGCATAGGGTGGGGCTGGGTATGTTTGTAATATTTATGAAAGGAAGTATGACATCAAGCTAGTGCCAAATATAGAATGTACATTTTTTTGGTACTGAAACAACTTTGCCTGTGAGCACAGCGGAGTCACATCAGGGCAGTCCTGGTGCCAAAGGCTGGGCCTGGGAGGAGCACAGCACAGCTCTTCCACATGTTGGCAGCCCAAGCTCTGCTTTCATACTAAGTCCAATCCAGGAACTCACGAGGCTAAGGACTTTTATTGTCTTTTAATCTCTTCGGTTGTGCTTACTGGAGTTCAGTTATGTGGATGTGTGAGGCACACACAAAAAGCAGAGAAGCAGCTGGTGCCACAACTGGGCTGGCTGTGCTTTGAGGTACAGTACCAGAGAAAGCCCTAGCTCCTGTTCAAAGCCAGCAGGCAGACTGATTGCTCTGCTTAAAGAACCTAATGTCATCTTCATAAAGAAGAAAATTGATTTTTAAAAAGTCATGGTGGCAGTTCTAAAGTCAGCCTAAGTGCTTACCAACAAATGAATAGATAAATGTGATAGAAAGTTTTATTCATAAAGAACAACAGGATGGTTAGGTTTAATCACACACATGCACACACACGCACATACTTACGTATGTTCTCACACACTCAGATACACACTCATATACACACTCTTTAACCACACACACACACACACACGCACGTGCACATACTTACATATATTCTCACACACTCAGACACACACTCACTCAGATACACACTCACTCGAGACAGGAAAAAGATAAAGGAGTAGAATTAAGGAGGAGGATAAGAGAGAGCAGTGTATGAGTTGGGGGAATCAATATGTGGGAAATGACACACATGAATAAAGATGATACATATAAATTAAAATGTCACAATGAACACCATTATTTTGTATGTTAACTAAAAACAGTTTAAAAAGAACACAATTATGCCATTTTCAGCAAAAACAAAAATGATAAAACTATAGATAACTGTACTAAATAAAATAAGCCAGGCTCAGATAAATATGTGGTTTTTTTTTTCCTCTCTCTCATATTTAAAACGAGGATTTTCAGAAGAAGTAGAAGGGAGAGAAGCTCTTGGGAAGAGAAAGGGACCAGGGAACACAGAGCAGGAAAGGGTGACAGATATCAGTACGATGGACACACATGATGTAAATGTATGAGTGTGTCATAGTGAAATCTGTATGGTGACTACATTAATGAGAAAAAAATAAGTGGTGGTAGGTAGGTTAGGGATGTAGCTTAGTGGCAGAGAACTCGCTCGCCTGGCATGCATAGACCCTGGTTCAATCTGCCTCAACCCCAGTAACAGATGTAAAGCCAGGCACAATAACACACCCATAACCCTAGCACGTAGGAAGCAAGCCCAGACAATGCTGTGAGACCCTGTCTCAGGCAAAAATGAGAGAAGGCTGGGGGTTGGGAGAGGGGGACATTGGGAGAGGGAGAGGAAGAGGGAGAGGAAGAGAGACCAAGAGGGAAGGAGGGACACACACACACATACACACATTGAGAGAGAGAGAGAGAGAGAGAGAGAGAGAGAGAGAGAGAGAGAGAGAGAGAGAGAGACAGAGGCAGAAGCAGAAGCAGAGAGGCAGAGGAGGGATTGTGCCTTCTTGTGGTATGAAGGAGAAACATTGGGTAGGAAGCCGTTTAGATTCGAGTCTAGGTCATGTCTGTGAACGTACATGTTTGAACTCATTCAGCATCCACAATTAATGAAGATTATATGTGAGTCACTTCATTTAGGGATAAGGGTAGAAATGTGTGTGTGTGTGTGTGTGTGTGTGTGTGTGTGAGAGAGAGAGAGAGAGAGAGAGAGAGAGAGAGAGAGAGAATCTCAGAGTAGGTAGCAGTAAAGCATAGAAATCTAATTATGGTATGGCAGAAATGCTACAGTTGCAGGTAAGTAGATTGCCCCCGCCTATGAGGATAATGGAAGACAGAGAGTAAGCATGAGAACTGGGTTGCTCCATCTGAAGAGAGGAAATCTGGACAACTGCTGGCTCCTGCCTTATCATTCTGCAGGCATGAGAATGCGCACCAGCTCCTCAGTTCCTCTGAGCCACACCCCCTGACACCTGTAACCCTGCAGACAGATGGCATGGGCTGTTAGCCCTGTCTCCTCAGCACGTACTCAATACAGAAGTGGTGCCCTAAGTGTAGCATGCTCATTTTCTCCTAACAACAACTGTGAAAAGGATACATTTACCTAGATCTTAGAGATAAGAATATTAGCTTCAAAAAGTATCCTGGTGAAAGAGTGGCTAAAAAAGAGGAATCCAAATTGGTTTATCTCTAAAATACATGGCCTCAAGCATTAGGTCATGAAGTTTTAATGTGAGACTTCAGGATTTCAAAATAAGAGATTCTGAAATTACTCAAGCCAGGCTATGGTGCTAAAAATGATATACTTATTTACCCCATTTTTTTTCTTAAGGATATGCTTCAGAGTAATATTCTGTCTCTCTTGGTGTGTGTGTGTGTGTGTGTGTGTGTATGTTTTGTGTGCATGTGTATGTGTGTGTGCTGTTAAGAGGCACTAAACATCAGAATCTTGACAGAGGGTGCAGCCTTTCCAGATGAAAGGTCAGAATTTAGAGAAAGGAAGACATCAAGAAAAAGGGTACCATGGGCTGAGGGTCACTGGATTTGGGGAACATCATACAGAGAAGCCAGGGCAGGGAGAGGGCAGGGGAAGTTGGCACACTGATGAAGGTGAGTGCTTGGCTGAGGAAGAAAGAAGGGGGGCACAGTGCCTATGTGATGAATGGGGAGACGGTGGTCACACTGAGGAGTCTGCTCCAAGCAGCTGCCTTCAGCTCAGAGCCTGGCAGGCAACTCTGCTGGTAAAAGACCTGAGGGTTAAAAAAGGGAGCTCAGCCAGGCGGAACAGGAAAGGGAGGCAATAGAAAACAATGGCCTCACAGGTCTGAGAGGAGGAGCTGGCAGGCCTTAGGAGAGTGATGACAGGAAGTACCTGGAATGGACCTCTCCAGGCTTTAAACACTTGCCAAGCTAACCTAGTAACTCTACACTGCTCAGTGACTCAGCAGGGAGATTAGTCTGAACATCAGCAGCATAAATAAACAGGCTGCTTTACAGGGCTGTGAGCTACAAGAACTGAGAACCCTGAGTGGGCGGGGCTTTAATGCTAAAAGAATAGTCACAGATAGGCTCTCCTTAGAACCCTTAGGACCTCCATCACTTTTCCATGGCAAAGTTTGGCTTCTATTTTGTCTGATGCTTTGCCCCACGTCAGGAAGTCCCAGGCAGATCTGAGCTTGGCTCCCAGGTCTTCCCAAGTCCTACTCCAGGGTTCTCTGGGCACACATAAAATACAACCCTTCCCTTCACAAGCTTACATCTCAGGAATGGAAAACCAAGGTAACTCTGCAAGGGAACGTATGCTGAACCCCACATGAGTGGAATCCAGGGCCAGCAGCACAGCTTGGAATGGCTGAAGCCTGGGCAGAGAAAGGGATAGCTCAGCAGGAGAGCAGAGGCAGAGAACAGGGTGAACTGCACCTGGCCTCTTGGACCTACTCCATCCCTGTCCCCAGCACAGTTGCGGCTACCAGTCAACACACATCTACTGCTGGCATCGAGCTAGAGGAGAAGGAGCCAGGGCCAGCACAGTTAGAGTTCCTTGCTGGGAGTCATCAGGGAGGGGAGTGATAGATATAGTTCAGTGATGTCTATCACTATCTCAAGTGCAAGAGCCCAGTCTGCCCAAGAAATGCAGGACCTCCGGGTCTCCAGACCTGACCATGCTCCTCCATTCTAGAAGAAAAGGCTCTGCTTCTCCTACAGCAGGTGGTAAGAACAGGACAGCTGAAAGGGAGGGTGGGGCACTCAAGGGGCTATTTGTCAGCAGGAGAGTAGCGAACTGGTAAAGCCAAGTAGGTGTGTTTAGCCCTGAGCCCTCCCCAAATACCTCTAAGCTCTTCTATGTATACTATGCACATATCATAAAGAAATATGCAACGGGGGGCCATACAGAGTCGGCAGAGTGCTGAGACAGCATGCCTGGCAGCTGCTGAGACAAAACTTCAAAGCTCTGGCTTCTTTGGAAAGCTATCAGGCAGGACCCCACCCATTCCCCTACTAGCCACAGCTTCCCTGGGAGCCAGTGTGAGGAACCACTTCCGCAGGTTTGGCTGCGTTCCCCAGGGCTGGAGCTTTAGAAGCCATGTCACGACTGCCAGCCAGGCAGGTGGGGAACGGGGTGAGGCAGTGGGGTGGACAGGAAGCAAGATCTCCCCCAGCATCTAGCCATGGACTGCTCAGAAAACAAAGTGCTAACACTTTGAAAGTTCTTCCTGTCAGGTGGTCCAGCTCCAGACTGGTTAGCCACTAGTAACCCTGAAGCTCTGCCTTTTGAGATTTCCAAGGCTTTAGAAAATTCGCCCCTCCCAGGACCACAAATTAGTTCAAGAGCAGCATCTGCGGTAAATGGCCAGATCCAAACAAGAGAGGCTCAAGTCTACATAAGATCCTCAGAGGATAAGCAAGAATATGCCTTTCTTTGAATTTCATTTCTTTTTATTTTTCTGACTAGTTTGGGGCTTTTATTAGTCTCTGGGGTCTGTGTTACTCTAAATGGGAGCCACAAGCTACATGTGTCTTTTGAGCTTTGACTTAAGGCTAATGAGACTAAGAAATAAAACTTACTAAATTTTTTTTTTTGAAATAAGGTTTTATATAGCGCAGGTGAGCCTTGATCTAGCCATTTAGTGGAGGGTGACCTTGAACTTAAATTTAAGTACCCAAGTAAAGCTTGTGACTACCATACTGGGCAATGCTGGCCTCCCTAAGGGACCCTCTGAGCTTCACTGAACACTATTTGGGGGGTGGGAGGGAAGGCTCTATTCAGAGACAAAGATACAAAGCATTGGTTGGCTCCATTCTTCCAAATCTTTCAGGAGACTGCGGGCAGCGGGGTGAGCATGCAGACTACCACTACACATGGGAGAGCACAATGCTGTGGGTTAGGAGCAGAGCTAGGGGCTCAGTGGTCAAGGACACATGTGGCTCTTTCAGAAGACCCAAGTTTAGATCTCAGCAACTACATCAGGCAGCTTGTAAGAGCCTGTGATTGAGTTCTAAGAGATCCAAGTCCCTCAGCCGATAACCATACACATGCATGTAGTCATTAGAATGTACATACCATATACACAAATAAAAATAAAGTCTTTTTTTAAAAAAAGGGCAGAGGTGTGGTGACCTGACAATATGCATTCCCTCCACATCACTCACATAGGGGAGGCCATAGGGGAGGCCATAAAGCATATGTAGGGAAGGACCAAGGAGAAAGGAGCACCTACAGTCAGAGGCACACATTCAGCAGATGCTACAGGTTCTTGCCACGAGGCTGGGAATGAAGGGTGTGCACAGCTGGCAGGCCAATCAAGCATCTGCTAGAAATGGCTTCTGAGAGTCCTGCTGGTTCTACTGAATGGGAGATGGTGACAGGAGCAAGGAGCCTGTGCATTCCACCTCCACACTCAGCTCCATCCTCCCACTGCAGAAGGCCTCGTGCTTGCTGGGTACTTCTATTTTAGATAACCAGGAGGAATCAAATAAGGACCAAAGGAAAGGGCCTATCGTGGTAGCTCATACCTGTAATCCTAGCACTAGGGAGTCTGAGGCAGGAGGATTATTGGGAGTGTTAGACCAGTCTCATCTCAAACAAAAATAAAATACAAAGAAGACCAGATCCAGTGAGTTGAGATGTGGGGTCTGGGAGAGTGTTTCCTAAGCTCAGGGAATCAACCAGAAATTTTTATCCTCCTGTGTTCAATTCACTAAAAAGATGGGCTCTGGTACAATTTACTAAAGGGCCAACCTGTGGGAACTGCACATTTGCAAGCCATCTACTCAGTGTGGAGGGAACCAGACCTTCCTTCCAACCATCTGTCTTCAGAGGAGCCCAGAGGACAGAAGATGAGAGACCTGTGAGGTTTGCTTGGGTGGTCAGGTAGAGTCCAGGGAGGCTGAGGAGCTCTGCCCTAAGAGGCGCTGGGCTAGGACAGAAAGGTGACTCACCCTTCAGGGAAATGGTGACAGAAAGAGGAACTCAAGAGTGACACAGGTGACATGAAGATGCAAAACACTGAGGGATGACTAGAAGTTCTCAGTTCTACTCAGGCACAGGAATGTGCTCTTTATGACTCTAAAAACTAAAATCAGCATCAATTTCATTCAGATAGCTAACATCTTACAAAGTGAAGTTACATGAGCTAGGAGTATGTGTCTGTGTGTGCTCACCCTGTGAGACCGGAGAGCCTTTTACCTTCCCCACTCTGGGTGCAAACTGGGACAGCTCAGGGCGGGCGGTGGCAGCACGGCAGTATGTATTTTCCATCTGACGTGCGGATGAGAAGGACCTAGTTCTTCTTCCTCAGCGACCACAGGCCCCAGGTTCCCAAGCAGCCTGTGCTCTGGCTCGATGCCCAGCCAGCTGTGAGCGACACGTTTCTTCTGTTTACCAACTGTTGCTCTCATGGTAAGGAACTGACCCTGTGACACGCTGAGCTGCCTGGGTGGACACTGTCCCTGAGGAGGTTATATTGTCGTGGCTGAGTGGGCACAGAAGTGGGCAGCTTCAGAGAAATATGCACAACTTTGCTAGTCCTATGCTGGGGAAGCCTCAGGCCTGGGGGATGTCGGTGTGGTGTGGAGTTCTCAGGGGATGAAGGTCAGGTAAAGTTTGTTTTATAAGAAAGAAGAAAAGAGAAATAAGTAGTGAAAATCACTTCTGTAGAGCTCCAACATAAAAGCTGTTTTGTTAGCCTGCCCCCCACGCCACCCCCAAAGTGGTTTCTTTCTGTGATTGTGCTCCTTGGCTGAAGATTGTTGTTTATATAACAGGATGAAGGACAAAATTATAAGCTCCAAACTCCTCCAGAGAAAGGCTGTCCCAAAGCTCAACCCCCAGGATAAATGGAGAATGGAGTGTTTATTGGCTGAGCACTGAGCTGCAGTGGGAATGTCAGCATTCAGAGGATGGCAGAGAGGAAGGGTGCTGTGCAGTCTCTGCCCGTCAACAGAGTTCAGCAAGGGCAGTTTCTTCTCTGCCCACCCCCAAGACGGCCTATCCTCTGAAAGACTGCCTCTGGGCAGTCTAGCTCAGGTGCTCTACGGGGCAGAGGGTGTGCTATCTTGACCAGCACAGGGACGAGTGCTGCAGCAGCATCTTATCTTGGGCAATCCGATTTTAAGTCAGTCTCCTGGGGTCAGTCTGCCTGAATCGTCCCCCACCGGGCCCCCCAACTCAGAGTTATCAAGAAGCTATACCTAAACCAGGCATTCTACTATGCTGGCTACTTTCATACACAATTCCATTTAGTCTTTAACAACTAACAAGGTAGGTATTATTATGCACATTTTAAAAAGATAGATAGGGGGCTGGAGAGATGGCTCAGCGGTTAAGAGCACAGACTGCTCTTCCAAAGGTCCTGAGTTCAAATCCCAGCAACCACATGGTGGCTCACAACCACCCGTAATGAGATCTTACGCCCTCTTCTGGTTTGTCTGAAGACAGCTACAGTGTACTTATGTGTAATAATAAACCTTTGGGCCGAAGCAAGAAGGGACTTGAGAGCAAGCGAAGTTGACTGGAGCGAGTGAACTTGACCGGAGCAAGTAGAGAGAGGTCCTAAAAATTCAATTCCCAACAACCACATGAAGGCTCACAACCATCTGTACAGTTACAGTGTACTCACACATATAAAATAAATAAATAAATAAATCTTTTTTAAAAAAAAAGATAGATAGGGCTGGGGATATAGCTCAGTGAGAGAGTGCTTGTTTAGCAATGCATAGGCTGTAGGCTTAATCTCTATTAACTATCACACACACACACGTCTGGAGTAGTTGAAGGTATAGTTAACTATAACTTGTCCAAGCTCGCTTGAGAAAAGCAAGGTCTGTCATACCCTAGGTTCTTTCCCTTTCTGTTGTCATACACCTTCCCTGCAGAGATTTCAGTCCCATTTCCTTTAAGTTGGCAGCTTTGGTTTCTAAACAGCTTCTGTGGAACATAGACCTCTCTTTTAAATCTTTGCATAGATTTGTCATGTTGTTGTTTTATAAAGTGTTCTAAAAAGCACACAATTTTGTATTTCCCATTTTACATGTACTTACTTAATACGTAATAATGTTAAGTACATTCACATTATTCTACATTAGATCCTAAAATATTTTCATTTTGCAGGGCTGAAATTCTGTATCTACTAAACACTGACAGACTGACGCTTCCTCTCCTCTTGCCCAGCCCTTGGCAACCTCATACATTCTATCTCTATGGCCCTGGGTGCTTTAGAGAGTGCGTATGTTTGTTCCTTTGTGATGGGCTCATCTCAGTGCACTAGCTAAAGGTTCTGTCGTTCTGTAGCGATAATGTGTGAAAGGACTGAAGTCTGGCCCGCTCTTCATTGTCTTTTCAATTGCCTGTGCCATAAAGTGCAGTTACCTGCACATGCTGTCTGGCATGGCTCTCTAACTGTTTCATGTGTATACAACTCCTTTTCATACCAGATGTTAACTTCTTGGTGATCAAACACCAGGGATTACATATCTTTTAATCCCTACCTACCTGCAAACTCTCTACTGAGTACAAGGAACCACACAGACACAGTCTGGAGATCAGAGGCTACTCTGTGTTACTTGATGCTCCAGCCCGGCATGTAGCGTAATGCCTGACATAGGAAATGCGCAGGAAATATGAACACACCAAATGCTGCTGACCAAGGACCAAGAATGAAAAGATGTTAAGTCAGAGACCTGACTCTCTGCACTATTCCCCCAGCACTATTTGGGGGAAGTAATTTAAACAAATGGAGAAAAGTTATTAGCTAAACTGGAATCAGAATCTTTGAAAAATTTATTCTAAATGTTACACACAGTAGAATACCAGGCTCTTTCTGACTGGTTATTGAAGAAGAGGACAGAGGGAAGGAGTAAGAGAGACTGTCTGGAATTGTCAGGACTCCCATTCTCTGGTGGAATGCCAAGCTTGGAGAGGGAAGTGCTTACCTGGATGGAGTTAGAGCTGACTGAGCATCTCATGCCCAAAATATCTTGTCCCATTACAAGTACGAATAAACTCTGCTTGTATTCTGTCAATTCTCCTAACTTTAACATCGAGGAACGGACAAATCCCTAGGATCTGTGTGTGTGTGTGTGTGTGTGTGTGTGTGTGTGCATGTGTGTGAAAAAGCCAGAATGGATAAAAATAATTCAATGACAAATGCTGGAAAAACACACAAAGGGGCAGAAGCCAGACATTCGTGGGATTCCCTGACAGCTCGACCCACAAGGAAGGGCTGGTCTGGAAAAAACAGGGCCTCAGGTTCCTGCCAAGCTGTCTGAGGCCCTGTCCTTCCCAAATCACTCTAAGCAGCAGCCAAGGCTTTATAAGTAACCCTTCCAGGTCTCATAATAGGACTCAGGAAGAGAAAAAAACCCTGAGCCCACCAGGCGCTCCTCACCTAGAAAGTCTCCCTGGCGATGCGGTCCAGCTCCATGGAAGGAGAGAGGAGAGAGACTTGCACACCTGCTCTCAGCCTCAAATGGTTCCCTCTGTGCCCAGAAAACAGACAACGGGAAACCCAACCTTGCTCACTATCTGGGGAAAATCCAAAATAGCCAGGTACTAACATCTAGAGACCAGAGACAAGTCCTGAGGGAAAAGGTCATAACATGTGGTACCTGCATCCTGGAGTCCTGCTGGGTAACTCCACACTGGCCTTGCCTGAGGCATGCCGCAGGCTTTACACATGTGACTGCATTTGGCCCTAACAAGTCTCTCTTCTGGAGAATGGCCTGCAATTAATCTCACTTATTACCTCCGAAAAGTAACAACAGATGAATGGCGGGCCAAGTCCAACCCCAGAGTGTCTAGGGAACTGCAAGCTGCATGGCCAGGTCTCAGACTGTCTGGGCAAGCTGTGGCTCTCTGCCTCACTCTCCCACAACAAAGCCTGAGCAGGGACTCCAGACAGACCAAAGGAACCAGGGGATTTGAGGCGCTGGACTGAGCTCACACTGACCCAATGGGAGACGACAGCCCTGAGGCTACACTTGGAGCAGTTTCCAACAGCAAGGGAAGAATAAGGTTGTCTGGAGAAAACTTGTGCGATCCATAAAACAGAGAACAATAGCAACAGGGGGAAATGAGGAGTAACATTATCTTCGAGTCTTCGTGAGTCACTGGTTATTCATTCCTGTGGCTACCCAGTCTCTGAGTTCTCCCACATGCTGACGAAAGTACAGCCAGCACGGGGAGTCTCTTTACATCTTAGCTTTGCTGGGCAGCCTAGTTGACTGAATTAGCAGCCGAGTCTGGAATCTACTGCTGCCATCACAGAAACTAGTGAGAGTACCTTTCATTTACTTAGCCTCCACTTCCAAGGAGATCAAAGGCAATCCAAAAGCTCTCAAAACAGACCAGTTTATAGGTAAGTATGCTTATCCTATAAAAGATTAAATAAATAGCTTAGGGTCTCTTAGTGTCAAAAGCAGTAATAAAACTCACATCTCTAAGCTACAACTCCCATCTTCATTAAGCTTAGTCACTTCTTACTACAAAGGAGGAACAAAAGATTAAGTCAATATCCAAAAATACCCTCTTCACAGGGACTTACCACATAAAAATGGAAATCAGGCCTCGGGACTCAGCAGAATGGCCTCTGGCTGGGACCACAGCACAGCCCAAACTGGGACCTCAGAATTCACTTAGCACTGTTCTTGGGTGGCTGCTCCCAGAGTTCCACAAGGAACTGGAATACTCAAGTTGAGTCCCTAGCCATCCTAGCACCCAGAAGTTACCTGGAGCCACAGAAGACTTCCCAAGGCTCCTTAGACTGCACTGGAGCCCGGCAACGGGCTTTATGTTTAAATAGAAGCATGAGAGCTGTTGTAGACAATTATGTCAAGGTGGAAAGCTCAGGGAACTACACGGGGACTGCATCCTGGCTGCAGAGGCACCAGGTCACTGCAGGGCTCAGTGTCTGGCTGGGAGAAGGGCAAAGGAAATTAGGTCTTGGCTCTGACCTTGACATATCCTATCATCTTTCCTCTTATTTCTAACAGGTGCTACCAAGAGAAACGTCTTTAGCTAGCCGGAACTTTTAATAAAGTCACCCCTACCAAATATTCGAAGTGCTACAAATTGTGTTTCAACTGTGTACTCTGACATCTTGTTTCTAGGTAAGAAAGTACCTGTTGCTGTCATCCACATTGACCAGCACAGATTGTGGCACAAATGTGTTCCACAGGACTGCTGGCTCTGCTGTAGTGTGAAAATAGGGTATGTGCAAACATTTGCAAGGTGAATAAAGCTGTTAAGTATAAACAGCTTCCTTTTTATGACTTCTGTCTCAGGAATGTGGTTACTCTGTAGATTGTACAAAAGACAACAGACTTTTCCTGTGGGGGAGAACTTTGTGGAAAGCGCCCAGTCTTAAAAGTGCTGCAGCCTTGTTTGTCCCCAACTCTCCTGAGTTGGTTCTTCGGATCCCAACCACAATGACTATGGGAATAAGAGACACCACTCCAGGGCATGACATAATGTGCTTAGGTTTATGTCACTTCCGGGGCATGGTTTCTGGTTCCAAAATTAGCTCCTTAAACACTAATTCTGATACCAACAGCAACTTCAACAGTTAGGTAGTTTCTCCCTCCCCATGTCTTTCACCTGCCTTTTCAAGCTTCCAGCAAGTAGCACAGAAGAGAAGGCAGCTGGGACCACTGGCATGGAGCTACACTCACACACTGGGCCACCTGAGAGCTTCATTTCAAGGGAGAGGATCCCTGAGGTCAGAAGGCTTCACTCACTCTGATAATCACACTTTCACTGCCCATCTGCCCGAGGGGCTGCAGCTGCATACTCTACACTCATACAGACAACAGCCCTTCCAACAGGGCTAAGAAAGGGATCATCCATACAATTTTTCATGGTGCCAGTATTGTTCTTTAAAAACTTTTTAGATAGGTGTGGTGGCACATGCTTTTAATCCCACCACCTAGGAGGCAGAGGCAGAGGCAGGCAGATCTGAATTCTAGGCCAGTCTAAGACAAGACTACTTCAAGTTAGATGGTAGGGAAGTGGGGATGAATTGGGGGTGGGGATAAATATGAAAAAAAGCCAATAAATTGGGAGTAAACACAAAACAAAGTAACAAAACCACTCCACCTATTATTGTGTGTGTCTGTGTGCACGCCATGGCAGCCATGCTGAGCTCAGGGGACAGCAGTCAGGAATGGCTTTCCTCCTTCCCTCACCCACAGTGGCCTGTGGACTGAGATCAGGTGCTTAGGCTTGTGAGGCAAGCACAGGCCCCAAGCATTTTGGTCAGGCTGAGGCTTTAGTACAAGATCCCTTCATTGCCTTTTAGGACACTGCCATACTTGAAAACTGAGAACCAGGTATTTTGTATTTGGGAACCTATTTTGTATTCCCCTACACCCCTCCCCGCTTCATAGACCAAGCCTTGATTTTTATTTCTTAAAAAAGCTACATATTTATTTTGCTTTCTGACTCTGTGCTGTGCCTTCAACACTTTCACAATGATTTTCTGCTCCTCAATAAGGAAAGCCTGCTGGATCCTGTCACGGACACACTTGGCATACACGGAACCACCACAGGCCCTGCTGACGTGCTTCTTAGTCTTAATCTCCTAAGGACTTTGGGTCTCATAGCCCGAGCCCTCTCAGTCAGCCTGGGCACACCGCATGTGGACGTAGGTCCTTTCTCAACCTTCTGGTGTAAAAAAAGAATCCTGTTGCCAGGGTTTGAAGACAGCCTAGTTTTGTTAGAAACTGTACTGCAGGAAGCCTATGTCAAACACTGGACCACTCTGAGCGCCTCTCCAAGCATTGCCTCCGGAAGAGGGAAAAAAACCACGTTTGTTGTTGTTGTTTAAAATTTTTCCCCATACAGGGATTGTTAAAATATAGAAAGAGACCATTATTCAACACAGTGCTTTCTTTCTCAATTCAGACCTTGCTTTATGTCTAGAATCATTTGGCTTTTATGCACTTTTTTCAAGTACACAAAAGAAATAAATACCTCCCCACTTCTCACATCAATGTATTGGAGGAAGCTGTAGGCAATTATGTAAAGTGGTTTTGAAAACATAAGAAACACCCTTCCAAAGCAGAGACCAAAGTACCCAAAGCACAGTGCCGTGTAAAAAAAGAGCTGGAGGCAAGCATGAAGGTAAAACTCAGCCATCTACCACAAGGGAGGAGAGACACAGCAATTCTCCCAACTACCAAAAATTTCCTTCACATGAAAATAACCTTACAAATTAAACCAGGCCTTGTGCTCAGTGCGAGATAGAGTCTGTGAATAGGCAGAGAAAAGGCAGCTGGCTTGCCAGACTCCACTCAGAACTCTCTGTGGCAGCATCACACTCAGGATACGGCATAGGCAGGTCAGTCCTGTGTACCCCAAATGCTAGCCCCGGGCCTTCACTCACTCACCTGCTTCCAGGGGGGCTGGAGTGGGTCTCAGAAGCGTGGAGGTCTGGCTGTATAGACCATGTTGGGCCACTAGGACTGATGACAGGCCGAAGGGTAGGGGGGGTGGATGCACTGCTTCTGTTTATGACACTGCTGGCCAAATTCAGGTTTGTCACCTAGAAATGAGGGGAGGGAAAGAACTTGATTTCACAAAGTTTTAGAAAAGTATCATGAGAAGCATGTGGGAGCAATCACAGTCTGCGATGCTGACTCATCGGGGCTGAGAGCAGAGCTGTGACAAAGGCACAGAGCACAGACTGTTTTCTGTGCGCAGAAAGCAGAGGTGGGGAATGTGCAGTGTCTGAGAGGTAGATGGAGTCTAACTCCCTCCCCTACTCTCGGGATGGTAATGGGCTGATCCAGGCAATGTTCAAACCACACAGCCTTCTTCCTCATCTGGAGGTTCTAAGTGCTCAACAAACTTTAGCTGTAGATAATGATAGCAATAACAACGATAAAAAGAACTCAGTCGCTTAGAAAGAAAATCCTGGACAGTCCACTAACATGGATATTAACATTCATAAATGATTTACACAAGGATGGAATGTGAACAGTCAATTGAACATTTAAAACTAGTTGTTTCCATCTGTAAATGAGAATTCTTTCTTTAAACATGTAAATGTAAAAGGGATTGTGAGACAAACCCAGCACATTGCTATACCGTTAAATGTGTCCAACAGTGGCGAAAGGTAGCTTACAGGCGCTCAGATTACTGCTCTGACTCTGAAGTTCCTCAGCACACTACCTACAACACCATACACGCACTCTGATGTATGTACTTCTGCAGGTGACCATTTCACCAACGACCATTACAGCAGCAGCTCCTATTTGCTAGAATCCAGGGAGAAGCATGCTTTGTACTAATGAGTCCACCCCACACATCTCATGCAAATGCAGAGTCTGTAATCAGAACAGGGATGACCCTCATCCTCAGTTTGCACAGCAGGAAAGGGCCTCGACATAAGCAGGGAAGCAGAACTAGGGCTCAAGCGACTGCAACGCCGAGGTCCAGCTCATACCACACACTATAGAAAACATGTACTTAAAAGCAAGCATTGTTTTTAACAGTGAAATAGGAGAAGGTATAAACGGCTAACAAGATGGTTACATTTTGCTCTATCCACATAAGAGAATATTGTTTATTCATTAACTAGGAACATGATGCTGACTCGGGGAGGGGGGGAGGCGCTCTAATAAAAATCACAATGTAAATCTTAAACATAAAGTAGACATGTGGATAAACTTCTCAAAAGCTGGAAAGAAAAAAATTCAGAATGTATAACATAGCATCTACTGTGATGTTATTTTTCCTTATGCTTCTGAGTATTCTCCATATTGCTCTATGACTTAAGGAGCCAGACGTTCTGTCAAGGGTGTCAGGATCACTGCAACGGGAAGCTACTCAGTGTAAGCGCCTGCCTGGCAGTGACCGCAGGCAGATGCAGGGAGAGGAAGGGATACAGGGAAGTCCTGCAGAACAGGGGCACAGGAGGGGCACGGAAGACCCAGTGCTGAGTGCAGGGCTTCTGTGTGTAAGCTGCCAGAATCGTGTCTGAAATACATCATCAGGCAAGAGAAGCTAACTGAAGGGACACTCTTTCTCCTACAAAACACCCCAAGGCACCTAAATAACTTTAATATTTACATAGGAAAGAATTCTAAATCTTAAAGTGATCTGAAATCATGAAAAAAGAAGTCCTTTGTAGCAACAGTGTCGTGTTTCCTCCCTGGTTATAGAGTTCGTAAGTGAAAACAGCCCGAGTCAGTATCTTCTCGCCAATGACTCGGAACACTTTTCTTGGCCGGAAAGCTGTTTTCCACAGGCTGGGGGCACTCTCTGATGACTGTGAGGCTGGGGCGTGGGGCACTGTGGTTCTCTTCTCCGGGGTGGGCCAGGCTTTACAAGAGGCGTGGAGAGCCAACCATGACTTTTTATTCCTGCTCTGCCATCCGCAGGCACCAGGGACAGAGGGAAGGTGTGAACTAATGCACAAAGAAGAAAATGCTGAAAATTAGGGGCACACCTCTTCTCTGGATGTCAGTCTCCTAGAAGTACTCCTTCCTACTTCTTCCTATAGCCTACAGGTAGCAAGGGCCAGATTCTGAGATAGTGCCACTGGCTCCAGCAGGACTAAACGATCCACTCCTAACCCACACAGACCACTCCTGTCCGCTATGTAGGCTGTAGAAACACCACAATGTGAGAAAGGTCATTCGTAAGAGCTGTACTGAAAAACTGACTCAGTGGTGCAGAGTGCGTGCGGCTCCTCTAGAGGACCAGGGTTCAGTGCTTAACACCCATGCTCTGATGGATGGCAGAAAAACCTGTAACTCCAACTCCAGGGAGTCCAGTGCCCTCTGCTGGTCTCTGCAGCTACATAGCCACAGACATACACATTAAAAAAAAAAGTGCCAAATCATAACAAAGGGGGCTTAATAGTTCATAGTAGCTAAACAATGGATTTTTAAAAATGCAGTTTGCCATGTTTAGCACAAAGGGCAGAATCTGGAGAATAGAGTGTGCAAAGGGGAGGAGAGGATGGATTTGACAGGTTTGATAATCCATTCGTCGGCACTGCAGTCCCTGATTCAAACGCCAGTGTTTATCCCCTCACAGAAAACACTCGCCTCCTGTACTCTCTGTGCCCTGCACTGCCACCCCTTGCATCACCTCATCCAATCCTGGGTAACGTTCTTATGCCTATCTTACCAAAGGAGACCAAAATCTTAGGGCACTAAGCAGGTACACAAACACCACAAATCTAAGTGGTGTCAAGGCCAAGGTGTGACGTGTTGAGCTCCAAGTGTGTGGGCACACTCTCCTTAGACAGCATTGCTTAACATCTGAGTGGCGCCAGGCACTTTGGATATGACAATTTACGTACACTTTACCCATTACTCATAGAGGAAAACTCAGGCGCAGAGTCTACTATGATGCTTTACCCAAAGCCATCAATAGTTGTAGAACTTGGGCTGTAGTGTCAAAATCCATTTTCTAACCTGGATGTAGGAAAACAATCCTGGTTACTCTGAACTATTAGAAAACACTTTAAAACATCATTATTCAGAAGCAACAACAGCTCTTCCGTCTTTCCTTTAGACATAATTTCCCACATTTACTCTCCCTCAGAGGACATTAAAGAGGGAAGGACAAGACCAAGCTCAGTCAGGCTTATTTTGTCCCAGGCAGAGTAAAAGGTGGAGGGGACACAAGCAACTAGGAACAGCTGCTGGCTTTTGATTCAGTCCACAGCCATTCCTTACTTTCTGGAAGAACCAAGAAGGGGCAGCCTCTGTGACTTCTTTATACACAGAAGCGGAGCACTGTTGATTTATTTAGAGTCTTGGAGCAGAGATGAGAGTACTCGGCAGCCATAGGACTGTTCCTTACCCTTTCCTCAAACAAACCCCATCTCCACCAAATGTTAACAAGGCAGTCCTTACTTTTAGTAAAGTCTCAGTCTTGTCTTGTCTAGAAGTCACGGAACTCATCCACCACAGCTCCTGCTCCCTCCCCTTGCCTCTGAGATCTGTCTGGTTGACTTACATTGCCAGTCAATGAACTGATCTTTGTTTTTAAACCATTCTTTAGGTACACCCACATCATTTGCATCTTAATCACACTGTAAAGAAATGATGTAATGCAGTTATAAACAAGACAAAGGGAACATTTTCAGGTCATTCCTGTTTTCTAGCTCTGCTCTCCTGAACAAGGTCTAGCAGAATGCCTCCCGATAATGTCATCAGGACACTGATGACCTGATATCCTGCACTGTCCACTGGGGCAGCCACTAGGCACACATGACTATTATATATCTGAAACGTGGCTGAGAAACTAGATTCTAAACTTTTAATTTTAAAATGCAACTAGCTAGTGGCTAATTTGCTGGCCAGCACTTCCCTTCAGTCTTGACTATCTCTATAGACAAGTATGTATAATGGATAAATTACGACACACAAACTATCCCTGGTTCTCTTCTAGTCTCTTGGTCTTTTCTATAATGGGCAGAAGAAATCCCTGACCTACTATGGACCTGAGCATCCATTTTTTTGGCCCCAGTACTACCTTACTTTCACTAGGAAAGACAAATCTGGCATTGGGTGGGTCCACAGGGAGATGAGGTCTCTCTCAGACGTTGAGAAGATAACTACGGGTGTCAGCACACTGCATCTGCTTCTCCACCCACCTACCCTTTCCTGGCTCTGACCAGAGAAGAAAGTGAGACACAGCTCTGTGTATATGAGATATGTAGCCATAATAAACATTTTATTGCTAAAGAATTTTTTCAAAAGACAGCCTAAGTTTATGGTATACAAAAATGTAGCAGCACTTGTCTTTTTGTTAAAGGAGAGGTCACAGTTGTTGGGCTAGTTGGCTTCCCTGAGCTAATGCATGCTATTAAATGCCACTAGAATACACACTATTAAACCTGTGAAGCTTAGAATCATGACATTGGCCACAAATGGGTCTAGAGGACAGACAGGGCAATTTAGAAACCATTTTTAGTGAAAGAAACTGTGATTCAAAGAACATGTCCATGTTAGAGAGATGGCCCAGCAATTAAGAGCACTGGCCCATATCTTCAAGGCTTTTCCCCACTTTCTCCTCTATAAGTTTCAGTGTCTCTGGTTTTATGTGAAGTTCCTTGATCCACTTAGACTTGACCTTAGTAGAAGGAGATAGGAATGGATTGATTCGCATTCTTCTACATGTTAACAACCAGTTGTGCCAGCACCATTTGTTGAAAATGCTGTCTTTCTTCCACTGGATGTTTTTAGCTCCCTTGTCGAAGATCAAGTGACCGTAGGTGTGTGGGTTCATTTCTGGGTCTTCAATTCTATTCCATTGGTCTATTTGTCTGTCACTATACCAGTACCATGCAGTTTTTATCACAATTGCTCTGTAGTAGAGCTTTAGGTCCGGCATGGTGATTCCACCAGAGGTTCTTTTATCCTTGAGAAGAGTTTTTGCTATCCTAGGTTTTTTGTTATTTCAGATGAATTTGGAGATTGCTCTTTCTAATTCGGTGAAGAATTGAGTTGGAATTTTGATGGGGATTGCATTGAATCTGTAGATTGCTTTTGGCAAGATAGCCATTTTTACAATGTTGATCCTGCCAATCCATGAGCATGGGAGATCTTTCCATCTTCTGAGATCTTCTATAATTTCTTTCTTCAGAGACTTGAAGTTTTTATTATACAGATCTTTCACTTCCTTAGAGTCACGCAGAGATTTTAATATATGGCTTGTGCTGTAAGATCGAGAATTGACAAGTGGGACCTCATGAAACTACAAAGCTTCTGCAAGGCTAAAGACACCATCAATAAGACAAAAAAAAAAAAAAACCACCAACAGATTGGGAAAGGATCTTCACCTATCCTAAATCAGATAAGGGACTAATATCCAATATATATAAAGAACTCAAGAAGGTGGACTCCAGAAAGTCAAATAACCCCATTAAAAAATGGGGCTCAGAACTGAACAAAGAATTCTCACCTGAGGAATACCGAATGGCAGAGAAACACCTGAAAAAATGTTCAACATCCTTAATCATCAGGGAAATGCAAATCAAAACAACCCTGAGATTCCACCTCACACCAGTCAGAATGGCTAAGATCAAAAATTCAGGTGACAGCAGATGCTGGCGAGGATGTGGAGAAAGAGGAACACTCCTCCATTGTTGGTGGGATTGCAAGCTTGTACAACCACTCTGGAAATCAGTCTGGCGGTTCCTCAGAAAATTGGACATAGTACTACCGGAGGATCCAGCAATACCTCTCCTGGGCATATATCCAGAAGATGTCCCAACCGGTAAAAAGGACACATGCTCCACTATGTTCATAGCAGCCCTATTTATAATAGCCAGAAGCTGGAAAGAACCCAGATGTCCCTCAACAGAGGAATGGTTACAGAAATTATGGTACATTTACACAATGGAGTACTACTCACTATTAAAAAGAATGAATTTATGAAATTCCTAGCCAAATGGATGGACCTGGAGGGCATCATCTTGAGTGAAGTAACACAATCACAAAAGAACTCACACAATATGTATTCACTGATAAGTGGATATTAGCCCAAAACTTAGGATACCCAAGATATAAGATACAATTTGCTAAACGCATGAAACTCAAGAAGAATGAAGACCAAAGTGTGGACACTGTGCACCTTCTTAGAATTGGGAACAAAACACCCAGGGAAGGAGTTACAGAGACAAAGTTCGTAGCTGTGATGAAAGGATGGACCATTTAGAGACTGCCGTATCCAGGGATCCATCCCATAATCAGCTTCTAAACGCTGACACCATTGCATACACTAGCAAGATTTTGCTGAAAGGACCCAAATATAGCTGTCTCTTGTGAGACGATGCCGGGGCCTAGCAAACACAGGAGTGGATGTTCACAGTCAGCTATTGGATGTATCACAGGGCTCCCAATGGAGAAGCTAGAGAAAGTACCCAAGGAGCTAAAGGGATCTGCAACCCTATTGTTGGAACAACATGATGTACTAACCAGAACCCCGGAGCTCTTGTCTCTAGCTGCATATGTATCGAAAGATGGCCTAGTCGGCCATCAATGGAAAGAGAGGCCCATTGGACTTGCAAACTTTATATGCCCCAATATAGGGGAATGCCAGGGCCAAAAGAATGGGAATGGGTGGGTAGGGAAGTGGGGGGCGCTATGGGGGACTTTTGGGATAGCATTGGAAATGTAATTGAGGAAAATATGTAATAAAAATATTAAAAATCAAAAAAAAAAAAAAAAAAAAAGAGCACTGGCTGCTCTTCCAGACAACTGGGGCTGGATTCCCAGCACCTACATGGTATCTTTCAACATTCTGTTATTCCCAGTCCCAGGGGAATCTGAAACCGTCTTCTGGCCTCTTGGGCACTGCTCACACATGGTGCACAGACATACAGGAAGGGAAAACACCAATACCCCTTTTTAAAAAATTAAAAATAAATTATAAAAAGAGAATATGCTCAATTCATGATGAACACTCACATGTTTTTAAAGATCTATTTTATTTTATGTGCTTGAATGTTTTGCCTGCATGTATGTATGTGTATCATGTATGTATGTGTATCATGTGGCTATGGAAGTCAGAAGAAAGTGTTGGGTTGCCTGGAATTAGAGTTACATATGGTTATGAGCTATAATGTAGAAGTTGGGAACTGAACTCAGGCCTTCTGCAACAGCCATCAGTGCTTTTAACCACTGAGCCATCTCTCGGGTATCTTTATCTTTATGCATCTTTATGTGCAAAGTTAGCACAGCGTTCTAAGAGGAGCCATGGATTTCCTGCCTTAGGTACCATGTCATCACTTTTCAGTTCCCACTAACTACCAGCAAGAATGATGCAACCATAAGAACTTAACAATCACTGAATGTGTTCAACAGCTCCTTGTAGGCAATGTGCTCAGCACACTATGTGTGAACTAATTTATTCTTAAAAACAGATAGAGAAACTGAAAGTGAGGTTGAGAGATAAAATAACCACTAAATGTGGCCCTTAAATTCAATTCCTATACTTTCTAAGGCAAACCTTTCCAATCTTGACTTGAACCGTGCGTGAGCACCTGCACCTCAGCACCTCACTTCTTACAGCTTTAGTCTGTGGAGCATTAGCACCTGAATTCCTGGACGCCTGATGCAATAGGGAACACAGTCCAGGCCTGCAAACCGAAGCCTGCATTTAACGGAATCCACAGAGTCCACTTGCCTTGTAAGTTTGAAAAATCACTTTTCAGAGATGGTAGAGAACAAAAGGCAAGAACAGGAGAGGGAACACACACGGCTTCCTCTCCTCCATGCACAGACAGCAGACAGCCTTGGAGGAAGTGAGGCAGAGAACAAGGGGGTCAAGGAAGAAGAGGAGACAATTCCAGGAGGGACATTCAGGGTTCACTGTTTCTTGGTTTAGGTGCTCAAACTTTAAAAGTATGCGGAGGATCCAAATGCTTACAAAACATCTCAGAACAAACTTCAGACAAGTCCGAGACTACTTGCTATATTTCTGCTATTAAAAAGCAGTATTTAAACTTAAAACCCATCAGGCCATTCACTACCTATGACTCCATCTCTGCCTTCTTCTGGCTGGTAAGCCAAGTGAACAATTGCCTGTGGGAAATCTGGCCACCAAATTCCACCTCCATCTGAGCCTTGGGGCCTGCTTGGCAGATGTTTTTCCCTTGCTTCTTCCCTCCTCCTCAGCTCCCACTCTTGCAGAAGCTAATCCAGATGTTCTATACCATTCCCTGCCTCATGGCCACTGCCACGGTGACCTCAGCCAGTTTCTCCTTTTAGTACCAAACACTATTTATTTTAGAGTCAGCCTTCCGAATAAGGCAGGTGAGCAAACATCTGAATGTGTGGGGTAAGGACACATTGCATGCGTTCCATCTAGACAGGTGTTTAAATTACAGCAGGAATAATACAGGTGATGGATTGGAAAGAGGGTGGGAGAAACAGAGGAGGCAGCCAATTTCCGGTGCCTGGCCTCCCAAGTGTTACAGCTTCTTACTGCTGTTGGCTAAAGGTAGCACAGATGCCAGTACTATAATTAAAATACCACGGAACTGCCCTGATGGATTCCCAGAGAACAACCCCAGCCACTCAGATACATACTCTCAGAGCATGCAAAAGGGCTGCTTGGGGACAGACCTAACTCCATCTCCCTGGCTGATGTTGCACACAGTCCTGCATGCTCAAAAGAACTTTATACCTCAAATATAACTCAACAAAGAATCACTATATTATCTATGGGAAGCGAGGCCATGGGAAGAATGGGAAGGGCCAAAGAGAAACGTGGCTTCTGCCGACCCTCAAGCCACATGGGATTTGACCATCTAAAACTCCAGATAAAACAGTATTTGAGATCTCCAAAACATGGCAATTCTAAGACAATTCAAATAAGGCCTATGTGCTGCCTAAGAAGAGGACAACAAACTGGAGAACAGGAGAGAAGCAGGAAGAAATGTCTGCAAAACACATATCTGACTTGGTGAAAGGCAGGGCGATGGAAGACAGCCAGAGACAGACAATACCTTGGGAAGAATCTACCCTTGCTCTAGAGACAAAAGGAACCTTCTGGGAGCCCCACCCAAGCCACAATGTATGAGAATTGTGCTGAGGGCAGGCAAATGGAGAGCTGTTTTCTGGGACGAGTTGAAAAGGTTAATGGTTACCAACAGTTACAGTAATTAAGTCCCTTGCACTTAGGCAGGCCTTGGAACTGGGTTTGTAATCTGACAAAGAAAGCTTTCAAAAGTCCATGTATCTACCGTTCATGTTTCCCAAAGTGATGGTGAGGCGAGATGGAGCTTCCTACCATTTAAAAAGGAAAGCTAAAGGGTGGCACACACCTTCCATCCCAGTACTCAGGAGGCAGAGGCAGGCGGTTCTCTGTGAAGTGCAGGCCAGCCACCAGCCAGATCTACATATCAAGTTCTAGGATGGTCAGGACTCCAATAGAGAGAGAGGCCTCACTTCCACCTACCCCCTGTCCCCCAAAGTAGTGAGTAGTGGAGTGGCAGATATCACTAGAAGGCCAGCGCGTATAAGGTTCCATATCACCTCTTTCTGCACAGGCCACAAGGGAGAGGTTGCTTTGGAGTTGGAGGAAAGCAAGCAGGGACTGGAGTAAAAGCCAGGTGCCGCTCTGGCTGCAGCCTCACATCATTTTACAGAAGATGAATGCCTGCTCTCAAAGCTCAGGCAAAGCTCTCAGATGCTCGAAATAACAGCTTTGACACAGAGTTTTGTTCCCTCTCTGCATAATGACTATATTGCATGATTTCTCCTGCACTGAGACTCACTCAAAGGGCTACAATCGCATTTGTGACTCTTGGTGACTAACTTCAGGTTCACCAGGCTGTCTGCACACTTCATGTACCTTAGGCTTTATCAGGATGGAGATGGAAATTCACCATCAAACATTTTGTCAGTAACAGTTTAACCCTGAGTAATGGTGGCACAGCATGCAGGAGTGGTATTCCCATCACCAGTCAATAGTACTATGGCATGCTCCTCAACATCTTACATTTCTTCTCTGGGAAGATCTAGAGGGGTGCTGCAGAAAATTATTTCTTTTAATACACACAAATATTTACCAGGCACCTATTCTGGGTTTGCTACTCTTGAACATGGAGGAAGATAGATGAAAGTAACCCTTGCCTCTATAGAGATGACAGTCTAACACAGTCCTATTTTAATATTCATGAATGAACACATGAATAATATGAGAGATTTGAATTTGGACCAAATTATCAATAATAATCGATACTACCTCAAAGCTCTCAAGGTCTCTAAACTTGGAGGCCAAGTCTCCTTAGTATCCATGGATACCGAGAGGGAGCCCGTGTGGGATGCCTATGAACACTCTGGAACTGAACACAAGTGTTTCTATATGTACATTTTTTTTTTTCAGGTGAAGGCTACACCTTTCATTTGATTCTCAAAGGGATCACATGGACTGAAAGGAACATGGTTGTCTAGAGCCGTCTTCCCGCTGCCCTCAGAAGTACCCCAGCGGCACTGGAGAACAGCGCTCTCTCGGTTGTGTTCACACAGACAGACCCATGAGACCATGGGTGGATCTGCTGAGTGCTGTGGAGAGCTGAGTGGTCTGGAGCAGGACAACTGCTAGTGGCTTATTCCCCCTAACTTGCTTCATGTGTATTCGTACAACAAATGGCAATCCTTGAACTTGACATATCACATCTGCTCCAGACTAGTTCAAGGAGAACACAGAGAGACAGGCATGCACTTCTTACAAGCTGCTTCCACTGGAAAAGAGTGGCAAACATAACAAGAGCCAGCCTTAAGCAGTTATACATTGAACACTCCTCCAAAGGCATTCCATGAGTATCCATTAAACTATTAGCTACAATAAGCCATAAACACATGTTGTAAGGCAGTTTAAGTTACTTTCTTAATTCCTGTATGCTGATAAAATGAACAAGTTAATATTCCAATCACTAAGAGATAAGGGTTATGATGTTAATCATATTATAAAGCGGGCTGAGTGGTGCAGGGAATTCTGAAGCACTCCTATGTTAGTGCTGAAGGTTCCTGGCAACTGCCTCTCCCTCTCTTGAGCTTCACTGGCTACATAACACCCTTATACACCTACAGTGCCAGGTCAAGATTCTAGGGATGCCAACCTGAGAAAATGGCCAAGTCTCTTTGTAGTATTTCCAATTTATGTATTCTGTTTTTGCAAGCTGGTGTGTGCCACTGACAGCCCATAGGTAGACTTACACATAGTGGCAAGGGATTACCAAGGCTGGATTCTCTCTCCTCCCCAACCAAAAATAAAGCACTGAGCATCCCACAAAATAATCTGATAAGGGCCTAATTCAATAAGTAGCCAATCACCTCAATGACATAAACCCTGCATGTGGGAAGAGAGAGCGCTTGTAACCATGAAAGCAGATATCTCTGGTATATTCTGGTGTCTCTGCAGACTTAAGAAAAGGAGTAGTGAAAGTTCTGCAGTGGTGGTGCACCAGAGCAGGCTGGTGTGATGCTCGGTCATTTCAGCCTAAGGAAAGAGCTACTTCCTGACTAAAAGAAGAGGCAGAAGCCACTAAGATGAGTCATGGGACAGTGACTTCCCATTGTGTGACATCAACAGAGCTTCTATTTCTTCACCATCATGAGCTTAAAAAAAACCAAAAAACCAAAAAACCAAAAGACAAAAATCAGGAAAAAGCACTTTTCTCAGTCTTAAAATGGAAGAGATAATGCACGCAAAGTGTTGTCAACATACTGCCTAAGACAAGGTAGAAATGTGATGAATGTCACTGCTATGGTATGCAGGACAGGTATGCTATAATCAATGAAAAAGAATGAAGAGCAACAGTGTCAGTGTTAAAGAGAATACAAAATCCAACAACATACAGAAATTCTTTTCCCTTTAGCAAGCACATGGTCTAGAAAGTACAAGGTCCCGCAATAAGTGGTGGGTTAGAAAGAACTGCCATTATGTGGTTTACAGTCAAACAGGCCGGAGATGAGATGACTATCATCCACCTGCTTTAAAGAGTGGCTGGCCAGGGGCTGAAGGCAGGGACACAATGGGAAGACTGCTGGCTGTGGTGGCAGGTGCTCTTCATCTATTTATTAACCACTATGTCCGGAATGCATACTTCAGAGGATACTTGGGTGGGAGAGTGGGTGGGTTTAAAAACTGTGCAGAGTCTAATCTTCAAGGATCTTACGTAGAGTGAAGGGGCACACGCAGGGACCAGGGCTGCGGATCAGTAGTTGTGTTCTCGAGTAGCAGCACACAACCCCGCATTCAGTCTCCAACACTGGATGATGAAGATGACGACGACAACAACAACAATAAAGAGAAAGCACATTTATTAAATAAAGTTGTCCCTCCATGTCCTTAAAGTATTAATCGTAGGGCCTCTTGAAGATACAAAAATCTACAAATGATCATGTTTCTTTCTTTTTTTTTTTTTTTAAATTTATTAGGTATTTTCTTCATTTACATTTCCAATGCTATCCCAAAAGTCCCCCATACCCCCGCCATGATTACGTTTCTTATGCAAAATATAATTACATTTGAATACAGCCTCTGTATATCCTCTCACAAAAACACCTACTGATAGATTACTTATATGACGTAAAGGCTATAACTTTGTTATACTTAGTTGTTTAGGGAAGAATGACCATGGGAAAAGGTCTGTACAAGTTCAGAAGAGATGCAGGCTTTTTGGAATTTATTAATAAATTATAAATTTACAATCCCGGAGTCAGATATCAGGCATCACAGGACACTGAGACTTAAGGTTCTTACTGTCTGTTAAAAGACACAGTTACGTCCACACACAACATGAAGAGGAAATCAGCCTAACAGCCAATGAGTGAGGTGGCATTCCTGCAGCCCCTAGCAGATGTACAGATCAGACGTGGTGACTAGGAATCATTTCTCCAGAGAAGATGGCATAAACTAAGGCATACTGACTGGCAGAAATCCTAGCTGAGCTAGGCAAAATCCTGTGTGCTGGAACAGAGACAGGTACCAGTACGTTGTAGCCAGACTTTCAGTCAGATCATGGGTAGCATTACTAGTTTGGGTTTCACATAGAGAAAAATTCTCTTTGAGCAAATACTAGGATCAGACATGTGATTTAATATAACAAGAGGTCTTTAAAGATGAGGAGCAGCAGGAGGACACTGCCACATCATTTAAGAGGTACCTGTAGCTGTCCACTTGGAAGATAATGAAGGCCTTTAGCAGAACAGTTGATGTAAGTTAAATAGACAAGATACGGAGCAGGAACACTGGAGTTAGAATGAATAAGACTCGGTGCAGAGAGAATGGAGACACAGATGCGGCTGATAAGCCAGATTCTACCCTCAGGTGGTTTCTGGGTTGTCAATGCCACTAACAGCAGAGACGACAGGAAGAAGGAAAACTAACAGGTTTGAGATGCACTGCACAGGAGTCTATCTTCGTGCTTCTGAGATATGTTCAAATATTTGGGTGCTGGCCAGACAGTTAATGTCTAGCAGGCAGTGGGATATCTGGACCTTGCACTCAGCACAGAAATCTCACATAAAGCTGTGTGCAGGGGATTTATACCTTAGGGAAAGATTCACTGGAAGATAACCACAGCACGAAGGGGATAGAACCCAGGGCCACCTCCCATTCTTCACTCAGAACTACCACAGCATCTTGGCTGCTTGCAGCTCTTTGTGTAGGGCTGAGGCCTGGTGAGTGCTCCCTTCTACGTCAGCACGTCTACCAGTGTCATCCTGGTTCAGCTCATGTTTAGGAAGCCAAATTGGAAGACTTCATAGGTGTATCTTATGACATTTCTAGGCAACAAAATCCTACAAAACCTCTTCTTGTTCCTCTGGCTCTTACCGTCTGAGCTCTGCCCTCTCTTCTGCAATGATGCCTAAGCGTTAGATGCAGGAGTAGAGTTGTAGATCTATCAGTCGAGACTGTTGATGAGGAATTAAAAACTACACTTATCTGTGGTGTAGGGACAAACATTTAGAATGTAGTTAGGGTTATGCTGGCTTAGTAAAGTGGTGGTTGTAGGTCCTCTTCCAAGATCCATGACTTCACTAGCCCTACAGTTGGCTAGGTTTCCAGTTGCAAGCATGACTTCCCTCTTGTTAAGCAGTCTTAAGTCCAATTAGAGAGCTGCTGGTTACTGCCAAAGTATGCATGCCACTACCAAACCCTTAGAATGACAGCGCCATGCTGGCTGCTGTTGTGGCTTACAGGCACCATAGCTGGGCAGGACTGTTGGCCACTTCCTTCCGTTGGCTTTTTTTTTTTTTTTTGTGGTGCCTTCTGGTACATGAAGGCCAGTCCTCAGGGAGTGGGTTTTTAGGTCAGATCCAGCTCAGGATCTCTGGATTCTTTGCCTGAGGTACACGGTGGGTGCAGCAAGTGACGGTGACTTTTCTACCACAGCCCCTCCCCCCCTTTTTTTCCCTTTTAAGATGAGGTAATCAAGGCCCGACAGTAATTTCCCAGTTCTCACTGACTCCAGAACTAATGTTTTCCCAATGTACCTTGCTGCCTTTCTAGAGAAACAGGAACAGATAACATATATGATGTTTCTACCAACACAGACTACAGAGTCAAAAGAAACAGCAAACAGTCATAAGACCAGAGCCTAAGTGCACAGCAGTTTGTATGTTCAGATAAGCTCAGAATTGAAAAGGAAATTCTGAAGCCAAGTCGTGTCGCCTGTAATGTCCAGGGAGGACACTGGCACCGACTCGATGCCACTCTCCAAGTGGAACCTCTAAAACTGAGTCAGGGGTCACCGAGGACCTTTTGGTAGCTACTGATAGAGACTGCCTGTATGTGGAAGGGGAGTCGGAGGACTAATGTACTGGGAAGCAGATGCTTTGAACCTCATATTTATCTGCAGCGTTAGGCCTCAGAGTCAAGAGCAATGAAATGAAAGAAATCCAATGGCTTTCTGTTCCACTCCCCATCAAAATGAAAAATGTCAAGGGCTCAGTGTCTCCTCCCTCTTCTGTGTCTGTCAGCACATTTCAGGAGGCCTGGCCACGTTGCTGCACGGCTGGCTGCGGAGCAGACTGACACAGCACACGGGTTCGTGGTAGGGCCCCGCCTGGGTGGTCTGCTGGTATCCCTTTGATTAAATTCCCAGGCTGCAAGAGCTGGAGCTGCTCCTAATGATAGCTAGGTCCTGAAATCTCAAACTTGTCGGTGGGAGAGGGCCAGTGCTCCTCTAATGCCCTGTCTCCCTCCCACTCCTCACCACAGGCTGGGCTCCTTAGCCACATTCTTCTGGACACTAACAGCAATAACCACAAAGAGCCTGTCTACTGATCTGCTCTCCCTTGCAACCCTGACTGAGACAGGGGGAGTGAGATCTCACACCTAAGCAGAAGCCTTGTGCCAGCACCCCAGAGCCTGACCCCCTACAGGTACAGATGCTGCTTAACACTGCTTTCAGGAATACACACAGCAGTCACTAAAGATCTGACTCCAGAAAATGGCCAGCCTCTCACACACCAAGGGAAAGGTCGAATGCAACCTGAGTGTCTTCTACGGTATACACTGAATCCTCAGGTGCTGAGAATCTATTATACACCTCTTCTACTGAGAATGCACATATACTATACACACCTTGCTTAAGGGGCCACTGCTTATGAGTAGAGAATGTCTGCTATTCTTATGTGTTCTAGGATGTAAATAAAGTTGACTCATAGCAAAAGTGATAAAAAGGGAATTCAAGAAATCAGCTTCTGCTTTTAACAAATTCTAAGTTCCCCAAAGCCTTTTAACCACCTGTAGGCTTAAGAACCTCCTCTGTCCAACTTACCATTCCTTAGTTTGGCAATGCCTCACCCTCCAGCTCCCCTCTCCTCAGCTACCTGAGCAGCCCAGATCTCGCACGTGTGTGAGTGGTATGGAGTCACCTACACAAGCGCCCAGCCCCTCTGCAGGCCTCCTAAGGGTTGAGATTTCCCTCCAGCGTTAGTCCAAGTACCCAGTACAGACCCCCCAGGTCCCGCTAGTCACCCAACCTGCTGCCCCAAGACACACACACACACCCAGGCTCCTAGGGGCTGGTTCTGCCCTTCCTGTGAGACAGTAGAATGACTGCTCCCAAGAGACTGCTTTGGCCTTGTTTCTATTCCAACTGACAAGCTGAATTACCCTCTGGCAGTTATGCTGTTCTCCAAAGAAATAGCTTGGGGTGCTCCTGGCTATTAGGATCATGTGCGGGTGACTGACTGTCCCTTTCATAAGACCATGAGTTATTTCTCGGTTGGTCAGCATGACATCACATCAGCAATGGTTACCACCAAAGCCAGGAATGCTCTTAAAGAGCTTGGATAAAGTGTTTTGTTTTGTTTTAAATAAATAATCACAACAAAATACAAAGTTTTCTAGAAAATGTCACTGACCTCTTTAACAGGCTAAGTAGATGAATTTACAGATACAGATAAAATGTTTTTTCAAAAATCTCTACAATTTAATTTTGTATAAATCTTCAATATGGTACAAATAATTTAAAATCTGCCTTCCTTGTTTAATAAGTCTATTAACTCCTTGGGTACAAAACAAATAATAGTTTATGGGCTATAACTAAAGCAATGCTCAGAGGAAAAGTCATAGCCTTTAATACATAATAGTTAAAAAAAAAATTAGAAATTTAACTCAAGAAATAGAGAACTAAAGATAAAAAAAGCACAAAGAAGGAACTAGTGTAGATAATGCCATAAAATTATCCTAGAATAATAATAAAAAGAACAATAATAGAAATAGCGAATTAATCTTTGGGGGCGGGGGTAGTACAATTCCAGACAGGCTTTCTCCAAGTATCCCTGGCTGTCCTCAAACTCAGAAATCCGCCTGCCTCTGCCTCCTGAGTGCTGGGATTAAAGGTGTGCTCCACGACCAACCGCCCAGTTCAGAATTAATCATATGAAGGGGGGTTATCCACTGGCCAACAACAACAACAAAAAAATGAGAAAAAGAAAACAAAGCAGAAATACAAACAGGAACTGCCATTGAAGGCTGTATTAAGCCAGGGAAACACTGGCACCTGAGGAGTTTCTGTCTGGACACAAAGCTGCTTGTGCTGACAGCACCAGTTAGCACCCTGGTGCTAGTTCCGAGACTCCTGGAGCTCCTGCCCACTTCCCTGCAGGAAGCCACAGGCATTTATCACTCAGCTCGGTTAAGAAATGGAAACAGCTTTCCCCTACACAGAACAGAACAGAAAAAGTAGCTAGAGAACAAATGTGTCAGGCTGTATGTTAACAGCCACTACAATGTAGTATTACTTATTAAGCAAAAGAAAAAAAATAACAGAGGTTTTCAAATTACAAATTAAATTCCTGAGTCCTCTGAGAGGAAATGGTTGCAAAACATGCAATGGAGCTTTTCTATACTAAAATACACTTACCTAACAACGCTTTCATCACATAAGAAACAATGTGTTCCTAAAGCCTTAAAGGTTGAAATAACAGTATTTCCCAAGTACACAGCATTTAGACTTCCCAAAGAGGCTTTTCCACCGCATCCTTAGGACCCAGCTGTGTTTCCCCAGCAATGAACACATTTAGAGGCTGAGAAATGAAGCGTTCCTCGTCATACAGGCAGTCAGTGGGAGAAGGACACAGCCTTGGCCTGGCCAATCCAACCCTTCCTAGGGGCTCCACCCTGGTTTTCTGCACAGCACAGCACCTCTCTAAGTACTGCGTCACACAAGCATCCTGCTGCTGAGACTCTGAAAGTTAAAACTAACATTTAATGGCAGATTCCATCCAAGGCTTACAAAGAAGAGCTGATGGACTTGCAGAGCAGAGTTCCCGGTTGTATGAGAAAGACTGTAGGGAGAGAGCTTCCCACGAAGGCTACAGAACCTGGTTATCACAGGATCAGGATCTTATAATTTTCTGGGCTCTATCACATAGCAAATAATAGGAACTGGGACTATGTGAACACTAATACTGACTGCCTTTTATAGTAATCACAAAAAAACTGACTTAATGCCGTGATGTTTCTACATGTTTAGTTACCTGGAAGTCAAACTACCAGCTATAGCCCAGCAGCCCTTACTTTTCTCATGGACGGCTGACATGTTCAGATTTCTCCTCCATTTACTATGTCACGCCTAGTCCCATCAGTCTATGGCCAGCACCTAACCATGCAGTGCCCTTCAAGTCTGACTAACAGCTTGCTACATTTCTTTGCTTCGAGCTGCACATTAGGCCTCTTCATCTACTGGTGTTCAACTACTAGGGGCTGGAAACAATCCCTGCCGAGCACGACCATATCAGGATTCTCACTCTGTGCTCCAAAACAAAAATTTTTTTGAACAGAAAATCATCAGAGAATGGTGTGTTGTCTACTTTCATATGTATTTGAAGCAATTTCACCTCCATACACCCATTTCCTCCCTATATTTAATTATCATTATGGAGTTACAACCAATTTTAAAAATTAGCACAACAGAAACAGAAAGACATAGCCACATAGTGAGTATTATGAGCTATTATCAATACCTCATTTAGAGAGTTCTGAATCCATCTCACATTAAGTAATAAGTTTTCTACTAATCCATACCATGGAGACTACCAGAAGAGAACAAAGAGAACCCAAAGTTCATGAAAGTGTCATGTACCACACATATGCACACATAGGCATGCACCCTAGAGTCTGCCCTTGTGTCTGTCTGTGCTGTATCTGCATCGATAATCATTAGACATGAAACATTCTCAGATCATGAACTAAATGGAAAAATGGGGTGGGGCTGACAACAAAGTTACAACTCTGATAAAAAGATCTATAAATCCAGGACTCACTGGAAAATTTTAGGAATGAAAGAAGTTAATTTAAAAGCTCCTCGGCTGGCAAGATGGCTCAGTGAGCAAGGGCAAAAGTGTGCTAAGCCTGGTGACATGAGTTCAATCCTCGGGACCCACAATTGCTACTGCAATTGTCCTGGCACTTCCACAAACACTAAGTGATGCATGCAATTGGACGTGTGTGTGTGTGTGTGTGTGTGTGTTTTAATCCCTTTAAATTACCTTTAAATTATATTTACAATTGAAATTTAGATGTTACGCATGCAATAATATATACCCAAAGCCTGGAAGAGTTATTTTCTTGACAGTTAGGGAGAAACAGTCCAGTTTTATAAATATAAATGGACAAAACGGAGACTCATGGAGACCATGAGCACACAGGAACAGCCAAGTGACAGACAGAAGGACCAGTACACCCCACCCTGGCACCCCAACTCCCAGAGCCACAGAGCTCAGTGGCTGTCTGGTCTGGCCCTACCTGCTGGGTGAGGAGATTGATGTGACTGGCTGGAGAATACTGCCTGGCTGCCTGCTTCTCCGCGAGCCGCTGGAGTTCAGCCGTAACCAGACTTTGGTTGTACCTCCTGTTTAAGGAAACATCTTCACCCTCTTTTTGTGTTTTGGCAATTCCTGAATGATGCTTGTGTGGATGACATGACCCTGCTGAAAAAAGGGAGAAGAGGTCTCACCCATTTAAGAATCAAGTCTTGAGTAAAATTACGACAGTGGCAAACAAGTATCAGGCCAACACACACTGATGAATCCTAGGGAGCTCGAACAGCATAAAGGCCAAAGATAATCTTCAAATGGTCATAAAACTCTATAAATCCTTGCCACACCCTAGAAAGTCTTCCTATAGCCAAATGATCATGTGTTTATCAACATGTGATGGCTTATAAACGACTCCTGTCCCAGGGAGCAGCAAAGAGCCAATGTTCGGATTTGCTGGGGATTCGGCTGAGCAGCAAGGCATCCGGCTCTATCCGGAGTATCACCAGGAACAAAAGAGAACCCAAACATGGAAACTCTTATGATTTTTTGGTTTATTACATCAATACATACATCAGCCTGTGGCATCAATGGTGACGGAACCCACACTACTTATAATGCTCCAGGAGGAGACAGGAATAAGAGGAAAACTAGCATTGACTATGAACTCACAAAGGATTGTCCGCTCAGATTTAAATTTTCTTTTTTCAACTCTTTGATCACAATAAAATCAAGGTTCAAGTTTTCTTCTGATTATAAAATCTCACTGAGGGCTGGAGAGATGACTCAGTGGTTAAGAGCACTGACTGCTCTTCCAGAGGTCCTGAGTTCAAATCCCAGTAACCACATGGTGGCTCACAACCATCCGTCATGAGATCTGATGCCCTCTTCTGGTGTGTCTGAAGACAGCTACAGTATACTTACATATAATAAATAAATAAATTTCTTTTTAAAAAAATTAAATATCACAGAAAAGCTATTTTTAAATCCACAAAATAGAAATGCTGTAATGTATTTCGGTTCTATCTGCTTACTTATGTATCTCTGTGGTGCTGGGGACTGAGCCAGGACACTGAGGCTCTCAGTCCCTTTCTGCCCTTTTACAATGCTAATGAAAGCACGCTCATTCTGTGTATGTAATGTGGTGGCATGCCTTTAAGAGGCCTTTCCATGTTTACTGTGTTATCTGGAATATATATTTTTACAATGTATGTGTAAGTTACAAGTGCACTCTGATGAGCACCTGTAACTTTCAACAAAGCCCAGGAGCTACAGTATCAATAACATAGTTAGCCAACGTGCTCCTCCCGGGTGGCAATATCACTTTAGTATATACTTAGGAGATTTCCTGTGAGTATATGTCTATACAGATCTCTCTTTCTCTCTCTCTCTGTAGATACATACATACATACATACATACATACATACATACATACTAGATAATTTGCTTATTTTCAGGCTCCATTAAAGCGGCATCCCAAAACAGTAGGTCCCCAGTGTTAGCTTTCATCATTTAGCACAGCATTACCAAGAGGGTGAGTGTATATAAACTCATGGTGTTTAGTTTTTTTTGTTTTGAAGCCACTGTGGTTATAAACAGCACAGTGCACACTCATGCACACACAGCAGCAGGGCTTTGCTTGTGCCTATGCCCAGGAGTAGGACTGCTGGGTCACAGGGTACATGTATTTTCAAACTGAAGTGACAGTATCAGAGTGGTATGCTTAACACTCCCACACACGCATTCTTGCTGAGCCGAACTTCCCACTGTTTGGGATTGTCAAACATCTGAACGCTGCCTTCTCTAACAGGCTAATAGTGCGTAATTAAGAATGATGGTGGCTGTTGCTGCCGCCCTTAGAAACCTCATCATTTTTCTATTGTCTTGTTTTTCAGTTATTAGAGTTGTGTTTCTGTTTTTTAAATTCTGCTCCATATAATAAACCTACAAATTGTTTTTTAGGTATTAAGTTCTACATCTGAAAAACTATTTTTGTTATTGAAACAGGATCTTACTATATTGCCCAGGCTGGCCTCCTGAACTCATGATACTCCTGCCTACACAACCAAGTGTGGGTGTCACCATTCACAACTGAAGTTTATTTTTATATATGGGTGTGGCGGGGATCTGATTTCACTTGCCATAGCATCATTTATGAGAGAGACCAATGTCACCAACTGTGCTGACTACCTTAGCTTTCTCCTACGTTCCTTCGGTCACACTGTGCTTTTGCAAATCCTATGCTTGCATACCTTTATAGAAGTCACACAGTCTTCAGAAGTCCTCAGTCCTCCTTTCTCTATCGCTTACAACAGGCTTATCGAATTAACCAGTAAACTTGCTGAGGCTTCCTGAGTGAACTTCCAAGCCCAACTTGATGACTAAGACCTGAGGCTTCCCTCCTCTGCCCACACTCATCATATTTGTCCACCGACTTGGGTTTTCTCTGAAGACTTGACATTTTATAAAAAGTCTTTTCTAAACTTTTCTCAGGGTAGCTCATAGTTTTATGCTACTGTCCAACATGCTTTTAAAGCTGTTTAATGGGTGATAATGAATTAAAATGCGGTGTATAATTAATACCAAGGAATTTAAACGTTGAAGTATGGATGGTCTCTGGTAGGCTGACCATCCTTGTCTGGATGCCCACATTCCCAAGAATATATAGGCACCACAAAATGGACTCAGTGGGTTTCAAGCGATAAAGTAGATGTAACAGAATGTACTATTGAAACCTTCTTTTTATTCTCCGAGACTTTCATACAATAGATTTCCAGTATGTTGATGATATTAACCACTCTCTCCTGATACCCCTTCACCACTCACCAAACTCTCTAATTCTCTTTTTCATTACATATATTTTCGGTTGAAACAATTGTTTTCAGATACTAGATAGTTCAAAAGTATTTTTCCAAAATGTACCTAGAGATGATTTTATGTTTTCTACACAGTCAGGAGATTATCTGCAATTAAATTTTATCGCCTTGGTTTTGTTTTTTTGTTTTTTAATCTTTTATGCTGGTTGTGAACAGAAGCAATACTAGTGAGCGCCCTCGCCGTGCCCGTAAGTAAACAACAGGACCATGGTCACCATCTCCTCGTTCAGACTGACCCATCTGTAACTCTGGGGTCGATGCCCTCTTTTCAGGGACCTTCTCTTTTCAGTATTCAGAATCATTACGAGTGAATTTGGAGTTTACTTTTTCTGAATTTGTAATGATGTCATGAATGTCTCTTTTTTCTTTAGTCTGTCACTTTGGCCTGCAGGAGGTACTGGCAGGTCATGCCTACACTCCTTGAGTAGACTTTGCTTATCACACACACTACCGTTCACATGTGGCTAGATTGGGCAGGCTTTTATTATGATTAGAATTTTTGCATATTTATTTATAAACAAAGCTGGTAATTTCCCTTTTATCACTAATTTTGTTTTCAAAACAAATCTAGTCACACAAAATGGGTCAGAGTACTTTTCCATTCTCTAGTAATTTTTAATATTAAAAGGATCTACTTCTAGAAAGAGCATTAGAAATTACCTACCAAATTAAATGGGCCTGATGATTTCTTTCAGAAAGGTAATACAGTAGGGAAATAACATTTTTAAATAACTGGTCCTGGAAAATTGAATATCCATATGTGGAAGGATAAAGTTAAATACCTACATTATCTCACACAATAAGTAATTGAGAATGCACAAAAGTCCTAAATGTGAGACCCTAACATGGAACTCTCAGGAAAAAAATCTAAGGAAATCTTGATGGATTTGGGTTAGAGATTATGTTTTCAGATATGACACAGAAATTACAAGCAACAACAACAAAAAAGGAAAATTGGACTTCATCAAAACTTAAAACTTGGGCTGGCGAGATGGCTCAGCAGGTAAGAGCACTGACTGCTCTTCCAAAGGTCCTAGTTCAAATCCCAGACACCACATGGTGGCTCGCAACCACCCATAATGAGATCTGACGGCCTCTTCTGGTGTGTCTGAAGACAGCAACAGTGTACTTATGTATAATAATAAATAAATCTTTGGGCCAGAGTGAGCAGGGACTGAGTGAGTGGAGTTGACTGGAGCAAGCGAGGCCAACCAGAGCGAGTGGGTTGACTGGAGCGAGCAGAGGTCCTTAAATTCAATTCCCAACAACCACATGAAGGCTCACAACCATCTGTACAGCTACAGTGCACTCATATACATAAAATAAATAAATAAATAAATCATTAAAAAAAAAAAACCTTAAAACTTCTATGCCTGAAGAAAATGAAAAGAACCAATAGATAGAGAAAACGATTCCTAAGATAATTACCTTACGAAGGACTTGAATGGAGAATATATAAAAAACACAGCTCAATGATAAAAATACACCTCAACTTAACAACTAACAAAGAAATTAAATACACGTTTCCCCATAAAGATATGCAAATACTCAAAAGGCATGCAAAAATCAACACATCGTTAGCTGCTAAGGAAGTGCCAATCATAACCCTTCTATAAGATAGATAGATGAGTAGGCAGAGAGAGAGAGAGACAGAGAGAGAGACAGATTGAGATTCTAAGCCAAACTTTTTATAATGGGTAAAATAAAAAGAGATTAAATGCTAGCAAAGATATGCGTGATCAAAATGAGGACTCGTGAAATTTACCACGTGATCTAGCAATCCTACTCTATCTAGATAGCTTAAAAAATAAAAATTTATGTCCACAAGTAAACGCTGCAGCACTGCTTGTAGCACCACTATTCATAACGTGCCAAAGTGGGGAAGAAACAAATGTCCACCATCTGACTAACAGGAAAACAAACGCTGTACAGCCAGACAACAGCAGCCACCCAGCTACTCAGAAAGCATCCAGCATGACACATGTGGCAACACATTAACCTGAGAACCATGACACCATGTGAAAGAAGCCGATCACAAAGACCGCTTATTGAATAATTCTAGCTATGTGAAATGCTCAGAATAGTCAAATCTGTAGAAAAAGAAAGACAACCATGGTTGCCAGAGGCTAGGAGGAAGAGAAACAGATGACTGCTGAGAGATCTGGGATTTCTTTAAGGGCAAAAGAAAGTGTTCTGAAGTTAGGCAGTTGGTGTTTATTATACATTTCTGTGAACGTAATTTAAAAACCACTGAATATATATGAAATAACCAAGTTTCCAAGTAGGGCTATGATCTAAATAAAGCTGTCATGAAAAAATGGGCTGGAGATACAGCTTACTGCTAGGGCAGTTGCTTAATACAGATAAGGTTCTGGGTTCAATTCTCAACATCATAAAATAAATAGGAAGAAAACTTGACTGACAATATGGGTCTACTTCATTTAAAGATTAAAGGTCCTATCTGATGGGCTCTTTGGTCAGGCCGTTTTTAAGTTGTCTGATTCAGGAACAGCTACTTAAGTCAGAAAGAATGCAGAATAACTTCCTAGGCCAATGGTGGTCTTCAGTAGGACTCTGTATGCCCTGCCCTTTCGTCTCTTTTTGTAGAACCTAAGAGCAGCCCTGATTCATTCTATATCACTGAAGGAATGCTAGTGGTCAACACGCAAGACCCTTCTCTAAGTCACAGCAGAAGGTAACAAAAGAGAAGGCAAAGGAAAAGAGGTGCTCCGCTTTCATGGGCTGGGGAGAGCTGACATGGCAGGCAGCCGTCATTTTCTCACTCACCTGCCTTTGCTGAGGAGGGACGAGACAGTTTCTGGCTATAGATATGTGCGGCACTTTGGAAAGAGGAAAAGGGGCCAATGGTGTAGCTGCCGGATCGACAGCGTGGCAGCCCAGCAGGGCTTACATTCTGGGTTCCAGGGTGTATGGAGGGAGGGGCATTGTCAGGGACGGGGCTCAGTAGCAGTGCTGACTGGTGAGGCAGGCTGGGGATAGCTGGAGAAATTTGAGATAAAGAAGCATGGTGGCCAGGGCCTGCCGAGAGGGCAGAGGTTGTGATCATAGACGACAGATGGGTGCTGGGGAGTCTCTGCAGAAGAACAGCAGCAGGACTGGAGAAAGAAGAGCAATTGGTATACACTAGTTTAGCCTCTTTTCCTGATGAAGTGGTAAATCCTATTAAAGCAAAAACAAAAGAACAGGTCATTTTGGAAAAATAAACATACAATCTCTATGACATGTGAACATTTTAGAACATCAAAATAACGTTAACATGAGATAGAAATCATGCAGACTTTAATGAGTATTCATCTTGAACTTAGTAAATTTTGCTTACCAGACATAGCCTGGTAACAAAATTTTGACTTTATTTTTATCCCTTTCTAAAAGCTTGAGTTGAGACTTCCCCAGAAAGCAGAGCAGGACCAAGTCTCTACAGTTCCTCACCCTCTGGGGAAAAAGCAAGTGCTCAAAGCTTGTAAAGAGAATGGAAAATCAATGCCATGCAGTCAGGAGAACATTCTAAGGGGAAGGGAAGAGCAAGAGGGGACCTTCCCTGGGAGACATGTCCCCTGCACTTACTATACTGCACACCTGACCACTGTTTCTCTTTTAGAGGTATATCAGAAAGCACCGTGTGTCTCAAGCACTCACGAGATAACTTATCGGAGTGGATTTCTGTGGCCTGTTGCTGTTTGGGTTGCTTTATTTTCACTTCGTGTATTGTCTCAGGGTGATCTGAAATAAAAAGATATTGCCTTAAGCACTTTTACTAATCAAAACCACTAACATGAAACATAAGTGTTAATCAATGCTGGGAAACACTGCACAGTCCACTACGACCGTTTAAGGATGGTAACTTCTGGAGGACACAGCCAACTGAGTGATTCCCAATGGTTCCCAGCCCCAGCTCCACCTCACTCAAACCCAAGGCAGGAATCTACTGAATGGGACCCAGCTACGACATGCATGGAAACTGAAATAAGAGAATTCGGGTGCTTCCACCAGGACTCCAGATTGTGGCAGGGGATGGGAGATAAGAGATCCTAGTGGCTGGCAGGACCTGTGGAGCCAAGTCAACATGCATGTACAAGAGCGGGACTGTGAGATGCAAGCACAGCCTCACTGGTTGTTGGTGTACCGCCTCAGTTCACCTGAGGCAGGTTGATCGCATTTAGTAATAAAGCCAGTTTCCACTGTAGCTGTTTTTCTCTACTATAAAATTCTGAGACAGAACAGTCCATAGTTATTCATATACTTAGAGAAATGTCCGTAAGTATGTGGCAAGGGCAAGGTTTATCTAAAAACTCCAGAGAGCCTCTCAGAGGGATGAACGAGAGCGTGTGAATCCTGTCCTCTCTCTCCATTGCCATTCTTAGGGGTAATGCTGCTACTTGCCTGTCCAGTTATAAAATAAGCCCAGACACCAAACTATCAAACACCTTTTTTTCTTGTTTGAAACCTTCATACCCATCTCTAGGTTTATACAATAGAAAAAGCAGGAACTGATCTTCTGATATAAAAATTGTCATTTAAAAACAGATCTAAAGGGCTAGGTAGTGGTAGGGCATGCTCTTAATCCCAGCACTCAGGAGACAGAAGCAGGTGGATCTCTGTGAGTTCAAGGTCAGCCTTGTCTACAGCGAGAGTTCCGGGACCGCCACCACTACACCGAGTAACCCTATTTCAAACCAAACAAATAAACAAACCAAAACCAAAACAAACAAACAAACAAACAAAACCCCCAGAAAAACCAAAATCCAATCAAGCAGATCTGAGAATTTGAAATGACCCATCTGTATTTAACAGGAGCTGTTGATACACACTACTGGACCCTCTCCATTACTGTCAAGGGCTAAGCTGCCACATGAATATGGATGAGACCCCCAACTCACTAGGCGAGCAGACTTTTCCTACTCTAACCTTACTGTAAAAAATTCTCAGCCTCTCTTCCACAATAAACTCCATTCATCAGAAAACACTTTATAAATACAAAGGCTTTGATAGCCCTAGTGGTTAAAGTGCTAGCAGTGATCAAAGGGGCTAACACCAAATATGAAAAATATGAGAAAGAAGAATGGACAGAGGAATATGAAATTAGAAACAAGCTCCAAGAGGAAGCTGGGCTTGAGAGGACTATGAAAAATACAATTCAGTAACAGTTCCTAGTAAGGCTTCATGAAATAACCTAAGTGAATTTTACAACAGTGGGCTGAGATGTTGTAGCTCAGTGGCAGAGTTGTGAGGCTCTGGGGTCAATTCCCAGCCCTGTAAACACAAAACAAAATTAACAAAGTTTCTTTGGGAAATTCATCTTATATTTGAAATGACTAATTTTCCTGAATATTTCCATATTAGACTGGGATAGCCTTGAGAGCATTGAGATTGAGTCTAGTACTTAAAATACTGACAAGGGGCCAGAGACATGGTTTTGTGGTCTTAAGTGCACTGGCTTTTCTTGCAGAAGACACCCACATGACAGCTCATAACTCAGGGAATCTGATGCCCTCTTCTGGTCTCCATGGGCCCTAGGCACACATGGTCCACAGACATACATGTAGCAAAACACTTGCATGCATAAAATAAAATACCTACATTAATATACTTGCATGCAGGTTTGAGATGGGTCTTACACTTGAAAGCACAGAAGTTGCTGATGCAGCTATGTCTGATTGCTATGTTGTTGTTTTTATAACAACAGGAGCTAGACAATGTAGTCTACATTGGATTCCACTGGTGTTCCTCAGCAGTGAGGACTTTCAGAAACACAAAGAATGTCACAATGCCTGGAGGAAACCAATGGCACCTAGGGTTTGGGACCAAGAATATAAGTCACCCCATTGGTATGGAACTGCCCCACACAACAACAACAACAACACTCTATCCAAGATGCCAATGGTGCTGAGAGGCATGGACAGAGACGTGCTAAAGAATGGAAACTAAGAGCAAAGCTCTGAATTGAGCAGATGGCAGCTTGATGCCTGGGCCCTGTGTGCTGAGGAGGAACCGGGAGCAGGCACTCAGCCCCTGGAGCTCATTTTCTCAGCTGTACTGACATTTGAAAATGGGACTTGTGCATGTTGTGTGGAAGCACACAGGAAGATGGATGTTCATTAAAGATCAGGTTTTCAAAAGAAAAAAAACAAAACAAAACAAAAAAAAACTCCAAACCCTGTTGTTGTCATGGAAGATGAAAATGTAGCTCTAAAGGATGCTCTTCTTTTGCTTTAAAGACAAAGGCGAGCTCGCCCCCCCCCCCCCCCCGCCCCCAGCCTCAGCCCCACTGCAGAGTTCAGTCTTGCTGGAGACTGGTGTACAGCCAACTTATTCCTGATTCTTCTCTGCACAGCTCCGTTTTCTGCTTATTTGCATTTTTCACTCATTAGCTGGCATACTTACCACCTTTTGCCCCACTATCAGAGTAACTACTGCTGTTCTTAGAGCTTTTAGAATGAGTCCCCAGGAAGACACTGGCAGACTTGTTTTTTTGGGTATAAAAAGTCAACACCTCCTCCAGTTCAGCCTCACTGAAACGAAGAAAAGAGTACGGTCAGCACAGGAAGCTGCTCTGGAAAGTCTTTGACATTTTATTATGGAAACAGTAAGCAGGGGAAGGGAAAGTGAGAGGCACAAGTCGAGGGCTCCTTGGGAACAGACAGTTTCAAATGAAGCCAGCAACCAAGAACATGGAGAGCGCTGTAAGGCTTTATTAACCCACACAGAGATTTCCTACATCTACACTACCTGATCCAGCAGCCACTACTTACATGGAGCTATTGAGACTTAGTTTAAATTAAATAAAATTAGAAGATTTTATTCCAGAGTTGTTCTATGCACATTTCAAGTACTTGGTAGTCACTTTCACAAAGTTTTACTCAATCACAACACTCCTGGTAAGGAACCGAGGCCACAGAGCTGGGTAAAAGCTTAACAGCGACCTAGTTTTATATGATACCCCTCCCCAGCTTACACACAGCAGGGAGCGGAGGGGATGTACACCTTTAAAAAACTCAGTAAGAAAATGATTATTCATAGCCACAGATGGCAACTATTATCTGGCTGTAGTTTGCAATGCATCTATGTCATTTCCAGATAGCTGAAGTATCTTGACTAGAAGGGCTACAAGTCATTTTAATTGGCTGTGTCAGAAACCAGGAGACAGTGTGCCCACAGAGAAGGTTCTTCACTATCTGAACAATGCATGAGACAGAACAGAACTAGACGGGCACTTTGAATCAAGGAAACTACTTATGCTATGGAAAGCCACACAGTTTAAAGTGTGAGAAAACAGGAGATTCTAAAGGGGCCTCCCAGATGCAGGTTTCACTTGATCTTAGCCAAAGTGCTTGCAAGTTATAATGTAGGGATTTTCAACATGTCCAGCCACTGTTTCATCGTTATTTTCCTATGCCTGGAGCTTGGTATTGTTCCAGATAGGTAGCCTTCAGGGAGGTGAAGCAGCCCACCAGCCGTCTTCAGAACACACAAAGGAGAGCCCAGGAGACCACCTCTCTGGATCTCTATAAACCCGCAGGTTGCCAAGGAGGAAAGCAGCACAAGACAAACCGTGCTAGAAACCTGCAAACATCTACGGCCAGGGTGGGGCTGCAGCCGGCCCGGCTTCTCTCCCGCAGTGTTGTATTTGGCACTTTTCATAATACTGGAAGGTAAGGAATAGCTGGCCCAACTACAAGCCGCTCTGTACCTGTCTTATCCTCTGCCCACTTCCTCATTTAGGTCTTCCTGACTCTTTCCTGCAGGCAGTTTGTTAGCCCATTGAGGGAATCCATGTACTCGCCCCAGCTTCCAAAAAACCCTACTCTGCCCAAAGTTCCCAGGAACTGTCCCTTAAGTCACAATCAATAAATACGACCCAATGTATTTTCCTCTCCAACACTTTATCAGTTTAAAGTATATACGGTTTAGATTTAGCATCCAGTTACGTTTCTTTCCTTCCTTTCATCCTTTCTTCCTTCCTTTTTTGTTTTCTTTTTTTAAGTTTGAGGTTTGTTTTCTTCTATTTTTCTATTTTAAGCATTTATTTTTTAAAAAGATACTATTTTCTTGGTGTCATCTACTTTCTTGCCTTCTCTGATTTTAATCTCTTTCCTTTCCTTTGTGTGAGTCCATCCATGGCATGGTGCAGCTGTGGAGAACAACCTGCAGGAGTTGGATTTTTCCTTCTAACACACAGGTTCTGGGAATGGAACTCAGGTCCCTGGCTTGAGGACAAGCACCTTTACCCACTAAGCCATCTTGTCCTTTTTTACTTTTGCTATTTTTATAAGGTTGATGTGGGAAGCTGTTTCTTGCTTCTTTTCTATATCTGTTTTCTCAAACATATTACTCATAACTTCAAAATATCCACAAAATAGTGCATTCAAATATAGACCCTACAAAATGATGTTTGTGTTTGTTGCACACCTAAACACAAGCCACTGAGGCCACGGTGAGGTCTGTAAAGCAGCTAAGCAAGGATCTTACGGTTAAACTGATAACCACAACCTAACTTTACTCCACAAATATCGGAATGCTAATTTCCTAGCGATATACCACCCACTGCTCTTGGACAACTGCAGTCTAATTAAAGAGGCGTAGAGTTGCTTTTTCCCCTTAGCTTAGTGGTTTCTGTACAACTCTCTAATTTGAAAAATATATTTTTAGATTTTATTACTTTATGTGTATGGCTGCTTTGTCTGTCTGTCTGTATGTACATCATATGTATACATACATAACCATTTCCCTCAGAGGTCAGAAGAGAGTGTCAGATTCCTGGGAGTTAGAGATGGTTGTGAGCCATCACGTAGGTGCAGAGAATAGAACCCAGGTCTTCTGAAAAATCCGACAATACTTTTCACCTCTGAATCAACTCTCCATCCCGACAACTCTAGTTTATAAAAAGCACCTTCATTCGGAGTCATCACAAAAGTTAAAATTAAGTGTTTTTGTTATCTCTTCCTTTGGAAATACAATGTCAGTGAGAAAAATGGTGTGGCTGGCGTACATCAAAACAGAGTTGAACAGAGAGATTTTCAGTTTCTCAAGGTCAACCCTAAGCAGGAAAAGCTTGTTCTGTTTCATATAAATTGGACACGACCCTCACAGTGTTGAGAAACAGCAAATTCCTCACCCTGCTTGATGTGGGTAAACGTTGGTCATCTCCACAGCATCAGTAGGTCAGGAACAAATCTGGCCTCAGTAAATACTACAAGTCTCTAGCTTTCCATTTCTAAGATGTGCTTGGTCCTCTCAAGCTTGTGTACTTTGAAGGCTGTCTAGAGCTGCAGCCCAGACACCACATAGCAGTGTTTTGATAACTGAAGCCATGACAACAGCAACACAACTGGCTGAGATACAGAGAGGCCAAGCCTGCAAGACATTCCCTCCCTTGGGGACCAAACTCATTCACATCTGTGTATCAGAAACAAGGGGCTGTTGGGGGCTCAGTGGCAGCTCAGGAGAGGGAAGGACATGGTTAACTCATCAAAAGTGGTCTGTACCTTGCTTGTCGAATAAACTCCTGAAAGCTTTCTGCGTTCACCCCATCTTCTTCCTCTTCTTCAAGTTTCCTCTTTGATTTCTTTTCAGCCATTTGTTCTGTTTCCTACCCATGTCCAAGCCCAGAGAAGAACGACAAAATCAAACTGACTCCTGATAAATGAGCTTCATTTGCTTTTGCTCCCTTGGGTTAATGGTGCCTTACAGTAAAGACTTTATTTAATTCTTCCTCAACATCCACCACAAGCTACTGTTGGTCACCATTTCATGCAATGTTTTGAAATTCCCAAGTAACAGTGGCAGAATGCAATTTTTAATCATGTTTTTACTTTCTACTAACACAGCTCATAGAGAGATAGACCCTTTTATCTGGGATGATAATTCTAGTTTCACAGCGTGGCTAGACAACAGACACCAGATTTTGTTACAATTCATAGAGGAAGGACTAGCCTTGGAAGAGTCTCGAGTCTGACTTGTATAAGACAACAGAGAATTGTAAATAGATAACAGGGTAAACTGTGCCTACAGGCTAGTGTGCTGATATATATGGTGCCACTAGCCTAGCCTGTCCATGTAATTTCAGAAAGGCTATGTCAACTTCCAGGACTCAGCTGTCCCTCTTATATAGTGGCTATATTTTTTTCTCCTGAAAATATTTTTTAAAATGGATGCTAGAAACTTAAATATAAGACACTTTGAAAAAATTCTAATTAAATAGTGTATTGCCTAGGTGTGAAATCATTTCCCTGTTTCAAACATCTCAGAGAAGAAAATCTAACACTTCCAAAACAGAAATACAAGTTGTCATTTTAAATTCACAGTATAAGTTCATTTTCAAATGGTCCACTCACCATTGTCTGTAGGCACTATACTACAATACACTTATAACACACAGCAAGACCTTGGGTATACTTGAGCACAAAAGAAATATGCAGTTTCCTAAGAGCTGAATATAGGCATTGGCTCTAATGATAAGTAGATTTTCAGCCAAGCTGAACTGACAACAAGAGTCACAAAGGGGATGGTGCTGTCAAGAGAACAGAGCAAGGCAGACTGGCCCATTCCTAACAGTGTCTGATGCACCAGCACAGAAGGCTATTGACTCACCTTGTTGTACACAACGATAAAGTCTCCTAGCTGGTGGGCAAGGATTCTTCTGCGCTCCAGAAGTGCCAACCGGCGACTAGGTAATACCATCCTCAGTGAGTGCTGGAGGTTACTAGATGCTCGCTTGAGAAAACGAACCACTAGTTCCTGTGTAAATTAAAAAGAAAGAGAAGGATGAAAGTAGGGATTGTGCCAACCATCAGAAGCCAAGCCAGGATGGAGCTGAATGCAGGCATGGGAAGGCGACAGAGAATGGATTCAACAGGAAACCCGAGGAGAGGCATGGCACACACCGCTGCAAACATGCAAGGTACAAGATGCTACAGAAAGGCAAGGCAAAAGCATCGTATTCCCCCTTTCAGTACTCTGGGAGTCAAACTTAAAAATCAATGTGGATGCAAATAACTACATAGTAAAGCAGTAGTTAAATACACTATATATATATATATATATATATATATATATATATATAGAGAGAGAGAGAGAGAGAGAGAGAACTATCATAATTCAGAGTGTAAAAATATTACTTCTAATAAGGTACACAAACAGATTCAGTTAGGAAACGCAGCATTCAAAATCAGTGTAAACTAAAATCTCAGAGGCAGATGAACTCATCAAAGGTGAGAAGACAGAAAAAAGCCAAATCAGGTATGATGGCACATGCTCATAGTCCTGGTGCTTGGGAGGATGAGGTAAGAGGATGGCAAATTAGAGGCTAGCCTGGGCTACAGAGTAAGATCCTATAACATAACAAAACAAATCACTATAGAGAGAAACCTAAGAGAAAATAATGCTGAGGCCAGAGAGAAAAGGGTTAAATGACAGACTCCCAAAGGAGCTGGAGCAAGAGAGGATCACAAGCCAAGGCTCTGAATCTAAACACAAAGGTCACATTGAGAGACATCCTATAAAGACCATGAAGGAAAGCAGGAGGAAACACACATGGAGGGAGCCGAGCAACACCACAGAACTGCTGCTTACAAAAGTGTTGTGATGAAGGAAAATAAAACTGCTTTGGCAGAGGCAAGGTGACACATCTGTCTTCCTTCCAAATGATAAAGGAACTATGAGAGCTGGGTTGGGGAAAGCAAAGAAGGGGGTGGAGGGGGCCCTGGTGGTGGTGGGGGGCACGGGGAATAATGATGGCAGGGATGGCAGTGTCCTGTAAAAGAATGGACAACTATACCTCTCTTAAGAGGAGAAAAGAATCAAATCTGAAATTGAGAAGATCTCAATTGGGCCATTTATAACATCACAAACTCAGAGAGATTGTGTGGAGCCAGAGACCTCAAAAAGGCAACATCCCATAAAACAATAAAACTGTTTTCAGGAGGATGGGTCTTGAGGCTTTAGGTGAGGTGCCTCTGAGCTACTAGATACAGACTCTCTGAGTCTAGCCTGGATCAGAGGGGGTAGCTGTCTGTGTCCCTGTGTCCCTCAAAAGCAAGGCTACTGGCCCTCAAGCCCGGCTGGGGTAGCTCCAGGTATATTTTCACGAATTCATACAATGTTTACTAGGTTTTGCAGTGATGATCTTATGTATTCTTGTAGAATACCCCAAATCTTGGGTAAATTCTCAGCCAGAAACTGGAATAGTTAGTCTGGCTGTTTTTGTTTGTGTGCCTGTTTTTGGTTATTTTAAGTGATTTTATTTTAATTTTATTTTTGCTCATTGCTCCCTCCTCCAATTTCCTCTAGTATAAAGGGTAGAGACTCATAACTAGAGGCTTGGATTTCATACTTCTCTGCTGTCTTTACTATAAGGTGATTTAGCTACTATTTTAAAACATTATCTTTTTCAGTAGAGCAGACAAATTCTCAAAAAAGGCATGCTCAATTTTCCACTTGGAAAGAGCGGAGCTAACATTTTCCACTGATGGCTGAAGGATTATGCATTACACACAAGGTTTATCTCTGGGTTCTTTTGACTACTTTAAATTCATCATTTGTTTTCTGGGATAACCAACATGATTTTTTAAAATGCACCTTGCACTGTACAGAGAGAACTAAAAATTAAAGTCAGTACTGACAAAGGACACAGCTTCCTCAGAGTTAACGGCCCCTCTGTCTGTGGTAGTGCCTGTAGTTTCAAAAGGCCTTCAGGAGACTGGGGGATCCTCTACAAGCTATGTCTGATCTTATCAAAGAGCTTGATGCTCCCTGTCACTGTTAGCCAAAATATTGATCATGGGTGTGTTCAAATAACTGATACAAGATCAAAATTGTCATTAGTTTTGATTCAGTAATCTAAAAATTTACACACTTACAAGTAAAGTAAGAAGTGAGGCTGACTAATGGTACTTTCTGAGATATTACAGAGGCACTGACTTTCAAAGAGTTAACGGAACTAACTCCTCAGGACAGAAAATAATGGAAACAAAGCGTGCAACATGGTGCCTGTGAGCACATGTGCCACATACTCATCTAGGGGTCAGGGAACAACGTGTGGACTAGAGTCTCTCGTCTTCCCATGGGTCCCGGGAATCAAACCCAGCTCTCCAGGCTTCCATGGAAGACTTTTAGCTGTTGAACTATTTGCTGAGTCTTGCACTTCACTCTTTTCTCAGAGTATACTGCTAAGCTGGGGATAGAAGGAGAGAAAGGAGGACAGCCAAAGGTCCCCAAAAGCAGAGCCTCACCATCTGTTCATCCTCTTTGGCAGCCCAGCTGGGACTGAGTGTCTGACCACCACTGTCTTTTGTCAGACGGATTTGCACATGCTGAAGATAGGCAGAGAATGCTAACCGGGCCTGTACTTTGCTGTAGAAATCAAAAACAATACATTGTTATGAGACAGAATGATAAACCTACCACCTACATACCTGCATCTCTCCAAGTGATCTTTAAGGATCCTTCTGTCAGGATAGCTAAGAATATGAAGACTGTTATAAAGACACTTCTGAATAAAGAACCCTTCTAAACACTCCATGAGCTGTTGTTTCCCATACGAAACCTGAAAACTACTACCTCTGCCCATCATGCTGCCCCTTTGAACTCTGAAGAATGCTCTTGGGAGAATGCAGTGTTCAGTGTTCACTGGGCCACCAGTAGTAAAAAGAAAAGGGTATGGTGTTGGAAGCCCTTCAGGACATACTTCTATCAGTTAGGCTAGTGATTCAGATTTTGCTGTGAGAACTAATATTCCTAGTATGGAAAAGCCTCTGAAACAGGAACTAGATTAATCCTACAAAGAAACTTTTGAGCCCAAATTTTAAGGTCATGCATTTCTCAACTACACAACAGGAGTGGCTGGAGCCCAGAACTAGTGACTGTAGTCCAACAGAGCTTGGTGTGCATGACCTGACAGACAGGGACAAGCCCAGAGAAGTTCTGCAGGGAAAATATCCTTCAAGACGGTAAAGCACACCATGGGGTGTTCTCTGCCTGGTGGTCTTGGTGACAGCCAAGGACTGTCCTCAGGTTGCAGAGAGGAAGCTAGAGAGACAGCGATAACTTCCACTTCAGTGGCTAGCTGTGGCAGATCGGTTTTCTTTCAGGCAAGGCTTTGGTTACTTCAGCTGACCAGCCTCCTGATGCTATAGCCAGAATTACATCAGCTAAGATTAGGACCCAACACAAGCTCTGTTCACGATCCTTGCATATGTAATCACTGAACACTGTCTGCTCATGTTCCCCAAAGTTAAGATGAGGGATTCATCCCAAGTGGACTGGAGATGCTGCTACAGGAGTCGAGGACTGAGAGCGTTTGGAGGACCAGAGTGCAGGGGCATCAGGCCAGGGAGCCTGCTTGCTCCTTGGTTTTCATCTGTAAGAGGTTCCAGCAAGTGAGCTATAAATAAGGTTACAATCTAATTACTAACAGGAGCAGTTATGGAAGTACAGTATGAATTTGAAACGATGAGTTTAAACGTTCAAATATTCCCAACAAAGACATTCCTCTTCTCATCTAGAGATTAATAGCAAGTTCCAGATACTTTCAAAGTTGGCTGACTCACCAACTGTGCTGACTGACGCTCTCAAACTGATAGTTCAAATTTCAATCCTTATTTTGTTTCAAATAAAATAAAGAATACTGAGTTTTTCATGTCTATAAACTGTCCTAAGGGCGTCCCCCGAAAGGGTATCCTGAGATGGTCTCAAAGGCACTGATTGGCATGCCCCCTTACTTAGAAACCTGGACAGAAGTATGAGACAGGCATGACTGGCACCAAAGCAATCTGGGTTTAGAAAACAACCCTGTTCCACAGGCCTTGACAGATACATCATGAAGGAGGTGGTCATGTGATCTCCACCCTAGCCTTGGTCTTCCCCAGACCCTGGGGACAAATGAAACAGCTATCCTATAGGACAGTAGGTAGCAGTGTGGAGTTTGCTGACTTACAGTAATCCATCCTATAAGCTCAGATTCCTACAGCAGCTCAGCAGGATGTTACTGCTGAAATGGAGCTCAGAATACACTTCTGTCTTCTATTTTCCCCTCCCAGCCCCTCTTTCAGGAAATTGTTTCAGAAATCCTGGTCTGACCCTGTACCTTGGCTTGATAGAGGAAGCTGAAGCCTGGAAAGGGTCTCTGACTCCATGACTTGACTTCAATCTACAGACCAGAGCCCAGCTGGCAGAAATGCATTCACATAACCTGAACTCACCTATGAACTCTTCTCATTCTCCCAGTGCCCTCCCAAACCCAAGCCTACCCACATCTCCTAGCCAAAGTATAAGATCTAGCCCCTAGAAAACACAGGCCAGTGCCCAGGAACCTCACCCTCTCCCTAGGCCTCTATCTATTAGCAACCTCTCTGCAGTCCATTTCTTATGACTTGGAAGAAGAGCCATCCCTCTCCTGGCCTTTCTGCACCTGTCCTTTAGGACCCTTCTCTGCCAATAAATCCATTTCTACATCTTAATCCTTTAGCCATCATATTCTTCCTCTTTAGGAATCCCCATCTTTAAAAATAAAACCATCTTTTCTCTCTCCATGATGTGGTCTCACCTTCTGCTGCCAAGCCCTGTGGAACAGCATTATCACACTTGTTCTATGATCTCCTCAGCTCACAACTGCTGCTCCACCCACAAATTCTGAAGTGCCTCTTTATTCCTCCTTTATGCAACAGGCATGCTACGCAGACTTGACCATCCTCCTGTTGCTGGCAGTGTTACCCCTGCCACTCTGAAATGTTTCCTCCTGGTCTTGTACTGACCGACCCAGAGTGGTGTTCCCCAAGCCTGCAGTACTCTGTTCTCTCCGCATCCAGAGGGAGTTAATCCGAACGAGCAGTAATGTCCACTGTAAGGCTTGAACTATGAACCTTGACCTCTATGTTGTACTTCTGCTGGTCACCACAAGGCACATCTTCCTGTTCTTTCTACCCACTGGCTGGCATCACCACATTAGTCAGTGCAGAGCTTTAGTGGGCCACTCTTCCCTCACAAATAGCCTAAACCTGTCCCCTTCTCTCCATTCCTATAACGTTACTCTATGGCCAACACCTCCATCTTTTTTATTGGACAATCGTAACTGTCCCCTTTCTACATTGAGTTTCTTCTCTTACCAACTGCTCACAATGCAAGTAAAATTTACTCTCTATAACAGGGTCTGACTCATGTAGCTACTTAAAAGCCAATCAAAAACCAAACCCAGTTCCCCTAAAGCCTCTGCACTCTGCTGTTAGATTTAACAGCATCCATTTTAGGGAAGTCTAATTCCTTATCACACCTTCCTGAACGTCTTTCAGCCCCAGGCCGGCCAGGCTGGTGCCATCTCGGTGCCCTGAGTTTTGTTTCTCCTACAGTCGGGCAGGGCTGAGACACATGAGCTCACTGCAAAGCTCGCCTCTGCATGCACGCTCCAGTCTTAGTAACCTAACTCTCTACCAGCATGACATCACTGCAGCATCTTCACGGCATCCTTTGCTGCCTGGAATACCATGTTTGTTTACTGTCTGTCTTCCCAGCAGACTGTAGGCTCCCCACGCTTGCCTTGCTCCCTGCAGCACTGCTTTATTGCCTAGCATATCCTGGTACCGAGCAGCTAGCAGTATTTTCCTGATGGACTGAGAGGAACTGCTTGCTGCACAGCAGCATTTCTGGGCCACTTACTTCTACTTGCTCAGCACTCTCAACGCCAATCACTTCCCAAACCTTGGAAAATCTGCATCAGTTAAGGCTAGGTCAAAGATCATCTCTCACGAGATGCCTCTCTGGCCTTCTATGTCTGTGCCTTAAGACTGCCCTGTCCTCGTGCGATCAGAGTTCCAGCTCCTGAAGGATCTCACACACTAACCCTGAGCTGTTGAATTAGTCTTGGTCACTCACTATTCTTATTGAGACTAATGCCATCCAAGCATTTGCTGGGCCTGTGAAAACCTGGGTTCTTCTCCAAGCCTCTGTGTCTGTGACAATAGCAATGTTTAACCCATCATTACTTCTCAGGACTTCTGCTATTTCCAGAGGAAACTGTGAAGCCACTGACACAGAAACTGGTGTTCAGTACAGTTAGCTCTAACCACCTTGATGAAAGAGAAAGAAGCCTACCTTAGATTGCCATTGTCCTGGAGAATCTGCATCAAGTTGAATTTAGACTCTGGCTCCTGAGCCTCGATTTTGCAGCACGGTTCACCTTTATTAGTCCACTCGGCAACTTTCATTGCATTGTCTCTGGGCGAATTTTCTACTATAACAGTCAATGAAGGTGTGTACTTGGCTTGATTTTCTCCAAGAGACCCTGCAGACTCCTCCTGGGAAGCTTCCTGCTCTTCATCGTCATTGTCTAATCCAACTTCTTCCTCCTCTTCACTCTCTGTCTCGGTTTTAATATTCATTTCAGCTGGTTGGGTAATCACTAAATGCGAAGAATCACTAATGTTGCTGAAAAAAGGATTAAAGCGTCCTCTCTCCCAACACCTTCCTTTTATGTTTGAAGCTAAAAGCCCACGTCTAAGTCAAACCACCAAGAGGACACAGATTTAACCAACAGCTCACAAGTCTTTCATCTTACAGTCCTAATAACTTATTAATGGACACCATCAGAGATGAGCCTTCTCTTCATACCACATGGCGCTCTCAAGACTTAAGGCAATCCCTACCACAAACCGCCTTTGTCTAAGTACTCTCTCTGCTATGTCACGGGGCATTAAGAAAAAAACAAAAACAACAAAACAAAAACCTTCAAAGAGGTACAAAGAACAGAGAAATACCCTCTAAGTCTGTTTTTGCTGTCTTAAAACAGGAACTATGTATCTCCCATCAATGAGAGCCCAGACACTACTGAGCTGTCTGATATAGGTACTCTATAGCTCTACAGAGAAAGGACATGGGGATGGTATCACTCTATCAGTCAGTCAAAAATACATCTGCTATAATGTAGGAGATGATCTGGGAAAGAAGCTCCTTCATCTAAACACTCATGCCACCAGCAAGTTTCAAAGATGAGCTGAGCTACAGAACCCCCAAGCCCAGCAGCAGTGCTCCGAGCCCACTGATGTGGGTAATCATTATTTCTAAAGTTTCTAAGAGCTGTTTGATGGTGGAATGAAAGCAGGAGCCAAAACATGCACTTCATCTCAGATCGTCTTCGCTCCAAGTATGAGGGGATTAGACATTTCAAAATTTATAATTCTTTCAAAATTAAGTTTCAGAGCAGGGAAAGATTACCTAGAGCAAAGCTGCCCTCCTGTGATCAGTTCTGACTCATCAGGTATTAGGGAGGAAACTGGTTAACTGGCTCTGCCAGGACCCAGACTGTACAGTTTGTTGAATGCTCACTGGCAGGTACCTGGGTATTTTGGCCTCATTGCCCTCAATCTGCCACTCCGTCGTCTACGTTTTCGCACCTCCAGAGACAGTAGCTTCCTCTCATACAGAGCGGCATGCAGCTTGGCCTTGGAGTTCATGCTCTCCACCTTTAGCTCTGGTGCTCCTTCCGTGCTCACTCTGCAGAAATAGCACAAGAGCACACCTTCAGAAAGGACTCTGCCTAAAGTGTACATGCGGAATACACACCTGTAACCCTAGCACTCAGGACAGGAGGCAGGGAAATCTTAAGCTCAAAGGCATCTATAGCTGCACAAGATAGTAAAGTTCTCTTCTTTACTCCAAGACTGCCATGGGAACCCTCATGAACTCTAAAGCAGTTGGAGTTTCCAGGAAAATGGGAATAGTGTCCTCAACATTAAGACTTCATTAGTGGCTTTCCTGAATTTATTAAATGTTCTGAACAAAAAATATATGTGAAGACAACATTTCAATCCCTTTAAGCATCTTGGCTGTTACTTTACTACAGGGACTATAAAGTGTCATCCAAACCCTATACCTTCAGAAGGACTAAAAGATAGCAGTAATAGCTTAATAGTTGAGATATAAAATACATCTTGTTCACATTAAAGTTAGTCACAATCTTTGCATTAGTAGTTAAACATCCTTTTGAATGTATATAATACTTAATACATACAAATTTGACAGAGCTGGCAATAGAGAACAAATGATGAACTGAGAATTAGGGCAGTAACACAGAGGGGACTGTGACTCATAGGGAAATGTCACCAAAAAGCTACAGAGACTGTGAGGGTCTCCCCAGTCTAATGTTCCACAACCTGGGGATATGCCAAGGCTGCCGACCTTTTTTGGAACCTAACTAGCTCGACAAGGAGATGGGAGAATGGCAGAATCCCTTCAGGTGTTGAGTACAGTCAAGAATTAGAGTCAGAGGAACAGACATGAGCTGGCAGCAGACAGAAGACAAGGTCCAATCCCAGCAAGTTCTGAATGAGATGTGGGGTAGGGAAGGGGGCTGGTAATACCTATGCCAGGTCTGAGTAAGATAGGCCCAGACTAGGGATGTGGGGTCCACTCCAGACAAGGAGTGAACAAAGCACAGGGCCTCTACCTTCTGAGGCACCTCACCACCCTCTTTTGAGGCAAGATGTCACTATGATACTGAGCCTGACCTCAAACTTTTGGGCTCAAGTATTTCTCCTGCCCTAGCCTCCCAAAGTAGTTACAACTAAGAAATGTTCAAACTTATTTATCATACTCTCAAAGACTGAACCCCACAGAGCTCTGAAAGTAAGTATCTAGCCAATTAAATAATAAATAACTTAGACTGAAAAGCACCATTCAAGCCATCCATTTACAGATAATTGGCTATGGTCAAATGTGGTAACTATGACATCAAATGTGACATCAAATGTGACATCTTTCTAAGTCTTTCTAAGGAAACATCTTTCAAACCTTAACCTGGAACCAGATATGGTGGCACACGCCTTCAATCCCAGCACTTGAGGGACAGTGGCAGGCAGATCTCTGTGAGTTCAAGGACAGCCTGGTCTACAGAGTTCTAAGATAGCCAGGGCTATACACAGAAACCAAGTCTTGAAAAAAAAAAACCTAATTAATTAACCTGGTTTGAGATAGCTTAATATTTTAGGTCATCTTAACTGAATGGGTTGAGGTTGATATCTTAATAAAGCCCAGTGTTTATTTTCATGAGCTAATGTTTACTGCATAAAAAACCATAAAACATTATTTTCTGTGTCATGTCTACCAACAGCTTTTATATTTAGAACCATAAATGACCTCTAATGTTTCTGCAAGACAAGGATTCAAGTTAATTTTTAAAGTATTATTTCCAACTATGCCAGCCAAACTTGTTTAAAATAACTGCCTTTCCACTTGGGTCACACTGAAGTTTTTGTTCAAGATCAAGTGACCACAGATATAAGTCTATTTCTGGGCTATCTCTCCTGTTTCCACTATCTCTACTGGAGCATTAGAGGATTTAAGTCAAGGACTGTTTTATTTAAAATTACTTTGGATTTTCTAAGTCCTTTGCAATTCCAGAAGTCTGCCCTACCCCACTCCCCACCCCGAGACAGGATTTCTGTGTATCCTTGGCTGTCCTGGAACTCACTCTGTAGACCAGGCTGGTCACAAACTCATCGTAATCCGCCTGCCTCTGCCTCCCAAGGGCTGGGATTAAAGGTGTACGCCACCACTGCCTGGCCCCCTTTCTTCCTTCTTTCTTTTTTCCATAAGTTTTAAAAATTGCTTCATTTCTTAAAAATCTACTATATCAATGACTGAAACTATACTGGATCTCTACATTCATCTGAGAAAGATGGATATTTTAACCAATATTAAGTCCACCAGTCCAGGAATAAGGCATCCCTCTCCACAAACTTAGATTTTGTTAGTCTCAATCAATAATATTTAATACTTTTAGTGTGTAAGTATGAAATTTACTCCTGAGTACTTCATATTTTCACATTCTAAAGGCAATTCAAGTTTGTTTCCAATTATTTACTGTTGTCAATGTATTAAATCAGGATGATTTTAGCACATTGGCCTTGTGTCCCAGAATTTTACAAAGTACATGGATATGTTGTAATATTTTATGGATGTTCTGGGATAATGATCTTCCTTCTTCTTCTGTATGTGTGGTACATACAGTGTATATATGTATGCCTGCATGTGCAGGTGCATGTGCACATGTGTGCACCCAAAGGCCAGAAGAGCACACTCTGACCTCTAACTCTATGACTTGACTGTTTCCTTCGAGACAGGCTCTCCTTCTGACTATTGAGACCAAGAAACCTGGCGCTTACATTGTATGAAGTCTTTTATAACAAACCCAATATTCTGATAGATTCAAAGCCCTGCAAAATTTCTATTTCAGCTTTGTTCAGTCTGCATCAATGCTATCCTCAACAAGGAGTGTAGTCACTTTACCAAAGTTGTCAGAATAAGAGAATAACTTTAGCCAGGCATGGTGGCGCACGCCTTTAATCCCAGCACTTGGGAGGCAGAGGCAGGCGGATTTCTGAGTTCGAGGCCAGCCTGGTCTACAGAGTGAGTTCCAGGACAGCCAGGGCTGCTCAGAGAAACCCTGTCTCAGAAAAAAAAAAAGAAGAATAGTTACGTTTCCTTAATATCCCTCCACGGAATCCATTTGTGTCTATCGATCTGCACTCACATCACCCAACTCAATCTGAGCTGGCATGTGACGTCCCCTCTCTTCACTGTTTTCTTGCTTTCACTGCCTTGTACTTTTCTTACTTCCTCACTTCTGCTTCCTCTACTCTGCTTTGTGAATTTCTCAAGATGGACTCCAGATCTGCAACCTCAGTCCTCAGAGTCCTCTCTCCTTCTTTTCCTTCTTGCATGTTTTCTTCTTATTTTGAGACAAGGTCTTGCTATCTTCAAAGCCCAAGTCTGACTTTGAAGTCGTCAGTCTTTGCCTTAGCATCCAGAGCAGGACTCCAGGCATGTCCACCATGCCTATTTCTGTGCTTGGTCTGTAGTGTAAGAACTCACAACTACAAAGACCCTCAAGACACCACCCTAGCCAGAAAAATAACACATTTCATGTTTTATTGCTAATGATTTCAAAATACTTTCTAATCTCCTTTGTGCTGTCCTTCTTGATTCCTAGAGATTATTTAAAAATGTGCTGCTTTGCCGGGCGTGGTGGCGCACGCCTTTAATCCCAGCAGAGGCAGAGGCAGGCGGATTTCTGAGTTCAAGGCCAGCCTGGTCTACAGTGAGTTCCAGGGCACAGGGCTACACAGAGAAACACTGTCTCGAAAAACTTAAAAAAAAAAAAAAAAGTGCTGCTTCTTGCCCAAATATCAAGATTTTCCAAGTAGATGACTTTTCATTTCAATCCTTTTAAACCTATTAAGACTTGTTTCATACTCTAGCATATAATACTACAGCCCAGTTTTATATATTTAATCCTTTAGATCATCAAGATATTCATATGAATATTAATATTTAAAGACAGCTAGAAATTAAAGGTCAAAGCCCATTCATTTGAAACAATTCTTTTCTTTTTAGTTTTTAGAAACAGTTTCTATACTAGCCTAGTCTAGTCTAAAAAACGTGTAGCCGAGGCTGGCCATGAATTCACCACAGCCTCTCCCGTCCTAAGATTACACACACCAGCCTTTACACTCAGCTTTTAAACAGTCTTTATGTCTAAGTTTTTTTTTTTTTTTCTTTCTTTTCTCCAACTTCCCAACTGGTGGTAATATACCCAGGAAGTCTATTACCTGACCAAATGTTATAGAAAACTTCTGACTTTCATTTGAAAATAAGCTACATGAATTTATTTCAGTTTTCCCTTAAAAGGCAATCAGAATGACTTCCTTAAAAGAAAAGTTAGATTTATGCTTCAGAAAGCTTGTAGTAGATGATGGGTTGGTCCTGTGGGTAGAGGAACTTATTGTACAAGCCTGGCAACCCGACTTTGATTATGGGAACTCAGGTAGTAAAGGAGGAAGAAGAGAATCAACTCCGTAAATATTTTCCTTGCTACACATAAGTGCCATGGCACAAGTACCCACATGATCATGTATGGAGACACACAAACAGAAACTTAAGTTACTGGACGAGAAACTAAGTTTTAGTTGACTCATAAATGAAAACTAGCTAGATGCAAGGAGCTGTGCTGTCTTCCTTGTTAGACTGCTTTCTGTAGAGCACAGCACAAGACACAAGGAAACTGGGTAACTCTCAGGAACCTGCAGATGTGTGGAGGGAGACTCAAGCATTTCTGTGGCAGTTCAAGTCTTAAGTGTGGCAAAGCCATGTTGGTCTTTCCTCTGGTTATTTTTAGCTCTGCTGGATGAAAGCTCTCCATGTGCTGACTTCCAGCAGGTCCAGTCAGAGCCTTGCCCTACCACAGCCGCAGTGTAACCATGGAGATAGATAACATGCTGACAATTTGCAACTCTCACTATTACTCTAGGCTCTTTCACCCCACCAAACAAAAAGGTGATTATTATTGGTTAAAGTGATGTATATAGAGTTTAAAGTTAAATTTATACCTATTTTCTAATAGGTGGCTCCAGAATAATTTTCAATAGAAAGCATTTACATATTGCTGCTATTAGTGATGAGCCAAACTGAAAACAGTTATTTGAAACATCAGTCTGTGCATGGCTATACATCATGCAGATGGAAAGAATTTATTAACTTTGAAAAATTAGTTACCGTGCTCTTCCTGTCAGCAAGCTCCTTCTGGGGTTTCCTCTGCAGATGGAGAAGGATGGAGAAGGGTTAGACACTACCACCCATTCCTCACTCTAGAGTTCACACACAGGGCGCACACTTGTGAGAGACTCCACATCTAATTAGGGCCAACTGGACATCTTTTGGAGAAACAGGCACTCTCAGCAAAGTAACTACTGTGAGGTAGGAGGGTACATTTAAAAATGGGGAACAGGAAAAGAAACTGCAAATAAAAATGACAGCAGTGACTTAAGACTTGTCCGTCTATTTATAAGGCAAATTATAATTATTCCTCATGCCAACATGAAGAAGGCAGTTATTCCCCACTCCTGTGTCTTACACGCATGTGCGTGTGTAGATGAGTGGGAGATGAGACTTCTCTATTCTGCCCCTGGTCAGGGCTTGAGAGTTCTGCACTGGATTCTAAGGTCTAGATCAGACTATGGAGCTTTCTACTGTCACTGAACTATTCCAGAATAGAAAACCAAGTTCCATTCTCATGGAGTTCATCAAAAACAGATTTACCACAATTATGGAAAAAAAAACTGTTTAAAAACAAAAGATGTTCAAAAGCTAAATGCCAACTGTATCTGTTAAACAGGCTTTTGCTTTTTCCTTAAAAAACACTTCCTTCCCATTCAGTTTCTGCACTGAACACTTTGGCATATGTGGTTGTTCAACAGACTGACTTACACACCTTCCTGTATTTAGTGCAGCACAATTTTAATCACCATTATAAGGTTCATGTATCCCCCACAAGACACTGGACAACAATACTGGCCAGCATGAGGTCATCACTATTGGTCTTTCATTAGTTTGCATATTTACTAGCTAACCCTCATTTCATTAACTTGCTCAAATATTTTGTCATTTCAAAACTGTCATGATGACGGTGACAAACGGTATGTAATCTGTGATATTTTTTAAAAGGCAAAAGCAGTATAGATAACATTTATAGAAAAATCAAGTAAAAGAGTTAAATCTTTACGAGGATATCATGTTTTTCTTTTTCTATATCTTCCTGACCCTGTTAAAGTCCTGAGATGGGTGCGTCAGAAAATTCAACTTTTAGCCCACACAATGGTCATCTCCAGGACTCTGCAATCATGGCCTCTAAGTACAATCATATGGGCAGCTTTTAATAAGTACCTCCACTTCCCTCTAGGATGGAGATGGGTATAAATATCACTTACAAGATCCCCCTGGGTACGAATGTGCGGCCAATAGTTAAAACTATTGCCACACAATAGGATCCTGGGTTTGCCAGAGCTGCATGAGGGGATGGGAAGAGGTGGAGAAGGGATGGAAGATGGGTAAACAACCTACAAAAGCATGGGTGGAGAATCAGTTTGAAATAACAATTTAATGTGGTGGAGAAGAAATTCAGACTGAGAGTAGAAATTTAGTGGAAGATGTTGAAATTTAGAATTAACACAATTTGCTTTTTTATAAAAACGTATTTTTCTACCACATGCTAGGCTCTGAACACTGACAAAGATGAACACACAGGAAAGCTCCTATTCAGAGGGCTGGAGGTAAAGTGTGAGTCAGTAAACAGGAGCTTTGAACCCAGTCCGGGAATGCAAGCCTGACTGAAGGCTAAGAACCTGAGCTAGAGCTGTTTAGGTGTGAATGGAAGGCATCACAAGCAACAGGAGTTTGTGAGGATACAACAGTAGGAAACAAATGTGTCCTGATGGGGTCATGGTTAGCATGGCAATATGGAGACGAAGTTTTAAGAGGCTAGTAAGAGTAAATCATAAAAGCATTCCTTTGCTAAACAAGAAAATTTATGTTTTTTTAATAAAAAATTCTAGGAAGGTTACAAGCAAGAGTCACTAGCTGGAGCCTGCAGAAGTAATGCAGAAAGAGTAGCATTTTATCCATGTACATGAGGAAAGGGCACAATACTGGGCTTTATTGTTTTGCTGTTCTGAAGACCTGACAGATACAAAAACCTTGACAAAGCACTCAGGCTTTACTCTCACTCTAGTTCTTATGCAAAAATCTGGGGCTGCCTTCTAAGCAAATTCAAGGATCATCAAAAGCTATGTGTGTGGTTATTCAACACTATTTACCACAACTGAACAGATGCAGAGATCAAATCTAACATCCTATAATAATTTAAACTACAAAAAAATCTGGATATCTACTTTAAGACTCCCTTAGAAAAAGTATCCAAGGAGCTGAAGGGGTCTGCAACCCTATAGGTGGAACAACAATATGAACTAACCAGTACCCCCAGAGCTAGAGCTGCATATGTAGCAGAAGATGGCCTAGTTGGACATCAGTAGAAAGAGAGGCCCCTTGGTCTTGCAAACTTTATATGCCCCAGTACAGGGAATGCCAGGCCAAGAAGTGGGAGTGAGTGGTTAGGGGAGCAGGGCGGGGGAGGGGGGGTATAGGGGACTTTCGGGATAGCATTTGAAATGTAAATAAAGAAAATATCTAATAAAAAAAAAAGACTCCCTCAGAAAACAAGCCATATCCTTAGAGTAAAACAAATTTCTTTAAACAACCAAGGAGTTTCATGAAAATAATCAATTACTGAACTGTTGTACAATGTGGCTATGCTACACAGGCTACAAGCATCCTCGGGGCTATGGCACCCCAGTAACTGTGCCGCCTGGATCCCAGATTCTGCTAACACTGTTCCCAGCTCCCTGGGCACTGAGCTCACCAGCTGCCATCTCTGCCTGAGTTTACTTTGCCATTTATGGGCCCTCCACCTTTTCTGAAGTGGCAGCCCTTTTGTTCTTGAAAAACAGCATGATGCCATTTAAACTGTGCTAGGAGGGAGCACTCACTGCTCTCTGCTTCCTGACTGCAGATGCAGCAGAACCAACCAGCTGCACCACACTCCTGCCTCTGCGGCTCCCCGGACAGGTGAAATGGTCTCTCAAACTCTAAGCCAAAATAAACCCTATGTGCCTCAAGGGAGAGGGGAGGGGAGGGGGAAAGGGAGAGAGGGAGGGAAAGAGGGAAGGAAGGAGGAGGGGAAGGAGGGAGGAAAAAGGAGAAAGAGGGACAGGAGAAGGGAGGGAGGGAGGGACAGAAGGAAGAGAGAGAAGGAAGAAAAGAGGGAGGGGAAAGAGGGAGGAGAGAAGGGAGGAAGGGAAGGAGTTTTGAAAACGAAAACAGTATACAAAAAGGTGCTGAGTAAGGATCTTCTTTTAAAAAGAAGAGCTGGGCGATGGTGGCGCAAACCTTTAGTCCCAGCACTCAGGAGGCAGAGGCAGGCAGATTTCTGAGTTCGAGGCCAGCCTGGTCTTCAGAGTGAGTTCCAGGATAGCCAGGGCTACACAGAGAAACCCTGTCTCGAAAAAAATCAAACAAAACAAAAAAACAAAGCAAAAAAAAATAAAAATAAAAATAAAAAGAAGAATTAGAAGAATAAGAGAAAGAATAAGAAGAAGAAGGAGAAAGAGAAGGAAAAAGAGAGAGGAGAGGAAGAAGAGCAGGAGGAAGAGGAGGAGGAGGAGGAGAAGAAAGCAGCAGCAGCAGCAGCACTGGGCGTCTGGAAAGACTACTCAGAAGATTTTTATGACTTAATTTTGGGCTTTTACAAATATTACAAAATGCTGAGCACTGTTAGCATATGCTGGAAAATGAGCTACTATACTGGGATTTCTATCCCAGGCCCTGCATGAGACTTGAAGGAAGCCACTATCCTTCTTTTACATATGTTTTCTCTTATGCTTTGCGATCTAGTTCTAAATATTTAAGCTAAGCAAATTCCTACCTGTCCTGGAATAGGCGTGTTGCCAGCATGTAGTTCATAGAGGTTTTGTGTTCAAGGTAGGACCTGAAGGACAAAGCAAAAGACCAAATTATTTCTTAAGTTTCATTCAAGAGGGAAAATATAGAAATAAAACCACAAACCAAGCCAAAATCAACTGCTTACACACTGTTTCTAAAGTGCAAACTGAGGAGACAGATGCTCAAGTTAAAATGATCTATGATTAGAGTAAGAACAAGAGTAAACCACTCAAGTCCACCCTGCTGCAATAAACAAACAAAAACAAAGAAGACGATTTAACATAGCAAACAGAGTTTCTTACATTAATGAGAGGAGATATGCTACAGTCAAAACATCATAATGAAAGATTAAAAAACCACCACCACCACCACCACCACCACCACCAAGACATCTTATGCACAGATGAGACAACAACAGAAAGTGGAGAGAGAAAGCTGCACAAAGAAATGGGAGACTTTGGTCCAACTGTCCCAGAGTGGGAGGGAGGGAGCATCCAGTGCTTCCATGCTGTTTACGGTGGAGGGCAAACTTTCAGAAAATGGATAATTTTGGTCACTAATTAATTCATTCATGTTCTCCACACAGCTGATGAATGGTCATTCTGCAAGACCAGTCAGAAACATTTCCTAGGGGCTTTTCATCCCACATCTCCCACGGATCCTTAGCTTCTAAGTGGAAACCTTTCCAGCACAATGGCTGCTCATGTCCATGCCTCTGCACAAAGCCTTCCTTAATAGGATCACTGTGAGTCTACAAGTTTCCTTGTCTGACCTGCCTGCTCTTCTCCAGAGACATGTCACATGCTGTCTCTGAGAACACCTCTTCCAGAAAAGCTGCATGATGCAATGTATTCCTAGATACACACCCAGGAGACACATTCAAGAATGCCATGTCCACCAACAAAAGAATGTGAGATTAACAGCAGCTCCAGCCCACAGTTTACAGGGAAAGGGGATGATGAGGGAATGGGCTGCAGCTGTATGAATCCTGGTAAGGCAACACTTAACGAAAAGAACAAGATTATACAGAGCATACATTTCTGTCTGGAAAATGTTCAAAACCAACAAAACAAACAATTCTCTTTCTGCACAGGGCAGGATAACTGCTACAGACCCTGTTCCTTATCACAAACAGCCAGAGAAGTGTACAAGATATAGAAACAACTATTTTCCTACATTAAACAAATGGTGGTACAAAGGGTGATTCCTATTAGTGAAAAACAACAGAATTAACTCTTACAATTTCATTACCTTTCTCCCTACAGGCGATTTCTAGAGCATACATAAAGGGGGATTCAACTAGAGACCAACAGTGTCTAAAATGAAAAGCCTCGATCAGAGCTACAAAAAGCATGTACAATTTTCAGAGCAATATACTGAAGAGGAGCAGGCTATGCATGAGGGGAAAAAATTCCCAAAATAATGATAAGAGGTCCCTTGAGTTTTGGGGTACCTGCCAATCTGCTCGGGCAGAGGGTGAAAGTCCTCTGAGCTAAGGAAAAAGCAACTGTCAGAATAAAGAACAAGCAAGAAGAAAGCTAAAGGAGGGGACAGCCCTGTGCGCACAAAGAATAACACAAGCTGGGCGTGATGGAGCACACCTTTAATCCTAGCACTCTGCAGGCAGAGGCAGGAGCATCTATCAATCACTGTGAGTCTGAGGCCAGCCTAAACTATAGAAAAATTCCAGGACAGCCAGACCTACACAGAGAAACCATGTCTTAAAAAGCCAAAACAAAAACAAAAGAGGAATAAGCACACTCGGAGAAGAAGCAAAGATCTGATTTCTTAAGTACTGGAGAAAAGAGTGTCAATCTAGAATTCTACAACTTGTCAAAAAAAAAATCTTTTAAATGTTGAATCAAAAACATCTGGAGAGAGCCAGAAGTGCCAAGTTGTTACCATCAAAGCTGCACAGGATTCCTCAAATCCTGAAAGAAATTCTTCAGATACAAACTTGATGAATGCACAGTGAAGATTATGGAAAATGACAATGTATGTATAAACAGAAGATTTAAATTTCCTTACAATATAACCTACTCTTCCAACAAAGTAACAATGTAGTACTGTGAGATTACAGTAAAATATATACTAACAATAACACATGAAGGATGGAAAAGAAGTGTGGATGTAAAGACCCCATATTATACATGAAATAGTATAGTGTTTGAAGATTACATTGTGATAAATAAACTATATGCTCCCTGGAGAAATGGCAGAGAGGTAGGATAACTTATTAGCCAAAAGATGACATAAACGACATAAACAATACAAAATCCTTATGAAGTGGGTAGCTGCCTTTAGTTACTCCATGTATTTTGTCCTTTTGCTTGGCTTTACTGTCTTTACTTTACAGCAGCGTCATGTATGTACACTGTGGACTGCGCTTAGACTACTCTCTGCTACTCTCTTGTCCTCCGTCCTTTCCTCTTCCTAGCTAGCACGAATTTGTTTTTTTTTTATCTTTATGAATTTATTCTTTTTATTTTATGTGTGTTTTATTTATATGTATGTATGTCCACCACACACATGCTTCATGACCATGAAGGTCAAAGGAGGACACTAGATCCGCACCTCCAGCCCTACCTCAAGCTACAGATAGCTGTGAAGCACCATGTGGCACTCAAAGTGGAATATAAGAACAACAAGTGCTCTTAACTATAGAGACAGTTCTCCAGCTCCAAGTGACTTTTTAGAATGAGAATATCAATAAACCTTTAGCTAGAGTAAGGAAAAAACAAAGAAGATTAAAAAAAAAAAGATGAAGAAGAGGAAAAGGAAGAGGAGGAGGAAGAAGAGGAAGTGGCGGAGGGAGATGAGGAGGAAGAGGAGGAGGAGGAGGAAGAGGAAGGAGAAGAAGAAGAAGGAGAAGGAGAAGGAGAAGGAGAAGGAGAAGGAGAAGAAGAAGAAGAAGAAGAAGAAGAAGAAGAAGAAGAAGAAGAAGAAGAAGAAGCAGCAGCAGCAGCAGCAGCAGCAGCAGCAGCTGCTGCCGTGGCACTATATAAACTGGGTATAGATCTCAAACCTGTAATTCTAGCAATTAAGAGGTAGTAGTGGAAGGATCAGACCTTCAAGGTCATCCTTGGCTATATAGCAACTTTGAGGCCTATCTGAGATACATGAGTCCCTGTCTCAGAAGAAGGGGTGGGGGAGAATGCTGGAGCTAAAGAAATGGACCTACTGATAAGAGCACTTTTACAGAGAACCCCAGCTTGGTTCCTAGCACCTACATCAGGCAAGTTAAAATCATCTGTAACTCAAGCTCTAGGAGATCCAAAGCCGACTTTTCGCCTCTATAGGCACCCACATTCATATGTACATACCCACAGAGAGTCATACAAACAAACACATATGTTTCTTAATCTTAAAGATCATAAGACACTATTATAAACATTACATGCCAACAAACTGGGTGGTGTAAGGAAACGAGTAAGGCCCTATGCACATACCATTTATCAAGATTTAATTATAAACAAATAAAAATCAGAACAGATGAATAAAAAGTGGCAACAGTTAATCAGTAAAAAAAGGAGGAGGAGGAGCCTAGGGCCTGACTTCTTCACTTCTTCACATTAGTGTCTTCACTAATATCAAATCTCAAGCTATCCCCCTCCCCCCGGGGGAGAGAGAAACAGAGAGAGAGAGAGACAGAGAGAGAGACAGAGAGAGAGACAGAGAGAGACAGACAGAGACAGAGAGCGAAAACACAAGAGAATATTTCTAAACTCCTTCTACAAGGTCAGCATTATCCTAATGTCAAAACCAGACAAAGATACCATACAAAAAAAAAGAAAAAAAGAAAAAAGAAAAAAAGGAAAAGAAAGAGGGGGAGAGGTGGGGATGCAGACAGACAGACTTTTACTGTAAATGCTAAAATTCTTAACACACTGAATTAAAAAGACTATTCATCTTAATCAAGTAACACCCATCCCAAGGATACAGAGTGCTATGCTCCAAGTGAGCCAAAGAACAATGAAGATAAAAGATAAAATGAGCCAGCAAGGCTGCAGAAAAAGAGAAGGAACCTTCAGGTGCATTTGGAGGAATGTAAGCTACCATTATGGAAAGCAGCATGGACATTCCTCACAAATTAACAGTTAGGACTACCATAGGATCCAGCAAGAAATACCTGCATCCCCATGTTTAGTGAAACACTGCTAACAGAACACAGAATCAATCTAAGTGTCCCATCAGGAATGGAATGGAGAAGAATGTGTGGTTCATACACCGTAGAATATTGTTATGCCATAGAAAGAACAAAATCTTGTTCTTCCCCCACACAGATGAACTTAAGAGGTCAGAAACGTGAATGAAGCCGGGCGTGGTGACGCACACCTTTAATCCCAGCACTCGGGAGGCAGAGGCAGGCGGATTTCTGAGTTCGAGGCCAGCCTGGTCTACAAAGTGAGTTCCAGGACAGCCAGGGCTACACAGAGAAACCCTGTCTCGAAAAACCAAAAAAAAAAAAAAAAAAAAAAAACAGAAACGTGAATGAAATGAGCCAGGCATAGAAGAAAAAATGCTGCATTGTCTCCCTTAAATGTTCTATTCAAAAGACGTTGACAGCGTACTACAGAAAGCAGACTGATGATAGATAACAAGGGTGTGGAGTAGTGAGGGAGAAGGAATAAGGTTAGGATCAATTATTATACAACCTAGTGACCACAGGTAAGAATGGTCTTGCAAAGTGGGAGGAAGTTTAGGTATTTTTACCACAAAAGTAACTGCGAACTTTAGCCATTCCAATCTCTAAACATCATCCGCACAAGAAAGATAAGAAAGTTGGTGTACAGTATATTAAGGCACACTAAGTAAACTTCAAAACTGAAAGAAAGAATGAAAGAAAGCAAACATTATGAGGAACACAAAATTTCCTAACAAGGAGGAAGCCGGCTTCTCCTGAAGAGAGAGCCTCCTCAGTCCTGACAACAGAGCTGCAGAGCACAGGAAGACTGACCGAGCCAAAGGGAAGAGTGATGGTCACCCAGGACAACCACAACCCTCCCAGTGACTCAACAGTGGTGGGGAGCTGAGACAGAGCACCGACGCCCGTGACCCTACAAGGAGCACCCCAGCCACAGGGCCGATGCCTGCCTGCTCCACATACACTTTGTGTTTGCCACAGTGAGTCACATGAATCTCAGCACAAATTAGATTCTCCCACCTTGACACAAGTAAACTGAAAAATTGGTAGCTAAAACATCTCTAGGAAAACCCCAAATGTTTGAAAACAATGCACATCTAAATAACTGAAAAGACAACGACAGTGGAAATGAGGAAGCATTTTAAATGGGCGAAAACACAACCATCAAATGTATATGGAGTCACTAAAGAGGAGCCTGGTCAGAAATGTACACACTCAATACTTTGCTCAGAACATACTACAGACCTCATATAGAGACTAAATCAACAAGCATCAAAGAAAAAAGGCTTTTGTACCACAGAAAATGGCAAATATTTCTCTCCTTTTAAATTTTTTATTGGTTATTTAATTTGCATTTCAAATTTACCCTTCCTGGTCCCCCCCCCCCCCGCTTCTATGAGGGTGCTCTCCCCATCCCCCCACTCCCACCTCACTGCCCTAGCATTCCCCTACACTGGGGCATCGAGCCTTCAAGGGCCTCCCCTCCCATTGATGCTAGATAAGGCCATCCTCTGCTACATATTCGGCTGGAGCCATGGGTCCCTCCATGTGTATTCTGGATGGTGGTTTAGTCCCTGGGAGCTCTGAGGGGTCTGGTTGGTTGATATTGTTGTTCTTCCTATGGGGTTGCAAACCCCTTCCAGCCCCTTCAGTCCTTCCCCTAACTCATCCATTGGGGTTCCTGTGCTAAATCAGATGGTTGGCTGCAAGCATCCACATCTGTATTTGTAAGGCTCTGGCAGAGCCTCTCAGGAGACAGCTATATCAGGCTCCTATCAGCAAGCACTTCTTGGCATCAGCAAGTGTCTGGGTTTGGTGGCTGCATATGGGATGGATCCCCCAGTGGGGTAGTCTCTGGACGGTCTTTCCTTCAGTCTCTGCTCTACTCTTTGTCTCTGTATTTCCTTTAGACAGGAGCGATTCTGGGTTAATATTTTTGAGATGGGTGGGTGGCCCCATTCCTCAACTGGGGGTCGTGCCTAACCTCTACATATGGTCTCTACAGGTTCTTCTACCCTTTGTTGGGTATTTCAGCTAATGGTATCCCAGTTGGGGCCTGGGAGCCTCTTGCTTTCTTGGCATCTGGGACTTTCTTGTGCCTATATCCAGTTCCCCATCCCACACTGCTACACACCTCTGTTTTATTTCCTGACTCTGTATTTCTCCCCCATCTCCTTCCATACCTGATCCTGCCCCCTTTTGCCCTTCCTTTCCTCTCTTTTTCCGAAGTCCTTCCCACCCTCTACCTTCCAAGATTATTTTACTCCCTTCTAAGTAGGACTGAAGCATCCACACTTTGGTCTTCCTTCTTCTTGAGCTTTAGGGTGTGTGAGTTATACTGTGGGTATTCCAGCTTTGTTCTTAATATCCACTTATCAGTGAGTGCATACCATGTGTGTTCTTTTGTGACTGGATTTCCTCACTCAGGATGATATTTTCTAGTTCCATCCATTTGCCTGTGAATTTCATGAATTCATTGCTTTTAATAGCTGAGTACCACTCCATTGTGTAAATGTGCCACATTTTCTGTATCCATTCTTCTGTTGAGGGACATCTGGGTTCTTTCCAGCTTCTGGCTATTATAAATAAGGCTGCTATGAACATAGTGGAGCATGTGTCCTTCTTACCGGTTGGAACATCTTCTGGGTATATGCCCAAGAGTGGTATAGCTGGGTCCTCAGGTAGTACTATGTCCAATTTTCTGAGGAACCACCAGACTGATTTCCAGAGTGGTTGTACCAGCTTGCAATCCCACCAGCAATGGAGGAGTGTTCCTCTTTCTCCGCATTCTTGCCAGCATCTGCTGTCACCTGAGTTTTTGATCTTAGCCATTCTGACTGGTGTGAGGTGGAATCTCAGGATCATTTTGACTTTCATTTCCCAGATGACTAAACCCTTAGCCAGACTAACCACAGGGCACAGAGACAGTATCCAAATTAACAAAATCAGAAATGAAAAGGGAGACATAACAACTGAAACTGAAGAAATTCAAAAAAATTGTCAAATCCTACTACAAAAGCCTATACTCAACAGAACTAGAAAATCTGGATGAAATGGATAATTTTCTAGACAGATACCAGATACCAAAGTTAAATCAGGAACAGATAACCATCTAAACAGCCCCATAACCCCTAATGAAATAGAAGCAGTCATTAAAAGTCTCCCAACCAAAAAAAGGCCAGGACCAGATGGTTTTGGTGCACAACTCTATCAGACCTTCAAAGAAGACCTAATACCAATACTCTTCAAACTATTCCACAAAATAGAAACAGAAGGAACACTACCTAATTCACTCAAGAAAGCCACAGTTATGCTGATACAAAAACCACACAAAGACTCAACAAAGAAAGAGAACTTCAGACTAATTAATTTCCCTTACGAATATCGATGCAAAAATAGTCAATAACATTCTCACAAACCAAATCCAGGAACACATCAAAACCATCATTCACCATGATCAAGTAGGCTTCATTCCAGGGATGCAGGGATGGTTCAATATATAGAACTCCATCAATGTAATCCACTATATAAACAACTCAAGACAAGAACCACATGATCATCTCATTAGATCCTGAAAAAGCACTTGACAAAATTCAACACTCCTTCACGTTAAAAGTCTTGGAAAGATCAGGAATTCAAGGCCCATGCCTATCCATAATAATATACAGCAAACCAGTAGCCAACATCAAACTAAATGGAGAGAAACTTGAAGACATTCCACTGAAATCAGGGACTAAACAAGGCTGCTCCCTCTCTCCCTATCTATTCACTATAGTACTCAAAGTTCCAGCCAGAGCAATTAGACATCAAAAGGAAGTCAAAGGGATACACATTATTTCTTAGAAAAAAATAAAGATATCTAAGTTTTACAAAATCCACTCTTATAAAAATGAACAACAAACCATTCACAAGCTTGGAGGAAATATTATCTAGATGCATGTATATCTACATAAATACATGTGTATACACGTATGTATCCAACAAAGGACTTGTAGCAAACATATCAGTCTTTTATAACTCAGTGATAAAACCAGAAACGTCTTTTGCAAATGCTCAGTACGGTTATCCCTCGCAGAAAATCATTCAAACAGAGATGTGCTAGTCTGCCTACGGGGAAATGGTGCAATAACAGGAAGTGACAGGAAGAAGGCCAACTAGGGATTTCCAACACCTTGGATACAAATACAAAATTATATCACAGCTGATTAATGACTAGCAAATTCTGCTCTAGGTATTTTCCGAGGACAAATGTCATTTTAAAGGCACACAAGGACACCCTTGAAGTTTTCTTCTCAGCAGCCAAACACTGGGTACACCTGGCCCACAGTAGGAGAGCAGATAAAAATTGTGATAAGAGTCATGCAGTCAAGCAGTACACAGGACTGAAGAGTGGACTGCTGCTTCATATGACAGCACACATGAACCCCAAAACACTGTTCTAAAGAAATAAGTCAGCCATGTGCGCTGGTGCAAGTCTTTAATCTCAGCAGTCAGAAGGCAGGGGCAGGTGGATCTCTATGAGTTCAAGGCCAGCCTGGTCTACAGAGTGAGATCTAGGACATCCAAGGTTACAGAGATAAGCCTTGTCTTGAAATTATAAAGAGAGGGAGGGGGAGGGTGGGGAGAAAGAAAGCAGGCAAGCAGCGACATCGGCCAAGTGTGGAGATTACATCCCACATACACAAACGCTTCAGGGAAACAGAGTGACAGAGTGTGGCTCTGTGATGCCTGAAGCCTGGGGCTGCAGTAGAGGGTGACTGTCATGGGTCATAAAAGACTTATGGAAGTGTCCTATGTAATGGCTATGGAGTAGTTAAATTGGTGTTTAACTTGCCAAGACCACCATCAAAGTGCACACTTAAAATGGAGACATTGTATCTACTGCCTAGAACCTAGTTCTGAGTGCTTATCAGAAATGAACAATGTATTACATAGGTACATATAATGAAGACAGACACGTTTTCAAATCAAGATGATGAAAAACATAAAATTAAAAAGAATTTATTCAAAAGAATAAGCACAAGATGGGCATGGAGGAGCACAGCCTTAATCCCAGGACTTGGGAAGCAGAGTCACATGGATCTCTGAGTTGGAGTCTAGCCTGGTCTTACAGAGCAAGTTCCTGAATGGCCAGGGCTACATACACAGACAAACACTGTCTCTAAAAAAACAAGCAAAAAAAAAAAAAAAAAAAAGAAAGAAAAGAAAAATTAAGGACAGGAATGGTTAACAGAGAGGCAGGGGATTAAAAATGGGGAAGGAGTCTCAATGCATGGGTGGATTATTACCATTGATGGCCATATTCTTGGATTTATTCATACCTGTGATTTGTCTCTTTTACCCTCTCTCTGAAGTCTGAGTCTCAAGAAGCCCAGGAGGCCTGGAATTTACTGTGTACAGAGAATAAACCTCCTGCCTCCACCTCCTGCCTCTGGAAATTACAAGCATGCGCCTTCATTTCAGGCCTTTGTGGGTTAATTGTAATTTTAAATAAAGGCACCACATTGGAAGCAATGACAACTGAGTCACAATCAAGCCAATCCTATAAACCTGAGATATAACTTTAGGAAAAAAAAAAAGGTAGTCACCTCACCCATATATTTCCCATGTCTCCGATGTAGGAAATATGCGAATAAATCCTCCTCTCCGATCATTCTCCTCCTTTACCCTCCGGAGAACTTTGATCTAGGCAGAGGAAGAGAGAACACAATAAGATAAAGAGTACCTACTTTGAAACCTGAAATCCTCGTGGCTAAAAGATAAAAGCAGGTTAAACAAGAAGAAAACAACAAAGGCATACGTGGAAGAATTAATAACATTTAGGATGTTTCTGAGGAGAAACTTCTCCTATCTAAAAACCTTTCTCCTTTCAGGGTAAGACACAAGCTATTCATGAGTACTGCGAACCACTCACTAATTTGCACCAAGCCCTGTGTTAACCCACAAAAGCCTGAAATAATAATAATCTTTACCTCCTCCATTGACAGACCAAGCACAGAACCGCCTAACTTCCCCGGTACCTTCTCCCGGGCTGAGGCCACAAGGTTTTTCATTTCTGCATCACTGGCAGAGAGTGGACGGGTGCGCTAGGGGAAGAAGAGCAAAGCAAGGTTGAGGTGAGCAAGCTCCAGCATCTTCGCCTCACACATCCCCTCAGCATCAGCACCATTCAAACCTGGAGAGACTCAAACCTACAGCCCAATGTCTACAATTAATCACTTAACTCCAAACCCCAGGAAACAGAAAAGTTAGTGAATAAAAAGTCAAGAGAAACAGTAACAAACTGCTAACGACAGCTGGCCTTCAACTTACAGGCATTCACTGACCTCTGTCTCCCCAGGGCTGGAATTAAAGGTGTGCACTACTACAGCTGACCTAGAATCTTAGTCTTAAATATCCCAGCTACTAAAACTGTAAGAATTAAATTTTTTGCTAAAGTAACCTAGTGACATATTATAGTACTATAGTTTTCCCTTTAAATACAAGGAAACTATACACTCATCTGCAAAACTAGCATAGAAGTTATAAAAACTCAATTTTTATAATGGGCAAAACTCCGTGATAAGCTGCCTATATAATGAACAATTATTAAATCAACATTTATTTGTCTAGCATTGACTCTGGTGTCTTCAACATCTAGAGAAGTAAATCAATATATATTTATTAAACTGGTAAGTGGTTGTGCCAGCATATAGCCCATATATTCACAATTTAAAACTGCAGAATTTTGGGAAGCATTTTAATTCCCTTCGTCTCTAGGAATAAAGTGAGCAGTAGTATTTACTGGAATAACATGTTAAAGGGAGAATCTGTACACTCAGACAGGAATACATCACTTTTATAAATCTTTAAAGTGTGGCATTATTTAGTAAAGAACTGAAATAGTAAATGAATGGTTTGAGGACTTTTTTCATGATCCTACTCTACTTACTGTCTAAGAAAACAATCAAATGAGCTTATCCAGTTCACTCGTACAAGCACAGTTCTGATCAGAAAGGCGCATAAAGCCACTGGCAGTGAGTCTTCTGAAATCAAGTAGCTAGCTGCCCTAGTTGATACTATCTAAGGCACTGTTAATCCTAGGGGGAGCTAGCAGATGGAACCCAGGGCCTTTCTGTGTAACTTCTCTACTGCTAAGCTACAGCCCCAGTCCTTGACTTCTTTGAGAGTATCTCAGGCTAGCCTGAGACTACATCTTCCGCCTCACTTTCTAAGCACTAACACTATGGGTACGGGTCATCACTCCTTCCAGTTAAGGGTTCTTTAAAGTCATCTCATGGAAAGACAATGTAAGACATGTGACTCAAGTGACTGCATAAAGTGAAGACTAAGTGCTGAAGGGTGCTGACTCCCAGAGTAGCTTTCAGGGGCACATCACTGTATGGTGAGGAACACAGGACAGGCCAATAGTAATGACGATTTCTACCTAACACCTAATGATGATTTCTACCTTTGCTTCTTTTTAACATGGTGTTTAATACCATTAGGTCCTAAATGCTGAGATAGCACCTTTCTTAGCACTAACTTAAGGGCACTCATATTAAAAATTAATTAGAACCCTAAAACTAAGTTTCTCTACAATCACTTTCAAGACATGCCTCCTCCACCCGTGTGCATGCATGCTTCTGTTCTTACCCACATCCCACTCTGGCCCTGGTTTCTATGTGCTGTTACTAGAGCACTGGAAAGTAAGGAATGACAGGCAGCCATCCAGGCCAGGTAGCTTGAGATAAGATAAAGGAAAGTATGACTTGAACTACAGACACATGAAAAGAAGACAGATAAAGAGAGAAGAGGATTAGGAAAGAAAAAAAAATCAATGTTTTGGAGTGCCACAGCACACTAGGACACCAAAAGCAAGCCTAAATATAAGAAAAGAAGAAAGGAGGAAGAGGAAAAAGGAAGAAGAAGGGTAAGAGGAAGAGGAGGAGGAGGAGAAGAAAAAAGAGAAAGAAGGGGAGGAAGAGAAGGAAGAGGAAGAGGAGGATGAAGAGAAGAAACAACAACAACAACGATACTCAGATTGATCTGGTAAAGTACCACAATATCAAATCAAGGTAGGGCTGGGGAGGGGTCAGTGGTAAAGTGCTTGTCTAGCATGAGAAAGGTCCTAATTTCGTCCTATTACCAAAGAAACAAAAACATTCTTAAGGAAAAAAGAGTCATCCTGGGGTTCTAACCTGCAGTCCTTCTGCTACAATATCGAGGAGGTAGAAATAATAAATTACATATTCCAATAGCTTTACTGACTACTAGAAACAAGGCTCCACTGAACTGAGAGGCCACCACCACCGCCTCCGGGAGATGAGTTATTTATGCCATCAAGTGTATACATTTTAAACTGTCAATTTCTATCTGGGTAAGAATTGTGCCATGCAACATGCACCACACAAAAACAGTAAATCTTAAAAGAAAAAAAAAAAAGAATGTAAAACGGCTGGGACAAAGGAACATGTGTGCTGACAACGGCTGGGACAAAGGGACATGTGTGCTGACTCAAACAATAAGAAGCAAGTAGTGATTCCAAAAATTCTCTCTCAGCCTAACAAAGGCTGGCAAAAACCTGACCAATTAGAGACTCAGAATAAAGGTGAATTGCCCTAAATGATACCATAATTGAGGCACAGAAAGTCTGAGACAAGAGCAAATGTAAATCACAAGAATGCTCAATTTTATATACAAAGTTTGGAACTCAACAGTAAAATCAAAAGAAGCTAGAAACTCTAACCCCTATGGACTGTGACTGGCTGTTGAGAAAATAAAGGTAAACACAGAAAACTAAAATAAATTAATGCTATCAAATGAAAGAAAAAAATCACATATCATTAAATATTGGCAGACTGGATCAAAAGATGGCTTCTAAAAGATGGTTTCCATATAATGTTAATCCCAAGCACACTTTGGTACAGTAAGTTACGCAGGCTTGGGTTACAAGGGCATCAGATGAGTGCTGTAGAGATATGGAATGAATACAAATCAGCAGGTCTGAGAGGACTCATCTTGCTCTCAAGGGAACTGGCTGTAAACGGACAACAACACAACAAAGCCGAGACTACAACAACAACAACACAACAAAGCCGAGACTACAACAAGTTAGCCGAATCACTTGCAGTTATGTCTGAGAAACCAGGAAGCATTGAAGTGGCAGCAGAGGACTAGAAAAGAAAATACGTGAGGTGCGCATCTTCAAAACTGTGTGCTCTGGATACAGAGTAGAGGAAAAGACAAACATTAAAGGAAGAGAGTCACAAGTACTTACTACCTGGCTCACCAAGCATGACAGTATAGAGACTGCTCTATTTATTTTAAATAGGCTTTGAAAGTTTGACTTTTAGAACAAAATTATAAATCTTTTAAAAAATGATGACTAGGACTACAGCAGATATAGGATGGCTTTAATGTCTTGTATTTTATAGAGCTTTTGAGAAAATGTGATAACATATTTATTCTAAATTTTATTTCCAGTCAAGGAATTATTGCCATAATACAACAAAAAAATATCCTGCAAAAACTGCAAAGTGTAAAAATATAGCTAGAGCACTATACAAATGGCAATAAATCAAGAAGTATCAATGAAGCATTATTTGGAATCTTCACTAATGGCTGAAAAGAGAAGCAGATAAGTAAAACCTTTGTGATGACACGTGCAGAGCACACCTATGCACTGATGAATATTAAAGTGACACCAGGCCAAGAAGACTCAGACGTGTGAAGGAGACTGAGCCTTCTGAGGATGAACCATGTGAAGACACTGCCTAGACATGCTCTAGCTTCTACACACATCCATATTTGTCCCAGAGACGTCTGGCCCCTCCCTGAAGTCTAGCTGCTGGGTACTGGCAAGGACTGAAATTGAATCCAGGTCCCTGTCACTTTCAGGTTCACTTGCTTCCACAGCACCACCACAACCATACAGCTCATTTTCCAGAAGGTGAAAACCTCAACTACAGACATTCAAGGGAAGAAATAATACACATGGAGGTAGCAGAGTCAAAAAGAAAAGGCACACAGAGAAAATAGTATTGGAGAATTCATAATCTGACAGCCACAGAAACATCTACATGCTCAGAAATGTCTACTCTCTCCTCCCTCTCTTGACATCTCCTTAGTTCTGATATGAAATATGGGAGACACTGAGGCCTTCATTTCTAGAAAAAGTGGCAAAGAGAGAAGAAAAATCAGAGAATCCAACATTCAAACTGGGCTAAGTAAAGCCAGGAAGGCTTCCCATTATGTAGGAAGTTTCAATACAGAACTAGAGAGGAACTTTGCTAATCTGCACTACCAACAACAAATACATACACACATTTAAAAATCCCAAGGAATACAAGCAATGCAGCTACACGTAAAGGAATTGAAAATGACCCAGAGAACTAAGATTGGAATTACACATATAGACACTGAGCCGAACCAGAAGGCCATGCATGGGATGTCTCCCTGCTCTCATCACCAGAATTGGTTCAAGGGCTATTCAGAATGTAGGCTCTTTGGTTGGCTGGCTGGCTAGTTGGTTTGCGGTTTTGGTATAAACAGCAAATAACAGACAATTACTAAATATGAAATGTCACATTCTGCAGAGCTTTGGGTTCTACCATCATGACACTAAAATACTAACCCATATGAAGCAGTTATCAAGCACAACACTAGATACCCTGAGGGCTTTGCTCGCCATATAAATCGCTTTACTGGAAGCAGGAGTTCAGGAAGTTACCACTCAGGCTTCCAGTGTTCCACTAACTGCACCAGAGAAGACAACTGTTAGGATAAATGCATTCCAGTTCTAACCCATCACAGCAAAATGGTGCCAGAGCTGCAAACTGAGGAACACACAAGAAAACGGCAGGCAATTTCAAAAACTGCTTACAGAGACAGTAAATGAGCAAAGGATGACTGTGTGAAAAACATTTGTTTTCATTTTAAAAGTCATATCTAATTACAGCAGGTTCCTGAATTCAGTCAAAAACAGACCAAATATCACCCGTGAAAAAGCGCAAAAAAGCCCAACACTCCGTGTGAGGAGAATGCTAATGCTCAGCTGATGGGAACAGTATGTCTCCTAGGAAACCTGAACCAGCCCAAAACTCCTTGTGAACTGTAGCATTTTCTTTCCAGAATATTTTGTGAAAAAGGATGGAGAAGCTCTGTCCATCATTTTAATCCAACTGCCTTTACCACAGCATAATTCCCCTCAGGAACTGAGAATCCTCAGTTACCAAGGCCTCTGTTCTCATGAACTGTATCAGGAAGATATTGGTACATTTCCTTCCATGCATTCTATTTTGTGTTTTTCAAATTATACAAAAAGCAGGTGCACAATATATGTACCATCAAGGTCCACAGCTGAAGGCTTTCTATTTGAGAAGTGGGAATAAAACTGAGTCACGTCTCCCAACACTCAGAACTTACCTGTGTGATTTTTGATGACTGAACTTAGGCAGAAACTGGAAGCTCTAAGAGACAAAAAAATGGAATAAAGCCCTACCTTCTCCTCACAGGCCTATAGTTCTCCATCTTCTGCATCTAAGATATTATAAAGCACAGACCACATGCAGAGGCCTGCCCTTGGTTGAAAAGTGAAAGCATTTTTCTCCAATATTGCTTTATTACTACTCTTTGTGCTCCGAATTCAACTTCTCAGTACCATCAGCTACAGAAGCCCTTGAAGTGAGCCAGCCTGCCTAGCAATTCTGTTTCATGCAGCACACAGAGCTCCTCCATAGCCTTTGCGGATGGTAAGCTCCTGCCCACCAGTAAACAGATCAACACTGGATAAATTTCTGATGATTTGTGAAGAGTTGCCAATAAAAGCTGACAGCAAGGTAAGAAAAGGGACCCATCCTTTCAAGGCTGGAATGCGGTCATCCCTAGAAGAAAACCCTACAAGAAATGATATCAAAGCTTTAAGAACTGTTCCCAGCTCCAGGTTTGAGGCTCTTCCCAGGGATGGTGTGCAAAGAACAGTTAACGTGAGAATTTGACTGCTAAAGTTCTCACTAGAGCCAGGTTAGTTATTCTCTACCATTCTTCTTAAAATTACAAAAATCCCTTTCATCTGTGATGATGCTCTAAGCAAGTCTGACTCTGATGCCTGGCTGTAATTCTAACCTGAGACAATATCTCTAACAATACAGTACACCCTGCTCCACAGCACACCACCATCCAGGGAATTATCTCAGAGCAGGGTTCACAGACAGGCAGCTGTGGACACACCCTAGCTCAAAGACCTGTTAAGTTTGGCTTACAGTGGTTTGGATTGGTTTGGGTTGGGTTTGAATGAGCTAGTTGCCAATATTCAAAACAAAAACAAAAACAAATTAGAAACCCCACAATTTCTGATTTCCCTTGACAACAGGAGGCTCTCAGCATCACTGGCCCACACTGGAACATGGCAGTGATAAATTAGACCATACCTATAAGCCTACCTCCTGTTTTCCAGCTACAATCACCTTGTCACATCACTGTGGTGTGCCTCCCTTACCGTCCTTCACATTACCTGCCTGCAGCTCTGAGAGGCATCTGCCTATGAAAACCCTATTTAAATATGAAGGTATCTGAGACAGCAGTGCTCTACATGAGTGTCCAGATGGACAAACAGAAAAGTATGGAGGAAAAGAGGCTGGGAGAAGGAAGAATGGAGAGATGAAATGGCGGAAAGAGTGATGGAAAAGGGGGAGAAAAGGGGATGCAGAGGAACACAGGACAATTTAAAAGCCACAAGTCAAGGAATGCAGAACACTGCAATGAAATCAAGGCCGTCGTGGGGAGATGACAATAAAGCTCCCTGAAGACAGGCTGCCCTTTAGGAGACAGCGTCTGAGCCTGAGTAGCCAGGAAGTCAAACCCGATGGATGGGGAGGAAGGAGGCAGTGGGGCTCCTTTCGTAACATTCCTCATATAGGCAGACTGGTGAAGCGAAGGAGTAACCAGCCCCTAAACCAAAGTGCACGGAGACTGCAGAGGTATTTGACCAATGGTGGTCCTGATTCAGCGGCTTCTTTGGATTCCTATTTTTGGCTTTGATCAGAGCTCATGACCACTGAGGATCCCTTCAAAGAGGACAGAGGACACACCGCTTCAATGGATCATAGGTACAAAACTAGTTTGAAGATTAGAAAAAGCCTCATCATGCTTAAGAATTAGCAGGCTCAAACCGGCCTGAGTAGGGCCACAGGCCTCATCCGGCCGGATCAGCACCAGGGTAGCTAGAGCGCAGGGTCGCCTGACACCTGCCAGCTACCCACGACCCCCGCCACAGGATTTTGAGACTGCTGGTGAGTGGAACACAGCTTCTGCTCCAGTCCAATCACGCGGGACCGGGACCGGAGACTGCTCTGGTTGGGGAGAGAGAAATCCGGCCTACATAGGGCCACAAGCCTCTTCCGGTCAGAAAAGCACCGGGGTAGCTAGGGCGCAGGGTCGGCTGACACTCGCCAGCTACCCACAACACCCGCCACAGAATCTTAAGACTTCTGGAGAGTGGAACACAGCTTCTGCTCCAATCCAATTGCGCGCGGGACCAGAGACTGCATTAGTTAGGGAAGCAGAAAACCGGCCTGAGTAGGACCACAGGCCTCTTCCGGCTGGACCAGCACCGGGGTACCGCCAGCTACCCACAACCCCCGCCACAGGATTTTGAGACTGCTGGTGAGTGGAACACAGCTTCTGCTCCAATCTTTAAACAGTGACAATGACAACAACTAACCCCAGAGATTACCAGATGGCGAAAGGTAAACGTAATAATCTTACTAACAGAAACCAAGACCACTCACCATCATCAGAACCCAGCACTCCCACTTCGCCCAGTCCAGGGCACCCCAACACACCGGAAAAGCTAGACACGGATCTAAAAGCATATTTCCTGATGATGGTAGAGGACTTCAAGAAGGACTTTAATAACACACTTAAAGAAATACAAAGGAACACTGGTAAACAGGTAGAAGACATTAAAGAGGAAGCACAAAAATCCCTTAAAGAATTGCAGGAGAACACTGCTAAAGAGTTACAAATCCTTAAAGAAAAACAGGATAACATAATCAAACAGGTAGAAGTCCTTAATGAAAAACAGGAAAACACATCCAAACAGATGATGGAAATGAACAAAACCATACTAGACCTAAAAAGGGAAGTAGACACAATAAAGAAAACCCAAAATGAGGCAACACTGGAGATAGAAACCCTAGGAAAGAAATCTGGAACCATAGATACGAGCATCAGCAACAGAATACAAGAGATGGAAGAGAGAATCTCAGGTGCAGAAGATTCCATAGAGAACATCGGCACAACAATCAAGGAAAATGTAAAATGCAAAAAGATCCTAACTCAAAACATCCAAGAAATACAGGACACAATGAGAAGACCAAACCTACGGATAATAGGAGTGGATGAGAATGAAGATTTTCAACTCAAAGGACCAGCTAACATCTTCAACAAAATTATAGAAGAAAACTTCCCAAATCTAAAGAAAGAGATGCCCATGAACATACAAGAAGCCTACAGAACTCCAAATAGACTGGACCAGAAAAGAAAAACCTCCCGATACATAATAATCAGAACAACAAATGCTCTAAATAAAGATAGAATACTAAAAGCAGTAAAAGAAAAAGGCCAAGTAACATATAAAGGCAAGCCTATCAGAAATACACCAGATTTTTCACCAGAGACTATGAAAGCCAGAAGATCCTGGACGGATGTTATACAGACACTAAAAGAACACAAATTCCAGCCCAGGCTACTATACCCAGCCAAACTCTCAATTAACATAGATGGAGAAACCAAAGTATTCCACGACAAAACCAAATTCACACATTATCTCTCCACGAATCCAGCCCTTCAAAGGATAATAAGAGAAAAAAACCAATACAAGGACAGGAACCACGCCCTAGAAACTACAAGAAGGTAATCCCTCAACAAACCTAAAAGAAGACAGCCACAAGAACAGAATGCCAACTTTAACAACAAAAATAACAGGAAACAACAATTACTTTTCCTTAATATCTCTTAATATCAATGGACTCAACTCCCCGATAAAAAGACATAGACTAACAAACTGGCTACACAAACAAGACCCAACATTTTGCTGCTTACAGGAAACTCATCTCAGAGAAAAAGATAGACACTACCTCAGAATGAAAGGCTGGAAAACAATTTTCCAAGCAAATGGTATGAAGAAACAAGCTGGAGTAGCCATTCTAATATCTGATAAGATTGACTTCCAACCCAAAGTCATTAAAAAAGACAGGGAGGGACACTTCATACTCATCAAAGGTAAAATCCTCCAAGAGGAACTATCAATCCTGAATATCTATGCTCCAAATACAAAGGCAGCCACATTCATTAAAGAAACTTTAGTAAATATCAAAGCACACATTGCACCTCATACAATAATAGTGCGAGACTTCAACACACCACTTTCACCAATGGACAGATCATGGAAACAGAAACTAAACAGGGACACAGAGAAACTAAGAGAAATTATGAATCAAATGGATCTGGCAGATATGTACAGAACATTCTATCCTAAAACAAAAGGATATACCTTCTTCTCAGCACCTCATGGTACCTTCTCCAAAATTGACCACATAATTGGTCACAAAACAGGCCTCAACAGATACAAAAATATTGAAATTGTCCCATGCATCCTATCAGATCACCATGGACTAAAGCTGATCTTCAATAACAAAATAAATAATAGAAAGCCAACCTTCACGTGGAAACTGAACAACACTCTTCTCAATGATACCTTGGTCAAGGAAGGAATAAAGAAAGAAATTAAGGACTTTTTAGAGTTCAATGAAAATGAAGCCACAACATACCCAAACTTATGGGACGCAATGAAAGCATTTCTAAGAGGAAAACTCATAGCTCTGAGTGCCTCCAAAAGGAAACTAGAGAGAGCACACATTAGCAGCTTGACAACATACCTAAAAGCACTAGAACAAAAGGAAGCAAATTCACCCAAGAGGAGTAGACGGCAGGAAATAATCAAACTCAGGGGCGAAATCAACCAAGTGGAAACAAGAAAAACTATTCAAAGAATCAACCAATCAAGGAGCTGGTTCTTTGAGAAAATCAACAAGATAGATAAACCCTTAGCCAGACTCACTAGAGGGCACAGGGAAAGCATCCTAATTAACAAAATCAGAAATGAAAAAGGAGACATAACAACAGATCCTGAAGACATCCAAAACACCATCAGATCCTTCTACCAAAGGCTATACTCAACAAAACTGGAGAACCTGGATGAAATGGAGAAGTTCCTAGACAGATACCAGGTACCAAAGTTGAATCAAGATCAGGTTAATGATCTAAACAGCCCTATATCCCCCAAAGAAATAGAAGCAGTCATTAATAGTCTCCCAACCAAAAAAAGCCCAGAACCAGATGGGTTTAGTGCAGAGTTCTATCAGACCTTCAAAGAAGATCTAATCCCAGTTCTTCACAAACTATTCCACAAAATAGAAACAGAAGGTACTCTACCCAACTCATTCTATGAAGCCACAATTACTCTGATACCTAAACCACAAAAAGACCCAACAAAGATAGAAAACTTCAGACCAATATCCCTTATGAATATTGATGCAAAAATCCTCAATAAAGTTCTTGCTAACCGAATCCAAGAACACATCAAAACAATCATCCATCCTGACCAAGTAGGTTTCATCCCAGGGATGCAGGGATGGTTCAATATACGGAAATCCATCAACGTAATCCAGTATATAAACAAACTCAAAGACAAAAACCACATGGTCATCTCGTTAGATTCGGAAAAAGCATTAGACAAGATCCAACACCCATTCATGATAAAAGTCTTGGAAAGATCAGGAATTCAAGGCCCATACCTAAACATGATAAAAGCAATCTACAGCAAACCAGTAGCCAACATCAAAGTAAATGGTGAGAAGCTTGAAGCAATCCCTCTAAAATCAGGGACTAGACAAGGCTGTCCACTTTCTCCATACCTATTCAACATTGTACTTGAAGTCCTAGCCAGAGCAATTCGACAACAAAAGGAGATCAAAGGGATACAAATTGGAAAAGATGAAGTCAAAATATCACTTTTTGCAGATGATATGATAGTATATATAAGTGACCCTAAAAATTCCACCAGAGAACTCCTAAGCCTGATAAACAGCTTCGGTGAAGTAGCTGGATATAAAAGTAACTCAAACAAATCAATGGCCTTTCTCTACACAAAGAATAAACAGGCTGAGAAAGAAATTAGGGAAACAACATCGTTCTCAATAGTCACAAATAATATAAAATATCTTGGCGTGACTCTAACTAAGGAAGTGAAAGATCTGTATAATAAAAACTTCAAGTCTCTGAAGAAAGAAATTATAGAAGTTCTCAGAAGATGGAAAGATCTCCCATGCTCATGGATTGGCAGGATCAACATTGTAAAAATGGCTATCTTGCCAAAAGCAATCTACAGATTCAATGCAATCCCCATCAAAATTCCAAATCAATTCTTCAACGAATTAGAAAGTGCAATCTGCAAATTCATCTGGAACAACAAAAAACCTAGGATAGCAAAAACTCTTCTCAAGGATAAAAGAACCTCTGGTGGAATCACCATGCCGGACCTAAAGCTCTACTACAGAGCAATTGTGATAAAAACTGCATGGTACTGGTATAGTGACAGACAAATAGACCAATGGAATAGAATTGAAGACCCAGAAATGAACCCACACACCTACGGTCACTTGATCTTCGACAAGGGAGCTAAAAACATCCAGTGGAAGAAAGACAGCATTTTCAACAAATGGTGCTGGCACAACTGGTTGTTAACATGTAGAAGAATGCGAATCGATCCATTCCTATCTCCTTGTACTAAGGTCAAGTCTAAGTGGATCAAGGAACTTCACATAAAACCAGAGACACTGAAACTTATAGAGGAGAAAGTGGGGAAAAGCCTTGAAGATATGGGCACAGGGGAAAAATTCCTGAATAGAACAGTAATGGCTTGTGCTGTAAGATCAAGAATTGACAAGTGGGACCTCATGAAACTACAAAGCTTCTGCAAGGCTAAAGACACCATCAATAAGACAAAAAAAACCACCAACAGATTGGGAAAGGATCTTCACCTATCCTAAATCAGATAAGGGACTAATATCCAATATATATAAAGAACTCAAGAAGGTGGACTCCAGAAAGTCATATAACCCCATTAAAAAATGGGGCTCAGAACTGAACAAAGAATTCTCACCTGAGGAATACCGAATGGCAGAGAAACACCTGAAAAAATGTTCAACATCCTTAATCATCAGGGAAATGCAACTCAAAACAACCCTGAGATTCCACCTCACACCAGTCAGAATGGCTAAGATCAAAAATTCAGGTGACAGCAGATGCTGGCGAGGATGTGGAGAAAGAGGAACACTCCTCCATTGTTGGTGGGATTGCAAGCTTGTACAACCACTCTGGAAATCAGTCTGGCGGTTCCTCAGAAAATTGGACATAGTACTACCGGAGGATCCAACAATACCTCTCCTGGGCATATATCCAGAAGATGTCCCAACCGGTAAAAAGGACACATGCTCCACTATGTTCATAGCAGCCCTATTTATAATAGCCAGAAGCTGGAAAGAACCCAGATGTCCCTCAACAGAGGAATGGATACAGAAATTATGGTACATTTACACAATGGAGTACTACTCAGCTATTAAAAAGAATGAATTTATGAAATTCCTAGCCAAATGGATGGACCTGGAGGGCATCATCTTGAGTGAAGTAACACAATCACAAAAGAACTCACACAATATGTATTCACTGATAAGTGGATATTAGCCCAAAACTTAGGATACCCAAGATATAAGATACAATTTGCTAAACGCATGAAACTCAAGAAGAATGAAGACCAAAGTGTGGACACTGTGCACCTTCTTAGAATTGGGAACAAAACACCCAGGGAAGGAGTTACAGAGACAAAGTTCGTAGCTGTGATGAAAGGATGGACCATTTAGAGACTGCCGTATCCAGGGATCCATCCCATAATCAGCTTCTAAACACTGACACCATTGCATACACTAGCAAGATTTTGCTGAAAGGACCCAAATATAGCTGTCTCTTGTGAGACGATGCCGGGGCCTAGCAAACACAGGAGTGGATGTTCACAGTCAGCTATTGGATGTATCACAGGGCTCCCAATGGAGAAGCTAGAGAAAGTACCCAAGGAGCTAAAGGGATCTGCAACCCTATTGTTGGAACAACATGATGTACTAACCAGAACCCCGGAGCTCTTGTCTCTAGCTGCATATGTATCGAAAGATGGCCTAGTCGGCCATCAATGGAAAGAGAGGCCCATTGGACTTGCAAACTTTATATGCCCCAATATAGGGGAATGCCAGGGCCAAAAGAATGGGAATGGGTGGGTAGGGAAGTGGGGGGCGCTATGGGGGACTTTTGGGATAGCATTGGAAATGTAATTGAGGAAAATATGTAATAAAAATATTAAAAATCAAAAAAAAAAAAAGAATTAGCAGGCTCCCCTCACCTTGTTCATGAGCACGTCAATCTGAGGGGAGAAATGGTGAGCCGAAAAAGAGAAGGAAAGGTAGTGAAAAGAGAAAAGGCAGAATAAAGACAAGACGCAAGTTGTTGGGAAGCAGTTGAAAGCATACGCTACCAGCTGCTGCTGAACAAATCCCCACCTTTTCCTGCCCTAAGTGACCTCACAACCCTAGTGCTTCAGCCCTCTCGCTCTGTCAGCCGCCACTCCTCAGGAAGCCTTCTCTGGGCTTCATGCTCCTCAATTGCTTACCTGAGGTTTCTGAAAAGGGTTCCGCCTGGAAGACTCAAAACTGGGATAAATTGACCGGTTAGATGTCCGCTGGGCAGGATCTTGGCACACAAATCCTGAATGGGGAATGAGCAGTGTTAAGAGCCACCCTTGTCTGAAGAAATCAGCCTGTCTGGTTTGGGTCAAGCATCTTTAGACTCATCCTACAGAGGGTGGCTCTGACTGAGGAGCTAAACGTGCCTCTGATTGACAGAGATGTGGCAGTTTGACAACTCTCAAACAAATGAGCAAATCATCTTTTTGAAACACATAGCTGGTCATAAAGAAAAGTGTTTTCTTGATGTGTTTTAAAAGTAGTTTTCTAGATGGTGATGCAGGGGAAAACGTTTTTACTAGAAGGATGCAATAGTAAGTGTGCTATGTCCTGTTACAACCTCCTGCAAATACAGAAGATACCTACTGCTAGTTTCTGCAGTGGGTTTACCATTGATTATCTACAGCTTAAGAAACTGAATTTCTACCGGTTTCACTTCCCTCCTAAAAGAACTAGATTCTCAACCAACATGAAGAGTAGCTAGGCTTTACAATGTCTGCTGGTACAAGCACTAGTTCACATCAAAAGTATTTCACTGTCGTTGTCTGGGAAATTCTAAAACCCAGTAATAAATCCGAATCGTACCCACCTGACTGCCCATCTCCACTTCAAAGTTCTGGCTTATCTACTTAAACTGGGATCTCTTCCGCGGGCTGCTTTGGCTGTAACGCTACAGAAGGGATCATGTTGAAACCAACAGAGACTGTCAAGGAGAAATCCAGCCGGTCTCCTTTTTAACAGGGCCTCTTCACCGGGTTTCATTTTCCCAGCTCAGAGAAAAATATATTCTCTGCAGATCTTTGCTTAATTCTCTGCCTCAGCTCATAATTCCCATGCCCCAGGTCTTAGCCTTAGTTGTGGTTCAGCCCCAGGACAGGATGGAGCCAGGGGGAGTAGAAACATATAAACACTTCCCTGAAAATATAATTTTTTGGTACAAAACATTCAGCCTGGCTTAGGAGCTGCCAGTTGGCAACAGCACGGAGCCTGGCAAATGGAAGCGCTGGCTAATTTTTTGTGAGAGTCCAGTTCAGAGCACACTGCTACTCACCTACAACAGTGAACATATCTGAGATCATACTGGCTTTAATCTTTAGATCCAGAGGTGCATCACTAAGAGAAAAAAGAAAGAAAAAAACAATTGAGCACTTTGTAGGTTAAGAGAAGACCTGCCTCGTCTCGGGTCCCAGTCCATCAAAGTTCCAAATGGCAGAGAAGGAACATACACAGGACATCAAATCCACAGGAAAGAGAGACATCTGGGTGGAAAATTAACAGAAACACAAGCCTTGTGCTCAACTCATCCTCTGTTAGACAGGCCTACCACCAACAAACTGATTCCCTGATATGGAGTCTTTTTCTCCAGATCTTGTGCAACTCAAGTTTTGCTCAAGCTGGAGATCCCTGTGGGATTCAGAGGCTCGGACTGTCAGTGTACTTGTCAGTGTATGAGCACCTCTCACTCACATGACGTGTCAGCACTTCATCCTTCACTCACTCACTCACTCACTCACATGCAAGAGGACATTGGGCACCTTGGTGAACTTTTGGAAGCCTTCATTTTCTGTGCTAACTCAGTCTCCTTGGGCTTGCAGGGTTATAAAGTAGGGCAAGATCCAAGCAAGCGTTACCAACATCTCACCACACAAGAAAGCAGGGGCCCATGGATGCTGGAACAGTGTGCACCAGAAACAAGAGGGCTTTGTGTGGACAGGCCTGCCCTAGAGCTTAGGTGCTTCTCCACGAACCACGCTACTCTTGCTGCTGGCCCCACTGTGTCCCTCTGGGATGTTTAACATTGGCTCCTGTATTTCACTGGGCAATTTGTAAAGGGCTGACTTGACAAAGTGCAGTGCTAACAACTGAAGGCACTGCCCAGCGGCACACCTCGCACCTAAGGTGAGCCAAATCCCCACTCCACCAAGCACTCAGCATGTCTTTATTTGATGACTTGGCATTCTGCCAGTCTCTCTCATCCTTAAAAGCCCAGCAGCTGGGTGGTCTCTGGCAGAAACCTCTAGGGTTTTCTGTTTAGAAAATCACATAGCTAATAGAAATTCTGTCACTGCAGATGTAAGCACAGCCTTCTTTGGTGTTTAAAAAAGTATATGTATTCCCTTCTAAATAACAGATTTTATATTTTTTAAATCTAAGATTGTTAAAAGTTTTAGACATTAACCTTAGGTGGACATCAGGCCACAGAACTGAGCAAAAAGCCTGCTCTTTGGTACCTTAGCCCAGTTTTACACCTCTATAGGACTGTATCTTCCCCAAGAATAATTTATTTAGCACTGCAAAACTGAAGAACTTGGCTTGGATGGAGAAGTTGTAGTTGTTTTTAATTTGGTCTGCTCTGGCTGTTCTAACTTCAAAGCTACAGGGATGCGTACAGACCAGTGAGCTGAAATTCTGAGATGGCATTAGTACATACTGAAATTCTGAGATGTCATTAGTACATACTGAAATTCTGAGATGGCATTAGTACATACTGAAATTCTGAGATGGCATTAGTGCATACTGAAATTCTGAGATGGCATTAGTACATACTGAAATTCTGAGATGGCATTAGTGCATACTGAAATTCTGAGATGGCATTAGTACATACTGAAATTCTGAGATGGCATTAGTGCATACTGAAATTCTGAGATGGCATTAGTACATACAGAGACAGTGAGGAAAGCAAGTGCTTAGTATTATTTTCATATTCATGGTCTCTAATGAGTAGTATGCTTTGTTCATTCTGTTTACAGTTTGGGATGTCTGGCAAAAAATTTCCTCAAAACTATTGCTCTTTCCAACGAAGCAACTCATTATTTTTTGTGTTTCAAGTGGTTTAATAATGCAAGTAAGAAGACACAGTCTTATCTGAGCATTTCTGAAGAAATGTCAAGTAAGAATTATCCTTAAAAAGCCAAATAAATGACAAATATATATTACAAACTGGCTGAGAAGTTAGGGGTCCCTGCCTCCCGTAGGGGTTTTGATAGCATACCATAAACCATCTTGGTTTTTAAAGTTTACTCATTACTGTGTAAAAGTCTTTTACCACAAGAGAAATAATACACCCCCTCCAAAAAAGGACAAAACATATTTTAGAGTTCAGGTTTGTCCTTATTATTTGTTGATAGAACTGACTTACCAGGCCAAAGAAGGAGAGAGATTCACTTCCAACAACCATGGCTTCAGAGTATTATCTATGAGCACATCAAAGCCATACAGTTCTGGAAATATAACACAACATGCAAGATCATTTTCCATGCAAACATCACACAGTCACTCAACTCCCATCTGAGGCCCAGAAACTCACTGAGCAGAAGCAGGAAGCAACGAACCTGAAGTTCCAGAGACGCTAGTCTCCTCCAAAGGATAATGAGAAGAAAACACTAAAACCCAACAAGCTACTGCTATTCCTGAGTTCTGCACAGAGAATTAACACACAAGACCCCAATGTGCTTGAGGGTAAACAGTGAGGGGGGAAGCAAGCAAGAACACCTGTCACCAATGCCAGCCACACAGGGCTTGCTCTGCTCTGGCCTCCTCTATCCCCTCTGCCATACTATGAAAACAGAAACATCCCCAGAAGGCACAGCTCCAGGATCCTTCCTTCAAATTTCTTTAGCTTTACAATCTTGTTCTGCAACCCAGTTCGGAAGACATCCAATTGTAAAGCATACTTATTCTTTCCCCTCCCCTGCAACTTCAGTTTCTTTTTGAGAAGAGAAAGTAAAACATTCAGCTGGATGCAGACGACATGGGCAAGTGGTGATGCAGGCTGTGACAAGCTGCCTTGTATCACTAGTATTATTCAAGGAAAGGAAAGGGTCAAAGATCAACTCTCCATGGAGTCTGGGTTCTTTGTTGACTCTCTACCTCTACCTCTCCAGCTAGGGCAAGAAGCAAGCTAATATCCATCGTGCAACTCTGTAAAACTAGAGAGTGGGGGACTAGCATGGAGCCTTGAATATGACTGCTGCGATCCTCACGACAGGAGTGACAGTGGCCCACGGCCCTCAGTATTCATACTCTAAACACACAGACTCAAATTCCCACTCACTCCTAACATTAAGTCAAGTGTCACTCAAACAAACCTCACTTGCATCTCCTCTACAAGAGAAAACCTGCTACCCCAGGGCTCACATTCAAAGAAAACAAGCAGGGGTTTTCAAGAAATTTACTCCAACATAAATTTCCCTATTTCAAGACTTTTTTTACACTTTAATCTAAAAAAAAAAAAAAAAAAAAAAAAAAAAAAAAAAAACCTTTAAACATATAGTTTAGAACACAGAAACCTAAAGCTGTAATTCAGACCAAGAAACCTAGGACAGGATGTAAAGACCTAGCAGTCAGTCTGACCCGTACAATGGCTTAGGGATGTCACTTCAGTCTAAAACACATCCTTCAGGCTCCCTAATTCTTTTCAAGTCACTGTCAATAAATGGATATTCAGACAGGCTATATCTATTTCCACTGTATAAGTCAAACAGATATGCATACTCTTTTTTATTTGTTTGCTTGAGACAGGCCTTGTTGTGTAACTGAGGCCGACCTCTAACTCATGATCCCCTAACATAAGCTTGCAGTTGCTGAGACTATAGGCATATAACTGCCACACTAATCTAAATTTGAATATTCTAGTATTTTCATGAATATATCAGCTTACATAGTAGCCAATTAAAACCATAGAAACCAATTAAAAACCAATAAAATTTGGGGGCTTCATACATTTTCATGTAACTATAGAAAACTTACTTTAAGATGTAAAAAGAAGGAAGTGCCTTCAACTGGCTCCTTCTGGTAACAAATTCATTCAGCTTTTTTCAGACGCTGCATCCTTTCAATAGCCTTCCTAGTCTTCAGTAACAACAACAACACTAATCCTCTCCTTAATCGGAGAAAGATTTTTGTCATGTGGCTTTAAATAAGACATTTAAAGGGGAAACCTCAACAGCTATGTTGGCATGTATCTGCAATCACAGCATTTGGGAAGCTGAGACAGGAAGATCAGGAGTTGAGGCTGAGTTTGGACTACATATAAAGATGGATGAAAGAAAGAAAGAAAGAAAGAAAGAAAGAAAGAAAGAAAGAAAGAAAGAAAGAAAGAAAGAAAGAAAGAAAGACAGACACAAGAGAGAGAGAGAGAGAGAGAGAGAGAGGAAAGAAAAGGACAGAAAGAATGAAGAGAGGGAGGGAGGGAAAGAGAGAGGGAGGGAAACAGAAAAACAATGTATAATCTACAAGTCCTGTAGAATTACAGAAGCAAGATACAGTATCTGATACAAGAAAACATTCCCTTCCATTTTTAAGAGCATAGGATTCAATCACCTCATAAAATAATATTTAATAACAGCATGAAGAACACAATGACAATAATGAATGAAGAAAGAACCAGCCACAAAAGTAGACCAATATAAGATGGATCAACAGTCAATGAGAGCCACTATTTCAACACTCCACACAGGGTTTCAGCAGTCATCCTTAACCACTTCACTGCATCACTGCAGAGGCAAATCCCAAGAACTCACATTTGGCTAAAAGTCTGAGAAAAGAAAAACATATCTTAAAGTGAGAAAAATCACTTTCACAGCAGTAAACTAACTTTTACTCCTATGATAAAAGCTGCTGGAACAACAGTGCCTATGGAGTATGATATGGTCTAGAGTCAGCGCCAACCGAGCCTCAATCAAACTACACGTAGACCAGGCTTGAACCTATAGTCATGTGAGAGTTGGGGAAGCAATGCAGGTTGCTATGTGACTGCAGCATGCCAAGTCCAACCCACCTTAGTAAGGTTGGCCTCAGTTGTTGGGAGTGGAGTAGAAGATAGCTTGTGTATCAGAGCAAACTCTTGAAACAACAAGCTCAACACAGACACTGAGGGCCTTCTCCTTAATTCAACCAATCGTTTCTACTCCCTTAACAGGTATAATTACATATGATGAGATAGATGAGTCTTAAAGATAGACTGTTGAATCTTGGAATTGGTTACATCCATGTAATCCACACTCGTATGAAGGGACACACACAGAACACATTCATCACCCAGGAAGTTCCCTCAAGCCTCTTCCTGGTAGATAGCTTGTTCCTGCCTCGTCCTTGACAGCCATTACTTTGACTTCTTCTATCATCAATTCATTCTACCTATTCTAGAATTTCAGATAAACGAAGATCATACAGTGTATACTTGTTTGCGTCTAGCCTCTTGTATTATATTTACCACGTTTCTGAGGCACATCTGTCAGGAATTTCTTTTAAGGAAGATGTATAGATGTATATTACTTATGTGTAATAAAATTCACCCCTTTAAAGTGACTCTTGAAAAGTGTCCAGCTGTGTAAACCCAACCTCAATCACAATATAGAAAGATCTTATCACAGATACACACACGAGCCTCTGTGGTCAACCCTCACTTTCCACATCTTCCAACAACCACCAATGGGATTTCTGTTTACTTGATTTCCTTTTCCAGAAAGTCAAATAAATGAAATATGTATAGTCTATGGTCTTTTTAGAGTAGTTTCTTTCACATAGTATGGTCTTTTGAAACTTACCTATGATGTTAGATGTGTCAAAAGTGTAGTTCATTCCTTTAAATTCCAAAGTAATTGGTATTCTATATAATATGGACATACCACAATTTATCCATTTAAGAGTTGGTGGGTATTTAGGCGGTTTCTAACTTTGGGTTATTACAGTACAGTATCAGCCTTTGCAAGAGGGAATTGGGTGCATATCAAGGTTTGCTTCTCCTAAGTAAATACCTACAAGTGGAATACCTGGTCATGTTAATAGTATAGAACTCCATGTATCTCTTACCTCCTGAGCCATTGCCCTAGCTGACAAAGAGTGCGGTTGTGGGTGGGGGTGGCATGAGAGGGGTGAGCTTCTGTTTAGGAGTTGCTGTCTAGGAGGGGAAAAAATTCAGGCCCTATACTAACAGTGTAGTCTTCATATCATATTCCTTCTGTAGGGTGTATTTCCCTGGCTCCCCTAGGCAAACAGGTGGTAACACTTACATGATCAGAGAGCATTATAGCCATTCTGCTATGTGAATTGTCTTTTGTCCCTTCCTGTCTATGTCTCTCCTCCTCTGGAGGGTAAGGGCCACATCTCATTTACCAGTTTAGAGCAAGTGTGGTAGTTTGCCTGCTAGCATGTCAAAAGCTGAAGTCATTTTGAAAGAGGGAACCTCAACTTAGAAAACGTTCCTACAAAAGACTGGTCTGTAGGCAAGCCAACAGTGCATTTCCTTGGTCTGTAGGCAAGCCAACAGTGCATTTCCTTGGTCTGTAGGCAAGCCAATAGTGCATTTTCTTGGCTGATGACTGATGTGGAGGTAGTGTCACCCCTGCGTAGGTGCTCCTGGGTTGTGTAAGAAAGTAGGCTGAGCAGGACAGGGGTGCAGGTCAGTAAATAATGCTCCTTCCTGGCTTCTGCCTTCAGTTCCCATTCCGACTTCCCTCAGTGATGGACTGGGATGTGGAAGTGTAAGCTAAATAAACCCTTTTCCTCCCCAAGCTGCTTTTGGTCATGGTGTTTACCATAGTAATAGAAACCTAAGGCTGAAATAATCTATTCCATAAGTAAAATCATTTAGGAGAAACAAAGGGAAAGGGAGATGGTTCAGTTAAAATGTTTCCCTAGACCTTGAGCTCAGGCCCCCAGCACCCACATAACAAGATGGGCATGAGAGCATGCACCTATAAACTCTGTACTGGAAAAGCATAGATCAAAGGACAGTTAGGGCTTGCTGGCTAGCTGAAAGCAGTGACCTCCAGTTTCAGTGCAAGACTTTGTTCAAAAAATAATAATCATAACAGGCAAAGTAGACAGTAGCTAAGGAAAACACCAGACACTATGTGTGGGCTTCACTTTTGTACACATGTGTACATACATAAACACATGGACACACACACACACAGAAAGACACACAAATAATTAAGAACCACTGCGGGGGAGGAAAGAGAAAACTATGTATAAGTAAAAGCCAATAAAGAACTGAGTTGCCCTCTCCTGGCCTCCCAACTGAGTCATAACAAAGCTACCAGGCACAGTAAAAAGAACAAGAATTCATTTTTTAAGAAAGAAAATAAATTTATTTAGTTCACTGCAAAGAGAAGAGCTAGCATAGCAGTAACAGAAGAACCAACCACCTGCCAAAAAATAAACAGAAATTCTCGTTAAGAAAAGTTTATTAAGGATACGTTAAGGGAAAAAATCTGATAAAAGATGCCTATTGAAGAAAGTGGTGGGGAGTAGAAACACAGTCTCACTGAGACCTAAGAGCTCATTGTACACAGCACGCCACGGGTTTTGGAGAAAATGCACTAAGCCTCCTCAGAAATAAGAGCCCCACTGAAACCACAGTCCCAGGCAATAGAACGTGCTGGCACTGGGAAGTGCCACTGTCACTGAGGTCCTTTTCTGTAATGAAAATGTTTTCACCTCAGCCTAGGATTTGAGTTTAAAAGCAAAATGAAAGTCTTTATAATGGGTCCAAAAGAGAATTCTAGAAAGGGCATAGCAAGGTCCCATAGGAGAACTGAGTAAGAGGGGGAACCCTAAGAGCTGACCTTTGACCTCACCCCCAGAATCACTATGGCATCTAGCTAGCTAACGCCTGTAACGCTAGTTCTGAAAGGAGTGTCTCAGACTGGGCGCTGTGGACTCGGCAGAAACAGTGCTCTTTTCCAAGCCTGATCCGCTAGAAGAGATGATGTCATTGTTCCTGAGATCCAGTTCCAGGACAGCACAGGAGAGTCCAGGGTGTGAGCATGCCAGAATGGGTGGGCTCATCAGAGTCAGCTTTATGTGAGTGGAGAAAGGGCCAGATAGCTGGCCTCAAATTTGGCCTGGCCATTTATTAGCCACATGACCCAAGACAACTTCCTTAAGCTTGCTGACTCGTTCCCCTTCTCAATAACCAAGGCTTTTATGATATATGGTTGGTAGTAAGTACCAACAATGTTGTTAAATACAAACAGTAGCCTCTTAGCACCTATGTTCCTTCTACAGCAAATGCCCCTCCCCGTCTAAACTGGAGCAAGGGATAAACTGAAGAGGGGCTTACCTTGAACACTGCCCCTGCCTTCCATTCTTTTACTGTTGGTGGAGAGGTTTGCATAATGGAGAAAGCATGCTACCTTCTTCCATTCCTCTGACAATCATTTATGGACACCTTCCTTTTAAAGAACATGGCCTTACCCTGAAAAATGGTCAAGAGCAGAGGTAACAGAAAACTAAACCAGACTTCACTCAAGAGAGGTATCCTGAACATACTTGGTTCTCAGCAGACATGGCACTGGTCTCTGATCAAAGCAAGACTAAGCTAGTCAGGTCAGTGTCTAGTCCACATGATCCCACACTAGAGAGCATCAGGTTCAGAGCCCATCACTTCAACCATTCTCACAAAGACTAAACCACTGTCATCAGCGACATCTTTGAAAGACAGCTAACACTCTGTTGGTTTTGGCTGTTTTTCTTCAAATGGTCAAAAAAAAAGTTGTTCTCGTAGTCAGTAATTTCACAGTGCCAATTTCCTTAGCATTAAATATGCCTTTAAATAAGGCTTGCCATGAAAGCCTATTAGTTCACATTGTACCACAGTTTCACAACCCTGGAAGTCAGTAAAATCTGACTGTTAGAAACATGTTTTATTGGGGGAGGCATTCAAAACTCGTATAATTGAAGTCCTATGATCAAGATGGGAAATTGCCAGGACTCATCCTCTGAGGCCTCTGGCTTCAGGCCGAGTCTCTTTCATTCAAGTTCTTTTTACTCACTAGTTCTAGGACCTGAGATAAAGGCTACTACTCAGGGTCTCTACTTCTATATCATGACTAATCACTCACAAAAGTCCTTCTGGATGTACAAGTTTAAAAAAAATAGCATAGCCGGGCGTGGTGGCGCACGCCTTTAATCCCAGCACTCGGGAGGCAGAGGCAGGCGGATTTCTGAGTTCGAGGCCAGCCTGGTCTACAGAGTGAGTGCCAGGACAGCCAGAACTACACAGAGAAACCCTGTCTTGAAAAACCAAAAAAAATAAAAAAATAAAAAAAATAGCATTAAGTAACTAAGTTTCAGACTGCCTATTATGGTTGATATATAGATAATACTGCAGACACATGAATATAGCAGCATCCCAGGGCGAACTGATTTTGAGAACACAAAACTGTTACCAGTAATGCACTGCTGTGACATTAATCTGTGCTCGGTACACAGCCAGAGAGAAGAAGACTTACATGTGTAGAAAAGGCACTGACTAGGAATCCTGATGGTACCTGGAGACAGTACAGGTAGCAAGGAGAGAGAAAAATCACAGGACAGAAATTCCAGTGACAGAATGCTCCTGACAGTAATCCGCAAGTAGAAGGTCAGAAACGACCCCCAAAAGCATATAGGGAAGCCCATCTTACATTCCTTTCCTCTAAAAGTATGGACACTCTGTTAAAACCAAAACTTCCAGGAAGCTCTCAATTCCTGTTTTCTCTGACACACATTCAAAGCCCAGGGGAGGCTAAGAATCAGAGGGAGACAAAGAGATTCACACAAAGATACATAAATATACAAAGTCATATCTCACAGGGGAGGTTAATGAAGCACACAGAATCCCAGAGCTGACAGGAATTAGAACCACAAAAGCCAAGGAGACAGTCAACAACTTAAAAACCTCCAGATGCCTTGAGTTTACTTGAGCTGAGCCCAGGCAGGGAAGGAGAGAGGAGACCCTGGCTGACAGGCCTTGGGATATTTCTCTGAGTCAGAGAAAGCTGTCGCCTTTCTTTCACACTGAGTTCTGAGAACCCACTACTAAGCTTCCAACAAGCAATTAGGTTACAGAGTAAGATACCCAGAAGAAATATCCAGAAAAACCTTCAAGATGAGCTACATAGAGCAAAGGATTTGGTTTGTTGTTGTTTTTTGTTTGTTTGCTTGCTTTTTGACACCAAGGTCCATTTACCAACACAGGCAAGCAGAGGTACAAAGGAAACATTTAATCTTGAAAGGTTTCAGCAGTTAGAGTCAATTCTGTTAGCCTCCACATACACCTTCAAATCGACTACAACAATTCCAAGATTGCAGGCCTTACCAAAACAGACATACTAGAAAGCAAACTGCCAGGCCAAGAAACAATGAAAACAAGCACCCAGCACTCATTTAACAAACATTTTCCAACATTCTCTGTGAGCAAAAGATGTTGCTCTGTATGAAGAACAAAGCCAGTGGTGACACTGTGACAGCCATCATCAAGGAGACTCCATTCCATCGAGAGTCACACATAAATTAACACCAGTGACACCACAGAGACAGGGACAGAGGACTGGAGGACTGGAGCCTCGGGGTGAGAGCTGACCCTTTTAGGAGGCTTAGGAAAAAAGACCACCAAAGAGCTGATGCTTGGCTTTGTCTGGAAGGATGCTGGTGGCCTAGGTAAAGCAACATGAGAAAGAGCTAGTTCATCCACAAGATAAATCAAACACACACGAAAGCAAGGAGTTAGAAAAAGTGCCTGGAGCTCTGATCTCATATAAACAGACGCGATGGGAAGGCAGTCACAATGACTATTGAGAACTCAAGAAGATAAACTCAGAGACTTTGGGGAAAAGTATCTAGGCTTAAGATAGGAAAAGTATCCTAAAGCAGCATAGAACAGCCTGTGGTGGTAACATGACAGGCTTCAGGGAAGCAGCAGAGTGGAGTGAGTCTTGAAGGAATGAGCAATGGCAAGGCAGCAAGCCGGGAGGGTGCTCTAACTAGACACAGAACCTGTGCACACTGGAGCACTTCTCTAAGTTCTGGTTTGAAAACTCACTGCAGTCTTTTCTTTTACTCTACAATTCTAGACCCTGACTTATCTGCATCTTCTATTCAGTCTCACTAGTTCTCCTACTTGAGCACCAGATAAATACACGCTACTATAACCCATTAAAGACCAAGAATTAGAATGTGAATTATAAAATGAATAAAGGTAATTTTTATGAAGTACAACTTCAAGGCTAGATGTGGTGCCAGGCGCTTTCTTTGCTTGCACCATCTCAACGGGTCTTCACAGTCCTCTTGGGAGGGAGATGCCTCAGGGCTGTCATTTATAATCTAGAAAATGGAAATTACAGCAATTTCCTGAAAAACACCCAACCAAAAAGGGGTGCAACAGGGGTTTCAAGTTCAGGCTATATAAGCCCCATAAACTACGTTCTTTATTCCCGCATCTCCAGCCCCTGAGGAAGGCACTCCTCTTCCATCCTCACTGTGTAGCATCACTCCATCCCTCGCTTTAACTAGCACTGCTCTATCAGTTAACCCTGAGGTCCAACATGAGCCCAGAGCTGACCTGGCCTTAAGGACTTTTCATACTGGCAGTTACTACTAAGTCCCTATCCATGGAGAAAGCAGGCATGCACACTGGCAACCTTGGTGTGACAGATAGGCACAGCTAGTGGGTCAGGAGGTCACGGGTTTTCTGATCTGGGTTGTAAACTGCTTGTTGCACTTTCTCTGTCCTTTCAAAAAGATAAAGTGAAACAGAACACGAGGAGAGGAGGGAGGAAAACAAGCAGGAGAAAGAGGAGGAGAAGGGGGAAGAACCCACTAAGAAGACGAATAAAACAAATAGGAGGAGTCATCGGAAAACGGGAGAAAGCACACACTGGTACCAGCCAGAGCTTCTTGGATCTGCTCCCAGTCTGGCAGCCAGAGAGCTCTGGAATATATTTGTTAAAGCTGGATTCCTGTACAGGCTATTGCAGACTTTTTCTGCGTGTACTCTGCCAGAGAGACTCACACATCAGTTTCAATCCCTGTTCCCTACACAGAAAGGGAGTTATTCCTCTAGAGATTCCAATGAAAATTCACTACCTTTACCACTAGCTTCTTGATAGAATTTGCATCTACTCTGCGAGCCTAAGAAAGCAAACCCAGGATGTGCCCTTGCCTCCTGGAGAAATCGCTATGCCCCACTAGCTGAGGATCCCAAGACCCTTCTCACAAAACACAAGCATCTGACAGCTCCTTACCAAAACAACTGCTGCGGTGTGGAACAAAGGTTTTACAGGCAGTGGCGATAGCTAGTTCAGCAGAGATTATTGTCTTAATGATCAGGTCTTCCACATGGGCCATCAATGCTGCAAAAACAATTTTTTGTAATGAAAACAGAAACACTACAATGCGTGCATTAGTAGACGCAGAGTCCGGGTCACAGTGCAATTATCAAAGCATGTGTACTGATTCAAAAAGCATCAAAATGGTGGTCTTCAGTCCGGGTGCTACAGGGCCAGCACACATGCAGAGATGACAAGGTGCAGATGGCCCATGAAGAAGGTACAGACTGCAGACTGAGCCTTCTCTCCCTTCTCTCTCCTAGCACCCTTTCCCTGTGCATGAACAGTCTGTTTACACACTGCTTCCCAAGCTGCCCATGGCTCAGCACGGATTGTTTTTGACTCCAAGGCCTGTACTCAAATTCCACTCTACATCCTCCTACTCAGTAACAAGAATGAGGGAGGTCAACTTAGAAAAATTTGAACTCACAGCCAATAGAGAGAGGCAATGCGGTATACAAAAAGCCACAGTATCTTAGTAGCACAGCACTCAAGAAAGATAAGTTCATTAAGGACTAAAAGTGATACTTTCCAAATTAGAAACAAGAACAGGGAATGGGGGTCTCTACTGTAAACCAGAGGAAAAAGAACAGGAGCAGGCACCACGGGGCTTCTCAGCACCATTACCAGGAGGCCTTGGCGAGAAACCGTACATAGTTCAACAGCAGGGAGTGAAGTCAGGGGCTGGAGAGATGCTCACTTGGCTCAGCCGGGAAGAGCAGTCGCTGCTCTTGCAGAGGGCCTGCATTCGGTTCCCAGCACCCATGTAGGGCAGCTCACAACCTCTTGTGATGCCAGCTCCAGTGGATCTGCACGCAGGCACACGTGGGAGCATGCACAGACACTGCACATAGATAGTAAAAATATTTTTTAAAGTAGAGACTAAAAGAAGAAAGGTGTGATACTCACCAGTTGTGTCCTTGCCTTCTTGTTTCAGGTACCTAAGCATGGCACTCATGCTCCACTTGTTCCCATAATCCTCCACTTCTGGGTCATCACAACTACAAAGAAAGGAAGCAAGGCTACATATGCCAAGAGGCCTGCCTTTCTCTGGGCTTTGAGTATTTTAGATAAACATTCAGTCTGCGGACTTCAACCTGGTTTCCCCTGGTTTTTCTGTAAGACATCCTTTCTATTAATTCCTTAAGAGGCAAGGCAAATGCGGAGAGCTTGCTTTTATGGAGAGGGAAAAGAGAGCTGATTCTTCCACATCAAGAGTAAGGAAAAAAGGTAGGGAAATGTGAATGAGTTTAAGAATGGCTATAATAAATTAACAATGGGGTACAGCACATCTAGTCTCTGAAGTGAATGTCACCCGAGGCCAGCAAACAACCTGGATGCCATTTAGAAGAGAACTAGGTGGGGATAGGGTAGGAAGCTGATGTACTACAGTCTTACAAGGAGCTAACCACAGACTTGCTTTGACACACTAGCAAGCCTCCTGTCTGGGTAGTGACCGCTACCTTCCCAAACCTCTTAAGTCCCACTGATGACACAAGGCACTGGGGTAACTGGAAGAGTTCTAGACCTCCCACTGCCACAGACTGGTGAATGGGGGAGCTCCCATGAATGTTGTCCTGCAACCAGAGACTTGTGCTTTGCCGCCGCCTTCCCAACCCTTAGTGCCCTCTCCAGTCACAGCCCTGCTCCTCTAGCCTGAGGGACGTGGCAGCTTTAAGCAATTCAATGCTGGCCATAGGACACTCAGTGAAACCCCCTTCACTTTAGCAACTACCCCACACTTCCAGATTCTCTCCTTCCTTCCTTGGACCTGGTGGGAACTTATTTTTAGTCTGAATAGAAAGTGACTGTTTGGGTTTCTTTTCTATTTTTCCACTTTCCTGGCAAAATTATCAGGATGAAAGAAAACAGAGCAAAAATAACATTTGCACACAGCTGGGTTGGTGCGGCTTTCCACGAGCTTGTCTCTGAGAGGGCCTCATTCCTTTCTTTAGTTTCTTCTTCTCTTTTTCTCTGATCATTGTAGTGTATTTTAGAAAATTTCAGAAGATACATAAAGGCAAATGAGAAAAACCTAAAAATTGACTACTCTCATCTTATACTTTGTATAAGAGAGAGTTAACATTTCAGGACATATCCTTTTCTCATTTCTCAGCAAAAATAAGAAGCTCTAGCTAACAGACTGATTCAATCAAGCATTTGTTATATGTATTATCTCAATATGCTTTTCCATCAAACGATGCACAGTAGAGATGTATATTGATAAAACCATTCTGTACATACATCCTTAAGGTTAAATTCATAGAAACGGAACTACTGTGTCAAAAGATACAAATAATTTTAAGCTTTAGATAGGACTTCCAAGCTGAAATTCTTATCCCTAAGTCAAGTAGGGAAAGACAAATGGCAAAGGCATATTTAATAGAACAAAGTGCCCTCTGTCTGGGTATACCACAGAGAAGCGGTAACACAGCAGCAATGCCTCAAAACTGATATTTGAGGGGCTAGAGATGGCTCAGCAGTTTAGAGCACTCACTGCTCTTCCAGAGACCCTGTATTTCATTCCCAGCACCCACACGATGGCTAACAACCACATATATAACCCCAGTTCTAGGGATCTGCTCCCCCCCCTCCAGCTTCTGAGGGCACCAGGCACATGCTTGGTGCTCACAGAGCCAGAACACCCATTCACAAAAAACTAATTGTTTTTTAAAGGTGAGCTCTCAGTGTCACTTCTGTGTTTCTTTCTTAGCAGCGCACCCCATTAACTGCCGTGTCCCCACCCTCGCAGCCGAGGCTGACTTCTAGCCCTGAGCCAGCCGGTACCTCACATAGTCTCCACTCTTCTTGTTCACGCTGTAGTTCGTCAGGTGCATGAACTGGTTCCGGATGTTCTTGGAGCCTTGATCATAACGCACAGTTGCAAACCTGACAGGAAGAACGGGTTAATGCCAGGAAGGTTCAGTGGAACTGCAGATTGCAGAGACCGCAATAACATGGAGGATGTTATCATTATCTTACAATAAGAAGGTGGCAATATTATTTAATAAATAGTGATCTCTGCTAAGTGGCAGCTGCTATGAGAAGCATCTTATATACACTGTCACATATCAATTCAATCCTAAAAGTATCTCTATGAAATACATCTTATGTTACACCTAAATTTTAAATAGATATAAAACTAAATATGACCATAAAGACTAAATAACTTGGCCAGGCATGGAGAATGACACCTTTAATCCCAGCACTCAAGAGGCAGAGATCTGCCTGGTCTACATAGAGAGTTCCAGGTTAGCCAGAGCTGCAATAAGACTGTCTTAAAAACAATAATAAACCAAAAAACAAACAAACAAACAAAAACCTCAATAACTTATCCAAGATTGCAAACTTTAAACTCCCGTGGCTTAAACACTCTTAGATACTACTTCTCTTGCATCTTCCATCAAAAGGAAGAATGAAAATTCAAAATACAGTAACTCATAACTTGGGGAACTCTATGTAGGATACTACCTATAGCTAAGAAGCTTCAAGGAAGACCTTGAGCCCTTGAATAGGTACTCCAGGTCTAGCGTGACGGAAATAACATTTTACATGAGAAAAGACAAAGGAAACACAGTTCAGCACAGTGACTGCAGATTTGAACCACGCGCATGCACGGAGGGAACAGACTGATTGATCCCTACTGACTTTGGGAAGCACCATGAAGCACTAATGAGATGAAGCACAGCAACATAATCTGGACAGCACAGGAGAAGGAAGGCCTTCGGGACTAGGAAAATGGACAGCACAGGAGAAGGCCTCCGGGACTGGGAAAGTAGACAGCACAGGAGAAGGAAGGCCTTCGGGACTGGGAAAGTAGACAGCACAGGAGAAGGAAGGCCTTCGGGACTGGGAAAGTGGACAGCACAGGAGAAGGAAGGCCTTCGGGACTGGGAAAATGGACAGCACAGGAGAAGGCCTCCGGGACTGGGAAAGTAGACAGCACAGGAAAAGGAAGGCCTTCGGGACTGGGAAAGTGGACAGCACAGGAGAAGGAAGGCCTTCGGGACTGGGAAAGTGGACAGCACAGGAGAAGGAAGGCCTTCGGGACTAGGAAAATGGACAGCACAGGAGAAGGGCTCCGGGACTGGGAAAGTAGACAGCACAGGAGAAGGAAGGCCTTCGGGACTGGGAAAGTGGACAGCACAGGAGAAGGAAGGCCTTCGGGACTGGGAAAGTGGACAGCACAGGAGAAGGAAGGCCTTCGGGACTGGGAAAGTGGACAGCACAGGAGAAGGAAGGCCTTCGGGACTAGGAAAATGGACAGCACAGGAGAAGGAAGGCCTTCGGGACTGGGAAAGTGGACAGCACAGGAGAAGGAAGGCCTTCGGGACTGGGAAAGTAGACAGCACAGGAGAAGGAAGGCCTTCGGGACTGGGAAAGTGGACAGCACAGGAGAAGGCCTCCGGGACTGGGAAAGTAGACAGCACAGGAGAAGGAAGGCCTTTGAGACTGGGAAAGTGGACAGCACAGGAGAAGGAAGGGCTCCGGGACTGGGAAAGTGGACAGCACAGGAGAAGGAAGGCCTTTGAGACTGGGAAAGTGGACAGCACAGGAGAAGGAAGGCCTTCGGGACTGGGGAAGTGGACAGCACAGGAGAAGGAAGGGCTCCGGGACTGGGAAAGTGGACAGCACAGGAGAAGGAAGGCCTTTGAGACTGGGAAAGTGGACAGCACAGGAGAAGGAAGGCCTCCGGGACTGGGAAGGGCAGGCACCTGTTGTGCTGGACCCCTGTTAATAGAAGAGGAAAGCACAAAGCACATGCGTCTCTGCAGGCAGCAAGCTGGGAAAGAGAAAACTGTCCAGCGATGCTTGGCATCAAAACTGCCTCTCAAGACAATGCTTCTAGTGAGCATGAGGGCAGGAGTATTCACTCGCTGCTAGTGCCATCTCACCCTGCCCCAAAGTGCTTTCCCAAGACACATATCCAAGTGTGTGAAAAACCTAGGAGGCCACAAATTTATTTTCATATGACTTACAAACCGTTTATATATGCTTACCCAGACTATGAAGTCAACAAGATTTTTACCACATTAAAGGTCAGCATTTAAAAGTTTTCCTCTTCTGAATTTCTTCTCAGCCACCCCACCATCCCCACTCCCTAATTCCCCGTACCAGAAATATACAAGAGCCAAAAGGAAAAAAAGAAAAAGAAAAAAGCAAATCCGAGAGACTAAAATAAACAAGCATGAGGCCCGGACAGAGGATGTGGCTGATGAGAAACTTTGGACTAGGCATGTATAAGGAGAGCTTGGCAAGCATTTGTCTATGCTTGAGAAAGACCTCAAAGCTTCCATAAACTTCTAGAAGTTACCATTTAACTCTTCATCATCACTTGGTGGCAAATGAACTCTGCCTTTATATCCCAATCTTCAGGAACAGAGTGACTCTCAGACCAGGTGGGAGAATCACTCTCTGAAGTCTCTCTGAATGAAATGCAGAGGGACTGGGCAAGATCCAAGACTCCTACCTGCAGACACTAGCTCATGGTGACCTATCACTTGTCATCATCTCCCTCAACAGGTATTAAGTATGAGGGAGGGGATGTTTTGGTCAGGGAAGGGGGTGTCTTCTCTTGTCTAATTCTGCACGCTCGACTCTACCTGGTCAGCATGAAAAACCCAGGGAAGCACAGAGTGAGCGGGTTCTGGGGTCCCATGCATTTGCACCCCACATGCTTTTCAAGAGGGATGGACTTCTATAAATCATTTTTCTTCCTCTTCAGCTTCCTGTCACTGGAGCATCTGATTCTAAAACCCAGTATGGACAGTATTACGAATGTCATGGAGTAGGTTTCTATTGGGCCTAGGAAACAAGATGAAAGAATGGAGGGTGAAGATTAGTGTTACAGCAAAGGCCCCTGACTTTGATGTCAAAGAGCAGGACAGGAAGACCATACAGAAGGAAGGCTGAGCTTAGCCAGTTAGATCTCACAGCTCTCACGAATCTGTGTTAAACAGCCACATTCACCTTTGACCACCACTGCCTTCTCTTTACTTCCTAGATGAGAAGTCACACGACTCTCAGAGCCGGTCTTCTAGTCCAGCTCTGATGATCTGCTTAGCCGACAATTGCTTGGTTTGGGAGGCTTTGCTTTGTTTTTGCTTTCCACAGGAATGACGTAGCTATGGGAATGACGTAGCTATGGGAATGACGTAGCTATGGGAATGACTTGCAGCCCCATGAGAAAGACGGCCATAGGCTAAGAAGCAATCCCTGGGAATAGATGAGGTGATCTAGGCCAACAAACAGCCCCAAGAGCTCTAAATCCATAAACCAGAGAGCATCTGAGTGGGGAGCCAAGAGCCTGGCTACAGACAAGAAAACTGAGTAAATAAATGTGGTAAAGCTGGGCGGTGGTGGTGCACGCCTGTAATCCCAGCACTTGGGAGGCAGAGGCAGGTGGAACTGTAAGTTTGAGGCCAGCCTGGTCTATATAGTGAGTTCCAGGACATCCAGGGCTACACAGAGAAACCCTCTTGAAAAACAAAATAAAATAAAAATAAAAATGTTAATGATAACAGGAGACAGCTTTTTCTTTGTTGGAACAGAGAAATAAAAATATGTAAAAGATAAAAGCAAGTTTATACTCTGAACTTTGAAGAATTATAAGTGCTAATATAAGCCCATTTCTGGATAAACAAATGTAGAAATGAAGGCAGATGCACATATGACATATGGATATATGGCATATACATGCTTCCTAGGTCTCTCTCTTGCAAGTCCCAAAGCTATGATATCATCAAGTCTCCAAACCTTTAACTCTAAATGCAGTTCTCTACGACCAAGTAACCAATGCTCCTTGGAGAAATGACTGATTCCAAGGCTGGGTCAGAACAGGAAGAGCCTAAAACGCCCCATACTCGAAGAGTGCTAGAGACATGTCAAAAGGACACAACACCAGTATGAAGGCTCCCATTGGCTGAAGCTAGGACAAACAGAGCATGAAAACAAAACAATAACAAAATACAAGGACTTCAGTTGGCATTAATAAACAAATGAATATATAATAGGAAGAAAACACTTTTCCTTGAAGTAAAATGCAAAATAATAACAAATAAAAGGATAATGGAATTTGAAAACCATCATCTAGGAGTCACTGCTGTAATAATTCACTTAACCAAGAAACATCAAAAGATATGAAAGTTATTGGTAAAAAAAAATGAGACAAGGAATGAAGTTTTACATGGTTTTCAACAACCTCCTCATAATTCTTGGTAATCACAGAGAGAAGATAAAGTCACTTTACAATGGAGGACTCTGGTAGGCACATCCTTTAATCAAATACTAAATAATTAGCATGTGCCACCAAATATCCCGAAATGAGAATTTACCATCACTTCTGTGGTATTCTGACCCCAAATGAATAGCCAAAGTTTAATCATGAGAAAATACAGACAAATCCAAATTGAAGGACAATTTGGAAAATGAGTAGCCTGTCATTTTCCAAAACACTGAGGTCATAAGTCACAGAAATGTTGTGGAGCTGCTCCAGACTGGGGTCTGGAAGAGACTCGACAATTGAACCAAACCGCCATCCTTGATGGGGTCCTCTAGTTAAAATGAATTTAGTAGACAGTTTGGTAGAGGTGAACGAGGTCTCAGACAGTAAAAAGGGGCTCTTCACACTACTCAGATAGCTATTTCACAGGTCTAGATGGTTTCAAAATTCAAAGTGTTAGAGGAAAGTGGTAACTTCCTTGTGAAGTTTAGAACAACAAAAGATCTGGTCATTTCCCTGATGGTGACTGGCCAGCACTGTACAGCACGAGTGCCTTCAGACAGGGCAAGCTGCTTTCCCACTTCAGTGCCCACTGCGACGCATGTAGCGTTGTGACCTCTGTATTAGAGCAGTGGTTCTCAACCTTCCTAACACTGGAACCCTTCAATACAGTTCCTCATGTGGGGGTGACCTCCAACCATAACATTATTTTCATTGCTACTTCATGACTGCAATTCTGCTACTGTTATCAATTGTAATGTACATATTTGAAACACAATCCCTATGAAAGGGTCAGTCAGCCCCTGAAGAGGCCCCAACCCACAGGTTGAGAACCAGTGGGTTAAACGGGTCATAACACCATCACACTTCAACCTAGTCACACCTGAAAGTTTCAACACAATTTCTCTATTAACAAGCCAGAGGAATCAATAATTTCTTAGGTAATTCAGGATCAAATCTGCAAATACTTATCCTAACTCAGCTGAAAGTCATACAGGGAGCTAAGTCCTTAACCTCCCTCTTAAAGGAGAGACAGATTCAAGATACCTGGGCCCTCCAGTGGAGTTTCACAGTGCATAAACAGACTTCACTGCAGGCCCATGCCTAGCACATGGCCTATAGAAGACAAACTCAATGGTATTTTTTTTTTTCTTTTGGTCTTATACTGCTTTATTTGGACTTTTTTTTTTTTTTTTTTTTTTTGCCTTCCTGGTCTTATGCTTGTTAATACTATGGCTTCTAATTTTGTGTTTTTATTGGACTTGTATATGTGTTTTCATGCTTTTCCTTCGTTGTTGTTTAATGCCAGTCTGTTTATTTGTTTTGTAATTTTACTTGATTGTTTTCTAAAGAGAAAGAATGGGTTTAGTTGGGCAGGTGGGAGGTGGGGAGGATCTGAAAGGAGAGGAAGAAGGGAAACCGAGATCATAATACATTGTGTAAAAAACTATTTTCAATTAATACAAAAAATGAGTGCTATTGGGGACTGGGGGTGGGGGAGTACACTGGGCCTTCAAGATGCTCAACAGGGACAGGAAAAGGCACTTGTCACCGAGCCTGAAGGCTCTCTGGGATCCACACAGAGGAGAGAACCAATTCCCACAGGTTGTTCTCTGACTCCCATGTGTGCACTGTGAGGTACATGTACAGAAACAGACAGCAGATATATGTGAGTTTCAAAATTTAAGAAAGCCCACACAACAGAATTTTATAGCCTTGACCTTTATGTCAACGAAAATATGGGACCTTACTTTCTTAGATAATCTGAACTCTGGACTCTAAATTATTTTAGAACTAACAGATAACAAAAGAACTATATGTCCATTTTTTTAAATAAATCTGAAAACAAATATAGATTATCCTTATTTTGAAAATGAAGTCTTAGGCGGCCCCGGCTTACAAGAGTTTAATCACAGACACGCTGGGCAGCTGCTTTATGATGGTGTAGGAACTCTGCACTCTGAAGGAATTACACTTTGAGTTCTGGATGTTCATCTTCTCTCACTCTATCAATATGCACTGGTTCTGCCTTGTAACCCTGAGCAGTAGAACACGCTGTAGCCAGTCACCCACACTGTCAGGAGGGCAACAACCAATACACAACAGTAACCGGATTGCAAAGCTAACGTTCCTGGCATGTACGGTGTGTTAAACGCATTTTCAGGGGCTGAAGAGATTAAGAGCTCAGTAATAAAGAGCACTGGCTGCTCTTCCAGGGAACCTGGGTTCAATTCCCAGCACCCATGTGGCAGCTCACGACCACCTAGAACCCCAGACTCTTTCTTCTTGCCTCTTCCAGCAATGTATGTATGTAGCACAATTACACATGCACAAGTAAAACATTTAATGTGCATGAAATAAAAATAGAAAAATCTTTTTAAAATGTACTTTCAACGGAGTGACTAGAGTCAGCCAGATCTTGCTAGGCAGACAAAGGGGAAGAGGGGCCATGACTAGGAAACAAAGATAGCAAACATGCAGCTAAGCCCTCCCTTGTATTTCTGACCACACACAAAAGTCTTCAGGCTTACCCTCCAGCCACTAGAGACTGTGGAGCAGTTTGACAAGGTCCTAAAGGTTCAAGGCCAGATCAGGACATGTTTACCCCCAAACTGTGGATCTATCAGCCTCTCTTCATTCAAATGGGCCAACCCTAAGCTCAGGGAGGAAGAGCCTTTGAAGACCCCCTCAAAGACTGGGAAATCCCCAGCTGCTGAGGAAAGGCCAGGCTTTGGCTTCCCAGTCTCTGTTCTGTGGGGCCTTTCTCTGCATGTGCCTTGTCCTGGGTTCCCTAGCCCATAACAAAAGCCTTTCTTTTAACCAGCTCATTCTGTGGTCTGTCTTGACATCTTTCCCTGCTGCTACTTGTTACACTTGATATTTGAAGTGGTGTTTGTTTTTCTTGACTTTTAATTCTTTAACTGACAGAGGGAAAGGGGAAAAAAATCCTACCAATAGCCCTAAACAGTAAGAAAGTGATGCTGGTGATGTTGGACCATGACTCAATGGCAATCAAGACGCATCTGCGGTGGGGATTTATAAACAGTACTGCACAGTGCCCCTACGCTGCTTGTTTCAAGACCTTTATCAATATAGAAGCACAAGGGGGAAGCAAGCACAACGTCAGTAAGATCTTACTAATGCTTCTCCCACGTACAAACTGTGACGTGGCCTGAAGATCGGACAGTGTATACTCTTACAGTCAGTCGGCATCACAGAGCCTAGATGTAGAAGAGTTAAGTACTCAGTTTGGTAGATAGATCTTCTACATTCAGAACAAATGCACAAAGAAAGGAGATTGCAGTAGTAGCGCCTGAGTTATCTTTAGCATGTAGAGCTTCCTGAGGAGAGGGGTCACGGGCAATGAGACTTCATCTCAGGCACTCTTGCCAGAAGCAAGAGTTTCATCCTAGCCTGACCTAGAAAAATCTGATGGAAGACAACAGGAAGCCTGAGCCGGAGAGCTCTGATCTGCTGTCAACCAGCTGCAGCAGGGAAACTGCCAAAATGCTGCAGTTACTGGGCAGCGCCCTGCAGAGCGTCTGGGAGGGGATTACCAGCCTGATCCTTGGTCCTCAGAGCCAGAAATGACTCAGACTTCACAAACAGCAAAGGCCTGCCAGGGAAAGTGACAGGCTAGGAAGGACTTCTCTCTGTTGCTGGTATCTCTTCCCCCTACTTGCTGTGGTGGCAGATTCTGGACAGTGTGCAGCCTGTGAGGTAATCTGAATTCCTTGGCAATCACCAAGTACCTGAATTCTTTCAAAACCACAGGAATCTAGCACAGAAAAGGTAAATACCCCACGGAGTCAGTGTTAATTAGCAAGCAAAGCTACTGAGCAAGGGCCCAGAGTTAGGGGAGGGAAGAAAGGAATTACAAATGATCTGGGGTCTTTACTGCCTTTCCACTGGGTAATATGACTGGCAAGGGCTTTGCTCTAAGAGACCTTTTCCGAGTCTTTTCCCACTTCTCTGACCTGGGTGCAGCCCTCAGTGTCCCCTGGGACATTTCATGAGCTGAGGCTACCTTTCGTTGAGTCACTGACAACTCACGTGGTTTCCAACTCAGTATCTTTTTAAAATAAATTCTTGTTTCAGTGCAAATTTGGCTATTAACTTTGTCTCAAAAGGGACTTTCTCAGGTCACTTACATCCCAGATTGGATCCTCCAACATTTGTATAATCCAGAACAAAGTCTCTTTGGATTCTATTTTTTGACACAAAAAATGGACCACCATCATTTTGGTGAGAACAATACCCTATCTCTGGAAACCCAATGTCTCCTTCCTAGAAGCAAGACAGCAACCTGCTTAGGGACTGTACAGCAGCAACCTGCATGGGGACTGTACAGCAGCAACCTGCATGGGGACTGTACAGCAGCAACCTGCATGGGGACTGTACAGCAGCAACCTGCATGGGGACTGTACAGCAGCAACCTGCATGGGGACTGTACAGCAGCAACCTGCTTAGGGACTGTACAGCAGCAACCTGCTTAGGGACTGTACAGCAGCAACCTGCTTAGGGACTGTACAGCAGCAACCTGCACAAGAAACCCACGGTAGCATACAGAGCAGAAGCACTACTACCAGGACCATGAGACAGCTGACTCAAGTGCCACATAGGCAATTTCATTTTCATATCTCTTCAATAATTTACTCACATATAAGAAACAGTGAGGCTGGACAGTGGTGGTGCACAGCTTTAATCCCAGCACTTGGGTGGCAGAGACAGGAGGATTTCTGAGTTCGAGGCCAGCCTGATCTACAGAGTGAGATTCAGGATAGCCAGGGCTACACAGAGAAACCCTGTCTAAAAAAAAAAAAAGAAAGAAAAAAGAAGAAAAGAAACAGTGAGAAGGGTCTGGAAAGATGAGCCAGGGGTTAACAGCACTTGTTAAGGATGTGGGTTCTATTCCTAGCACCCACATGACAGACAGTTCAGGCCATTTCTAGAGTTCAAGAGGACCTGAAGCCCTCCCTCCTCTGGCCTCTGCATGTACTGCACACATTTAGCATACCTACATATATATATGCAGGCAAACACTTCTACACATAAAATAAACAGTGAGTGGTCTGCTTTTTGTGTGAGTAAAACAAAGACAAATGAAAGCATTAACTTCTAATGAAACTAAGGTCTTTTTCTGGAAAAGGTCTAAAGGGGAAAGGAATTTACACAAAATAACCTCTATTTGACAATGCAGTGAACTTTATAATATGAACTTTCAATCTCCTAGCATTCATTTGAAGCTCCCAACATAAATGACAGGGTATAAAAGTCTAAAGAAGGAAACTAATTATTTTTGCCTCTAGGTCTGTCTCTTTAGTAAAGATTATGGTTTTCCTTCTAGTCTCAAAGTAAAGCAACCTGGTGATCTCATCCCAAGCTGATTACCTTCAGTTATGTCTACACAAAACACACGTGACCCAAGATTAGCAGAAGCTGCAGGTGCGGAGGAGCTGCAGACGGATGCTGGATGTAATGACACAGCTGAGCGCACTCTGAGGGCTGAAAGGCAAGTGAATGCCAAGATAAACAGTGACTATTTAGGCACACTGAAGAATCTACAGAGAACAGTGTACCTTGTATATCTGGAGCAAACAGCTCAAGATAATGCCATGTATATACCATCGAGAAGGATTTCACATCCACCTAGGTAAACCCACCAAAGACGTGAAAATGTTTCTTTTCCTTTTTTGGATCAATGTGGACCAAGTACTTAAAAAGCTATTTTCCTAACAGTAAGTCCACTGACCATATAAATGTGTGTCTGTACATGCATGTACATGCTACTTCCTGCTGGAAGCAACACAACTGTCACTAAATTAGTAGCTTCTGACATCTAATGCAACAGGTAGCCAGAATACTTGTTTATCTGCAGCAAACTGTAATGAATGCTAGTATTGCTCTCACTCTATGAGCATATGAACCATAAAGATAAAAACACTATGCAAAATTTTACTCAAGAGTGGGGGCTACTACAGTAGCAGAGTGCAGGTGAAACATCTTTAGAATATGATACAAATATATTGGCATGACACACTTGAGAAACAGTGTCATAAATAGCCCTCTCTCTTCCAGAAAACCACGCAGGACCAAGGCCAGAAACTGAGGTAGAGATGAGTGGAGGAAGGCTAGGGGGAAGCTCAGAGCCTCTAAGTATAAACCCTCAGTCCCAGCACCCGAGGCCCCAGAAGACGTCCAAGGATTTTACCGTCCCGCTCTTCCAGATAATATGGAAAGGAGGCTTTTAAAAAAAAATGTATGTTTGTCTTCTTTCTATGTATACTTCCAAGTACAGAAGCTCATATCCAGAAATGCTTTAGAAAATGCCTTCCCTGTGACAGTCCAATTGGAGCAAATAGTTCATGTGAGATGCTGGTCCAGGCCTTCATTCAACAACTGGGAAATGTTTTATTTTCTTCCTTCTTGAGTTTTCAAGGGACAAAAGGCCAGGACTATGGAGTTTCAGTAGCCCCCAGTGTCCTCAGGGCTCCAACTCATAAATCTTAGTTAAGAATATGACAGAACTTATAAGAGCTGTCATTGCCACCTAGAGGTGAAGGGAAGACATGGCTAAGCCAGCTAGAATCTTAGGCTAGTCCTCACTTGACTCCAAAACAAATTAGAAGTAGAAAACTCAGCTGTCACAGTTCAGTATGGCCTGTCAAAGCCGCTATCCATAACCAGGGCCTGGGGAGACTCTGGGAGGGCGGGGAGCCATCTGTTGTCTTCCTCACATAAACACAAATGGCCAGCCTTATTTTATTCATGTAGTCTCCATTTACAAAATCAATTTTCTAAAATCAGAAAAATGCACAGACTGTGACTTTCAGCTTATTATGTCTGCGCACAGATGCAAAGAACCCTTTTAGACTGCTGTAAACTATCCTATCAAAGCCATGAACAGGAGAACTTCAGAGCAAACTAGCCGATTTAAAAAAAAAAAAAAGTAAATGAAAGGCACACAAGAAAGTCACATACTTTTTAAAATAGCTTAGTGGATTTATGGAAACTGTTACCTGTAAGTCTTTGTGAGTATGGGAGACAAAATTTCAAGTTATTATAATTTAATTCTGTTTTCAGGCAGTACCTTAAAACCTACTAAGCATCACACACACACAAAAATTATATTCATAACCACATCAAAGTATATGACTGTATATCTGTATGTTAAGGGATGAAAGCCATGAATATCTCGTGAATAGGGGAAAACATGACCATTCAATGAGCTCCAATCCCTACCCAGTTCTACCATTAGGAGAACTCAGAAACCATTACCCCCTCAAATATGCAAATCTATTTCTTCTGCTGCAGAAAAGGCTGCAGGTTTTGCAGTTGCAAGGATTAACATAAGGACATGGTGTATGACAAGTAAATAAATGTGACTTCCTTCCCTTCCAGATCTGAAAAACATTACAACCTTTTTTAATATCCTAGGGCCCTCGTAACAACTCTCAGTGCATGAAGCTAGCCTGTGGCCTCTACACCTGAGGAAACTCGTGTCTCCACCTTGTGCAGCCCTGCAGGTGAAGATGTAGAGCACCAAGGCTGCTTTCTGTCATTTGAACCCACCTAGGTACACTCTATTTCCCTAAGTTGAACCTAACAGAAAGCAGCAGCCTGGTCTTAGAAACCTTTTTAACAGATCCACTCTATCAGATGCAGCCAATCCCTGTACCCAAGAAAGCTGCTTACCTAGCCAGTCCTTCCTCATAGAGATAGATGACAAGGGGATCATAGGAAGTCACGAGCACATAGAGGCGCACGTCAAACTTGAAATCTAGGAAGAAAGTTGGGTATCACAAGAAAAGCTAATTTCATCTGTTTTCTGTTACAAAGAACGGGACAACACAACCAGGAGCTATGAAGAATGAACAATCCTTACCACATAAAACACACACTGCACACATCTTGTATTTTGATCATACACTGGTATGCGGTATAGTCACTAAATACATACAGTATGATGTCGTAACATGGACCAAACACAGCTCCAAGGATGGAGTCATGTGACGATTTCTGAGTGCTTGTGAGACAATGCCAAGAAACCAAGAATCTTGTGACCTTAGTTTCTTCCAAAATCATGGAAATGTTCTTATATCATGCTTTGTGCCCCTTCCAGGTGTAGCAAATTGGAGTGAATTTACTGCAAATTATTCATTACAACTGTTTATTATTAGTTTATATGCCTCTAAGGAAAACCACATTTTTGCCACATGCAGTTTGCCTTTGTGCCTCTAACGCTTTGCTGATGTGATTCCTCTTAACCCTTAAGAGTATAAATTGTCTGATGCTCTGAATAAAGTTGGCTACTGCACACAGCTTTAGTCATCCTCATTTATTGGCTCCATTCTCCCAAGTCCCGCCACCATATAGAGCAATCAACAGTATAGTCTTCAGATGTTTCAGTTACTTGTTTCAGATAATATTCTAACAGTTTTTAGAGTATGTACATGCATGCACGTATGTATGCATTTCTTTGTGTACCTGTATGAGCAATATCTCTCTCCTACTATGAACTAATTTCAGTTTCAAAACGTAAAGACTGCTCCTCATGTCTAGAATAATGGGTACCAAAATGTCAGACCAGCTTTACGAGAGTTACTATAGAAGTAACTTTTCTTATAGAAAAGGCTACAGAGCTGAGGGAGCCAGCCCAATCTAGTGAAGAGTCAATCACAACTCACCATCTATTAGCAGGGGGTTGTTAATGTAACGGGAGACCAAGATGTTCTCTTCCAGGGAGATCTGGTTTGGCTGTTGAGTAAACAGAAAGGAATGAAAAGGGGGAAATTCTAAAATGTATAGTTGGTGGGTGGGGAAAGTTCTTTACCTTAGAAAAAAAAGATACTATGGAAAAATCTGTAATATTCAACTGGCCAGAGAGCATACCACTGTGGGTACCCAATTACAATGGGGAAAAATAAATTTACATAGCACCTCTCATAATAAATGCAGTTAAATAGCTTTCAAGATTTATATGCAAGGTATAAAATAGTTATTTGCCAAGAAAATAAGAGCTATTTAAAAATACGAAGTTGCTTCTTTTAAAATGTAAAGACCGATGGAAGTCTTAAAACACTGCACTATTGCCGACACACCTCTCGTTCAGTTGTTCTGGAAAGTCACAGATGCACAATGCAGCCTAGCATTCCCAGTGAAATGCAGTGGATGCTTGATTCACATAAAGACACTTGCTAAGCACCGTGTGTAAAGACTGAATTAGACTGTTTAAAGATCTCACCAACGGGGAAAAGTTGTTTACATAAGTAGTAGTGGGTACTGCCACACATGTGAGAAGCACCAAGCACACAGTGATGAAGAAAACAGATACATCTGTGCCCTCATGGAACTTCAGAGTCAGCAGCTCCTTCCCCCAAAGGCTTTACTGTTTCAGGTTAGAACAGCAACTCGGAGACTCTAAAGGGACACAGAGAAGCAGTTCCACAAACATAAGATGTCAAGCTGCCAAAAGGGCTGCTCTGCAGGGCTCTGAAGGAAAGGCCAGCTCTGGCCAGCAGAAGAGCAGGCACAGAGGCAAGCAGTGAGAGCCTCAGGCATGTATGTGCTGGGGGGAAAAGGAGGCCACTGCCACGTGCAAAGTCCAGCAGGAAGGAGGGAGGCAGACTCACAGGCCTGAGGCTAAAAGCTGTAACTAGGAACTTGCTCAAAGGGGTGGGAGAGAACTAGGAGGGAGGGAGCCCTCTGGCAGAGCAATTTGAATTGGCAAGGGAATCAAGACTGAATATGGTGGGAAGCAGGCAATTATTGCAGACTCCACACAGAGAAAGCAGTAAGATAAAGAAACCTCAAGCAGAACAACTGCATGTGTGATTAGACAGAAAGATCAGCTTCAAGTCAACCCAAAAGGGCAAGGGGCTCCTAACTGTAAATGGTAACAATAGCAATTATGAGACTAACTATTGTAGCTGCTTGGAAATGACTAGCAACAGTTGCAGAAATAATTACAATTTAATAGAGGTGCCTAGCATTTACTATGTGCCAAGAGCTGTTCTAAGCATGTCCCAAGTATTATTTTATCCCCACCCAACCCCAGGGGCAAATATACCACCATCCACATTCTACTGATGAGTGGGGAGGACCTGCTCTGCCACAGAGCTGTAAACACTATAGCATACGTACTGGTGCAGCACTGGAGCCTGGGCAGTGTCTCAGAGGTTTCACTTTTAAGCACTATTCATAGAGTTCCCCAAATTCTGGCACAAAATAACTGTCCCCCACAAACCCAAAAGTCTGAAACAAGACATTTTCTAGCCCAAATACCACTGCTGTCATCTCAAAGTCAGACCACAGCCTTGCCAGCATCTCTATGTATCCTATGAACACAATGGCATCAATATTCATTCATCCCTAATGAATTCCATCGCTCATCCCACTTCCTGATGCCCTTACACTTCTTGATACGTCTCTGACAAGTACTATCTCCATTGTGAGTCATCCAGTAGGTAAGACGGCATGAAGTCTCTAGAAAAGCAGTAAAGCTGCAGGCTGTGTTGCGGCCATGCAACACAGATGACTATAGATGAGTAGCAGCTGTAGGCTCCATCTGAGAAACACCTATGGACTACAACAGGACATAACTGGTACCCAGCTGTCCTGTGTGGTTCCACTCCACAACATAGCTAATGTCCATCCCTACTTCTTCTCTTCTACTTCCTAAAACTCTAGCCACTGAATTCTACATAACATAAACTTCTGTTCAAAGACTCTAGTACTTGCTCAGTTGTCTTTCCTCTCATTCCTATCTGCATAAGAAAAACTAATTGCTCACAAACTAAAGGAATATTTGAAAATGATTCCTTTGCCTGATATTATATTTTAAAGCCCAAGTAGTAAAAGTTTTTGTTATCCTTAAGAGTATTTCCTATTCACTAATCCTCAGTTAACTAAAGTTAAAAGTATTACCATTTCAAGGTAGAATTTCCACTCCAAGTAAATGAAGGCTAATGCAGGAATCAGAATTGCTATGGAAACTGGACATATACTTATTTTCCTAATTAGATCTTAAGATTCAAGCTTGAGGTGCTTGCTAAGTTACTGTAGGGTAGAAAGTGTTGTGGTTAAGAGTGGATACCCTGGAACCAGCTGGACCTCAGCTACCATCATGGCTCTACCACTTAGTAAGAAAACAGGAACTGTCATACAGAGTTCTTCTGAAAAGTAATACTAGTTAGTTCTATCTGGATTCAAGTGGGAGGTGCAGGGTAAATGCTCCTGAAGTATCAGTGGGTGCTGGGAGCAGAAGTGAACACCTTTAGTCCCAGCACTCAAAAGGCTGAGGCAGGTGAATTTCTTCAAGTTCTGGCTCTATATGGTGAGTTCTAGGTCAGGCAGGGCTACGTAGTGAAATCCTCTCATAAATGTCTCAAAAAGAAATCTCAGTTGTTATGGCTGCTACTGCACACGCAACAGGATCTATGTGGTTCTGACTTCTGCATTCCACAATTCCCTGCCACATGCCACATGCCAGAGCAATGCACTCCACTACAGGGAAGACACAGGAGAATTAGGAGATACAAACTATTACAGCCTCTCAAGAGGTTCTCAGTGGACACAGCCAGCACTGCCTAAATAACTGTCAAACAGGAAGAAACACAGAGAACATGAGACAAAAACATGCAAAGACATAAAAGCAAGAGAATGTGAGTTATATTCACAACGAGAGGGATGGAGAATATGACCTAAAAGTCTTTTGAACATCACAATCTCAGGATGTATATTAATAGAACCATGGATAACGGACGACACAGGGTGACTGAATTAGACCTCAATAGTAAAATCCATACCTTAATCAGAAAACACCAGGTCTTCCCCCACCTCAATTTGAATATCGTTAAGTTGGGAAAGTGTGGCATTTAGTCAGGTTATTGAAGAAGCTGGAGTTAAGAGCCCTGTTCCTTTAGCTGCATCTCTAGATAAGAGCACATCATTAGGAGCCCTGTCAACCAGCCCACAATGCTATCCTCAGGACTGCACAAAAGCGCCACTTTTCTTGCCTTTTTTCTGTTCCCTTCACAGTTAACAAAAAAAAAAAAAAAAAAAAAAAGTTGCTTTTGTGGACATTTTCCAGTAGGTTCTGACTACTACCAAACAGTTTTACTAATAGGTCTCCTATGCTTGTAAAAGGATAGGGAATGAAGTTTTTATTTGAACTACACATCTATGTCCAGCCCCCTGCCACAGTCCCTCCCCAACTCCTACAAGTTCTGCACAGACCCTCTGTCTTAGTGTTCTCTCTCTCCCTCCCCCTCAACCCTGGAAGAAAAGCAGGCAGCAGCCTTGGAAAGAGTTACTTCATCCAGTTGGCTAATGGGTCACATATTCCAGGGAAAGGATCCAGGTATGGAAAAGAAGGGATGGTTAAGGAGAGAAGAGAGGATTAACAGTGCAGTTTGTAGGTCTGGGTAAAAGGTGATAAAATTCCAGGTTCTGGGTGAAATGGGAATATGTTCCCAGTGCTGCCAGTTCCCCTTGTGCATGCTGGCATCTTCCCAGGCTTCTGTCTGGCACCTCCACTAAATACCTAAACGAATCAGATTCATTCCAAAGCTTCCCCAGTGGGGAGGGGAACTGGCAAAGGTGTAGTCAAGTACTTTGATCTATGCAGGGGGTCTCAAGGGATTGAACCCATGGAGATGTGGGAGGGAGAAAGAGACTCTTACATAAGCTGCCAAACGTACATTCCCTAAAGACAAGTCATTCATTCCCTTTATGAGCCTCAGCAAAGAGTTGGAGCAAGAGGTTCCCAGCTCCATTAAGGAAAGTTTAACTTTTCTATTCTTTATGATGTTAGCTTTAAAAGAACAAATCACTAGGCAAAAGATCATTCCAAAAGGAAAAAAAAAAAAAAAAAAAGCCCACATGTGCTGGGAATAGATCCTATTCTCTTTGACTCATGTCTAAGAAAATAAAAAGCAAACTTGAACCGTAGCTGACTCTCAATAGCAATTCCATTTGGCAGCTAAAACCCAAACCCAAACTAGCACCGTCCATGCAATTCAAACAACACTGTGCTCCTGGCAAGGAGCTAAAGGCAAGACTGTCAGATGGGAGCCTTATGCCAAGGTCACAGAGACAAGACAAAGCCAAGGCATACCATCATGTTTTATGCCACATGGGACCCAGGGTTAAGGGGCTCCAGGTAACAGAACTTGTGACTGGGGCCTGATGCTATAAAAGTGGCTCTGCCAGATTCAGAGTCTGTCCTTTTCCCAGGAAGAAAGGTCTGGCCATAATTTGTTTACTGTACAGTTCTGGATCCAGACTGAATCTAAGGACTTTCCAAAGTAAAAGACTTTTGAAAGTTCATTTCTGCACAATGTGAAAAAAATAACTGGGGAATTTAAGATGGAGTACTGACCACACACACACACATGATGTATCTATCCCAGCATTCCCTTCCAGAGCTCACTGGAAAGACAGAATATTTTCAAAAGAATTAAATAATAACAAAGGAGCCAGAATAGATCAAAAGTCTAAGTAAATCTTCAAAGACAGGGAGCAGATAAGATCAGGGTTTACAAAACAAAGACAAAGGGAACAAAGAGAGCCCCAGCCCCAAATACCAGGTAAGGAAGGTTCCCAAAGGGGCCACTGCAAGGGTCCAAGCTGGTAGCCAGCTTGAAAGTGGTCCAGCCTTAGAAAGTGGCAACAGGGACTCCTCAGAGCAATGAACACTGGCAAGCTCTGAGTGTGACTAAAAGAGCCTGCCTCAGGGAACATGGGAGAAGAGCAAAGATGTCAGATATCAATCTTGGGCCTCAAATAGGTACACATACACACATACACCCCACACACACTCACGCACCCACACAAGACACACAAATATATGCATACACCACATACAAACACACACACACACACACACGGAAATATAAACAGAGATGAAAAGAGGATTTTTCCCCAGAGTAAGGGAAAAATAGATTACAGTGACCACCAAATGTCTAGAAGGAAGAAAACCAAGTCTAAACTTACATACTGGTTAAGTTTCACAATCCTAATGCTGTAGTCTATTTCTACTAAGCTTAAATTTTTAATAAACTCATAAAGGAAGAAAAACTAAATCACAGTTATTAAAAAACAGTAATGTTATATAACTCTAAAATCTGAGAGCAAAAACTAATTAAACATAAGAGAGAGATTATGGAAGGAAGGGCAGGTAGAAGTAATATGGGTGTGAAAACGGAAAATGGGGAATTACCAAATACAACTAAGAATTTGAGAAAACAAGAAATATAAAATAACCATGTTATGGGAAATCCAATGAAACTTGAGTTGACATTTTATTTACTTTGTATCTATATTATTATTATTATTATTATTATTAGCTATTATTATTGTTGTGGTTCTGAGGCCGGAACCCTGAGTCTTGTGCATGGCTTCTTAGCATTCAACCATGCCCCTATCTGTATTAATTTTTAAAACAACATTTAACAGGGATTTTTGTCAAGAGTCTCGGCATCAGCAGCTTCTAGGAGGAAGAAGGCTGAGGGAGAGGAGCAGAAGGAGGGAAGAGCAAGAGAGAAAGAAGAAACAGTGGTAAAAGCTATCTTCTACTTAAAGCCTGAAGGGTGACAGCTGAGAGCTGACAACCCAACAGACACCTCGTCTATGCGGATACAAAAGCCTTCCCCAAAACCCATCCGACAAGTGCTACTTTGGCCGTGGGCTACTGCCAGCAGAGTGACCAACCAACCAACCGAAGGACAGCATACAGCTGGCCTCCACTCACTGCTGGACTCAGAGCAGAAGGAGGAAATACCTGCTCAAATCAGCACCAGGCCAGCAGTCCTCATACTTACATTGTTGATCAAGTAGACGCCCCGCCCCCTAGAAGAGGCCACTGGTTTTACTATCCAAGGTCCTCGGTCCTTTGAATATGAATCTGCTCAAAATATTGGGAGATAAAGAGGAAAGAGAAAAACAAAACAAAGAAAAGGAGGAGCATGAGTTTGTTATCTTAAACTGCAACAATCTCTTAGGTACCTAAAGAACCCCACTTCTCCAGATGGAGCGCAACAGTTACAATCACCTGGCTTTAGACTAGCCTTAAAAAGGGAAATGAGGCAGGAAAAACCCAAAGAGGAGGAAGGAGGAGGAGGAGAGCGCATCACTGGCCCAATTACCTTCCACTGTTTCCTCTTTCTTACATAAGGAGGGAAACAAAACGAGGTAAAATGTGAATGTTAGTCTGTTACCAAAAACAACCTTTGGGAACCTGAAAGTCATCTTTGTTAACTGAAGGACTGCCAGTAGACAGAGACAACTGAGGTGTTTACTACATCTCCAAATAGAGTTACTTCCTTTGAATAATTCTTCAGAGCTTATAAACCAGGAGGGACTTTAGGGCAGGGAAGCGTCAAGATTTATGAGTAGAAGGGGGTCTGTGCATTCACCAGCTTGAGCTCTGTTTTTAAGTATCTTTGGGTCATGAAAAGAAAAAGCAGAAAACTGACATGAGACTCCCTGGGGCACATGCATGACCTGGGGAGAAGCAGAGGACATGGATTTGCTGAGCGAAGCCACAGGAGCAAGAGAGCGGAGGCAGCATTCACTCTAGTCAGCCCCTCCTCCTCCTGATATCAGAGCCTGAAACACTATTCTGAAGGCTAAAGGGAAGGTAAGACTAAGGATTCTTGCTACTTTTCTTCTCTGAAAGGAGAGGGAGTATAAAGAGAGTCCAGGGAGTGAACGTGCCCTGGGCCTCGCAAACCACCTGGCTCTTCCACATCACAATAACATCATCTTACTCAGAACACAAAAGCATAAACTCAATAAAGTTCTCTCGAGGTTATGGTCTCTGGCTTGAATCATTAAGAGGCCAAGTGCTAGCACTTGTGTGTGTGTGCTAACCCCACCTTCACTCTTTCCACAAGAGAACACAAACTTCCCCAACCCTAGGCAGGGTCCCACCCTGGCCAACCTCGGGACCTCTTAGCAGTCAAGCACTAGCAACAACCCCCCAGCACCGCATCTTCCCAGACCACATGCCCACCTCTTCATCCCTCTCCTCTCAGCAGAAGCTAAATGTCTCTCTTATGCCCCAAACAGGAACTTGACTTTATTAGTATTACAAACCCTTCATTCAGGTTTACCTTTAGGGAGACCAGGGGTACCGTTGTCCACCTTTCCCATCTACCCTTGCCTTTCCCTGGATGCAACTGAACAGACTCAGCAGTACAAGGAAAAGCTTCTAGACACTGAATATGTTTACAACTGTATCCTCAGCTGGGGGTGGACAGAGTGGCGCACGCCTTTAGTCCAGCACTCAGGAGGCAGAGGCAAGTAGATCTCTGCATTTCAGGCCAGCCTGGTCTACAAGTTTCAAGACAGCCAGGGCTACACAGAGAAACCCTGTCTTTGGGGGAAAAGGGGAGGGGGGAGGGGGAGGAAGGAGAAGGAGAAGGAGAAGGAGAAGGAGAAGGAGAAGGAGAAGGAGGAGGAGGAGGAGGAGGAGGAGGAGGAGGAGGAGGAGGAGAAGAAGGAGAAGGAGAAGGAGAAGGAGGAGGAGAAGGAGGAGGAGAAGGAGGAGGAAGGAGAAGGAGGAGGAGGAGGAGGAGGAGGAGGAGGAGAATTGTTTCCTCTAGCAGTGTTGACAAGAGCGTGGAACACGTCCAGGAGCTGGAAACATGCCTCAGCAGCTAAGAACACGAGCTAAGCACAGAGGATCCAGCTGATTCCCAGCACCCTTGTTGGGCAGCTCACAACCTCGTGTAACTCCTACTCCAGGGGATCTTCTTCTGTCCAATTCAGACACCTACACACACTTGGCATTCACACACACATATATTCTCTCTCTCTCTCTCTCTCTCTCTCTCTCTCTCTCTCTCTCTCTCTCTCACCACACACACATACACACTCTTTAAAAATCCCACATTGTACATATATATGAAGTTATCCTGTGCTGTGCTAAAAAGGGGAGAGATTAATTAAATCTGCTCTATCATATCTATATGAGGAGCTGCAGTTTGCAAATAAATTATGAAAGGCCGGGCCATTATCGATATTGATTTTGTAAGAAGTGCAAGCTCCGTTGTAAGAGCTCAACTCTGCTGTCGGAGCTTGAGAACAGATAATAGACAAACACAGGGCAGCGGCCCTGTTCCCATGAAGCCTTATTTATGCTCTCAATTTCATGTCATTTCCACACGCCACAAATTTACAGTCATCTTGACTTCAACCATTAGAAAATGTAAAAAGCAGGCTGGAAAGGTGGCTCAGTGGTTAAGAGCACTGGCTGCTCTTCCAGAGATTCTGAGTTCAATTCCCAGCAACCACACGGTGGCTCACAACCATATGTAATGGGATCTGATGATTTCTTCTGGTGTACATGCAGACAGATATACCAAAAACAAATAAATAAATCTAAGAGAAAAAAGACAAAATATAAAAAACATTCTTAGCTCACAGCGATGTCTGCAAACAGGCAGAGACTAAATGACTCAAAGGCCATATTTCCAGGTACCTGATTAACACGAGAACCTTCAACAAACACAGTCAATGATAACATTGTTAATTAACAGATGTAGAAGGATCTGTGGAAAAGAAGAGAGAATAGCTAGTGTGCAAGTCTCAGTCCCACACCCATTCAGGCTGTCTGCCAGGAAATGCCAAGAATCTCTTTAGAAAGACAAGCACTGGTGAGTCCTGAGGAGAGAGCTGAGAGGGCAAAGAGTCTTCTTCCCTGATTACGGTCTCATTGAGTTTTACACCATGGAAATGCATTACTCTGTCGAAGAATATAATTTAGATCACATTAAAATAGTACCCTAGAAGAAAGGTGTATAGTTCCACATGAGAAAACGTTAAATCTAAGAGAAATGAGGCCACTGAACACAAACTATATATATATCATTCTTTGATGATCTCCTGCAGCTCTCTGAGGAAGCAATGAGAGAGGGAGTGTGTGCTTTGAATGGAACATGTCCCACACAGGCTCAGTGAGAACACCTGGTCCCCAGCTGGTGGCACTGGGAGGAAAAGTCCTAGAAACCACCTTAAAGAGGTGGAGCTTCCCAAAGGAAGTGGATCACTGGGGGTGGGCCTCGAGGCTTTATAGCCCAGCCCCACTTCCTGTTCACTCTTTACTTCCTGCATGTAGATGCAATGTGACCAACCAGTCTCCCCAGCATGCTGGCCTATATCCCCTGGAAGTAGAAGACAGAATCACCCTTTCTCCCTTTACTGCTTTTGCAGAGGATTTTATCACAGCAGAAGAGAAGCTATGACAAGAAGCTATTAATATAAAAGAAAATAATAATACGTTTTCTAGGTACTATGCATTCATTCATTCATTCATTCATTCATTCAAAGCCTGTTACATTTCTAATCTGCCCAGTAGTCTCTAGAGGTGGATACACAGCAGTAAGACAGTCTTCTCCCTCACAGAGGAGGCTAGCAGACAGACAGACAAACAAGCTCTTACAGACACTGAGAGTTATGAAGTAGGAGAGTATATAAAGAAGACAACCAAAGCTGTCTGAAGACAGCACCTTCCACAGATGCTGCTGAAAACTCACTTTCAGAAAAGGGCATGTGTACCTAGATGTAGCATCGCCACTGGCATGCTGGTCAGTCAGCCCTGCTTTGTGAGCTCCTAGTTTGGGCTGCAGAGGAAGCTTGGCAGCCACAAACTTCCTTAGCATGTACAGGATCCTGTGTTCAATCCTCAGGACTGCAAGGAGTACTTTTTTTTTTTTTTTAACTAAAAAAAAAAAAAAAAAAAAAAGAAAGAAAGAAAGAATTCTATTTCTGGTATTTAATTCCTGGCATGTCCTATGAGTCCCAACGTCAGGAGTCATCTTCAATGCTGGCATTTTTATACTGATTTGTGGTATTTCGAAACAAAGATCTATTTCTTTTGCAACTATTTTTAAAAAAATGAGCAAGAAGCAAGAAAAATCGGAGGCAAAGGCAGGGCATGGGTCAGAGCAGTGTGCTTGGATCAAGACATCATAGACAACTCTGACAAGCCTTCCACCACCTTCCAGTCCCTGCTGCAGTGTGTGCTGTACATTGGAAAGAACACTGGATAGGAGCAGGAGCACTGGCTGCTTCTCAGATGTGAAGAGGCCATTAATTAGATAGTGTTCTTCAAAATGAGGAATTCTGTCTCATTTCTAAGATATCTTATAAAATTAAGGTCTTAGAATATACTATCTGCACTGTTCTGAGTCCCTCCAATAACTACATGAAACTCCAATTTTGTCCATGCCTCAGAACTATTTCTCAGTGTCTTAGTCAGGGTTTCTATTCCTGCACAAACATCATGACCAAGAAGCAAGTTGGGGAGGGAAGGGTTTATTCAGCTTACAATTCCACACTGCTGTTTATCACCAAGGAAGTCAGAACTAGAACTCAAGCAGGTCAGGAAGCAGGAGCTGATGCAGAGGCCATTTGGGGGGGGGGGGGGGGGAGGTTCTTTACTGGCTTGCTTCCCCTGGCTTGCTCAACCTGCTCCCTTATAGAATCACTACCAGCCCAAAGATGGCACCATCCACAAGGGGACCTCCCCTTGATCACTAATTGAGAAAATGCCTTACAGCTGGATCTCATGGAGGCATTTCCCCAACTGAAGCTCCCTTCTCTCCAGCTGTGTCAAGTTGACACAAAACCAGCCAGTACACTCAGCCTCCATCCCAGGTAGCGATACCACAGAGCACAGCTCCAGGAAGATGCTCAGCCTGTCTCTATGCTGCCGCCCTAGTCTTTCTTGTCATTTCCCTCTTCCTACCTAAAATCATCTGCTTGAAGAAAATGGCTGGAGTGAGCAAAAGGTCCTTAGGCAGGGGTCTCTTGGGTCACAGACCCACAGTTCTACTAAACATTTAACTGGAAATAGGGCACCGAGAACCTGGAAGAGTGTGTGCTGTGCACCCCAAGTTCTACTCATTTATGACTCAGAGCAGTTCAGGGGTCCCCCAGGCTTTCACATCTCTGGCTATAGTGACTGGCTTCTGGGTTCAATCTCTTCACAAACCTAAGACTTTTTCTTATTATGACAAAAGCCCATCTTCTCAGTACCTCTGAAAAGCTTCGCAGTCAGCAGTGAGCCTCCTTCCCTCCCTCCTTCCAGGGGAGCGGCTCCTCTGGTGCAGGAGCCGCTGCCTCTTCAGAGCCCTGTGTTTCCTTCCACCCTACCTCCTCACACTTGCCCCTTCTCATGGTCATGGTTGCCATTCACACTTGGCCACATGCCCTGCACTCTTGAATCTTCCTCTATCCCACCTACTGAGTCAGGCTCTGGCCTGAGGGAAGAGCTGGAAACAACCCAGTCACTCACCCAGGCCTGGGAAGTTAAGTTCCATGAGGCCAAAGAAGAATCCATGTGAGAACAAGGTGTCGGCCACGTCTTCCTGTTGCTTATAACTTTAATTTTTTTCAAAATGAAATCCTATTTTTAATGAGGGCTCTTAAATGCTTTAACCTCCCTTCTAGCCCACCACCCACCAGAGGTAGTGGGAAAGAAAGGATACGGGGAAGTAAGCCTGCTTAGAAATGGTTCTTTGTAATGACTCCCATCTGTGCTGTCTGGAAATGAGCAGCACAGGTTACAGGTCAGCGGGGGCAGCTCGACCCACGGACATGTTAGGTAGAGTAAAGATAGCAAACAGCATTAGCAGCCGTGACACTACCTAGCAGAGAAAGCCAGGCCTGGCTTGAGTCAGCAGGAGGTCCGAGGAGGGGCACTGTGCCTCTCAGCGAAGCGAAGCCTCAAGACAGACAAGCATTTTACAGCTAGCTCTGTAAGCAAGCCTAGCTCAGCCTCAGGCACTGTCTTTTTTTTTTTTTTTTTTTTGGTTTTCGAGACAGGGTTTCTCTGTGTAGCCCTGGCTGTCCTGAAACTCACTCTGTAGACCAGGCTGGCCTCGAACTCAAAAATCTGCCTGCCTCTGCCTCCCGAGTGCTGGGATTAAAGGTGTGCGCCCCAGGCGTGAGTCTTTTTTCTACGCCCTCCAAACATCACGTGTCCTCCACGTGCCTTGCCTCGGCACCTGTCTTGCCTCAGCCCGCGAGTGTCTCAGCTGACATCACTCTGCCAATCAGCCGCAGTCAGGGGAAGCAGCAAGAAACAGCAGCCCATCACCAGAAGTGTTTTAATGCATTTCTCTCTCTCTGGCGTCCCAACAAATGCAGCTCAACTACACAATGTAAGGCGGACCAAAGCATCTGTGTCGTTAGCAACGAATCACGTGCCCTTTCACGAGCTTGCTGGAGCACGACACCCTCTCTCTTCTGTCTAGTACATCGAAATGTTTCTTCCCAAATCTGCCTTAGCCTTTCACCTGTGTCCGCTTCAATGAAACATATCCGGAGTCACATGTTTGCCTCAGCAAAACTCCATCCAACTTTCCAAAGAACCCTTAAGTTTCCACTTCAGTTACTTACCTGCAGTTCAACCAACATTCAGACTCCAATGGATGCCTATATGTATTTTTATTAGATACCTATGTATATTTCTTATACCTATTTATATTTTTTATTAGTATAAACTTAAAAGGAAAAAAAAAAGTCTGTGACTGATATCACCAAACTCTTTTTTTTTTGTTGTTGGTTTTTTTTTTGTTTTTCGAGACAGGGTTTCTCTGTATAGCCCTGGCTGTCCTGGAACTCATTTTGTAGACCAGGCTGGCCTCGAACTCAGAAATCCGCCTGCCTCTGCCTCTGCCTCTGCCTCTGCCTCTGCCTCTGCCTCTCTGCCTCTCTGCCTCTGCCTCTCTGCCTCTGCCTCTCTGCCTCTGCCTCTCTGCCTCTGCCTCTCTGCCTCTGCCTCTCTGCCTCTGCCTCTGCGCCTCTGCCTCTGCGCCTCTGCCTCTGCGCCTCTGCCTCTGCGCCTCTGCCTCTGCGCCTCTGCCTCTGCGCCTCTGCCTCTGCGCCTCTGCCTCTGCGCCTCTGCCTCTGCGCCTCTGCCTCTGCCCCTCTGCCTCTGCCTCTGCCTCTGCCTCTGCCTCTGCCTCTGCCTCTGCCTCTGCCTCTGCCTCTGCCTCTGCCTCTGCCTCTGCCTCTGCCTCTGCCTCCCGAGTGCTGGGATTAAAGGCTTCACCAAACTCTTAACATCAAAAGTAGCATCCTTTAGTCCCAGCACTTGGGAGGCAGAGGCCAGCCTGAGCTACAAAGCCAGTCCTATCGAGGCCAGCTGGAAATACATAGTGAAACCCTGTCTTAAAAGGTAAACAAGCAAGGACAAGTTTTAAAAAGACATGATTCTCGCTCCCCAAAGAACACAAGTCCAAAAGTCAGCAAGAATGTAAAAATGTGAAGTGGGAAAAAGATGCCAACAAGGAAATATGCAGTTCACAGACACAGGGACAACATACACTGACTCTCAACAACGGAGAGATAACTGGGCAAAAATGCCCAAGATGTCATGTGCCTGGATGACACTACTATGTTCTTACATAAATTATCACTGTCATCCTATGAAAAGTAGACACAGCACATCCAAATACAAATCATTTAAATTTTATGTCTATAACTGTTCTTAGTAGTAGAGCATAATTTTTCAAAGACATGGCAAGCCCCAGTTAGCTGTAAGATCAGCAATCTCGAAGTAACTATGCCTCAAGTTCAGATGCTGGAGCACTCTCAGTGAAGCACTTACTACAGAATTCTGCATACTCAGCTGGCAGGAGAAAGGTCTGCGGGAGGATGTGGAATGCTTTGAATCCATGAGTGTGCTGCATCCGAATGATGTTTTTGTACAGTCGGTCCTTGCGGGTTAGTTCATAAGACCTGAAAAGCAAGAAAGTTGTGCTATTTCAGTGAGCTACACCTACAAAGTTGTCACCACATGTGAGGCCCTCATGGCCAGAGTTCTGAAGCAGTTTCTGAAGACAGCAGATTACCCCAGACCTGTCATGCTGCTGCTCTAATAGTCCTTACTAGACACATAGACGCATCCTTTCCACTGAGCACGGCACATCTCAGCTTTATCTCCACTGAATGTATCCATCAATACTTTACTCTTTTATGTGCTCAGTCACAGGTTGTGGTGTGGATATACCACAGTTGGTTTATTCACCAGCTGAAGAACATCTGGATTATTTCCAGTTTAGGGGAGACTGTGAATAAGGCTGCTCGAAAGCACTTACACATAGATTTGTATATAAACATCAAGTTTTATGCAAACATTTCCATCTCCAAGTTGCTGGCCTGCTATGTAGTTTACCTAGTTGCATTAGATATCTATTGCTAAATAATCAACAACCCCCAAAATGGCAGCTTAAAATAGTAGTTTGCATCTATGATGTTACATAGTTGCTGTGGCCAGCTGTGTGGGATGAAAGAACTGGGTAGTTCTGCCTCAGCCAGCTGATGAGGCTCAAGTCCAGATGTGTGCCTACACTGCCATCATCAGGCCTGATCAGGATAGAGCATGCACTTCACAGGACGCTCACAGGTATGGAGCCTACCAAGGAGGCTGCAGACTGTCATGTCGTGCTGCTGGCTTCTACGCCCACTGATCCAAGAAAGAGGTTGTAATGTCTATGATGACCAAGTCTCCAAAATGACACACCATCACTTGTGTCACATCCCATTTGTTAGAAGCAAATTACTAAGTCTGGTTGACAATCAAGAACAGATTTAGCTCAATCTTTGAAGGCACTGTCAAAGAATTTACAGACACATTTCACAATCACCACAGACTTATATGCTTAACTTTACAAGAACTGCCAGTGGTTATTCTGAGAATACTGGAAAAACAGGCTCAGTTTCTGCCACCATATTCTGAGATGTACAGGAAATACCAAAGCCTCTTCCTAGTCTCCACTCAGCTCCACATAACTTCTCAGCATTTTTGATACCAGCTGGGTCAGGAATTGCTTTCCCACCACCAGCAAGCAATGCCAGTGCAGATACTACTGAGTGTCCTCAAGTCACTGTCTACCAGGACGTGGTATCAGATCCTTCAGGATGAAGGCTCAGTCCCCAAGGCTGACCCTAGTTCCAAGCAGCAGACTGTTGTAGCTGTGCTTCTGACCAGCTAACCCAAGACCTTTTCTCTGGGTCCAATGTTTTACTCAAGTGGATCACAGAACACACATACTGGTTGACAGTAAAGGATATTACAAAGAACACAGATAAAGAGACATGATCGGGATGCCACGTGGAGGAAGGAGTACAGAGCTGCCAGCCCTCTTTCCATCACTGTACCTGCCAGGACCTCTACATGTTCAGCCATCTAGTCAGTCCTTTGGGGCTATAATGAAAGCATCACTAAGTAGGTATAACTGATTAAGTCTCTGGTCACTGGTGAACATGTTAAAACTTCAGCCTCGCCCTGCTTCTTAAAGGTTGAGTGGCAGACTGAAACTCCAACCCTCTTACTAGGACTTAAGACTTTGCTAGGACCTGTGACCATCCTGAAACTACTAGGCCCTGCCAGTCACCACGCAAACCATTAGCATTTGAAAGACACACTGGTTATGTCACAGACTCTAGAAACAAAAATCAAGAGACTGGGATCAAGACCAATAGATACCTGGCAGTTTCTAGGTATCCAAGGTGACTGAACCATCTGCCCTTCTATTAGCAATGTGCTAGCATGCTAGTCACCATGCACCTGGCTTTCAGAAGCGCCTGGTGTAAGCTAACTTCTAAAGCCACTTTAATAGGTATATTCAGTACCATATGGTTTTAATTTATATTCCACTAATGCCTAATGATGTTGACTATCTTTAACTGACCACACGTACATTTTCCTTGACACATCTATTTAGTTTTCCCTATTTTGCTAAATTTGATTTGCTAAATACATATACACACATATATTTATGTGTATACACCCACGTGCATAGATAGATAGATAGATAGATAGATAGACTAAATCTTTGGTATTGTATTCACTAACTCTTTTTTCCATTTTTAAAACTACTGAGTTATCAGAGACTGTGATAGACTTTGGATACAAACCCTTATTTAATCAGATGCAGGTTTATAACTACTTCTCCAGTCTATGGTTTGTTTTCTCACTCTCTTAAAGTCTTTCCACTCTGGAGAAGGCCCTTGTGTTTTTATCCTTTTTTGCACCAAGCTTTGTTCCATCTAAGAAACCTCTGTCTAAGCAAATTCCATCAAAACCTCCTTTGTACAGGTTTGTGTTTTGAATTTACACCTATGATCTTTATTCCAAATGTTTTATTTATTTTTTTATCATATGTAAGTATACTGTAGCTGTTTTCAGACACCAGGAGAGGGAATCAGGTCTTGTTACAGATGGTTGTGAGCCACCATGTGGTTGCTGGGATTTGAACTCAGGACCTCCAGAAGAGCAGTCAGTGCTCTTAACCGCTGAGCCATCTCTCCAGCCCCAAGTGGTTTTTTTAAGATTTATTTTATGTGTATGAGTACACTATAGCTGTCTTCAGCCACACCAGAAGATTCCATTATAGATGGTTGTGAGCCACCATGTGGTTTCTCAGGACCTTTGGAAAAGCAGCCAGTGCTCGTAACTGCTGAGCATCTCTCCAGCCCCTTCCCTCCCCCCGAGCCCCCCCACTCCGCAAATGGATTTTTAAAAACCTGACTTAAAAGTATAAAATCTATGCAAAAACAGCTTTAAATATAAATAAAAAAAATGTTTTAAGCCTGACTTTTATAAATATGCTCAAATTTTCAGACTGAAAGAATTAAAATTGTAAGGTTCTACCTCACAGAGCTACAGCATGAGACCCTGTCCCAAAATAAACAGACACTAAATGACCTGTCATTAAAAGTAAGGGCCTATGAGTTGACAGCCAGACTATGCTATCTTTCACGTTTGTTTAAAACAAATGGAAACCATCATCATATAGGAAGGTAGTGTTAAGCTAGAGTCTGATATCAATTTGTTTGTTGTATCTTTGGAATCCTAATTTATTTATTTAGTTTGTTTGTTTGAGACAGGGTCTCATATAGTCTAAGCGGGCATTGACTTGTTCTGTAGCCAAGGCTGGCATAAACTTCTCATCCTCCTGCTGCAATGTCCCAAGTGTAAGGACTATAAGCATGTGTCATGTAATCCTCCTGCTTGTGTGTCCCAAGTGGAAGGACTATAAACGTGCTATCACACTCCGATTGGAGCCCTGAAACACTTTATGCTCAAGGAAAATGTACCATATTAAGACATGAGTTGAATCATTCTTTAATAGAAATGAAAACAACAGTGAGAGGAAAGGTGAGAGGCAGATAACATCCACATAGGGTGCTGTGAACAGCCTCAATTTTAGGAAAGAGAATTAGAAACTATCTCTTTAAAAACTTGCACATCTCTAAAGCCCTTGAAGAGTCTATACCTCGCAGGCATATGAACACCACAGTCTCAAGTGTGGGCTACGGCACTTCCTGAGTTGTTGTTTCTTCTTCTTCTTCTTCTTCTTCTTCTTCTTCTTCTTCTTCTTCTTCTTCTTCTTCTTCTTCTTCTTCTTCTTCTTCTTCTTCTTCTTCTATTTTCCCCCTAAGAACACTAAATCTCTCCACTGGCTACACATTCTGACGACAGCTACCTTTAACCCTACAAAGCACCCGGAGGAGCATTACCTGGGGAAGTGATTAACCTTTTGTGCTTCAGAGAGGGTTCGAAGTAAGAACGGTTTTAGGTGGGATCCTGTCCACATCAAATTATAGTCAGTGCTGCTCGGGTGAACCTAGGCACAAAAGACACATGGAAAACAAACAAACAAAATCAGCAGCAGCCTGTCTCCGGAGAAGCAAGGGCAGAGAGTCAGTGGTTTCTCATCTACATAGGCCTCTCACATGGCCCAGTTACTACACAAGCCTATTACTGCAGCAGAGTAATAGCTTACTATAGCAAACAAGATGACAAGGGTTAAAGAAGGGAAGGTGAGGGAGAGCTCAAACCCAAAGAACAAATCAACCCTGTACAAGTCAATAGTCTCTTAGCACACTTACATATCAAAGCATGCTCAAAACTGAACCCCACACTCCATTTTCTCAGACCTCCCTTATGTGCTTGTAGATCATAACTAAAGCCAAATCCATAGAGATGACCCAGCAGCTAGGAGTATGTACTGTTCTTGCAAAGAGCACTTGCTAGCATCTCCCCTGGGTGGCTCAACAACCACCTACAACCCCAGCTGCACGAGCTGCTGGTACCTCTGGCTTCTATGGGCACCTACAGTCCCATGCACCATCCCATACACAAATGGGTAACCAAAAATTACAACAGTAAATATAAGAAAAAATTTAAGCCTTGGGTTTTCTTTATTCATTCATTAGAAACCATTTGTCCATTCATTATTAATTGTGTACTCTGTCCATACAATACTCTAGGACAATGGCAAATGCTGGAGACAGAAAAGCACCAAGCAGGACATTAAACACTATGAGTGTCCCCTATTGATACCAACCTAGAATAAGCAACTAGCAAGCAGGCTTTCAGCAGTAGGGTCAGGAGTAGTGGACAACGGGGCATCTGTGCCTGTCCTTATCAATGACAACATTTCAGTTCCCAGCTTCCACAGGGGAATGACTTGGCTCTGGATATTGAAGTACCTGCCAGTCACCCACCTGCCCTCTTCTCTATGAGACTTATGTCCTAAGCTGGCCCAACAATCCTATCACCAAAAAAGCCCAAGGATAATGAATGGAGTCCAGTAACTTCCACAGCGGTGTCTTGAGATAACCCTAGAGATCCCTGACCTTTGGTCCCCAAGGCTGCTATCACCTTTCTCCTTCGAAAGCAGCCTCTGCTTCTATGAGCCACCGTTTCCACAGCATTCTACAACTCTGCCTTGGTTTCAGTTAGAGTCTGGTTCTGATTTATCAGAAAACTCGTCATGGGCAACTCTGCCCAAATCTAAGCACATCTCAGGAGAAGGGGGAGAGGGGAATCCTGTGGAAATGCTTCCCATGTACCACAAGGAGAAACTGCTGGTAGTACCAAGTTCTGTAGAGCCTCTAATCACAGGTCCCGTGCGCTTCCTAGCGCTGCCTCTGTGGATGGATACGGTCAGTTAGGTAGCTAGGATTTCAGCTTTTGAAGTGATCAGGCAAGGTGAGGTCTTAAAAATGAGCTTACTTCATGAAATCCATGGGCTGTCAGAATGCTTCGCACCAGGCGACTGTCCGTTCTCACAATCTTATAAGACAAATGATAACGCTCTAAAGAAAAACACAGAATCAAGTTTAGTAGTCACAAAATTTAATTACAAAGACAAAACTAACGAGCAACATGGACATTTGCTTAATGTACTCATTCTATACTGATCTTACAGCTACCGTAAATCAGCTGAGGACGCTTGGAGCCAAGCCTTCCTTAAAATATAAATAGTGTGTTGTGATGGGGGAAGGGGTATGTGCATACCAAGCCCTGTGCGGAGGACACAGATCAACTCTGCAGCTGTTTCCCTTCCTCTTCCCTTCCAGGAGCTCCAGGCCCTGAACCCGGGTCCTCAGGTTTGCAGGATAAGCATTCTACTCTGAGTCATCTTGCCAGCCAGAGACCAAGCAAGCTCAGAGACCACAGAGTTCACTCAATACCAAGGGAAACCTACATCTTTGTTTTCACTAGTTGCCAGCTCAAATGTAACAAGCTTTCAATGAGGAACGTCCACAACAGGAGCAGGTAGTGGAACAGTGCTGCTACAGATGAGGAGACGTAGGCATTAGGTTCACTTCACAGTTGCTGCAGGGTTCAAAGTACTTACAAGCTTAACAAATTAGCACATTAGCAACAATTACATTATGTCTTGGATCTGGGGGTTAAGGTACATTTTTATTGTTAATTTCTTGACACAAGGCTATACTAGTAACCTAGACTGACCTTGAACTTGTTACATAGCACAGCCTAGTCTCACATGTGCACTCTTGCATCAAGAATTACAGACATGCACCACCATATTTAGCTTTTTTGTCTTTTACTAACTTATTTATTTATTTATTATTTATGTGAGTACACTGTTGCTCTCTTCAGACACACCAGAAGAGAGCATCAGATCCCATCACAGATGGTTGTGAGCCACCATGTGGTTGCTGGGAATTGAACTCAGGACCATCTCTTAGCCATCTCTCTAGCCCCCCTCTACCCCCATTTGTCTTTTTAATTATTGTATTTCAATACAATTCATTTCATCTCTATCCATTTGTCTATTTTTCATCTTAAAATCATCACTCTGGGGAAAAAACCCCATGCTTTTCCAGACTGAGAACTGTAGGTATTTAAAACGCTAAGGGCCCCTGTTCCAGACAACCCTCTATGTCTACAAATGCTGAATATCGATCGGCACACCTTAGATAAGAGCTCTCTCCAATAGGAAGAGTCCAGGAGGGCCCTGCAACTGCCCCTTTTAAAGAGGCCTGTGTGTGCTTTCAGTCCAGCTTGTCACCAGCCTCCTGACCTTGTGCACATTTCCTGCTGGCCCCTGGAGACAGAACCTGTACCTGGACTGTGTTTGAGAGGAAAATCTGTAATCATGTGAACATTTACTCTGAGCTACGGCAATAGTTCTTTCTATATGCCCCTAACAAACTGAGAATCTTAGCTAAAAATTCTATGGGAATTCTTTTTGGCTATTGTGTTTGTTTGTTTGTTTGTCTGTTTGGAGGACAACGGTTACTCCAACCCAGGTTAGAGTGAATTGATGATCCTGCCTCAGTCTTCCAAGTGTTGAAATTACAGGCCCAAGCCTGAACACCTGGCTCCAGATCCGTGTCTTTGAAGGCCTGTATCCTGAACAACTGTGAGTACAACGCAGACATTTGCAAGTGCATTGCTCAATGCTCAGCTGCATCATCAAAGACAACTATGTTTCTGATGAATTTATACCGAAAGCTTCATAAATCCCAGCTGCACCCACAGACACATTTGGGCCACTGGAAGTCTTGGTGTGTACTCTGCAAACTGAATCACAAAGATGGGCATGGACAAGCCAGACTTTTTCTAAAGCCCGGCTCAGGCTTTTCCCAGCAGCCCCCAACCATTACGTTTTCCTTATAGTATTGTTGAAGTTAAAAACAGGGCAGAGTCCTACGTGTTTGTTCCAAAGTAGAGCAGAATGTCAATTACAGTGTTCAGACTGTAAGCAAGGAGGCGGGACCCTTCCTGCTAGACCCCATAAGACAGAAATGTTCAAAATTAACTGGAAACATGTCACAACGAGCTTGAGTGGGCCCCCAAAGGACAAGTTTGAGCCAGTCTAGCATAAAAGTGAGGAAGCAATGGGGTAGATTATAATTACAAAAGAAACAGAAATCCGGGGCTGGTGAGATGGCTCAGTGGGTAAGAGCACCCGACTGCTCTTCCGAAGGTCAGGAGTTCAAATCCCAGCAACCACATGGTGGCTCACAACCATCCGTAACGAGATCTGACTCCCTCTTCTCGAGTGTCTGAAGACAGCTACAGTGTACTTACATATAAATAAATAAATAAATCTTTAAAAAAAAAAAAAAAAAAAAGAAACAGAAATCCGCATGCACAAGAGAGATGGTATGCCAGTTTGCTTTTGCTGCTGTAACGAACAAGCTCGGCAGCTTAAACCCAAATCTGCAGCCTCCTTGGTAACACAGACCCTACTCGTCTAAAGCAAGGCTGTGATCACCAGGCTCTGCTCCCTTCTATGAACTCCAGGTAGGATCTGGGCCCTTCACTTTTCCAGCGTCCAATGGCCACCTCCCCTCAGTGCTTTGTGGCTTATGCTCCCTCTCTGACTTCCAAAGGCAACAACGGCAAGTCTAGTCTTTTTTCACCTTGTATCACTCTGGCCAGGTTGGCTTCTCGTTCCATGTTAAGGAACCCTTTGGTTGCATTAGACTTGACACTCCGGGATAATCCAGGGTAATCTTCTTACTTGAAGGTCGACCAATTAACCACTTTAATTCCCCTTTACCATAAAAGGTTTATATCCATAGGTTGCAGAGATTAAGATACACTGAGCCTACCATAACCACTCTCTGCTCCCTAAAGATTAACACTCCTCTTTATTGGGAAATAAATTCAACCCTTTCCAACATCCCTGTCAACTCAACCCAAAGTCTAAAACTGTCATTCAAATGTATCGGCTAGATATCCCCTAATTTCATCATCTAAATCATAAATCAGTATGATTCACCGTGGGGCAAAACTGCTCTCTATCAGTGAACCTTCAACAAATGATTTGCTCCTGAAATACAATGAACAGAGCTCCAGCTACATGAAGACTGGTTCACGCTGGGAGAGACTTTGAGGAGGAAAAAGTCACCGCATGGGTTCATAGATTCGAAACCTGGCAAATTGAAGTCCCATTTGTCGCCAGGTCTTCGAGCCAGGCTCCGTGACTCACAGGTCTGCCCTAGGCCTGAGGCTCCACCTTGGGAGTAATCCTTCAGCTGAGTCCCCTGCCTGGGGCGCGTGGTGTTCTCACAGAGCGTCCCTTTCCCCTTAGGTTGTCCCACTCAGACTAAGCTGGCAGTGTGTTTGCTGGTAAAACATTCCTAAGAATCCTGCAGGTCCCTCCCTCAGACGCGGCCTCACGCACTCAAGGGGGCCTTCCAGAGAACCCTCCCCGGCAATCTTCTGTCACAGCGCTCCATGCCACTGGCTTACAAGCCCACATCCTTTGCCACCCTGAGCCCACAGCAGGCCTAGTCCTTCCCACTGCCTGCCATTCTCACTCCTCTCCCTCCCTCCAAGGACCTCCTGGCAGTCTCCTTATCTTCTGGGTTGATCAGGAGCTGAAATCCCACCTATACCCTCACTCCCCTTTGAATCCACCACAGTCACAGGTCATGGGAATGAGGAGCTGTCATCTTTGGGGGACTATTTATCTGCCCACCACAAACAGGAACTCTAGCTAATGACTGTAGAAAGCGCAGCGGTGTAGTTCTCAGTTGGTAGACCACTAGCAAGTATGAAGCCCTGGGTAGATTCCGCAGCACTACACAAACGGGTATGGTGTGGTAGTGCACATTCGTAATCCCAGCACCTGGGAGACAGAGGCAGGAGGATCAGAAGCCCAAGGTCATCGGCTCCATATCAAATTCAAGGTCAATCTGGGGTAAGCTTGCCTCAAAAAAGTTAATTAATTAAATGGAATGAGGGCAGCAAGCATCCCACGACTTCTCCAACAGCTCAGGGACAGAGAGACACTAACAAGGCCAAAGACTCACACCACACAGACAAGGACTAACTAACTACACACCCATCTGCTGTGCCACTCCTTTATCTTGCCCAAAGATGTTTATGACAGATTTAGGAAAGTGAACGAAAATTTAGATCCTTTAATTATCACAACTACTGTCACTCACAGTTCCACTCCTGCACAAGCCAAGCAAGCCTGCCAGGTGTCTCAGGCCTGGAGCCCCAACACTCAAAAGATGAGGGCAGGAAGACGCTTAAGTTCAAAGCCTGTCTGAGGGACAAAGCGAGACCTTATTCAACAAAAGCTAAAATAATTTTTCAAATTTAAAAACAGTAAGAGCCAAAGCGTTATCAAACATAGCTCCCTCTGGAGGCATGAACGGTGCCCACCTCTGTGCGGGCCTCAGCACCATGCCACCGGGAAGGACCAGCAGGGTGCGGGGAAAACGGGAGCCTGCTTACTTGAGGATGACAGAAGGAGAAGTAGGAGGATGGCGCCACAGCACAGCCGCCAGGGCTGTGTCACTTCCTGCCCACAATCTTTCATGAATTACATGGTTTCTAGCCTCTACTTTCCCCCCTGTAAAATGGAGTTGACAATAACATTAGTTACCTTACAGTACAGTTGCAAATGCTACCTGAAGCTGTAGAACAGCTGCTACATAGTAAAAGTTACTTTGATATAGTTAAAAAAGCTAGTATATAGCAGAATAAAGACTATATATTTTTAATATTTGTTATCATACATAGTAAATCATATATCTGATATAGCAAACAAATTGAGTGAGTGAGTGAGAGAGAAGGGGGGGGTGCATGTGCATGTGAGAGCAGGGTGTGAGTGCCCAGAGGCCAGAGGTTCATGTCAGGTGTCCTGCTCTGCTACTTTCCACAGTCGTCCATTGAGACAGGGTCTCTCACAAGACCTGGAGCTTGGCTCACAGCCAAGAAGCCCTAATAATTCATATGCCCCACACAGTGTTGGGGTTTAAAGAGCACACAGCCATGCCCAAGTTTTGTGTGACTGCTGAGGATACAAACTCATGCTTGCAAGCATTTTTAACCACTAAGCCATCTCCCCAGAGTCCACTTAGGGGGCCCTAAGGATCAGATCCAGCCTAAAGACATACTCTTTGACCTTTGGTTTTAAATAAAAGTGATTTAGAATTTAGCTTAGAGAACTGAAAACAACACATACAAATCTAGCCTCTCAAAAACCTTTGTATGTTGATGTAATGGGGCCATCACAGTTAGATGTTATTTCTGAGTGGGCCTAGCATTTAAGTTAGTGGGCTGAGTAAAGCAAACCACCATCTCCTATGGGGATGGGCATCGTTCAGTCCATGGAAGGCTTAATGAAGGGAGTGGAAGCACTATTCTCCTTCTCTCCCCGCTTCTTCTCTCAGATACTCTTAAGCTAGAGTCATAATGCAAACTGAACCTACCCAACTGCCCAAGAAGAACCATATAGTCATCCAGGTGAGAACAAGAGGGAGGACCTGATCCTTGGCTGCCAGCACACTGCCAATCTCCTGCTTCTCAACCTGTGCGGTAATTTCACATCAACTCTACACAGGACAGAATTTTCTTCTTCTGTAAATGCTCACATGTACCCCAGCAAGCAACATGAAATGGTAGGACCCCGAAACTCCGAGACTGGCTGCAACAGAGCAGACAAAAACAAGGAACCAACTGATAGCACAGAGGTACCCTAGACAACAGAGACATCCCTAAGGGAGTTAGAAAAAACAGCATGAGGCAGACCTGGAGAGACTGCTCAATGATTAGGAACACTGGCTGCTCCTGGACGGGATTCGGAACTAGTTCCCAACACTCACACAGTAGCTAAAAACAGCTTGTAACTCAGATTCCAGGGGGACTAGTGCCCTCTTCTGGCCTACACCGGCACTTCACACATATGGTACACTCACATACAGTCAAAAACACTCAAACATAAAATTAAAAAGTAAAAAATAGCATGAGGCTGTGACTGGTATTACACACCTAATATCCTAGCACATGGGAGGCTGAGGCAGGAGGATCTAGAATTTGAGAAAATCCGAGGCTACATCTACATATACTGTCTCAAGAAACAAAGTATGCAAACAACACAGTAGCACGGGAACCTAGAGAGAAGATATAAGTGATACATGTGCTTTTCCAAATGTATTGAACAGAGCCAGGAGAGAGCTTAGCCACCTGAATTCAATCACAGGGGTCAACTCCTGAAAGTTATCCTCTGATCATGCACGTGTGCACTCACATTCTCTCTATATAGGCACAAATAAACACTTTAAGATACCAGTGTAAACTCTTCCATGATTCATGGTGTAGTAATATTTACTATCAGAAAATTTGTTCCACACCCAGATTCGGGAGGACAGTATTCACCAACCACGGCTGACTGATGAGTACTTGCCACGGGACCAGAATAACACAGGGCCAGATGTTTTATTTTACCTAACTTGAATTAATTACATTTAAATTTTTAAGATGGAATACTTAATAAACTAGTATGCCCACACAAGTCTGAACACCCAGCACTGAGGAAGTAGAGCTGGGGAGCACAAGTTCAGAGTCATGCATTGGCAATGTCCAGGTCAGCATAGGCTCAACAAACAAACAAACTTAGCTAATAAACTGAATGCTTGATTAGCTTTGGAAGTCAGGGGCTGGAGTGCAGCTCATGGTACAGAACACTATCTGTATGTAGAAGGCCCTGGGGCTCAATCCCCAGCAACTAAATATAAAAGCAAAACAGACAAGAGGATGGAAAGTTCCAGAGCAGCCCATGTGGCATAGTGAGGCCCTGTCACAACAAATATTAGAAAACACCTTTGAGGGGCTGGAGAGATGGCTCAGAGGTTAAGAGCACTGACTGCTCTTCCAGAGTCCTAGCAACCACAAGGCAGCTCACAGCTATCTGTAACTCGGGTCCCAGAGGATCTGACACCCTCAGACAGACATGCAGGCAGAATACCAGTGCACATAAAAATAAAACCTTAAAAACAAACATCTTTGAAACAACTCCATGAGTTTACTTTTTCAACTACAATGTTCATGAAGTCTAAACTGAGATACAGAGTAACTGTAAAACGCATACTCAATATAAGAATATTATGAGTTTCTTTATATTGAGTAAATGTAAAAATTATATTAGAATTATTGGGTTAAATAAAACACATTATAAAAGCTCAATTCACCTTTCCAACTTAAAACCGCCCACGTATCTTCCAATGCTAGTCTATGAAAATATAAACTTACTGAATGGACACTTTAGGTAGACTATAAAATGATGCTCATCCTATGATATATTTACTGTCATTTGGAAATACCTGTGTTACCACTGAAAAACAAATCCTATTTACATGTGAAAGTGTATACAACCAGGAAGGGGCTTGACTATGAAAGGAATAGCCATGTTCCTGGAGTATTTCCCAAATAAAGCATAGAAATCATACTAAACCAAACCTTAAAAGCCAACTCAAGAAACCGTCAGCAGATAAACACAACTATGAAACCAGCACAGGACACTACAGGATCCGCAGGACATAGCTAGTGCCCCAGATAACTCCTCAGAGGAATTTCACTATTTAAGATCTGAGCAGAGACACCACATGACCTACCATTTTAGAGAAGCAAAAATATTACAGATTGATTGTGTTTAATAATTCAGAAAACCAAGTCTGATGGTGGTGCACACCTCTAATCCCAGCACTTCAAAGACAGAGGTGGGTAGATCTCTGTGAGTTTGAGGACAGTATGGTCTACAGAATGAGTTTCAGGACAGCCAGGGATACACAGAAACTCTGTTTCAAAAACCCAAACAAAAATAATAATAATTATTCAGGAATCCAAAGCATACTTAGCAAAAGTCATTTACATTAAAAGTTAAAAAAAATTAAACCTAAAGGAACTTAGAGAAATAAAGAACAAAACTTTATAATATATAGTTGAAACAAATTTAATAGCTTTTTCCTTTTTTTTTTCCAGACAGGTCTTGCTATGAAGCCCTGTTCTCCAACTGAAAATCCTCCTGCCTTAACCTCCGTCCTCTAATCACAGATATGAATCATCAGTGCCGTAATCTACGGAAATGAGGATGAAAGACACCGTGCGTTCCAGAAAACTCTAGTAGCTTCAACACTGGATGGCAAGGCTGATGAATATTAGTTTCCACTAAATGGAAGCTACTCCAAGAAAAAGAAAAGGGAAAAGACAAAGAAAAAGACACAGGTCTGTTTCCTGCCGTGGAACGCACAGACAGTTTTTAACAGGACAAGCGCACCAAGAGCAGCGCACTGTAAGGACACTGGACTCACTCACTTCTGTTGTCACATTTGTCATTTTGGGTCAAATCATATTTCAAGGATTTTCTCAGCAGTCTTCGATCATTAAGGCTTCAGAGAAAATGACTAAGTCTTGTTCCTTTAAAAGGTAGCCTAGCAACTCACTGAGGGATTAGAGCACAAGGACCCTTGGGAAGAGAGAAACACTCAAATCCCAAAAGCAAGTCTACAGTTCTCTCTGAAATCGCTTATTATGGGTCATTTAAAAATAGAGCAGCTCCTATTCGGCAAGTAGGATAAGCAGCCTAAGTTTTGATGGCCCGCTATGTGCCAGACATTGAACAATCTCATTTGATCCTCATGATGCATTCAAGACAGAGACTGTCCCCATTTAACTAACAGTGAAACTGGCAAAAGTGAAGTAACCTGTCCGAGACACACTACTTCATGCTGACGCTGAAATGTAAATGAATGACCAAGAACACAAAAACAGACTCTCTGCCACACAACCAGACAGTGCTGATCCATATTATCATAAGCTGTGAGTAGGTATAGCTTAACCTTGAGACTCAGAGCTCAATCTATCCACACCTCAAAGGCTAATACTTCAGAGATGGCAAAGTTAATCCTGAACAACCAAAACAATCCTGAAGAACAAAGTTAAAATATTCAGTTCCCTATTTTGAAACTTACTAGGGGCTGAGTGTGGCTTACATGCCTGCAATTCCAACACTCAGCAGGGCTGGGAGATAGCTCAGCAATTAAAAGCACGTGCTGATCTGCAGAGCACCTAGACCCAGTTCTCAGCACGTACACAGTGGCTCACAGCCATCTCTACATCCAGTTCTAGGGGATCCATGACTTTCTTCTGACTTCTAGGGCCCTACACACACATGGAGTGCATACACAAATGCAGGCAAAATGCCCACACATATAAAATAAATTAATCTTTTTTAAAAAATGTTTTTAAAAAAATGTTTTTAAGAGATAGAGGCAGGACAATTGGAGTGAGTTCAAGGTGAGCCTTGGCCACAAACCAACCCTGAAACCAGCCAGAACTGTGTGAGACCCTGCCTGTTTTTTGTTTTGTTTTAAGACAGGGTTTTTCTGTTTAACTCTGACCATCCATCCTGGAACTCACTTTGTAAACCAGGCTGGCCTCTAACTCATGTAGATCCACCTGCCCCTGCCTCGCAAGTGCTGGAACTATAGGTATGTGCCACCATGCCTGGCAAGAGACCCTGTCTTAAAAGAAAAAAGTTCATTACAGTGGGTAACCAGAGCTACATGATACTGGCAGAAGAGTACTGGACAAGGGCTGGAGAGATGCTCAGTGTCTAGAGCACTTGCTGGTCTGACAGAGGACCTGAGTTCGGTTCCCAGCAGCCATATGGCAGCTTACAACCACCTGTAACTCCAGTTCCAGAAGATATGGCATGCTCTTCTGGTCTCTGGGGACACCAAACACACACATATTCCACTCACATGCACGCAGGCAAAACATACATACATATAAAATAAAAACAAATTTAAAAATGTCTAGACTAATGGCCTGTTAAGAGTACAGAATCAGGTTGGAGAGATGGTTCATCAGGTTAAGAGCACTGAAGACTCTTCCAGAAGACCCGGGTTCAATTCCAAGCACCAAAATGGCAGCTCACAACTATCTGTAACAGACATACATGCAGGCAAAACACCAATGCACTTAAAATGAAAAACAAAAAAAAGTTTAAAAAAGAGTACAGAAACAAATTCATAAATGGATGGTCAAGTGATTTTGACAACAGTACCATTTAATAAGAAAAGATACTCTCTTTCATCATGCTGAGACAACTTGCTAATAGAGGAAAGAAGGATGGCAGACACGGTAAGAAACAAACTCAAGATGAACCAAAGACTATTCAGCTCTGAATATAAAATACATAGAAAAATTCAATTTAAGCCGGGCGTGGTGGCGCACGCCTTTAATCCCAGCACTCGGGAGGCAGAGGCAAGCGGATTTCTGAGTTCGAGGCCAGCCTGGTCTACAAAGTGAGTGCCAGGACAGCCAGGGCTACACAGAGAAACCCTGTCTCGAAAAACCAAAAAAAAAAAAAAAAAAAAAAAAAATTCAACTTAGGTTAGGCAATGTGTGCTCAAACACAATCATTAAAGGCATACAAAACAAAAACATAGGTAAGTCAGATCCGAACAACACTAAACAGCACTGCTGAGGAAAAAGTATCTCACAGAAAGCAAAGCCTGCAAAAACATCCTACACAGTGGGGAAAGCAAAGCACACATCTGATAAAGACCGGGCCCTCTCCCCAGAACTCGGGAGGCAGAGGCAGGCGGATTCTGAGTTCGAGGCCAGCCTGGTCTACAGAGTGAGTTCCAGGACAGCCAGGGCTACACAGAGAAACCCTGTCTCGAAAAACCAAAAACAAACAAACAAAAAGATCGGACTCCCTCAGAACTCAATGACCACAAAGCTCTTAATTTGTTAAATGCTCAGAGCCTTGAACAGATATTTTGTCAAAGACATACAAAGAGCAAAATGCACATGGAAAGGTGCCCCAGGTTGTTAGGCAGTAAGCAAAGAAAATCGAAACCTCAATGAGCTACCACTTTCCAGTGTCCAAACAAATTGTCTATCAGCTGATGATGGATGAAAATAAAATGATTATAACCCAGCAAGGATATGTGGGACAACATGAGTGGACAGTAAAAACATGCTACGTAAGAGAAGCCAGACACAAAGGCCTCATACAGTGCACATCCATTAGTGGTTCTCAACTGTCCCAATGCTGCAACTCTTTAATACAGTTCCTCATGTTGTGGTGACCCCCCCCAACCATAAAATTATTTTTGTTGCTATTTCATAACTGTTATTGTGTTACTGTTAATGTAAATATTTTTGGACACAGCTTTTCAAAGGGACCACAACCCACAGGTTGAGAAACGCTGATTTTTATGATATGCAAAATCGGAAAATCTATAGAAACAGAAAGATTAGCAGTCATAAGGCACTGGCAGTATAGAGAAGAGGGAGCGGCTGCCCAAGTGATACAAATGTCCTCAAGCTGGAGCCCGGTGATAAATATGAACGAACCAGACACCAATTGATTGCACACTCTAAAATGGTCAACTCTGGGACATGTTAAGTAAATACGACCTGAAAAATAAACACATACACATCATTTTGAGAAACTCAGGAAACAATTTAAGAAACTATGAATAATATTTGAAGTAACAGCTCAATGCGTGTTCTCATGGCCAAGGCCTCTCTGTCTGTGTCATAGTAACTTGTTCTAGAGTGGTCAGGGTCACGTCCAGATCCCCGTTCTATAGGAGAGGTTACACCTACCTCCAATTACTCGAATATTGTTGTCCTTTGTCAAAATAGCCTCAGCATGGAAAACCAAAACTGGAATTCTCCTGCAGCCTCCTGTCCACATAATACATGGGTGATCCCTGCAGGCATAAAACATGCTTCATTAATTCACAGCTCAAAATCGGAATTAACAGCTGAAGCAGATGACTATGGCTTGTCCCTACCTCATACTTGGCACTAAACAGAGATGTCACTTAACCCTCTTGCCCACACTATCAGCAAGAGGCAGAAGTGTCTCAGTTACTTGTCTAAGGCCATACATAGAGTGTAAGATACAGGAGAGAACCCAAGGACTGCTTTCTCCCGGTACTTCCTTCAGTAAAGTTCTGCAGAGTGAACACTGAGAATTTAAGCTATCCATTCCTTAAATAGAATAGGATCCACATCAAAAGACTTACTCTCTAAAAACTCACATGATCACAAAAGCCAGACCACAGACTGCAGAGCCAGGATCTATCCTCCCAATCCAAATTTACAACTGCACTGTGGCCAGGACACAAGTTTTAGAAACTTGGCAGCCTTGGGACTTGCCTTTAGCCACCAAAGCGTTACAGTGAAGAAAGCAACTACTATATCTAGTTTGTTCTCTAGTAAAATGAATGCGGATGCTTGCTGTTCTTGATGTTGGAAGTAAACAAGAATGTTAGCTTTCTACTGCTATGATACAGCACAACTACTGAAAACAACTTGGAGAAAAAGGTTTTCTTTCAGTTTACATGTCCTGTTAACAGTCCATCATTGAGGGAAACCAAGGCAGAAACTCAAGCAAGGCAGGAACCTGGAGGCAGGAACTAAAGTCCAGCCATGCAGAACACTGCATACTGGCATATCCTCTTAGGCTGCTCAGCCTGCCTTCTTATATAACCTCAGACCACCCCAAGCTGGGCCTGTCTACATCAATCTTAACTGAGAAGATGCCCTACAGACTTGCCTACAAACCAATCTGATAGAGACATTTTCTCAATTGGAATTCCCTCTCCCTAAATGACCTTAGCTTGTGTCAGTAGACACAGGAAAAACAGGCAGAGTCTGGAAAGAAGCCAGAGGTCCTTGTCCATCTGGCACTAGCTCAGACTGGCACCACTGTGCCTTCACATTTACAAACAATAGATTACACTACAGTTAAGAAGGCCCGAAAAAACTCAGCACCACAGTAAACACATCCACAGCTGCGAAGAGCCCTGGTCCTGGCTGCGGAAGACAAATCCCTGATAGAGAACTCTTTCCACTCACAGACAATAAAAAGATAAAAGAAGAAATAAACTATTAAGGTAATTATTAGTAGAGTAACCTAAAAAGTACTTCAGGCAGATGTTAAAATGTCATTAAAAGTTCTCTCACAGAGGTTGATTTCAATTAAAAAAAAAAATGTCATTAAAAGTTTTCTGACAGCCGGGCGTGGTGGCACACACCTTTAATCCCAGCACTTGGGAGGCAGAGGCAGGGGGATTTCTGAGTTCGAGGCCAGACTGGTCTACAAAGTGAGTTCCAGGACAGCCAGGGCTACACAGAGAAACCCTGTCTCGGAAAAAAAAAAAAAAAAAAAAAGTTTTCTGACAGAGATTGATTTCAATAAAAAAATAACATTTTCTCTTTAAGAAAGCAAAACAAATCAGAAAATAGCAACACTTGCAGGTTAGTGGAAAAAATTCAAAATGATTAGGAAACTAAAAATTGGAAGTTTATATCTTCATTTTATACCTGAAACTGGCATATTGTAAGAAAGGTTGCTTTGTTAGGTATGAAGAACAAAGTATTTGGAGATTTGTCTATTTTCATCTTATGTATATGAATGTTTGCCTGCATATATGCACGTGCACCACATGCATGCCTAGTGTCTTCGAAAGCCAGAAGGTGGTGTCAGGCCACCTAGAACTGGAGTTACAGCAAGCTGTAAGCTACTACCTGGACTCTGAGAACTGAACCCAAGTCCTCTGAAAGAGCAGCCAGAGCCCTTAATTGCAGAGCCATCTCTCCAGCTCCAAAACAAAGTATGTGAATGATTCAGACTGAAACAGACCAACTGTGTGGCTGACTTAATGAAATCCTAAGAGTCAGCCAAAGACAGACAGAGAGTGAAGCAGTTCCAAGCCTCCTGCTATACTGCTATACTGTGCCTTCTTCACACTAGCACCATTCTTCTCCCTCCTTTTCTATGAGCTCCTGCAGTAACTGACATAATGATACCTTGTGGAACAGAAATTAAGACTACTAATTTTTTTTTCAGAGACTAAAAAGGCCTTATGTCAAGTTCTTAGATGGAAGTTTCCACAACTACATATAAATTTGTATCTGGGGTAACCAACCAAGATACAGAATAGTTTCGGTATACTTGGTATCTGAAATAATGTTGGGTAAAACAAGGAAAATGGCACGGCCAGCTTCAATTGTCAACAGAATGCACCAGGAAGGAGAAATCTCAAGTTTGGAATTGAAGCCAACAATGGCAGGCTGTGAGGTGTTCCAGGACTATAAGGATTAACGCTTTAATAAGGCCTGGGGATCTGATCAGTTCTAACAGAGGTGGTGGCCACGAAACAACTCAGCTGGGAAAAGCCCTTCTAATTCCTGTAACTTCTAAAATGTAAGCCTACTCCCCTGGACGTAAAAAAAACTGACTTTAAGCTTCCGTCCTGGTTGTTGGTTTTTGTTTTTGTTTTTGTTTTTGTCAACTCGACACAAACCTAAACGTGGCTAGAAAGACAGAAGTACTCCTAAGACAGTGACTGCAACAGACTGGCCTGCAGACATTAGTGAATTAGTGATGGCTCTGGGAGGGCCCAGCCACTGCAGGCATTGCCACTGCAGGCCCTGGGCTGTAGAGGAAAGCAGGCTGAGCTGGTGCATGAGAGATGCACACAGTGAGCAGTGTCCTTCATGGTGTCTGCTTCAGCCCTGCCTCCAGGTTCCTGCTGGGTCCCTGCCCTGACTTCCCTTCATGCTGGACTGGGACCTGGACATGGAAGCTAAAATGAAGTCTTTTTTCCTGGTGTTGCTTTGAGTCTTGATGTTTCACCTCAGGGTCAGAAGCCCTGAGTCAGCTTCCCAGAGTAGAAAGCCAGTGTAAAACAGACCTACCTGTCCATGAGCTGACAAGACAAGAGTAATCGCGAAAAATCCACAGAAGTCTGCAAAAACTCCATGAATTTAGATGAGGGTTGGGAAATCTACTAGATAATTAGCACTTCTCAATTATAAATATAAGCAACAGTCAGTTATATTGTATTATCTGTGTTCATCATCTAAGCCACTACGCAGAGATTAAAAAAATTAAGAAAGAAGGAAAAACAAGAGTAAAAGAACAACCCTGGTTGGCATTAAATACTTTCTAAAATGAGTAAAAGGAAGTAGACTGAAGTAAGATGTCGCATAAAGCAGAGGAACCGGAGAGAATTACCCACCTAATTATCTGAAAACAGTGACCCCAATACACTGTCAAGTCATTATGTGCTGTGAACTAACAAAGATAAGCCTTTCCTGGAAACATAATGCTGTAACTATTTCTCAAATATTGTTAATATAATCCTCTACCTTATACAGACTACCATGAACGCATTCGCTACTAAGAACAATGCCTTACATTTATACCATGCTTTATAACTTTACCAAGTAATTGCATGTGTATTATAGTTTGAACCTAATCACATCCTTTCAAAATAGGCTGGGAGCTACTCGGGTTCTAGAGTGTGTACTCTAAGGGACTGAGAAAAGTGACTTATTCACGCCTAAAATCTCAAGCACTAGGAAGCTGAGGCAGGAGGACTGCTACGCATTTGAGGCCAGCCTGGGTTACTTAGTGAGCTTCAGGTCACCCTGGCCTCCAGATTATATTTATTTGTGTATTTGTGTGTGTGTGTGTGTACATTTATGTAAAGATAATTTTTTTTAAAAAGAAGCTATGAATTTGAGGAGAGGGAGTGGAAGGAGAGGGTGAAAGTGCAGTATACATACATGAGAGCTTAGAGTTATATATAAATAAATTAGATAAGCCTATCAGCTTTTCTCTTCCATATCGAGTAAAATTATGAGAGGTAAAACTCCTCAAAACAGAGAGCTAAATTAGAATCACAATCCATCTCTTCTCTGTAAAGTGAAGATTCTTTGATATTTGTGAGTCTAATAAGGTGGAAATAATATTTTTAAATTAAAATCTCTCAGTCTGCATATTAAATGAGCTACTCTACCATCTCTAGAAGCTACACTTGGCCCTGTCAATCATTTTCTTTATGAGGACCCAACAGTCAATGAATGACCTTGACCCTTAACCTGAAAGAACTTAGAGAGAGCCCTTGTGGTTCAATGAACACGGCACAGGCTACAGAGCTCTAGTATTCTCATAAGAGCATCTTCACAGAGGTTCTGCTGTGTGTGGCCTGCCCTTCATATCATCACCGTTCTACAGCTGTAAATGCTTCAGAGAAAACTCATAGAGTCAAGGTCAGAGCTTCAGAACTTAACGTTTCACCAATCTCTAAAATTTTCAAAATCTCCAATTTTTCAATTACTAGAAGCTATGGTCAAGAGTTAACCTGACACAAGGCTGACAAGATGACTCAGTGGATAAGGTGCTTGTCACCAAACCTGACCCAAGTTCAATTTCCAGGACCCACATGATGGAAGGAGTGAACAGATTCCAGAACGCTGTCCTCTGACTTCCACATCTGACTGCACTCAGTTCACCTATTAGAGCCAGGAGACGGTGCATCAGGTAAATGTACTTGCTTGGAAGCCTGATGCCCCATGTTCAATCCCCCAAAACCCACAACAAAGCCAACTGCAGGGACTAGAAGGATGGCTCAACAGTTATGAGAGCTTCCTGTTCCTGCAGAGGAGCCAGGTTCATTTCCCAGCACTCCATCAAGCTGCCACAAACTCTGTAACTGAAGCTCCAAGGGATTCCATGTACCCTGGCCTCCTCAGGAACCTGCACGCCCATGCTGCACATAAACTCAAGCAAGCGCGTGTAAGTGTTTTAAAATGTGCACACACACACACATGTGATGTGGTGGGAGCATGGCAACAGAAATGAGAGACCCCACCTCAAAAACAAAGCAGAAGGGGGTGGGGAACCAAGTTCACCTGAGTTCCTATCTGAACTTTATAACATCTAAAGCTGATATTGACTCAGAGGCCTAGAAACACAGAGCCCACCCTTCAAATTTCTGAAAAAGGATGGGAAGTGAATAATATGACCTTGACTTCAAACACAGATGGAAGCTAGGGCCAGGCAATACAAAGAAGGAAACCTGGAGGTGAATAAAGGAACCTTCCCCCCCCCCCCCATCTTAAGGACGGGCTGGCTGTCACTCACTCTTGGTTGGCCAGGTCCTCGTCCTCTGAGGACGATGCTGTCTCCTCCAGGTCCCGGGCCATCACAACTGGCATCTCCTTTGGGGTCTGTCATACAGTCAGCACACAGAGGCCTCAGAGACCTTTCTTCCTTGCAGTCTCACTGGATCAAACAATTTGGATGGCACAAACTCCTGTAAGAAAGTCGAAGGACTTCAAAGACAATGCAGTTGCATACTTCAGGATTTTGTGCATGATCTTTGAGATGAAAAGAAATATATTCCTGAGTATTTTCCAGCCTCTAGGAGCTTACCTTCTTCCACAGTGCACCTCACATATCACAAAAATCAAGAATTTTTGTTTGTTTGTTTGTTTTTGAGACAGGGTTTTTCAAGACAAGGTTTCTTTGTGTAGCCCTGGTTGTCCTGGAACTCACTTGTAGACCAGGCTGGCCTAGAACTCAGAGATCTGCCTGCCTCTGCTGGGATTAAAAGAGTGTGACACAAAATTTTTTTCAAACAGATACTGTCTCTGCTGTATCTAAAAAGCTGTTACTGAATTTGAGTTGTTTTATATAATAAAAGAGCAAGCACCAAAAAGGAGAGGCTTTAGGGCACTGATGTGGACAGTTGATAGCCTACGTTTAGAAAATTCTTTGCTAGACAAATCTGACCAGGATCAAAATAAAAATCCAAGGTTCAAAACCCTTGCCAATATTTATACAGACTCTACCACGAGCAAACAGAATAAGCTGTTACGTTTCTAGGAAAACCAAACCACCCGAACTATTAATAAAAGGGTGGTGAAAATATTTCTCCTCAGCAGGGATCACATAAATAGCCGGGGAAAGGGGAAGTCAAATACTCTATAATTATTGGTACTTTTTTTTTTAATCACACATTTTAATCCGGATATCAAGTAGACACATAAAATTAGGAAATCTCCAATTCCCCTGCTTCTAACTTCGCTTTCCATAGAGAAAGTTTCATGTTCGTTGTAGAGAAAATAGAAACGTTTAGGAAAAACGCTTAACCATAATGTCACTACTCAAAGATAATCAATTCGTGGCAATTTTCCAAGCTTTTGCTGGTCTGTGCATTTACTTATACAATAAGACTCTCAAAAACAAAGCAACTGCAGCAAGCAGCAACAGTGACTAACCCCGACCATACACATCTTCAGCAGAAATGAGTAATACCAAACAACCTCAATGATTCTTTTCGGGTGATTCCTAAAGGAACTTATCGACCTTACCCAAAAATGCTTGAGAGTCTATTAAGTTAAAACCTTCAGGGATGCCCGCCTTTCCTCGGCTCCCAGAAGAGTAGAATGAGATCGATGCTCAGGAAGTCCTTGCCCCTACAGGGACCAGCCGCCAGCTCCAACCCAGCACACCCCAACCCCAGGCAGCTCCGCAGGCAAGGACGCGGCGACTCTGCCGCAGCGCTTCTGCCCAGCACGCCCGGAAGCCAACAGCTGCTCTGGAGCTCGAAGGGAAGCGCGGCGGCGCCCGCCTAACCCTGGAGCGCACCTCCCCGGAGCGCGCCGGCGCAGGCGTTTACCTGTCTCATCTTCTCACGGCTCGGGGCCGGCAGGCGGGGACCACGCTCTGCTTCACCTCCCTCCTCCTTCCCCAGCCCGAATCAACGCAGCCGCCGAAGGCTGCTTCCCCCGTTACTACAACAACCAACAAGCAACCGCCCGCTAAAAGCCACTGCGCAGGCGCCCGCCAGCGGCGCGAACAACGCTCGGCTGCGGGCGCTGACGGATGGCGTCACCACGGCGCGCTCAAGCGCCAGAGCCAACCCAGGCTGTCACCAGAAGGTTTCTTGGCTCCTTTTTCTCTCTGCGTTTTCCCCACCCCTAAAAGACTGACTCAAAACTCAGAGTTCCGCCACGCTCGACAGAAGGGTTTACCGCGTGAGCGGCGTAGCAGGAAGAGGCTCAGGCGGCAGCAACTGCTGATTGGCAGCAAAGGAGTTCACTCCCTATCGCCTGCTCGAACTGAGCCAGCGTAGCCAATCAGAACGAGGACTGACAAAAACGACCCAATCCTGGAGCTGGGCTGAGGGAGGGGGCGGGAACAAGTGGCCCAGGTGGACTTGGGACCAGAGCCGGCCTGGGGGGAGCTGGTTTGCGGATGCTGCTGATACTGCTGCAGTAGTACTGGATCGTCAGGTAGGAGAATTTGGAGTGGGATGTAGCACCCAAGTAAAACTATCTGCAAAATTTAGGAAAGTGGGGGTTGCCTGGAAAGCAACCGGAGGTGGTGGTGGAGGAGTCTAGAAACGATGTCCAAGGGGAGGTGCTAGGAAAATGGAGATTTTGTCAATTCTGGGGATGAATGAGTGAACGGGCAGTCGTTATGAACCTAGCTCTGCAACGAGCTTCCACTTTTCCTCATGTAATTATCGGGTAACCCTCGAGATAGATGCTTATATCCCCATTTTACGGATGAGAAAACCGAGTCTCTAGAGTCTCACTGGCTTGTCTGAACCCCCCAGATATGAGTGGTGGAGCTAGTATAGGAATCTGCCTCTATTGATTGTTAATTAGTATCGTATCCATGCTGAACTGGTCAAGGGTGAAAACCCCACCTCTCTCTCCACCTCATAACTCCAGGGGAATGGGTTTAAGGAATTGGTAGAGTCATACAGAAATGCTCTGGTGTGTTTTCATCAGCTCTGGGATTTCTAAGATCTATGAAATAAATGGAGGGTGTAAGTTCTACGTTCTACTGAAAGTGAGTGTGTGCTGGGGGGTGGGCTGGGGGGATTTTTAAATAACCCAAGCTGGTGTTGAGAGGAGAAAGTAAAAAGAAGTAGATCTTGGCATATGCTGTGTCTGTGAAGATCAACACACCCCAGCATCTCTAGACTGGGACTGTCCCAGTTTGAGACCTCTTTCCTCTGGGTCCACCCTTTCTCTCCTGGAGCCCTTTCTAGTTGGTTTTTCATCGTCACTTCAATTGATGTCTATATGCACTGGGTGGTAGGGAATCATACTGAAACATTACCACAGTGGTAAGGGAAGCCTGATAGATTCTTACAGCTTTCAGGCCAAAGCAGTTAGCCTAACAACAGGTAAATGAAGGGCCAATATGATGGTGGCTATGACAAACTGTCTCTGTGGGATCCCTTTAGAGCCTATGGAAATCACTACTCATCGAGGCTTGAGCTAAACAAAAAGTACGGAACTAGCTCTCTCTCCTACCAGCTTCCTCCAAAAAGGGGAACTTTGCTGCACCTGGCCACACCCACCTTTAATCCCAGCACTCAGGAGGAAGAGGCAGATGGATCTCTGTGAGTTCCAGGCCATCCTGGTCTATGTAGAGTTCCAGACTAGCCACATAGTAAGACCCTGTCTCTAAATAAGTAAATATTTTTTAAAAGATGAGAACTTTATCAAAACATTCTATGAGGGAGTATTGCAACAGAGTTCACAGACCCTGGCACTCAGCCACATATTAGCTATGTTACCTAAGCAAATCACTTAGCTCTTGGTTCTGATCCCCATCTGTAAAGTGGAAATACTAATAGTGCCTGCCTATCCTGATGTAGGGAGTGAGTGAAATAAGATGGTATATACTTGGGGCACATATAAGTGTAGGACACAAGTGTTCCATAACTATAGCTAATGTACTTTTCTTGGAACCCAACATCAATCTATGACAGGTCTTTTCCAGGTCTTTTCCAAGTCTTTTCGATTGCTTTGGCTTATGAAACATGATGTGTCTGGGAGCCATGCAGAGGGGAACTAAGAATACTAGTCAGGCAGTTACACTATGGTTTCCAGTCAAGTGTATGATGCAACTTCTGTGCGTTTGGAAGGATGTGTCCAGGTATCTGAGTAGATTTTGAATCACCCTTCAGCTATTTGTATTGCAAAGGAATGGCATGAAGAGATGAAGGCGTAATACTGATTCCAGGCAAGTGGAGGGAATTCTGACTTACAGCAATACTGTGCTTTGGAGGACTATTTGAACTAAGGTAAATGTGGTGCCACTTGCTGCAAGGTGTACTGGTCATTCACCCTCATTAGAGTGACCGAGCATTGGCTGGAACACAAGCTTGCCCAGAAATCCATTTGATTACTTATAGAAATGTCCGTACCCCCATTTCTTCTGTCCTTCTCGCTATGTCTTTTGTGCTAGATTTGGCGTTCCACCCACTGCATTTTTTTTTTTTTTAAACCTCCGTGACACAGATCAGCATACCTCCGTTTAGGGTAAATATTCCTAGGTATTTTGTGAAATAAAAGTGGTGTAGCAAGAAATAGGGTGGGGCGGAACGACTAGCAGAGGTATGTGTGAAGCGCTCCACCAACATCACTCAGGACAGCCCTGGTGAGTGGGACACAGGTTAGGTGAGAAAGCTTGTGACTGATGTGGAAGTAACTTCCAGCATGCCTTCTTTGTTCCCAAGGCAGAGCGCCCTCTCTTTGAGGGGAGTCATGAGCCGCTTCCTGAATGTGCTACGAAGCTGGCTGGTTATGGTGTCCATCATAGCCATGGGAAACACACTCCAGAGCTTCCGAGACCACACTTTTCTCTACGAGAAGCTCTACACTGGCAAGCCAAACCTTGGTAAGAAGTCAAAACTGTATGGGCATCAGAGCACATGCCTATAATCTCAGCACACAGGAGGATAGGGCAAGAAGGTTGAGAGTTCAAAGCCAGACTGAGCAACTTGGTGAGCTCCTATGTCTAAAACTGAACTAATTAAACTAATGAAAATAAAAGAATGTAAAGAAGTATATTTTCTGTAGCACTGACCTAGCTGCTGATTCCAAAGTCAGCCATATATCTGACCACCCCAGGCTCCTTATTAAGTCTGGCTAGGAATCCAGTTCCAGAAATATCCAGGTGGTACTGGTGCCTAATGCAGTCTTGGTAGCCACTTGTACAGCAGTTCTCAACCTGTGGGCCATAACCCTTTGGTAGTCAAACAACCCTTTCACAGGGGTTGAATATCAGATATCCTGCATATTAAGAGATTTACATTATGATTTTTAGTTGTAGAAGTAGCAATGAAATAATTCTGTGGTTGAGGGTCAGCACAGCATGAGGAACTGTATTAAAGGGTCGCAGCTTTAGGAAGGTTGAGAGCCACTGCAGTAGAATACTAGAACATGCAGGAAGCACTTGGCCCTTTTTCCCCAGGCTTCTCTGGATACCTCTCCATTCATTTGCCTGCCGGACAATTTGTGTGTTAAGAAGCTCCCAGGAGGGCAAGCAAAGAAATAGGATGACATGTTGATTCTAAAAAGCCACAAAGAGAAAGGCTAGAAGCCTTTTGCCGTAGCTCAGTGTCCTCATTAGGAGTCAGAGTGTGGCACACGAGGTTCTAGTCTATGTAACAGGTAGACAGTCACGCATCCAAGGTCTTCCCAAACTGAGGTGTGGCCCCTGAGTGGATCCCCAGATCCCTCCAAGTTCCTCTCTCAAAGCCACACATCCAACTCACAGGGGCCTCTCCCAACTTCTCAGACTCTCACCACATGTCTGTGTCTGTCTGATGCAGCGATACTTTCACCCCGTTGACGGGGGTACCTGGAGCTACATCACTGATTGACAGCAGCTGACAGCTCTTGTCACATATATAGCTAACCCAGATCCAGGCTCTGACCTACTCTTTTCTATGCAACATCTAGATAGAAAGAAAATTAAGTAGGCTGAGCCTTATTTTGAACAAAATTGAAATATAATGGGAGTTAAGAACCTGGAGAACTGAAGGTTATTTTTTCTTTCACTCTTAGTTGCTGCTCACAGGTAGTCATGGAAGCTGTGTAGATGGATGGAGCCGGGCTCTAGAGAAAGTAAACATGTAAACTTTCCCTTGACCTTAGTCTGGTTTTAAGTATCTCACACTAGACAGATTTCTTCAGTCTTTTCATTAGAAAAGCCATCAACTTGGTTTCTAAAGAGTATATCCCCCTCCGGGCAGTGGTGGCACATGCCTTTAATCCCAGCACTTGGGAGGCAGTGGCAGGTGGATTTCTGAGTTCAAGGCCAGCCTGGTCTACAGAGTGAGTTCCAGGACAGTCAGGGCTACACAGAGAAACCCTGTCTCGAAAAACCAAAAAAAAAAAAAAAAAAAAAAAGAAAGAAAGAAAGAAAGAAAGAAAGAAAGAAAGAAAAAAAAAGGAGTATATTCCCAAATGGCTGACATTCTAATATATTCTCATTGCCACCTAAAAGTTCAAGGTGTGAATTTAGTAGAGCTGTCTGTGTTTCCAAAGACTAAAGAATTTTTAAAGTCCAAGAGAACTTGTCCATTGATTGTGCACACACACACACACAGATGCTAAGAATCAAACCCTGCACATCTTATCTTGTATGCTAAGTAGGTGCTTTACAACTGAACTATTTCTAGGCTGTTTTTATTCTGCAAGAGACATCTCAGCCAAAGAACTAGCTATGCTTTTAGTGCTTGAACGTTTGTAATCCACAAGGTACTTCAGTTCATTGGCTATACACTTAGGTCACCCATACAGGGTGCTTCTAAAAATTACTCGTGTCAGAACTCACTTCTGGAGAGTACCATGTACTGGTCAGGTGTCCAGACCCTGGTAATTGTATAAAGCTCCCTCGGGTGATACAGAAAGCAGTCAGGGTCAAGAGCCACTGTTACGGTGAATTGACTCAAATTTTCAGAACAAGATATTTAACACAACAGTATCCCAACGAAACCACCAAGAACAGGTGGTCCCAGCAAACCCCAGAGAACAGTGCCTGTTTCCACTTCCATGTATACAAGAAGCCATCCTAGCTTGAATTCTGTCCCAATAGAGCAGATATTAGGCCTCTTAAAACCATGTCTTGAAGACATCTCCATTGGTGCTGGTATCTGGTCTCTCCTAGCATTCTTCAAAGACTACTGGTTCTGCTAGGCGTCTTGTATGTTCCTACGCAGCTCTGCTGCATTCCCTTCCAACTATAGACATCTGAAGAGGACTGAGCAGCACTCAGAATTCCTTCCATTCCCGGGGGGGGGGGGGGGGGGGCACACGGAGAGGTCAGGCTCCGCTGCCTTCCAGGCATCACCAGGAAAGCAGACTAGCATAGGACAAGGCTCACCTCAGCCCTCCTTCTCACCGCTCTTGCTTCTTTTTAACTGCACAGTGAATGGCCTCCAAGCCCGGACCTTTGGGATCTGGACGCTGCTCTCATCAGTGATTCGCTGCCTCTGTGCCATTGACATCCACAACAAAACGTACGTCGTGTGTTGGCAGTGAGGCTCCGCCCATGTGCCCGGCTGCTGTTGGTACCTGTTGAGTCACTTTACTGCATTAGCATAGCGCAGAGAAAATGAGAGTCCTTTCAGGCCTGAAATACATACAGGCCTAACAGGCCATAGCAATAGCACGGCACTGTCCGTGATTAGAGCACACCTTTCCCCTATGAAGAACTAGAGTGCCTGCTCAGTTCAGCTTCAGGGTTTGGTTTGGTATCCTTTAGAAGGACCTTGAGCATAGCTGACAAATGCTCAGGCGCCCAGCTGCACTCCTAGTCCTGTAAACACCTTCTGCACATTCCTCCTTAATCAGAAATCCACGGAAAGAAAGAAAACTAACACTCTCTCCCCACACTCCCTCTGTGTGTCTGTGTCTGTGTGTGTCTGCCTGCACATTCCTCCTTAATCAGAAATCCACGGAAAGAAAGAAAACTAACACTCTCTCCCCACACTCCCTCTGTGTGTCTGTGTCTGTGTGTGTCTGCCTGCACATTCCTCCTTAATCAGAAATCCATGAAAAAAAAGAAAACGCTCTCTCGAGTGTGTGTGTGTGTGTGTGTGTGTGTGTGTGTGTGTGTGCTTTCTCTCCCCTGTCCTCCCCGTCCTTTCCCATAGCAACTCCCCTGGCCTCAGTCCTTGGGGCCAGCAAACTTGACTAAGAGCAGCTTAACAGCTTTACAATAAGCCTGCATTTAAAAATACACACACACACACACACACACACACACACACACAGAGGAATGAGACATCTTGTCCAGATGGTGCCATACCCAGTTCTGGCTGCTAGAGGGGGCTCAAGGTTTCTTGCCTGCAGTAACCACCCCTGGCTTGGAATAAACAGTCATTGGTCAGTTCGCTGGGTGAAGCTGTCAAACGGTGACCTCACGCTGAAATCTTTTTATCTTGTCCCTCCCTGCAGCATCTGGGGAAGAGAGGAAACAATATTTATGGCTCCTCTCTGATTTTGACAGGAGCTTTCACCTATGTTTCACCTCTTAGCAACCCCTTAGGGGAAAAGGGGTAGTGATTTTCATTACTGATTTTGCAGTCTAAATATTTTTAAAAATCCAATTAATTTAAGTAGAAGGAGCCTGACTCAAGAGGGATTTGAAGCAAGACTATTAGCCCTTTGATCTCTCCATCTTTATTTTTAATTTTTTTTTTTTTACCTTGAAACTAAATTACATGTCCTAGATAGGACACATATTTTTAGAAGCAGGGTGGCTTAGTGGAAGCTGCCTGGGGTCAGGAAGACAGAGTCTGCTCGCCATGGTGTTGGTAATCAGGTTTATTTCCTTACTCTGCATCTGTAAAATGAGGATAGCTAGCTATTCTACCTCTCAGGGTGAATGAAAGTCTGGAGGCTCAGATAATCATTTTGAGGACCTTTTACCACTAGGATGAATTGCTGACAGGTACTGGGGATGTGGCCTTTGTTTGATGTGTGTTCCAGTGAACAGACAAGTTATCCCCTCACCTTTTCCGCCCATTCGGTGTTCCGTCTTCTGACCCAGAGCAGCAGCAAATGCTGACGTGCCGTTTCCAGTCCTCTCTGGCTTAGGACTTTGATCCACAGACCTCTGACATACTTCCTCAGCTTATCAGCCCATAGCTGGAAATTCAGAATCACCTTGTGTTCACATACACACCAACATCACACACCACATACCATCACACACCACACCAACATCCTACACCACACACACACCATCATGTACCAGCATGATAAAAACCAAATTTAAGATACTGGTTCTTTTAGAAAAGGGGAAGCGGGAGAGAAGACAGTCAGGGCAGGATACAGCATGAATGTTTTCAATTTTTAGTTCTTTAATATAAAGTGTCCATTTGAGGGATCTAGCTCAGAGGCAAGTGCTTTCCTGGTATTCGTGAGGCCAGGATTTGATCCCCCAAAACCAGAAAAAAAGGAATCTAAACCAAATGTACAAGTGTTAGAACCAAGAGGGCCCAGTCCGTACCGCTGTGCTTCCTACAGTTCACTAGCTTCTCGGGAGTGTGTCCTAATTTTTTTTTCATAGTTTACAAAAAAAGGAAAAAAAAAAGCAAGGCGTGGTGGTGCACACCTTTACTTTAATCCCAGCAGTGGCAGGCAATTTCTGAGTTCGAGGCCAGCCTGGTCTACAAAGTGAGTTCCAGGACAGCCAGGGCTACACAGAGAAACCCTGTCTCAAAAAAAAAAAAAAAAAAAAACAAAAAACCCAGACATCTAAAACTCAAATGGTCAGCCAGCACCTTGTTATCAAAACTGATGAAGAAGTTCTCCTCCTCTGGGGCTCTTAGATGTCCTCCTCCTCAGACCAGATTTTAGGCCAAGACATAAAGTAGCCGACTGTACTGCAAGAGCATCTGAAAGCCTCGTGCTGCCTAGTCCCCATCCAGTATGTTCATTTATGGTTCCGTCATACAGCAAGGGCTGGCCTATGATAGCCGGGCCCCTGCTAGGGGAGCCTTAGACCGCCCCATCTGTCAGTTTGCACTGAGCGCATAAGTGAGGCTAGTCCAGAATTGTTGCACTGCTCCGGACTGCGATCCAGACTCTCTGCGGAGTTCTCTACCTCACTAAGTCCTAGAGGCCCACTGCGGCCTGGTCTACAAAGTGAGCTCCAGGACAGCCGGAGCTACGCAGAGAAACCCTGTCTCGAAAAACCAAAAAAGGAAAAAAACAAACAAACAAACAAACCTGAGATTTGTCCTAGAAGAGAAGAGCTTGAAGTGATTAAGTAGCCGGGTGTATCTGAGGAACTCGGGTCCTTTCGACCACCGTTGTGTCGCGCTCTGCAGTCATGTCCTCTCCGTTTCTGTCTGTCCCCTTGCAGACTCTATCACGTCACCCTGTGGACATTCCTCCTCGCCCTGGGACACTTCCTCTCAGAGTTGCTGGTATTTGGGACAGCAGCTCCCACAGTTGGTGTGCTGGCACCCCTAATGGTAGCAAGTAAGCACCGGGCCACCCTAGACCCCTTCCTTCGGTGGCGGGGCTGGTACGGAGGAGAGAGTGCTGGGCCGGTAAGGTGCTATGTCTGTCCACCATTCGCCTTCTCTGTCTGTTTAAGGTTTCTCAGTCCTGGGCATGCTAGTCGGGCTCCGGTACCTAGAGGCAGAGCCAGTATCCAGACAGAAGAAAAGAAATTGAGGCCAGCCTTGCCAGCTCTGACACATCGTCTTCCACCTCCACTGTCTTCTTCATTCACCCTCTGTCCTTAAACCATTTCTGTTTGGCTGCATCCTTATCTCCTTCATCTAGGTTCAGCATCTTAAGCTTTTGAGAGGGTTTTTGTTTTTTGATCTTGGATTTTGTTTTTGGGGGGTTTTTTTTATGTTTTTAAATTTTTTAAGGTATTCATAAGAAAAATTACTTAACATGTACGTATAATTTAGGAGTCATTTAAAGAAAATACTCTTGTTAATCCTTCAAAGTCAAGGAATTCTGAGAAGCCCCCTAATGTGTCCTCCCCTAGCTATAACCCCTCTAGCTCCTTTTCCAGTCTTTTGCTTTCCTCCATTTCTCTGCATTCCTTCATCTGACTGGCGTGGTGGGAGCATAACTGTGACGCCGCAGCTGCTGCCTGCCCAGAGCAGCCGCGGGTAAGGGCTGCTTCAAGGTCCTGAGCACATAGACTGGGCTCCTTTCTACTGCTGGGCCCAGGGGACAGGCAGTTCTTCTGAGAAGGGCTGCCCTCATGAGCAGGACCAGGCTCCTCTTTTATCTACAGGTGGATGAAGGTTAGAAGAGTCTGGGCTGTTTTTAGACCTTTTGGTCAACTGTATTTGTGTAATGCATTTTATAATAAATAGGGAAACCTTCTATTCTGATCTGTCTGTGTACTTTGGCCTTTCCTAATAACCCTTTTACCCTCTAAACTCTTTACCCATCACAGGAACATCATAGCCTGCTTTACCTTTCCACCCACTGTTGTCAGTAGGACAGGTCAGGCCTGGGAAAGCAAGGCTGCCTCCAGCTCCTCATTGTCAGCTTGATAACTTGTGTTCTTGATGCCAAATCTCTTCTTCACCATCAGGACTCCCATCGGCAGCTCAACAGTTATGGCCCTTTCCCATTTTCTTCCCAAAAAATCAGAGTCTTGAGAACAGCTATAGCAAGTAGACCAAAGCAGCCTAAGTCAGACAGCTGCATGGGCGTGAAAAGAAGCAAGGTCAGACCAGGCATGGCGGTGCAGATCTTTAATCACAGCAACTTGGGAGGCAGAGGCAGGTGGATCTCTGTGAGTTTGGGCCCAGTCTCAAAACTCCAGGGTGTGAGGGCAAGGCTAAGGCCTCACGTGAATTTCAAACAGAATTCCGTAAGAAAGGTAGGCGTTTGAATCAAGAGGTGGAGCTAGGTAGATGGTAATTAAATAGATCAGAAAGATCTTCCTGAGCTGGGGGGGGAGGGGGTGTCGTCCTCAGCTAGACTCAAATGCCCAGGAGGTTGTTTGAAGCATTAAATGGTCATTAAATGCCATTGAGGCATTTTGAGCAAAAAGAGCAGCAGCTGTTGAAGGACTGAGCACCGTGAAGCTATGAGAGGCAGAAGGCTGCACCTGTGAAAGGCTGGAGGTCAGAGGAAGAAGTAGCTCACAAAGGTAAGGAGATGGCTGCTGTCTTAGTTAAATACATAGAAAGCATCAGCGCTTTACGGGGGAATTTTACCTTAAATGACTTTAGACAGTAAAAATGCCGTGGCTGTTGTAGCCAAAAAAAAGTGGGCTTCCTGGGGTTTGGTGGTGCTTCGGTCGGGTCTCCGGCTCTCGTTCAGTGCAGGTCTTCCAACTTTGCACAGCTCTGGCTTGTGATTCAGGCTGGCTTCACTTGTAGTACCAAAAGAGAATGTAGTTCCAGACCTCAGATCCCCACGGCACCAGAAAGGCAGTGCAATGGGAAGAGTTACCTTCATCCTCTCGCTGTTTTAAGAAGTGGGTTCCTCTGGAGACCACCTGTGACAGGGCTGAGCGAGTGTGTAAGATGATGGCTCCCTGAGCACACAGCTTACAAATGGTTTGACATGCGAGCCCAGAAGGGATAAGGTGCAGGTGTGCACTGAGCACATACTGTGAATAGCAGACTCCTTAGGAACAGGGCTCAGTACCTCCCCTCTAACTGACTAGTACAGTCGTGGTCTCTCCAGATAAAAATTGCTAAGAAATAGAGTGCCAAAATGTCACAGGCATGGGGCACATCTCAAGGTAAGAAAGATGCAGAAAACGTGAGCTGTGAACCTGGCTTACAGACACTATGTCAATCAGAGTGGGGAGACCGGGAGGGCGTCCACTGCTGCTGCCAGAACCAAGCTGCAGACACCGGCCAGGGCAAGCTGGTGTGGGTCTAGGGTGGTCAAACAAAACACTTCAGTGCCCTTTGAGGCAGAGCCAAAGACAACACTGGGCCTTCCCTTAGGGAGGAACACCTTCCAGCCTGGCCACAGGAAGGGAGAAGTCAGGGTCACAGGTTGGCCACCGAGTTAGAGCTTCTATGTAGGCGGTCAGGAACCTTTAAAGTCTCTTTAAAACTCCCACAGGATGTTACACCCTTGTCAACAAAGGACACAGCTGCTCTGCCATTACCTGCAGTCATCTCCCAGACAGTCTCAGGAAAGGGAGATAACCTGGTGGGGACCTCCCAAAGCTGCCACTACCTCACTAAATGATGAGGCAGACCACTTTGAAAATCTTTATTGCCTTAAAATATCTGGTATTGCACACAGGAAATACAAATTATGTTGTTGTTTTTTTAAATAAAGAAATGAATTAATAAAGAAATGAATTGAGTAAACACGTCCACTTTGAACAATTGAAGAAAAAACACCTCTCTTGACAGAAAGTAAGGCATCTCTTCCATCCCTAACACTCCTCCACCAGGCGGCTGCTTCCCTCCCGTCCACTGCACAAACACACGCCCAGTACTACAGGCAACCCAACAATCCATGACCAGAGTTGCTCAAGGCATAGGAACAATTAGCTGCCAGTTTCTCTTTGGGGAAGACACTATGGAAGCCCATGAGTATAACCAGCAGACTGGGTGGGTAAAAAGGTCAACTGAGATTGGTTTAAAAAGAATCCTTTTAAATGTAAAATAGCTGACAAATAATTCTCGCCAGCAGGGACAGGGAGAGGGTTTGGTTGTTCAAATAGTCCTCAACATGCATGGGCTCCTGTTTAAGTGAAACATACGTGTCTATTTTAAGAGCCACCTTGTACCTCTCTCCTCCTGAGGAGAGAGAGAGCCTTATGTGTCAGAGTAGAGTGGGTGAGACTAGCTTTTAATAAAGGTTAGAGCCACGAGTCCCTGATGGCTGCATTTCACAGTGCAATATCCAATGAAGATATTCTGAGTAGTCTGGGACACAGAAGGCCGTGGGCGAGCACCACCTTTGTAGGAAACCACCTTCCCATCCCAACTCAGCCCCCCACACACACACACTCACGGCAGCCCCCTCCCTGCACTGTTGCACCTAGGCAGAGAGCCTTCTCTAATCGCTTTCTCCTTTGTGGCCACAAAGGTTTTATCTGGTTTATTGGTGTTTAGTCTCCTTGACTCTAGGAAAGACGATCTGAAGAAACGCTGCAGTTGGGGCGGGGGGGGGGGGGAGGGGGGTTGCAAAGGATAGAGCTGCCTTGGGATGATGGAGGCCTGTTGGGGTGCTTTTTCTCGTGACCCTCAAGCAGAGCAGTTCGCCCATTTTCAATAAGAAGTGCTCGTAAGACATTAGAAAAAGTTAATATCCTGAATAAGATTTCTTAGGATAATTTTGCAAGCATTCTCCACGAGAGAAGAAAGGGATGAGAGAAGGCAAGAGACCAAGCAAGGATGACTTCAACACCCTCTACGGCCTCTCCCAGCACTAGCCCAAGACCAGACCTAAAAGGGAGTGGGGACCAGAATCCAGTCTGCATCTGAAGAGAGTTGAGGTTTTCCCCGAGTAAACCATCCAGGTTCTCAGGTAGGGTCCAGTAGGCTCAGGCACTGCCGTGCGAGGCGCACATCTTCCAGCTGCTTCGAAACAGTTCCCCATGAGAATCTCAGTACTGGCAGTAATAGCTAACTGGAACCAAGAGGTGAGTGTCTGTGTTCCTGAGTATCTGCCACCTCAGAGATGAGCCTCCAACACGACGGGTACCTTGCTGGTATTGCTCCCCTCCTCCTCCTCTTCCTCCTCCTGGACTTTCTAGAAGGCAAAGAAAACAACCCTATAATTGAAACATCCAGACCTCCTCCAGCCTGACTGAAGCAGCTACCTGTCCAAGACCAGTCAGTGGTAAGTCCAAGCTCAGGAGGCTGCCCATAGGCATGAGGAAAGAAGCAGCCCAGCCTGAGTGTGTCCCCCAGACACCACCACCGACACCATTCATCTGAGGGAACAAAGCCAGCCTTCTATTCCCTAGTCCCAAACTCACCTCTCCATGTCACCATCTAAACTGTCCCTGGTTCCAGGTCGGCACCTCCTTCAGAATCTCCAGTGGGAGGCAGCCCCCAGGATGAAGATTTATCATGATGTCCATGGAATTGATGCCATTCAAACAATTTAAGACTCCCTACCTTCGGGTGTGGTGGCACACGCCCTTAATCTCAGCACTTGGGAGGCAGAGGCAGGCGGATTTCTGAGTTCAAGGCCAGCCTGGTCTACAAAATGAGTTCCAAGATAGCCGGGGCTATGCAGAGAAACCCTGTCTCAAAAAAAAAAAAAAAAAAAAAAGACTCCCTAAATGTTTATCTGAACTCTGTGGCTATGCGTATTCAGAGAAAATCACTGCAGGAACATTTGGAGGGGACCAGTTTGGACATGGCTTCTTTGGGGAAGGATGGCATGAGGTTTATAGGAAGTCTCCTGGCTTACACTTAGTTAAGTGGGTTTGGGATTAAGCATGGCCTGGAAATTCTCCTGTGAGGTCCCTGGTGTATATTGCCAACTTGGGCATTTGTCTTCTAATTGCCAAAAGTGCCTTGAACACAGACACTACTACAAAGCCAGTGCTACACAAGGCCCAGAGAAGGATGTGCAGGGCCAAGCCAGAGGCAATGCCAGCTGGAAAAACAGTGCTTTTGTCCCTAGGAATGCTTGGGTCCCACCCATGGCAAGGGCCAGAGCTGTAGCCTTTCTCATTCTCAACCTCGCAAGCCTCTTGGCACCAGATCTGCCTCAGCCATTGCTAACCCCATTCAGACAACTCAGAGCTGACTTGGTCCCTCTGCATTTGACACACACAATGTCTGCCTCCTCCAAAGCCCCCACCTCAAAATCACCATCAGAAATAGCTTAGGAAAGATGCAGCCCTGCTGTCTAAGTGCTGGAAACCCAAGGTCATTGGCCCTGTCCTTAAGTTCTCTCTTTACCTACTAAACAGCATCTCACTGATGTATAGAATGGGCAACTGCAACCAGAACTAAGGTATGTCCTGTCCTTGCCGGGCTCTGACAACATGTTTATTTCCAAGTCTCTAAGTCACACTGAGTGCCACAGGGCAGATAATGATCAGGGCTCCAGAGAAAGGATGCCCTGACCAATGTAGCCTCCTTCCTGTCAGCCTCAGCCTGATTGTGACCTGCCCTTAATTCCAAGTACCTACAGGCCCAAAATACTAGGGTACAAACAGGTGAGTCCTATTACAAGGACTTCATGCACCTAGACCCATTTAGTGCCGCCTCTAATATTCTATACTCAATGTGATTGAGCCAACAACTCCACGTGATTAACAAATGGAATAGATGTTCAAGGATCTGGCTCCAACAAGACTGAAGTTTTACAACTGAAAAAGTAAACAAGATGGAAATATGTATGTCTGTAGATGTGAGTGTAATTGATTTTGTGTGTGTGTGTGTGTGTGTTTATGAGAGTATGTTCATGTGAGTGCAGGGCCTGAGGAGGGCCTCAGATCTCCTGAAGCTGGAGTTACAGGACCTGGGAATAGCTGGGAATTAAACTATTAAACTCAGGCAATGTAGTATTAGTATATAATACATATTCATATGTGATATATAAATGTATTTACATTTCTTGTTTACCTTTATCTTCCAACTTAAATACACCAAAAATCTCATGTCACATGACACTAAGGTCACAGTCCCACTTAAAACATTTTTCACAAAGAATATTTTATTACAGGCACCTTTTCCCAGTGTTATTGGGGAAAGTATTCTAAATCATTGTGTCTCTATACACAGCACAGTGAAAGCCCACGTCCACGGTGGCCTTTGCTCTACACACTGGGCTAGATAACAACATTCCTGCTTTGGGCTTTCCCTGTCTCCCAGTAAACACTCTCTTACGGACTCCTCCCCCTTGCTATCTACTGCCTGCCAACTCTAGAATGTGATTTCAGAATACAAACAGTAAAGAACTAAAGATTCTCAGTTATAAGCCAGCACATCGCCTTGAATGCCCAAAGCACATCCTACTGAAAAGATTTGCCTTAGGAAATTGGCAAAGGTTTTTCAAAATAATAAATGCCCAGCCTTAGCGCTCATGTACACTACTGAAGGAACACTGGTAGAATTGGCTGCATCTTTCCAAAGAAGTTAGCAACCCATAAGTTTTTAAAACTGCATGATAGCTGATCCAGCTTCCCAGGAAATACTGTACACATAGCATAGCAGTCCAGCTTCCATCATATTAACCCCTAACCTATTCATTAAAATGTAGGAGGCGCAGAGGTCTGTGTGTTTACCAATGAGCACTAGGAAAACCAGGAATGTTAAATACACAAGGTTGCCCCTTCCACTTAGGGTTATCCCTTCCAAGGAAGAGATGCTTAACCCAATTGTCCTAGAAAACTGGGAGTGGGTGTGGTTAATAGCCTGGTGAACTTTGTGACCTCATTGGATCCTCCCAGATTCTTACCTAAGTTTGTTTTTCTCAGTTAATCTATAGAACCCATCTTTATAGAAGGTGTCACACAATGTAAGTCACCTCTGATCTTCAGCTTACTTTGTTCCTCAGGGAGATCTATGTGTTTTGTTATATACACAGGATTGAGTTAATTACCACCAGAGAAGTTTATATCAAATTATTCTGTGCGTAAAAATGCCTAAAATTAACTACTCAGAGTTAGACTTCCCAAGTTTGAGCCCACGCCTGCTTCTTAGTTGTGTTAAACCAAACTGCCTTGTTGCCTCTTACAGATCATTATTACTCTACAGAGTATGGTGGTCACAGAGACAACCCCTACCCCATTATAATATGAATACCACACTCAAACCAAGTGAGCTAACTGGCCATGAATTATAGTAGTGTTTATAACAATCATAAATACTTCTTCATATTAAAGAACACTGAAGTCATTAAAAGTGTGTTGTGGAAAACTGGATTGTTATAGTAATTAGAATAGAGTCTATTTAAAGAAAAAGGAGAAGAGCATTAGTAACAGTTTTTACTAAATGATTAAATAATTGTGCTAAATAGTTGTGTCAAAGCAATTGCAGAAGCAGTGGTGCTAGCTATTAATGTAATTAATTAAAGCTGCTCTACCAGCAATAGCCAAGCCAACTACACTCTGCTTCTGCTTAAAGCCTGACTCTCTTCTTCCAGTATTTGGAAGGGTTTTTGGTTTTCAGAATACCAAAGTCCTGTAATACACACAGGCAATAAAACAAAGGCTGGTTGATAGACCACCATAACAGGCATGTCAAATTTCAACACATTAACACAATTAGAAAGTATACAACTTACATTAAATACTGTAGAAGAAACAGAAGTAATTTTAACATGGCCAGTTAATAAAAGATCAGGAGCCTTAACACATGCACTAACACTTGTTTGAAATCGAGATCCTGTCCCAATTTTATCCACTGGAAATGTAGCTTCATACAAGGCAGTTGTGAATTTTTAATTATCTCTGAAGATGTCCAGAACCAGCCTTCCAAATGAAGATTATTTCCAATATTGGGTTGATTTCTAGACCAGTCCTTGATTGAGTCTATTGTGACCAGTTATTTTACTGGTCACATTAAAGAAAACAGAAGAGTCATTATAACAACTTCTCTATTTGATTAATTTTTCTAAGTCAGTTTTCACAGTCTCCATGCAGTATTCAAGGGGATTTAGATAGGCGTTTGGAACAACAATTGATGCTCTTTATGATACTATTCAAATTATTAGAGAGAAGGTTCAGAGCTTAAGAGTAAGAAGCCATCTTGAGTGTCATGCTAAATACCAATGGATTTGTGTTACTTCTAAAATTTACAATGATAGTCACTATAATTGGGGAAAAGTTCAAAGACACTGGCATAATTATAACACCTCTCTGGATGTTTTAACTTTGCATACTGAGATTATGAATCTAAAGAATGCTGCTCCGCTGAGCTTTGATGCTGCAGATATTACTGATAAAATTATTCGTGACCTGAGTTATGCGCCTTTAATCCCAGCACTTGGGAGGCAGAGGCAGGCGGATTTCTGAGTCCGAGGCCAGCCTGGTCTACAAAGTGAGTTCCAGGACAGCAGGACAGCCAGGGCTACAGAGAAACCCTGTCTCGAAAAAACAAACAAAAAAAACAACAAAAACAAAAACAAAAAAAATAGCATATATGGCTTGATCATACCAGCCCTTCTTGTCCTGGGAATACTTTTATTCCTGCCTATTGTGATAAAACTTGCCTTTAACAACATCAATATGTTGGCAGCCAAAATATATGGCTTGAAACTAAAAATGGACCCCCCCCCATACAGAGTTATTAATTTAACAGGGCTGGTAAACCAGGGATGGGTAAGATTCAGCACAGAGCCTTACCAACCTAAGACAGAACAGCATTGCCGTTGGTAATGCATATTGCACGACGGGTAAGGAAGGCACTTTTGTCAGAATGACCTCAGACAGGCTCAGTCTTGTTATTGAAATAAAAAGGGGGGAAATGTGGAGAGTCTTTTGGGGCCACTTGCTTCTAGACACTTGGCAGGAACTTGACATTAGGCCAGGACAAAAGTAGTAAGCTCAAGGCAGGAAACTGACTTTGGGCCTGGACTCAGGAAATAGGCCCAGATTAAGAATATTTACATTTGAGTTAATGCAAAGCTCAGAACAGGCTCAGCTGAGGCATGTGTGGCAGTCCTTTAGTCTTGGTCATCTCAGCCCCTAGAAAGGTGTTTACAGGATTTTGTTTATTGTGTTGCTTGTTCCTTGACCCAGAATTGATCTTGCATGTACTTCAAGTGGTATAAGTGGTGGAAAAAATAAACCCGCTTTAGCCTCAGAACTGGCTGGGGTCATGAAAAAGGAAAAAAAAAAAAAAAAAAAGGAAAGGAAGGAAGTAGGGGAAGAGGAAGGGAGAAGAGTGAGAGAAAGGGAGATGGGGGGGGGGGGGCAGAGAGATAAACAACCAAAATAAAAACCAAACAAAAAAGGTGATTAGCCTAATTAGTCCTGTACTCCCAGCACTCATTAGGCTAAAGCAGGATAATTACCCTGAGTTTGAAGCCAGCCTGGGCTACATAGTAAGTTCTACACTAACCACAGATAGACAAAGCCAAGGCTGAAGAGATGGCTGGTTCCGTGATTTAAGCATTCTACAGATAAGCACTAGGACATGAGTTGAGATCCTTAGAACCAAAAATTGGGTGGCCATAGTAACCTACCTGTGATTCTACCAACAAAAAGTGGAGTCTGGAACCCCAGAACAACCTGGCTAACCAAACTAGATACATGCACGAGCTGAGTTCAGCTTGATAGCCTGCTTCAGTGAAGAAGGCAGAAGATGAACAAGGAAAATTCCTGCCACCACCATGGGCCTCTACATGCAGGCACATACCCTACATGTATGCACATATACTACAGGTATGCAGGTGCATACATGGCAAGTAACATATTTCTAGATGGTAGAATTATAACATGATTTAAAGACTTTTGTACATTTGCTATGTTCATTTTTTTTCTATGAAGGATGGTAATGAATATCTGGAATGAATTTGATGGTGTGTGTGTGTATGTATGTATGTATGTAAAGCAAAACAAATATTCTACTTTGGTTCCTCACACTCCCAGTTCCTTCCCTCCTCACTTGAACCTGTGTCCTCCATGCTGGGACTGCATGGTCAATAAGCATTCTGCCACTGAGTTCCCCACTGAGACTTAATCCTATAATTTTGCTTAAAGTGGTTTCCAGCTGACATGGGCAGCTGGGAAACACTTCTGTTCTAGAACATACCCCTGGTGCCACCCCACCACCCCACCCACCCCCCACTGCCACCAGCTCCGGCTTCTCGACTTGCCCTTTTAGAAGTCTTCTGACAACCTGTGGGCTCCACCTCCATAATTCTGCTGTGAGGAGGCTATCACAGAGTACCTATGCTCCCTCGATAGTCACAGATGCCAAGTTTATAGCAGTGAAGCCAAGGATCCAAAACATAGTTCAGGACAACAAGAGGAGATGCTGTCTCACAGTTTGTGACAGTAATGATAATGCTCTGAGGACCACAACGGGAGACTGGAGGCTGGTTGAAAGTCAAAGATGGGGATGGAGAAGCAGCTCAGTGATTAAGAGAGCTGGCTGCTTTTACAGAGGACCCATGTCTGGTTCCCAGAACCTACATGATTGCTCAAAAACACCTGCAATTCCAGTTCCAAGGGATATGATAGTTTCTTCTGGCCTCTGTGATCTCTAGGCATGCACATGGTACACATATATAAAACACTTATGACACATAAAATAAAAATAAATCTTTTGAAGGATCTAGAAAAGAAAATGGAACATGATTCTAAGAAACAAGAGCAATATTGGACACCCACTGATGGACATTCTTTGGATGTCGTGTTTATGAGAGGTGAGCTTGTCTCACAGTCCCCACAAAAACCAGTTCCTCTGGGAGCTCCTGGAAGCCCCACCTACATCCTTATCAATAGCTTAAGACCCAGTTCGTACCCACACCAAGCTCCCACACACTCACGGTCTCAGGAGCATCCTTGTTCGCCTTCTGTCTCCGAAGATCTGACTTAATGAAAGCTGAGATTAAAAAAAAAAAAGCATCAAAGCAGAGTCATCAAACAAATCCATTGGTCAAGGTCACATAAGAGAAGGAATCCTCATTTCTCTAAGGGTAATTGCTATCCGAATTCTATGTCACAACATCAGATTAGAACTGGTACCATAACCCCAAGGCACTGCTGTGCTTGAGACGCAGAATCCAATAATGACACTGGCATTCACCTAAGGATTTCTTTAAAAGGAACTTTATACATCTAACTACCACCTGAAAATCTCATTATACAAATTAGGAAACTGAGTCCCTAGAGCCTGGTCCACTTGTATAAATTGTGGAAGTCAGCATCAAACATGGGCCTTCTAATGCCAAAAAGAACTAACCCATCCCAAACAGATCCACTAAGCCCTCTCATCTCATGTGTGCTACCCATTATAATCATCAGTCAATACACAGCTGCCAATGAATAGCCTGAGCCTCATCTGGCTCTCAGACCTCCACTCACCTGTTAGAGCTGATCCAAGGGCAAGGAACACACACAGGAAGATGTTTCCAAACATGGTTCCATGGTTGTCAATAATCTGGCCTTGAGAGATGGTGAAAATGATTCCAAATACCTGGAAAAAAATACGGAAGGCAGGGAACAAGACTTAATCCAGTAGGCCATGGGGAAGATTAAGATGCCATACTATTACAGGATCACAGCAAGGCAAGAAAAAAACAGGTCCCTACCTGTGCCGACACGTTGAGGAGGCCAGATGACATGCCTTCAGATTCTGGGTATGTGAGCTCCACAGCAAACTCAAACCCCAGGGGCAGATAGCCAGTCATGAAGAAGCTGAAGTCCAAACCCAAAGAACAAGGCAATGGAGTGCCTTCAGAACAAAACTGGGAGCCCTTCTTCCCCCCTTAGACTCCCTCCCTCCTTCCCTCCCTCCCTCCCCTGCTTTTCTCTTCCCAGCAGGTTAGCTGTCCATTCTCTAAGGTGGTCTATGTAAAATGAAGCTCACTGTGGACGTCTAGGCCTTGTGCTCAGTGGCTCTCTAATGTCTTCCACATTCTTCCCTCCAGCAAGCAATGGCACATTAGCATTTATGGAGGGAAACAAGAGTGTCTGGTGTGTTTCAGTTTCATTGAGAATATGTGTCCCAGGTTCATAGGTCCCAGGTTAGAAAGGGAAGTCCCTGGACATTGGGCTATGTTGTACATCACCATGGATCTCTGGAACCTAGGAGATGGGGTTTGGAGTTCTTTTTATTTCCTCCCTCCAATAGGAGGTGAAGAAGCACCGAGAGCCAGGTATTTACCTCTCACACACTTTCATAGACATGCTCATACTGCCTGAGGGAAAATAGCTGAGAGGTAGAGCCCAGCAAAGTCCCTACAAAATGCCTATGGCTCTGTGCATTTTGTCACCTGACACATCTGAAGATGCCACTGGCACCATGCTCCCTTGTGTCTTCATACCATGTGCTCTCTCATTCCTTCCAACCACCCTAGAAAGTTGGCCACACTTGTTTTCATCTTTAGATGTGGAGACAGAAGCTCAGAGCATACCTGTGCTCTAATGCCCTAGACCCAGAACCACTAAACAGTCCCTAGAATCTCAGATGTCTTGAAGGCATAGGCCATGCTTCATTCCATCCCAACAGGACAGCCCAGCTACCTGATGTGACTCAGTTTTTGTTTTGTTTATGGTTTTTTGAGACAAATTCTCTCTACATAGCCCTAGCTGTGTTGGAAACTAACTTACCATGTAGACCAGGCTGGTCTCAAACTCACAGAGATCTGCCTGCCTCTGCCTCCTGGGTGATGGCATTGAAGGCATGCTTCAACACCATTTTCACATCTCCTGAAGCCAGTGAGGAGGCAGCAAAGGGGACTTGCATTGCCTCCTAGACTACAGGCCACTCTAGGAGCCAGGGGCTGTGTTTCCCAATTAAATACGTCAGACATGGAACTTACCCCAGTGTGCCAGCAGTGATGAATACTACCCACAAATGGTTCAGGTTCAAGGTGAATGTGTATACCACCATGCCCACCAGAGTCATGATATACACTACCAGGGTTGTCTCCCTGTGGATAAATAAATGTAAAAGAGTTGAGTTACCTATTCTACTGAGAGTACCTAGCAGGCTCAACTGTTCGTTCCACAAGGATCTGCTAAATATCTGTTCTATTTCCAACTCTCTGCAGTATGCTGGCACATCATAGAAGTGTCTCCATATAGGTGAGGAACACTAATCCAACAATTATTTACAATAAATGATTACACCATGACCAATGTTACAACGAGTAAGACTAATAAATATGAAGTCATTCTACTAGCTGTGTGTTCTGTTTTTGTGTAGACCTCTCCATATAAACATTGGCTATAATCAAGGTGCGAATGGTTAAGACTACTTAAAGCTTTCTTCTTCTTCTTCTTCTTCTTCTTCTTCTTCTTCTTCTTCTTCTTCTTCTTCTTCTTCTTCTTCTTCTTCTTCTTTTCTCCTCCTCCTCCTCTGCCTACTCCTCCTCTTCCTCCTCCTCCTTTCCTTTTTCCTTTTTCTTTTCTTTTTGGAAATAGGGTTTCTCTGTGTAGCACTGACTATCCTGGAACTCATTGTATAAACCAGGCTTGTCTCAAACTCAGAGATCCACCTACCTCTGGCTCCCAAGTGCTGGGATTAAAGGCCTGAGCCACCACTGCCCAGCTCCCTTAAAGCTTTCAATACTTCATTTGGAGTATCAAACCTCCATAGCCACGCTGGGCAGTAGTCTGGTTTGCTGACTCCCTCTGTAAATTCTTCCTGTGGCCATTTGCACAGCTTTACCAGTTGACCCTATTGGATCTGAACTACCGTACTCCACACAATGGCGCTGAGCTAAGTGTGCTGGACTCCAAAGGAAAAAGGGAGAACCTGCAGCCTACCCGCTGCTGCCTTATTATTTGTGCTGGATCTGCTGACAGACTCAGCTGTCCCATGCTTCCAAACACTCCCCTTCACAGGAGTGTCTTGGGGCCCTAATTCCTGCAAACAGACTTGCATTCTGTTCCCTGTACCACTCTGCATAGGGTGCTGGCTCAGCACACCCTTCTGCCTGCCATGGTCACCAGGACTCAGACATGAGTGCTCAAAACCTTTCCATGTCTCCTCAGAAGCCAGAAACACAGTGGGACACAGCAAGCACACTGTGGTATATGAAACTAATACTTTTATTTGAATTTGTTGTGGTCTGACCCCTCCAACATAGCTTTATGTAGAACCCATGAAATCAAAGATCAATATGAACTGTTATGTCTATATTGTCTTGAGTCAGAGTTGACCCCTGGGAAGCACTTCCTGCACCTGCATATGAACTCATGGTTTTTTTTTAATTAGGTATTTTCCTCATTTACATTTCCAATGCTATCCAAAAAGTCCCCAATACACCCCCACACACACTCCCCTACCCACCCACTCCCACTTTCTGGCCCTGGTGTTCCCCTGTACTGGGGCATATAAAGTTTGCAATTCCAATGGGCCTCTCTTTCCACTGATGGCCGACTAGGCCATCTTTTGATACATATGCAGCTAGAGTCAAGAGCTCTGGGGTACTGGTTACTTCATAATGTTGTTCCACCTATAGGGTTGCAGATCCCTTTAGCTCCTTGGGTACTTTCTCTAGCTCCTCCATTGGGGGCCCTGTGATCCATCCAATAGCTGACCGTGAGCATTCACTTCTGTGTTTGCTAGGCCCCGGCATTGTCTCACAAGAGACAGCTATATCTGGGTCCTTTCAGCAAAATCTTGCTAGTGTATCCAATGGTGTCAGCGTTTGGAAGCTGATTATGGGATGGATCCCTGGATATGGCAGTCTTTAGATGGTCCATCCTTTCGTCACAGCTCCAAACTTTATCTCTGTAACTCTTTCCATGGGTGTTTTGTTCCCAGTTCTAAGAAGGGGCACAGTGTCCACACTTTGGTCTTCGTTCTTCTTGAGTTTCATGCGTTTAACAAATTGTATCTTATATCTTGGGTATCCTAAGTTTTTGGGCTAATATCCACTTATCAGTGAGTACATATTGTGTGAGTTCCTTTGTGATTGTGTTACCTCACTCAGGATGATGCCCTCCAGATCCATCCATTTGCCTAGGAATTTCTGTATCCATTCCTCTGCTGAGGGGCATCTGGGTTCTTTCCAGCTTCTGGCTATTATAAATAAGGCTGCTATGAACATAGTGGAGCATGTGTCCTTCTTACCGGTTGGAACATCTTCTGGATATATGCCCAGGAAAGGTATTGCTGGATCCTCTGGTAGTATTATGTCCAATTTTCTGAGGAACCGTCAAACTGATTTCCAGAGTGGTTGTACAAGCTTGCAATCCCACCAATGGAGGAGTGTTCCTCTTTCTCCACATCCTCGCCAGCATCTGCTGTCACCTGAATTTTTGATCTTAGCCATTCTGACTGGTGTGAGGTGGAATCTCAGGGTTGTTTTGATTTGCATTTCCCTGATGATTAAGGATGTTGAACATTTTTTCAGGTGCTTCTCTGCCATTCGGTATTCCTCAGGTGAGAATTCTTTGTTCAGTTCTGAGCCCCATATTTTAATGGGGTTATTTGATTTTCTGGAGTCCACCTTCTTGAGTTCTTTATATATATTGGTTATTAGTCCCCTATCTGATTTAGGATAGGTAAAGATCCTTTCCCAATCTGTTGGTGGTCTTTTTGTCTTATTGACGGTGTCTTTTGCCTTGCAGAAGCTTTGCAACTTTATGAGGTCCCATTTATCGATTCTCGATCTTACAGCACAAGCCATTGCTGTTCTATTCAGGAATTTTTCCCCTGTACCCATATCTTCGAGGCTTTTCCCTACTTTCTCCTCTATAGGTTTCAGTGTCTCTGGTTTTATGTGGAGTTCCTTAATCCACTTAGATTTGACCTTAGTACAAGGAGATGGGAATGGATCAATTCGCATTCTTCTACATGATAACCACCAGTTGTGCCAGCACCATTTGTTGAAAATGCTGTCTTTTTTCCACTGGATGGTTTTTGCTCCCTTGTCAAAGATCAAGTGACCATAGGTGTGTGGGTTCATCTCAGGGTCTTCAATTCTGTTCCATTGGTCTACTTGTCTGTCGTTATACCAGTACCATGCAGTTTTTATCACAATTGCTCTGTAGTACAGCTTTAGGTCAGGCATGGTGATTCCACCAGAGGTTCTTTTATCCTTGAGAAGAGTTTTTGCTATCCTAGGTTTTTTTGTTGTTCCAGATGAATTTGCAGATTGCCCTTTCTAATTCCTTGAAGAATTGAGTTGGAATTTTGATGAGGATTGCATTGAATCTGTAGATTGCTTTAGGCAAGATAGCCAATTTTACAATGTTGATCCTGCCAATCCATGAGCCTGGGAGATCTTTCCATCTTCTGAGATCTTCTTTAATTTCTTTCTTCAGAGACTTGAAGTTCTTGTCATACAGATCTTTCACTTCCTTAGTTAGAGTCATGCCAAGGTATTTGATATTGTTTGTGACTATTGAGAAGGGTGTTGTTTCCTTAATTTCTTTCTCAGCCTGTTTATCCTTTGTGTACAGAAAGGCCATTGACTTGCTTGAGTTAATTTTATATCCAGCTACTTCATTGAAGCTGTTTATCAGGCTTAGGAGTTCTCTGGTGGAATTTTTAGGGTCAGTTATATATACTATCATATCATCTGCAAAAAGTGATATTTTGACTTCTTCTTTTCCAATTTGTATCCCCTTGATCTCCTTTTGTTGTCTAATTGCTCTGGCTAGGACTTCAAGTACAATGTTGAATAGGTAGGGAGAGAGTGGACAGCCTTGTCTAGTCCCTGATTTTAGTGGGATTTCTTCCAGCTTCTCACCATTTACTTTGATGTTAGCTACTGGTTTGCTGTAGATTGCTTTTATCGAACTCATGTTTTTTGTGGGTTTTTTCCTTTATAAGCTGACCCAAAAAGATGTCCGTTGTCATAGCTTCAGACACAATTCTATTTTTTGTTTTTTTTTTGTTTTGTTTTGTTTTTTTGAGACAGGCTTTCTCTGTATAGCCCTGGCTGTCCTGGAACTCACTCTGTAGACCAGGCTGGCCTCGAACTATAAATCCACCTGCCTCTGCCTCCCGAGTGCTGGGATTAAAGGTGTACGCCACCACGCCCGGTGAGACCCAATTCTGAACTACATCCCTGGTCTGCTGCGTTCAATAAACCATTCCTGTCTGACTGAGATTGGTGTTCATGTGGTTTGGGGAGCAACTCTTAGAGCACAACAATGTTCAGATCCTGTTACATACTTTACATGTGTTGATGACTGCAATCTCTGGCCACCCATAATTTTACCAATGAAGGTTCATGAAGAAACAGAGGTTCATTATGTGTTCAAAGTCACTGGCTGAAGCTGGGTGCTAGTGTCCACATGCCTTTAATCCCAGCACTCAGGAGGCAGAGGCAAGTGGATCTCTCAGTTTGAGTCCAGCCTGATCTATAGAGCAAGTTCTGGGACAACCAGGGCCACACAGAGAAACCTTCTTTCAAACAGTCAGTAGCTGAATCAATGCAGAAGGTAGGATCTGAACCCAAGCTTTGAAAGATCGGTAATATCTCAAGCTACACATCAGGAGAGTAATAATTGCCTATGCAGTTGCAGTTTGCAAAGAGGTCAGTCAAAGCCATAGCCTCCAGAAGATGCAACTATGTTCTGATTTTGAGAATAAGAGGCCTCCATCCTTCACCCCATTCACTCCCTCTATTTCCATCACCCTGTAAAAAGCATAGAATGTGAGTCACTGTCAGTAATTCTACAAACTCACTAGAGAGAAACAAACAAACAAAACAAAACAAAAAATTCATTGTGCTGTGTTTGTTAAACCACAACTCTACCTTCATACAGTGGCTACTTAAAACAAACAAAAACAAAACAAAACAAAACAACCCTGTTCCTAGTCCCAGCCCGAGATAGACTTCAATTCCCAGGTTCCGGCCTCCAACCCAAAGTAGACAAATCCAGGAGTTTGGGGAGGAAGAGGATGGTTGGCAGCTGGTCGATTGTACTAAACACAGAACAAGAGTCTTCCTAGGCCTCTACTATAGTTTCTAATTCATCTAAATAAGTCATCTGGCTGCCCACGACCCAGCCAGGCCAACATTCCAGTCCCTCCCTTCTCCTGCTGCAGGGCAGGCCCTAGAAGAAGGGACACTTCTGTCCTCTTGACGGGGGTGGCCAGTGCTTTTGTATCCGGCCGAAACAAGCAACTAACAGATGCCGAGAGGAGAAGGCAGCCAGGCTTCACCAGCAGTAATTAAGCCGAGCCAGGCTCCTCATCTTTCCTGAGCCTGGCAGCCACATCCCTGGGAGTGGCCTCAGCTGGCCTTTGACTAGGCCAACCAAAGTGAGACTTGGCCTGCCCAGAGGCTTACAGAAGTGGGTTTGTGTGGCAGAGAACAGGTCGACCACTGTCTTTTGCCTCCAGACACTGGAAACTTTGGAGGCTTCGACAAAGCAGCCTGGAAATCTGCCTACCCCAGTGCAGCACCATCCTGGTAGCTGACCCACAGCTAGTGTTCACTGAACACCCTCTGCATGAGGGGCCACACAGAGTCACAACCAGAAGGGAAGGGCATGACTGGCAGTGTAGCCCATTTTTTGCCTAGCATACACAGGTCCTGAGTTCAATTCTGAACACATGGGTGTAAGTTAGAAATAGGTTGCAGGACTTGTCCTCTGGTTTCCTGTCCTCTGGAGAGTTCCTTCAAGGCTGGCTGATGAACAGATGCCCAGCAAATGCCAAAGTCTCCCCATCTGCATCCCCAAGCTGAGATTACAAGCACTTGCCACCATGCGTGTATCCCCGCTGAAAGGACCCTGATATAGCTGTCTCTTGTGAGGCAATGCCAGTGCCTGGCAAATACAGAAGTGGATGCTCATAGTCATCTGTTGGATGGAACACAGGGTCCCCAATGGAGGAGCTAGAGAAAGTACCCAAGGAGCTGAAGGGGTCTGCAATCCTATAGATGGAACAACAATATGAAGAAACCAGTACCCCCAGAGCTCGTGTCTCTAGCTGCATATGTAGCAGAAGATGGCCTAGCCGGCCATCACTGGGAAGAGAGGCCCCTTGGTCTTGCAAACTTTATATGCCCCAGTACAGGGGAACTCCAGGGCCAAGAAGTGGGAATGGGTGAGTAGGGGAGCCGGGCAGGGAGAGGGTATAGGGGACTTATGGGATAGCATTTGAAATGTAAATGAAGAAAATATCCAATAAAACATTGAAAAAAAAGAAGTGTATCCCAGGAATCAATCTTAGGTTCTCACGCTTACAGAGCAAGCGCTTCTCATTTGAGCTGTCTCTCCAATCCCGGCTCGCATTTTACAAAGCAGACCCTTCTACTTCATTGGCATCTGGAGAGTGGGATGTCAGGATTTTGTATTTATAGGCCAGGACTGGGTTGGCATATACTAAAATCTTTTATGATCACTCTAGGCTGTTAGAAGTATACTGGATAATTGGGCCCAAGGCATAGGATATTTGCAAACAAGATAAAAAACAATTGCAAGATTTAAATGCACTGCAAATTGAACTAAGACACAGAGAGCCCAGTTATCCCAGAGCAGCCAAGGTCAGGGAAATCTCCTGCTCATTGCTCTTTGGGGGTTCCCCTCAAACTTTCCAACTGCTGAGATCTCCCCACCCCCTACCCCAACACACATTCTGTTTTCATTTCTCTGTCCTCTTTTCTTTCCACAAGTCTTTTGGATAGGGAGGAAGACTAAGTCAACCTCTGTGTCCACTATTCCGATTCCTCCCAGAATCCCACAGAGTGAGTAGAGTTCCATCCACTTTGTGAATGAGGAATCCCAGGCTCAGAGAAAGCAAGTCAAAACTGCCTGTTTGACCAATTTGACCTCCAGCTGCTACCCCGCCCCAAAGCTAACTAGCTGTGTTCCTAAGATGCATGTCATTTCAAAAGTAAGGGGCCCCGGTTCTTGATCAAAAAAGAGTCACTCACTTGTAGGTTTTGGATTTATCCAGCCAGATGCCTGAGATCATAGCACCAAACATCCCTGCAATGACGATGGTCAGACCGATTCTTCCAGCATTCACTTCTTCCCCCTGGGGAGACCACAGAACCACCCCCAAGGTGGCCAGAATTTAGCAAATACCAAGACAAGATGGGCCCTAAGATAACAACCTCAAGGAAATTCTGGAATAGTTGTTCTTACCAACAATAATACCCCAGCTGTACATCTATGGCCCTGTACGCTGGGATAGCAGCATGATCAGCCTAATCTTGTTCTTTAAGCCACTTACAGCACACACACACACACACACACACATATATATAATTTTCTATTTTTTTTTTAAACAAGGTCTTACTACATAGCCTGTCTGACTTGGAACTTGCTAAGTAGACCAGGTTGGCCTTGAACTCACAAAGAACCACCTGCTTCTGCCTCCCAACTGCTGGCATTAATGAAGTACATTACCATGCTCTCTCAAGTATTTTTAAATTAATCCTTACAGCAATTACATCTTATATATCATTGTTTCCATTTTGTAGAGAGAAAAACCTACTGGAACACATGTATTTATTTCATCATATTTTTCAGATGGGTCAAACCTGTCTGTGGCCATGTATCTCAGGATAGCTATGAATGTGCATCATATGTGCACAACATATTTGTAGATAACAATGTCATTTTACAATGTCAAAACATGTTGGACAGGGCTAATAATAACAATAATATATGATATTATTATAATATATAGTATGTAATATTCATATAATATATATCAATGTTGACATTGTTGCTTAATTCTCATAATTCCCACCATAAAATTAGGAGTTAGTCTGTACCCATTTCATGATATGAAACAGAGAACAGTGAGATTAACCTGTTATCCTAAGGTCACAGGCACACGTTTTTTTAAAGACAGAGCTGGGCTATGATCTTAGGTCTTAATGATGGTAGGATTCTGCAAGTGTGACATCCATGGCCTTGGTGTACCTGACTCTATAACACTCAGTGTCACTTGCCCAACATTCAGCCTCACTGGTTCTGGAAACTTTTTTTTTTTCCCCGAGACAGGGTTTCTCTGTGTAGTCCTGGCTGTCCTGGAACTCACTTTGTAGACCAGGCTGGCCTTGAACTCAGAAATCCACCTGCCTCTGTCTCCCAAGTGCTGGGATTAAAAGTGTGTGCCACCACTGCCCAGCTGGAAACATTTTTCTTAAATGCTTTAATTGGTTCCAGGACAGCCAGGTCTACATAGAAAGACCTTGCCTCAAACAAACAAACAAACATTAATTAATTAATTAATTAAAAATAAAATGCTGAGGCTGGAGAGATGACTCAGCAGTTAAGAGCTGGACAGTGCTGGTTGCTCTTCCCAGAGGCCTGGGTTCAATTCTTAGGACCTATATGGCAGCTCATACCTCAACTAACTCCAGTCTCGGGGAATGTAGTGCCCTCTTCTAATCTATGTAGACATTACACATACATATGGTGCATAGACATTCATGCAGGCAAAATACCATATACATAAAAAGAAATAAAAATAGAAAAACACTTTAATTGAACATACGAGTTCAAAATTAAAAATTTCCCATATAATAAGTATCATATGACTATACATCTATCCAAGTGTTGCTACTTATTCTCTAGCCTTTTTTATATAAAGTTTCTTATTTTTATTATATGTTTGGGTATTTTGCCTACACGTATGCATATATATCACATTCGTGCCAGGTGGTTTCCAGAGGCCAGTAGAAGGTTTCTTATCCCCTGGAACTGAAGTTACAAATGGTTGTGAGACATCATGCGGGTTCTGAGTTCTGAATCCAGATCCCCTGGAAGAGTAGCTAGTGTTCTTACATCTCTCTAGCTCTTATACTCTGCTCTTAAAAAAAACAAACATTACTAGAGGTAATTGTAGCTGGGCAAAGTGGCACATGCTTTTAGTCCCAGCACTCAGGAGGCAGAGGCAGCAGGTCTCTGTGAGTTCCAGGCTACCCAAGGCTGTATAATGGAACTCTGCCTCAGAGAGAGAGACAGAGACAGAGACAGAGACAGAGACAGAGAGTGAAGAGAAAGGTAGTTTTATGTCTTTTGCAGAAAAGAGAGAAGTCTAAGATGATAACAAGCTTGTCATATTATGACATAGTTTACTGTGACATAGTTTAAAACCACCAAAATTTAAATTGAGACCCAGGGCCATCTACCTCCAAACCCGTAAGCACACATCCATTGGAGGCTACCTAGAACTAGCTAGACCCAAGAGTGGACCGCTACCCAGCCTCTGCAGAGACAGACAGTATCTCCCTGCCCAGCACATTTGGGAATCTGCCTTACCGGGAAGTGCAAGATCACCATGCGATTCAGCAGAGTGGATAAGGCATAGAAAGCACCAGCATTCAGACCTGGAGGAGGAAGGGTGAGACACATTAGGATCTGCCCAGACCACAGGCTAACATCTCCCTCCTCCCTGCAGCCATCATGGAAATCCTATAGTGAGGGAAGAAATCTTCATCCCCACTACCACTGTGTGTGATGTTCTCGGAGGAGAAAAATTCAGGGATGTATGAGGCGACTTTCTAGTTCTTCTGAAATAGATGCCTGAAAACAATTCAGAGTAGCCATTGTCACCCTTTCTTAGCCACATACCATGACATCACAATCCCTTTAGCCTGCCCTGGGAATGACTCCGTGCAGGATCACTCTGGTCAGAACCATTCACGTTCCTCCTTTCAGCTTTGTCTCTCTAGACCTGCGTGCGGGTTTAAACAGAAGTGGGTGTTCTCCACCTTCTCCTGATGGTCCTACTTCCTCTATGAGCATCCAAACCTTGGCACCCTTCCACCTGCTGGCTGTTTCTCTCCTCTCTCCACTCCTATAGGTCTGTTGTGTGAAATTAAACCATCTCCAAAATTAGTTGGTATCCTACTCCATCAGATTATTCAACAAATAACGGAGTACCTAGAAATTACTGATAGGAACAGAGGATAGGGGCCTGGGGAGGAGGCTCAGTTGGTAAAGTTTCTGCAGCAAAAGCCTGAAGATCTGAGTTAGCATCCCTAGCTCACATGCACAGAGCCAGGAGTTTGTAACTGCTGAGCTTTGGAGAAGGGCAGAGACAAAGCGGGTCCTGGTGCTTACTGGATCATCCAGCAAAACTGATGTGCTCCAGGTTTCAGTCAGAGTCTGTGCTTCAAAAGAATAAGGGAAATCGGGAGGGAGAATGGGGGGGCGCTATGATGAATTGGAGAGAGAGGGCAGATAGGTATAATCAAAATTCATTACATAAATATGTTAAATTTCCAAAGTACAAAAAGTACTTTTAAAAAAGGCAGTGACAGCCGGGCGTGGTGGCGCACGCCTTTAATCCCAGCACTCGGGAGGCAGAGGCAGGCGGATTTCTGAGTTCGAGGCCAGCCTGGTCTACAAAGTGAGTTCCCTGTCTCGAAAAACAAAAAAAAACAAACAAACAAAAAAAAAAAGGCAGTGACTTAGGAAGACACCCAATGTTAACCTCTGGCCTCTCTACAGGTACAAATGCACACACTCACATGAACACATATGTATATATACACACATACACAAAGAAAGGAAGGAAACAGAGAAAGAAAGTAGATAATAAGGTGATTTGCCCAAAGCCACATAATGAATTAGTAACTATATGGAGACAGGAACTGACCTAAAGAAGAAAGGGCCTCCTGATCTTCTCTCAGGGATAATGGCGATGATAATGAGGGTGCTGGAGATAATGCTGACGATGACAGCATCACATACATAGTTACTGACCCTGTTCTAAGGACCTTACAAACTTTATCATTTCCCTAAGTTAATAGTGTTATCATTCCCACTCTATAGATGAGAAAAATGCAGTTAAAGAGTAGATGCAAAAAAATAAGTGAAGTGATTGATGCATACTGGCAGTCATATCTCACATAATCCTAGCATTTTGCAGACTAAGGCAAGAGGATCATGAGTAGGAAGGCCAGCCCTAAGAAGATCCTATCCAAACGAAACGAAACAAAACCAACCAATAAGAAACAAGCATAAGCAGATCTTCCTGTTTATAAAGCATACTAGGGGACTAGGGATCTGTTGTTGTTGTTGTTTGGGTTTGTTTGTTTATGTTTTTGTTTTGAGGCTCACAAGACTACCACAAGCACACTTCAATTTGTGGAGAAGGAAGCCGGGCTGTTTTGGGAGTTCATCTTCAGTAGACTCAGTCCACAGAGCCTCAGATCACAGAGGCATCTAAGGAACAATGAAAGTTGAGTACAATTAATCTCTCTGGTGGGAGGTGGGACACCTCCCTGGAGCACAACTCTGTAGCCATACTTTCCAAGGTCCCCGTAAAAGATGGACCAGTGAAAAGAGTCACTGTACTCAAGGACACACTGAGTGGCCTGGGGCCAGATATGACTAGGTCTGTGTGTTCATTTTTAATCACAGGTCTTTTTTTTTTTTTTATCATAAGCAACACTGCTGAAATATAGTTGACATGCTCCCTATATCAGGCTCCCAAAGGAACAAGATACAAAGTGAAGGCCAGATTCCCATACAAGATAGATAAGAACCTTCATCCCCACCCTTGCAAGCACAGAGGCATTAAAGAGTAAATCTGGGTCTGAAGTTACCCCTGTTGTCTCCAGAGCCCTTGATGTAAATCATTAGATTTCACGATTTAAAACAAAGGTATCTCCAAGCCAGGCCTGTTTCTTCCTATCCCTCTCTCAGCCTCTCTCAGCAGGTCACTCCACAGATGCAAAAGGTTGGACTCACTGTGGCTTCCTCAAGACAGGCCTAAGGGGTTCAACAAATGCTGAACTTTATACGCAACTGCCAGGCTAGTGATTGTCGCATAAGAAAACATTCTACAGAGGACCAGAGAGATGGCTCAGTGGGTAAAAGTACCTGCTACCATGTCTGAGGACCCAAGTTCTGCCCCCCAGGACCCACATGGTAGGAGAAGGTCTACTCCTGCAAGTTGTCCTTTGACCTCCACAGTGTACAGGGACACACGTGGGCACACGTGCGCATATCCCTGCAAATAATAAATATGTAAAGAGTGCTTACGCCGGGCTTGGTGGTGCATGCCTTTAATCCCAGCACTTGGGAGGCAGAAGCAGGTGGATTTCTGAGTTCGAGGCCAGCCTGGTCTACAGAGTGAGTTCCAGGACAGCCAGGGCTATACAGAGAAACCCTGTCTCGAAAAATAAACAAACAAAAACAACAACAACAGCAAAAAAACCCCACAACAACAACAACAACAAAAGAGTGTTTACTTGGCTTTCAGTCGGCCTCTTACTAGAAAGCAAACCCAATGAACTTCAACCACACACCCAGATACTTAGAATTCCATCTCTGAGTCAAGAGTGTCGTCAGGAGAAAAGGTCCTGAAAAGTGGGGTGAGCTGGAATGTGGGAGGAAACGGGGAAAAGAAAAACAAAACAGCTTCTTGCTTCTTCTCTTCTCACCCTATAACCTTCCCACCCTTCTTGCTCATCCATCTGCCTCCTGGCCCGGGATGACCCTGCCAAAGTTAAGTGAGCTTTAGCTTTAGCTGAGACAGCTGTTCTCAGCTTGGATCTCCAGCTGGATGTCAAGATGGGCAGAATCCAAGGAAACAGATGCTATCCAACTGAAGGGGGCAGAAGAAGAACACTTTGATATCAGCATTTCTGTGAGAACCCTGGCCCAGGATGCTACAGCTGAGCTTGGGGATCAGTGAGTTAGTGGCCATGTGTCTACTGGCCTGTGTCCAACCCCACCCTCGACCCACTTCATCCAGGGCTCTGGGAGTGAGCTCCCACAATCTGTGTTTGAGCAAACCTTCTAGGTGATTCTAACACTGATGAAGTTGGAAATACTGACTTAGTGTGGTTCATCGATAGCCTCTCCCTGTGCCAGGCTACACCGCCATAGAAAAGGTGAAAGGCAGGGAGCAGAGGCACGCTCTGGAAGGCTGTCCTTTCCCATACTGTACACACTTCCCCGAGAGGTGTTAGCAATGATTCTCGAACCAATCTTTAGGTGTTCCTTCCCATATCTTCTGACGTTGTCAGATGAGTCAGACAAAATGAGTCCTCTCCTATGTGCAGTCCAAAAGGTGGAACACCTCACACCCAGATCGGGAAGAGTGGGGATGAAATGTAAGCTCTGCCCTGAGGGCGTAGCATCTCCTTCACAAATTCAGGGATGTGTGATCACTCCTGCAAGGTAAGGCCCCTATCAACTCAGTGCAGAGACAGTGTGTGCATCCTGGGAGTCTGCCACACTAACGGGCACATTTGGAATGGACATGTCCTAAGGAGAAGAGCAGATTTGACAGCCCTCACTTGGAGTCCCTTTCCTTTTTGTTTGAGGCCAGTTCCCCCACCCACCCACCCACCCCAAAAAACTATTTCAAGGACCACTCAAAAGTTCAAAATGAGTTCTTTTAAATGAGAATCTTCTAGAATGGGATTTGAGAACCTGAATTTTAACAGGGAGAAAGGGAGAGGGAGGGGGGAAGGGAGGGAGAGGGGTAAGGGAGAAGGATGGAATGGAGAGGGAGAGGGGGAGAGAAAGAGGTAAAAGAGAAAGGAAAGCATATTAGATATTTCTTAAAACTAGTGTTTGGCTTCAGGAATGCAGAGGCTGAAGGATCAGACCAAGATTCCCAGGTGGTGGGGTTCACATGGAAGATAAGGAGCCCCAAGACCATGAGACTTCCCCTTGCCCACAGCTAGCTACTTCAGAACTTTCCAAATCTGAAGCAAGTTAGAATTGTCTGAAATGTTTACAAAAGGCAGGCAATTTCCTCCACCTCTGCCGCCTGCATCTGAATCCCAGAAGAGAAGCACAGAAAACCAAATTTCTAATCAAGTGTGCCACCGGATTCTCTCTTTGAGGTAGCTTGCTGTGCTGGCTGGCTTTGTGTCCCTGTGGCACAATACCTGGCAGAGTGAGCTTCTAGGGGAGAAAGGTTTCTTTGGGGTTCAGGGTTTCAGAGTTGGCCCCACTGTTTTGGGCAGCGCCCATCATTGTGAGGAATCTGCAGTGGAGCAGAGAGCCTCACCTTACTACACCCAGGAAGCCACAAAAGACCGAAAGCGCCCAGAGCTCCAATATTCCTTTTAGAAGCATACTCACAATCATCCTTAACCCCAGTTCCAGGCGATTCAACAGGCACACGTGTGCTGTGCATGCATACATTCAGCCAGAGCACTCATACACATAAGATAAAAACATAAATCTTTTTGAAAGAATGCTGGAATGGGAGTCATGTACTACCACACCCAGCCCCATTCTCCTTCTTCTCCCTCTAGAAAATTTATTTTTAGCTGGCCATGATGACACATGCCCTTAATTCCAGCAGTTAGCAGTTAGGTGGATCTCTGAGTTCAAGGCCAGCTTGGTCTACAAAGCAAGTTCCAGGACAGTCAGGGCTACATAGAGAAACCCTGTCTCGAAAAGCAAAACATGGCTGGTGAGATGACTCGGCAGGTAAGAGCACCAACTGCTCTTCCGAAGGTCATGAGTTCAAATCCCAGCAACCATATGGTGGCTCACAACCATCTGTAACGAGATCTGACTCCCTTTTCTGGAGTGGCTGAAGACAGCTACAGTGTATTACATATAGTCAATAAATAAATCTTTAAGAATAAAAAAGAAAAGCAAAACAACAAAAAGTTATTTTTATATCCCTGTATTTTTTGCCTGAATGTATGCATGTGCATACACACATGCCTGGTGTCCTCAGAGATCTCTAGAGGACATTGGATCCCCTGGAACTGGAGTCATAGATGGCTGTGAGCCAATATGTGGGAGCTGGGAAACAAACCCAGGTCCTTTGCAAGAGCAATGAGTGCTCTTAACCACTGAGCCATCTCTTCAGCCACATCAATTCTTTTTTTTTAATTAAAAAAATTAATCACCTCAGTTGGAGGTGGTATACAGCTTTAATCCCAGCACTCAGGAGGCAGAGGCAGGCGAATCTCTTGAGTCTGAGGCTAGCCTGGTCTACAGTGTGAGTTCTAGGACAGCCAGAGCTATACAGAGAGACCCTATCTCAAAAAAAGCCAAGAAATTAATTACATACAAAGCAATGAATTTCATGGTGGTATTCACATATGTCATTGTGCTTTGTTAAACTCCTTGTAAGCTAGGATCTTGTAGGCACTCGGAGATCCCTATATCTTGGTTCCTCCCACAAGGTAGAGTAAGGATAAGACAGGAGAACCCCAAGGGAAAGGGGATCTCAAGTAGAGGCTCCCGGACCAGATCTCAGACACCCGGGACAGTGATTTAGCACAAACCTGCTAGCAAGCATGGGAAGAGCACAGAGAACCTAAAGCCTTTCAACATGACTGATAGGCTCTACAGAGACCATAAGAGAGCAGATTCCGACAAGTTCCTGCATTGTTTGGGTGACACAAAGGCCACTGTTCTTACTGCTACTCAGCCATTTTTCTTGACTAAACACTGCCTACAATGTGACAAGAGCCATTAGCAGTCCTGGGGTGGGGGTAATGACTGGCAACCCCACCCCCATCCCAGCATCCTTGCTACTGCTATTGATTTTCCAAGATCCTTATCACCACATAGGACACTTCCCTGGGGCTGTGGAATGTAACTCGGTTGTCAGAGTGCTTGCCTACCGAGAACTAAGTCCTAGACTTGATCCCCATCACCACATAAAGCAGATGCGATGGTACACATCTGTAATCCCGACACTTGGGTCATAGTGGCAGGAGAACCACAAGCTCCAGTCGGTCCCCAGCTCATTCTAGGCCACTCTAGGAGTCACAAGACCCTACCTTAAAAAAAAAAAAAAGTAAACTAATACATTACATTTAAAAGACTTTCCTATCTACTTCCTGAATTATTGTTTCACCAAATAGATCAGGAGGCATGCCCAGTGTCTAGTAGACTTATAATTCCAACTAAAGTACAGGAACACAAGTCAACAATCATATAAGAAACAGGACAGGTGCTGAAGAGATGGCTCAGTGATTAAAGCACCGACTGCTCTTCCAGAGGTCCCAGGTTCAGTTCCCAGCAACCACATGGTGGCTCACAACCATCTGTAGTGATATCTGAATCCCTCTTCTGGTATGTCTGAAGACAGCTACAGTGTACTCACATACATAAAACAAATAAATCTTAAAAAGGAAGGAAGGAAGGAAGGGAGGGAGGAAGGAAGGAAGGAAGGAAGGAAGGAAGGAAGGAAGGAAGGAAGGAAGGAAGGAAGGAAGGAAGGAAGGAAGGAAGAAACAGGAGGCGTTGCTTGTTCCCCCACAGTGTGACCCAGAGCTACCCACCCCTCACTACCCAATAACCAAGAACAACATCCTGAATACATTTAGTTTATGTTGTGCTTTCATGGCTCAGTGACCTGACCCTGCCACTCACAGCCTCCAGCACTGAGGACCACAGCTCTATAAGGCACCATTGTCCAGCAGTGACCACCAGCATCAGCTTCAGCCATGGAAGAAACATAAGCACTTATGTCTCCCAGAGCCACAAGATAAGAAGTAATAACATTAACAGGCAACAGACGGATGCAATCAAGACAGGGAGCAAAGAAAGAGTCCTCGGAGTCATGGAAGGGAAGACGTAGGCGTCCAGTTTCACAGTCTGTCTGAGCAGTTCTCAACTTAGGGATCACCACAACCCCTTTGGGGATCAAATGACCTTTTCACAGAGGTCTCCTAAGACTGTCAGAAAAAAAAAATATTTACATGGAGATTCTTAACACTAGCAAAATTACAGTTATGATTTACCAGTGAAATAATTTTATGGATGGGAGTCACCAGAATATGAGGAACTGTATTAAAAGGTCATGGCACTGTGGAGGCTAAGGACCACTGATCTGGAGCCTAATGCTCCCCGGACATCTCCTCGCCAAGTACTTGGTCCCACCTATGCTTGTATACTGCACATATACAATAAGCAGCTCATAAGTGCTTTAGTTGGACATTTCTAGAGGGTAGAGACTTTACTGGGGATGAATTCAGAGGGATACTTAGAATCGAGACAACTATACTGCTTTTCCACAAGAATAGCAGCCTCTTACCTAGGACCTCAGCATGAGGGTTTTGAGATAAAGGTCATTGATAAACCTAGCATATACTCTTGTTTAATTTTTTTGGGAGGGGGGAGCGTTGAGGCAGGGTTTCTCTGTGTAGCCCTGGCTGTCCTGGAACTTACTCTGTAGACCAGGCTGGTCTCAAACTCAGAAATCCGCCTGCCTCTGCCTCCCAAGTGCTGGGATTAAAGGCGTGTGCCACCACCGCCCGGCTGTTGTTTAATTTTTAGTTACTTATTGTTTTATGTGTATGGGTGTTTTTATCTGAGAGTATGTCTGCAACACGTGCATGCCTGGATCCGGCAAAGAGGTGCCAGATCCCTTAGGACTGGAGTTACAGACGGTTATGAGCCACTATGTGGGTTCTGGGAATTGAACCCAGGTCCTCAGAAAAAATGTCTCTTAACTGCTAAGCCATCTCTCCAGCCACCTTGACATGCAGTTTTAAGTACAGCTCTGGAAGGAAATATATGGGCAACTGTGGAATATGCAAGACAATGCTGGCTTTGGGGCATGAGAGCAAACGCCTGTAGTCCCAGCTACTGAGGAGGCTGACACACAGGAGGCTCACGTGAGGCTTTGTCTAGAACTTGGGTTACGTAACAAGGGAGAAAATGCAGGCTTTCAAGTTTAACAGATGTGTTTGGATTCTGGCTCTGCCACTTGCAGTGTATGACCATAGTCCAAGTACCTGGTCTCTCTGAGTTTCAGATTCTTCCTCTGTTAAATGGGGATAATTACAGTATTGCTCTCACATAGATACAGTAAGAATTAACTCACACCAGGTGATATGGTGTTATGAATCAATGACTTGTGTAACCCACAGAAAACAGGGAGTCATGGCCAAGAGTCTCACTTTAGTTTGTCTTGTCAAACCAACTTCATGTCTTTGTTTCACAGGTGTGTGACTTACTTGATTTAATTTTAACTTTATCTAGTGGTTAAATGGTCAAGTGTAGGCTGTGAGGTAGTACACTTGGGTAGATCTACAACTTCTTGAACTAACAGTGAAAATTTATTAGACTGAAATCCATCTAAAGGACGGATATTTTGAATGTTATGGCTTTGTTTTTTGTTTTGCTTTGTTTTGTTTTTCGAGACAGGATTTCTATGTAGCTCTGGATGTCCTGGAACTCACGCTGTAGACCAGGCTAGCCTCAAACTCAAGAGATCTGCCTGCCTCTGCCTTACAAGTGATAGGACCAAAGGCATCCCACCACTGGCCTGGCTATGACCTTGTTCTTAATGCTCTTTGACCTTATTTCGGATTAAAGATTGAAAAGAAGACACCTAAGTCAGTGTTGGTAGGCAAGGCCGCACACTAGTCAAGGTTAAAAGTTATCACACCAAAGGTTATGAAAATGAGAGGAAGAGGAAATGTTGGTTGCGTTCAAACACATAAAATTTTAAAAAGGCATTGATGTTTCAAGATGAGGGAGAATCGGTTGGGGGGTGGGTATAAGTTGTGTGGCAAGACTGATTTACAGATTCATTCATTCGCTTGCTCACTTATTCATTCATCACTCCTGGAGTACACACTGTTTACCATGGAGGAACTACATAGATAAAAAGGCAGTAATTCCTGTGAGCCCCAAAGGAATAAGAACTCCACAGGAGGGCTGGAGAGATGGCTCAGTGGGTAAGAGCACCCGACTGCTCTTCTGAAGGTCCGGAGTTCAAATCCCAGCAACCACATGGTGGCTCACAACCATCTGTAACGAGATCTGACTCCCTCTTCTGGAGTGGCTGAAGACAGACAGCTACAGTGTACTTACATATAAATAAATCTTTTAAGAAAAAAGAACTCCACAGGAAGACCACCAGAGTCAACTAACCTGGCTGGACCCTTGGGGCTCTCAGAGTCTGAACCACTAACCAAAGAACATCCACAGGCTGGACCTAGGCCTCCCTGTTCATATGCAGCAGATGTACAACTTGACCTTCATAGGGGTCCTGAACAACTGGATGGGGGTGGGGGTGGGGGGTTATCCCAAAAGCTGTTGACATGGGATATGTACTACTAGTTGGGCTGCCTTGTCTGGACGCAGTGGCAGAGGAAGTACCTAGCCTTGCAGAAACTTGAAGTGCCAGGATTGGGGGGATAACCAGGGGGTCCCTACCTGGTCAGAGGAGAAGAGATGGGGGAATGAAGAAGGATTATGGGAGAGGGTGACCGGGAAAGGGGCAGTGAGTGGGATATAAAGTAAATAAGTAAACAAGCATTGGTCAGAACCTGCAAGGAAAGGAATAGCTTTTCTAGAGGGGACCTTTCAACGTGTGCAGAGGCCCCAAGGTCAACCTAAACAGCTGGTCGGGCACATTTGGGACTGGGGAAGAGAAAACACAGACACATTAGGCTAGTCCCGGGCATTGCTGGACCCCGGTATGCCTTACCATAGGTGATGACCAGCAGCACGAAGTTGAGGTTTTTGAAGAGCCGGACAATGGAACTTAAATAAGAAGCATCAGGGGTCGCCAAGGCATAGCTCAAGGACTGGGCCCTGCTGGGAGGGTGCTTGGGCTTCTCCTTGAATACTGAAAGGAATAAAGACAATAAAGTAATGGGAAAGAAATCCCTGTGCTCCCACCCCAGGGGTACCAGCTGTACAGACACAGGCTACCTCCACCATCTAGGGAGGGACTGAGACTGTAAAGGAAATAACATTGTTTCCAGAGAAACATCTCCTAAAATTATTTCTCATTGCCTGAGGCTTTGCCCAAAGTCCTCCCCCCCCCTTTTCTTTTCTTTTTTCTTTTCTTTGGCAGTAGAGGGAGGGAAGCCAGGGCCTCCAGTAAGCAAGGCAAGCATTCAACCCCTGAGCTACTACCTCTAACGCTGTCATATTTATTTTATTGCCTTTTCTTTAATAGCCCCTACAGGACTGGAAACATCGAGCCTCCCTGGCAGTGTTCAAAGATCAAGGCAGCCCATAATACCTAGCAAATAACTTATCACAAAACAGAAGTGGGCGCACACATGGGGGGGGGGGAGGGCAGGGGCAGTGAAAGCTGGACTTTGGAAGGTTAGGAACCCCGTGAGTGGCTGAACTCCAGAGCTTCAAAGGGGGATAGGAGTGACGTTTGTCTACAGAATCACAGAGTCTGGTGCATGGCTGCCAAGCTGTTCCCTAAATCAATGAAAGTTACAGTGGCAGAAGTTGAGAGTGTGCTCCTACTTTCACCAGTGCTAAATGAGACTCTTCTTAGAAGAGAGCCAAGCTCCAGGACTGACCACGCCTGTGTCAAAGGCTGAATAGAGACTGGGAAATTGTGTCATTTAGAGTCAAGTTCCACACAGCTGATGTGATGTGACTCTACCAAGTGCCATTCGCCTCGCTGCAGGGCAGATGTGTTTAGCTAGTCGTTTGACTACATTGGCTCTCCCACATCATTCGAGCAAGGCCACTGACTACATGGCCTCTGGCAAGGCCCATGAGACCTCTCCTGGAAGGTAGGCTGCCTGCCTCTAGAGGAAGTTCTGCAAATGAGGTTGGCTCTCGGGAGCAGATCATCAAAGCACCCCCAGCACCTCCCCCCAACCATTCCAGCTTTGACTTCAGAGCCCTGCCTCTTCCTTCTCCAATAATAGTTCTGGACAAATTCTCTCTGCTGGAATGCGCCATCCATTGTCTTGGCTGCTCAACTCCCCTTCCATGCAAGGCGATTAGGTCCTCAGCATCCGGTGTTGTTTCGAGGATTTGACAACCATGAAACAGTACTCAGATAAACTTTTGTTTCCAGCCTTCACTCAGTCAACTACGAGCTAATAAAATACCCAACCATAGCAAAGTTCTACCACCTAGGTTTGCAGTTGCAAAGAGCCAGGACCTCACTGACCTCGAACACAGACATTTAGAGGCAGGCATGGTAGGATTTAAAACTTCAGTGGAACCAAGAGGCCCTGAGCTTATTCATTCTTCCCTTTCCCACTCACAGCTCCCTGCTGCTAGCCCTAGAGAACGCTGTCCTGACTAAGATACCTGGAATGAAATACCATAGAGAGCAGTGATCTAAGAGACACATTTAACTACGTGACTCTGCAGGTGAACTATCGTACAGGGATAAACCTTTACCACCTGACATTAGACTTTACGGCAGAGAGTAACCTTTAGATGGGTGACTAACAGTTTAACAGGGAAGAAAATTCCTTAGACATCTCTGAATCCACCTTGATCATATCACTTACACGGAAACAATAAGCATTTCTTTTTTTAAATTCTTTTGTTCACTTTTGTTGTGGTTTTGTTGATGTTTTATTTGATTTCTCTGAGACAGGGTCTTTCCTGTAACATAGGTTGTCCTTGAATTAGTCATTCTCCTGCCTCAGCCTCCAGAGTGCAAGGATCACAGGGGCCAGCCAAGACACATAAGCAAATACTTGGATGAGTAATTGAACGTCAGTGTAAAATGTTAATAGCATTTACCTGAGCTTGCTTGTTGGAACTAAGTTTTCAAGGACAAATTCATGGCCGTTCCTTTCTTTGCACTTTGTTATTTTGAGATTGTCCACGGTGCATATATTACTCATTATTGATAATAAGGATGAAGAAATTTGGTCCCCAAGTATTTTCAGGCTAAGCTCAGATTATTAGCATTTGTGGAGCTAGTTAATATGTTATTATGCTAGTGGTCTAATCTGGAATGACTTCCTGAATTTTCCTCAAGTCTTAGCTTCCTTACTGAAGAGGGTCTATAAGGCACCTTATTCATTGGGTTGCTGGGGACTAAATGAAATAAGACATTCTCGGGTTTTTTCTTTTGCTTTGTTGTTGTTGTTGGGGGGGGGGGTGAGGGACGAGACAAGGTAGTAGTCTGGCTGCTACCTGTGTAGCCTTAACTGTACTAGAACTTTTTCTGTAGATCAGGCTGGCCTTGAACTCAAAGAGAGCCTCCTGCCTTTGTTTCCTTCCTAAATGCTGGAATTAAAGGCATGAGCCACCTCGACTGGCTTGTAATCAGATGCTGATCAACACAATGCTTAGGACACTGCAGGTTCTTCCAGGGGCCTCAATAAAATGACAATAGTCTACCTAATTCTTCAGGTGAGATGGGAATGGAGAACTGGTCAACCACCATTAAACCTTTCCTGGGCTGATAATGGAGTATATAGCATCACTTAGAGCTGTATTAGGGACAATTTTACTGAGCTAAAACATCTGAAAAGGGCAAAAAGCCTGACCTCCAGTGTCTCTAAGTATCTGTGGTATTTAGGGCCATGTTCAAAGGGTGCCACCAGGGTTGACATAACTTCCCCACCTCCTGCCCACCAGCAGCCCACTAATGATCTTACCGATGATGACAAGGATGAAGAGGAGAGTGGCCACACCTCCTATTATGTAGAACATGATGCTGATATGGTAGGCAAGCTTTTCCGGGTCTTTGATGTTGGGTACCAAAACAGGAGGGACCAAAAACCCAATTGCAATGCCAAGCTACATAGAAGACAGACACAACCAATCAGTTATCAAATGGCCAAGAGACAAATTTAGAGACTACTATTTGGAAACATACTTTCTCAGGCTGGGGAGATGGTTCAGTTGGTAAAGTGCCTAGCATCCATGCATGAGGATTTGAGGTCACACACCTAGTACCTACATAAAAACTGAGTGTGGTCTCATGTGGATGTCATCCCAGCATTGGAAGGACAGGGGTACACAGATCCCTAGAGCTCATTGGCCGGCCAGCCTAGCAGAATCAATGAACTCCTGTCTCAAAAAAACAAAGGTAGAGCAGAAAATGGAAGGCACCCAATGTCAACGTCTAGCCTCATGTCAACATGAGCCCATACATATGCACACACCCACATGAGCATGTGTACATGCTATACACACATGTGCACATATCAAAAATTAATTCCAAACTTCCAGTTCTTCCTCACACACATTTCAGAATTATTTTCCCCACCAAGAATCGTTTCCTTGACAACTTGACTTATACACAGTTCTGACCCAAAAACTATGGAGGAGCCTGGCTCTCCTTTAGTGCAAGCTTCATTAGTTCAATGGTTTCCATATCCCTGTCCCTGAGATATAGAAATATAATGCTAACCTTTTTCTTCTTCTTCTTCTTTTTTTTTTTTTTTTTTTTTTTTTGGTTTTTTTCGAGACAGGGTTTCTCTGTATAGCTCTGGCTGTCCTGGAACTCACTTTGTAGACCAGGCTGGCCTCGAACTCAGAAATCCGCCTGCCTCTGCCTCCCGAGTGCTGGGATTAAAGGCATGCACCACCACGCCCGGCTCGACCTTTTTCTTCTTATGCTATTGAAGTGATCAATTTCTATGAATCTGTTAACCCAGTACTAAGAGTTCAGTTGAAAAAGCTTCTACAACCTTTAGCTACAGAGAATGACTTCAGTGAGAGCTGGAAGTTGTCAGTCCATTTAAGATTGATGGTTTAGTTCGTTATGTAATAACTTAGCAACAGCCAGAGTTTCTGTAGTGTGAGGTCACACATGACTGTAAAATGGTTACACACAACACACACACACACATACATAAGTACGTCAGTGTTAGAGTGCAAATACCCCAGGACCTAGAAAATAACATAACCTGGGTGTCCCTGAGATCAGACACACTGTGATTCAGCAGTAACTAACTAATATACAACTCCCAAAAGTTGGGCCACTCTCAGTTGTCTGGAGCCAGGCCAGTCCAGGGCTTTCCCTTGGGCCTGGATGTATGGAGAGGAACATAGTTTCTTGTTTAAAAATCAGGAACTTGCTCAGAAAAGTCAGTAATAGCCTGGGGCCAGGGCCTTGGGGGAACTTCCCTCTTGGATCCTGGGAAGCTACTTTGCCCCAATTTGAAGGCCTGTGGTTATCTGTCCCAAGGCCCTTGAGGGCTCAGTGCACTCAGTGTGGTGCACTTGAGACAGCCTGTGTTCCCTTTGTGCATCATTGCTTGATTAGCTTGTTACTGAGTCCACCCCATGGTATGATAGCTTGACAGAATCTGATGCTCTGGTCCTGTTTTCCCCTGCAAACAGCATAGAAGATGCTGTCTTCTTAATAAACTGGCTTGGCTTGAGCCATCAACTCATGAAAGACCTTCAGGCCCTAACTCTCTTATCTTCTTTTCTCATTCCTGCCCCTCCCCATCAGGAGTCTGTCAGTGAAGGCCAGCCTGTTCTTCCAGGTGACATAATACCAAGGCAGAGACTGGAGAGAGCTCATCAACTCAGGCTCATCACTGTCACGCCCTTCCGCTGCCTACTCACTTCCTGCACGGGTGTTTCCTCTGACAATTACTTGTCAATCAAATGGTCCTAGTGGTTCCTAGCTTTGGAGTAGTTACAGACATCAGCAAAAGGCTGTGTGTAGGGACTGGAGAGTTGGCCCAGTTGTTAAGAGCACCTGCTGTTCTTCCAGAGGACCCAAGTTCTGTTACCAGCATGCACACAGGGGGCTCACAATCACTTGTAGCTAGTGGTTGGATCTGATGCCCCCTCTTCTGGCCTCCATGAGCCCCTGCATATACATGCCACACATGTACACACACACACAAATCATTTTTTAAAGGCTGACTGTTCATATCCTGGTGCAGTATATAATCAATAAATCAATAAATATATATTTTAAAATATAAATATAACATATAAAATATAACCAATAATTCAGGCCCATCTTTTTAAGCACCTACTATGTGAAAAGTGTTCTATAGGCATTTTAAGCAGTACCAAGATGTGAAAAGGATTCTCGCTTTGGAAGCTTTAGACTCTAGCTAGAATAGTGGTTCTCATCTTATAGGTCATGACCCCTTCGGGTTTCAAATGACCCTTCCACAGGGGTCACGTATCAGATATTTACAACACAATTCATAAAAGTAGCAAAGTTACAGTTATAAAATAGCAACAAAAAGAATTTTATGTTTGGGAGTTACCGCCACACGAGGACCTGTATTAAAGGGTAGCATCATTAGGAAGGTTGAGGACCCCTTCTGTAGAAGGTTATTAAAAAAAAAAATACAACAAATAACACAAATGGCATGTGATAGGATGCAATGATAGATCGTTACAGCTGGAAAGTGTTTTAAAATCCTCTATTAGAAGGTTATTAGAGGGACTCCCATCGAGTCGGTGTTCCAGTACTTGCTTTCTCTGCCATCTGCTTCCTGGGCACCGTCAGCATGGGTCCCTGGACCCTCCTTGCACGCCATCCTGCTGCTGGTGCTTTTGGGAGTCTACACCGTGCGCTCCGACACTCCTGCCAACTGCACCTACCCTGGTTTGCTGGGCACCTGGGTGTTCCAGGTGGGCCCTAGAAGTTCCCGAAGCGACATTAACTGCTCGGTGATGGAAGCAACAGAAGAAAAGGTAGTGGTACACCTTAAGAAGTTGGATACTGCTGGGCAATTCTGGGCATTTTACCCTCATTTACAACCAAGGCTTCGAGATTGCGTTGAATGACTACAAATGGTTTGCGCTTTTCAAGTATGAAGTCAGAGGCCACACAGCTATCAGTTACTGCCATGAGACCATGACTGGGCGGGTCCATGATGTGCTGGGCCGGAACTGGGCTTGCTTTGTTGGCAAGAAGGTGGAAAGTCACATTGAGAAGGTTAATATGAATGCAGCACACCTTGGAGGTCTCCAGGGAAAATATTCTGAAAGGCTCTACCCTCACAACTTGTGAAGGCCATCAATACCGTTCAGAAGTCTTGGACTGCAACTACATATAAGGAATATGAGAAAATGAGCCTGCGAGATCTGATAAGGAGAAGTGGCCATAGCCAAAGGATCCCAAGGCCCAAACCTGCCCTGATGACTGATGAAATACAGCAACAAATTTTAAATTTGCCAGAATCTTGGGACTGGAGAAACGTCCAAGGCGTCAATTATGTTAGCCCTGTTCGAAACCAAGAATCTTGTGGAAGCTGCTACTCGTTTGTCTCTATGCTAGAAGCAAGAATTCGTATATTAACCAACAATTCTCAGACACCAATCCTGAGTCCTCAGGAGGTTGTATCTTGCAGCCAGTATGCCCAAGGTTGTGATGGTGGATTCCCATACCTCATTGCAGGGAAGTATGCCCAAGATTTTGGGGTAGTGGAAGAAAGCTGCTTTCCCTACACAGCCAAAGATTCTCCATGCAAACCAAGGGAGAATTGCCTCCGTTATTATTCTTCTGACTACTACTATGTGGGTGGTTTCTATGGTGGCTGCAATGAAGCCCTGATGAAGCTTGAGCTGGTCAAACCTGGACCCATGGCAGTTGCCTTTGAAGTCCACGATGACTTCCTACACTACCACAGTGGAATCTATCACCACACTGGGCTGAGCGACCCTTTCAACCCCTTTGAGCTGACACATCATGCTGTTTTGCTTGTGGGCTATGGAAGAGATCCAGTTACTGGGATAGAATACTGGATTATAAAGAACAGCTGGGGCTCTAACTGGGGTGAGAGTGGCTACTTCCGTATCTGCAGAGGAACTGATGAATGTGCAATTGAGAGTATAGCCGTGGCGGCCATACCGATTCCTAAATTATAGGACATAGCTCCCAGTGTTATATACGGGTCTTTATCACTCACAGAGTGATTTAGTCACATGCTGAAGACTTTTACAGGGCAATATCAGAAGCTTACCACTAAGATCTTTAAAGAATTTTGCCTTTGAATTTAAAACCATCCTTGATTTGTTTTTCTTTTAATATCTTCCCCATCAACTATTGAACTACTTTTCTTTTTAAAGTACTTGGTTAAGTAATACTTTTATGAGTAGTCGTTCAGTTGTCAAATATTTTTTTGCAGGTCATCTACAATGCAACCAGATGTTTCAGTTCTAATCTATGTAAAGGTACAAGCTCATTTTGAAATTATGTAAGTCACACGAAAACATGGCAAAAAAAAGTTACATTTTTTACAAAGAGTTTTAAATAAATGTTTATGTAATCAGTAAAAAAAAAAAAAAGTAGGTTATTAGAGGCCCAGGCTATGTGTCTTTTAGCTCTGGAGGCTAAGGAACTGGCCCAGAGTTGCCCAGAGTTCTGCTTGAACGGAGGTAAGAAAACATATCTATCAGTTTTCAGGCTAAACCTTCTTCCAGTAGTACAACATCAATGCCTTGAGAAGGGCCCTCATGCCCTGGACCATCACCAGCCACTCAGTCTCAAGGATTTGTTAGAGCTGAAGCAGGGGTAATTAATTCATCATTTTTGTTTTTACTAGCATATATTAATTAAATTAAAAGTAATGGGTACTATTGTGACACTTTTATATATATCAGATTCTCAGAAATAGTTAATGAGGTACGCTTCTTAATGCTCACTTCCAGCACTTTCCATAGAAGCCTGCCGCAGACAGGGACCTCTCTCATACCCTCCCCCCCCAGGTTCTGTTTGGCCTCTTAGAGATCCAGGGGTTAAGGTGTATCTTAGAGGGCTCCATTTACAAGAGTCAGGGAGGATTTAGTCGGGGAAGGTTTGGGACAGTCACCATTTCATTTCTAACATGAAGATGACAATGCTGGGGAACCTGGGAAAGGTCAACATGATCCTTAGTCATCTTGGCTGGAATGACACACCATGCCTGATACCTCAGGCTGGGCTCTGGCTACTCCATCCACATTTTGAGCCAGAGCTAGTGGTGTTCAACCTGCACTCGGGCTCCTCTAGCCAATAGAATGTAGACCCTCAGTCAGGGTGACAGAGCATCATGCGATCTTGCGGCAACCCTTCTGCAGGAGCAAGTAGCTTTGGAGGTACTTTTCCTGCCTGGGGCAGAAAGTCAAACATAAAAAGATCTATAAGGGGTTGCCTCTGGGTTTTAATGGCTTTATCTTCCCATCTCTTAAGATCAAGGCTCAGGAAGAGCCCATGACTGTTTCCAGTGTTCACTCAGTCATGAGGAAATGGATGAACAGATGGATGAATAGATAGATGGATGGGCAGATAGACAGACAGACAAAATTGGTGGAAACCCTGGTCTACACAAATCTATATGGTAACAGGTGTGCTCATTGAGTTCCAGCCTCTTACTACAAAATACACAGTCTCCACGGCAAATTACCTATCTGTCAGGAATGGTAATATTCTAAAGAGATACTTATGTGTCTCCATTCCCTAATAGATTAGAACCCCTAGAAATTGTTATTTGCCCAGGATACTGTCATGCTGGCCCGTTTCTGTCTTTCAGGACTTTGAGCATCAGCTTCTCTGTCCAGATTAGAGTGTTTCAAAGCAAACATTCTCTAGGTCTGTGTTAACATCTCGAGTTCTCAAGGAAGTAGTCTCTTATCGCAGGGTCAGATCCTTGTGGGAGTCACTTTATATTTGTATAATTACTTCAAATGTGCTTCTCTAGCCAAACTAAGGTCCCTGAGAGGGCAGGTCTCCAGTGTGGCACATACCGGATACTAATCATAGCAAAATGTACGAAGCTTTCCATGGAATTCCTTAGCCCTTACAGCAGCCTCCCGCCCCCCTACCCCGCCCCAAAAAGGGGATCTATCATTGTCCACTTTATTGTTTGTTTTGTTCTTCAAAGGCGGGGTTTCTCTGTGTAACTCTAGCTGTCCTGAACTCTGCAAAGCAGGGTAGCCTTGAACTCAGAGATCCACCTCCGGAATGATGGGATTAGAGGTGGGTCACAAGCACCCAACATTATCCACGTTTCACAGCTGATGATCCCGAGAGGCAAAAATGTCACAAAAGCTGCCTCAGGCCATGTGACTAAAGGCTACTACTGAGCTGGACCCGGTTTCAACACACAGCTCTGAATCCAGGGTATGGAGCACACTGCCTATACTTTATTCCACTCCCAAAGGAAATGTTTAAAAGCAAAAAACAAACAAACAAAAAAACAACATGTGACAAACCAAAGGCTGGAGAGGCAGCCTGGAAGACTCAACTTTCATTTCCCATTTTTCGCCTGTTCTTTCTGGAACTTCAAGAAAGATATCACTATGCTTTAGTAATGATAACTGTCAAGGATGTTTGGTAATATTGGCTTTAGTGATGCCAATAGTCAGGGCTACTTCCAGGGCATAGTTAAATACACGTCTGTACATCTGTGCAGTCTGAAGTCTTTGCGTAGCTGGAAAAGGACCTGTCACACTGTGTGTCCCTGCCACTTATCCACTTGGTTCATGCATTAAATGAGTAAAAATAGTCAGAAAAGCATCAAAGCTGCATGTGGAGCAAGACTGGCACTCCAGCGCTGGAGCTTGGTGGTAGAGAGCTTGCCTAATGTATGCAGGGCCTGCTCCCATCTAGTGGGCCCCAGCATGGCAAGCACAGGCCAGCTCATAGCATACACAGGCCCAAGCGTGGTGAACACATGCCCGAGCATGGCAAACACAGGCCAGCGCATGGCAAACAGCGCCAACAAGTTTTGCCATTTGCCCTTCTTCCCCTTGCTGAAAACCATCAGATTCCACTCCTAAAGGCAGCCCCCAAGGTCTGTCCTCTTATTTGGTCGCTTCCTCCTTCTGAGACTGACCACCACGGTCCAGCAATCAAAAGCCCCCTTTGGTTCACCCAATGAATGTGCCCAGTCAAAACAAAGCAAGTCATCCTAACTCAAGGTTTCCCTTCTTCCCTTTATAAACTGCCATTCACCTCTGGGCCACATCTGCCTCCTCTCTATTCAGAGGCAGTCCTTGGTCCCTCTGAGGCGAATAGCCCTTCCCCCACTCTCCTTTGCCCCCTTTTCTCTTCTCCCTTGTCCTCTGTCTCTTATCTTTGTTTCTTATTCCCTGAACTTTGTCTCTCTGGGGAAAATAACCTCCTTTGTGCTAAGAATTTGGCCTAGGTGTGTCCTGTGCTCACTCTGGTCCTTTCACCTCCCATCATATCCACACATCCAACTTATTATAAATTGCATCATATGCTATGTCATCTCTGAGGTCCGCAGAACCACTGTTCCATCACGATCCAAATAATCTGTTCTCATCTGCCATCAGCAAATCATTGTGTGAGTCACAATTCAATCAGAACCCTAGTACAATGCTACCCTCCTTGGTCTTGGCTGGCCATGGGGTCAGAATGTTGACCAGACTGTAAGGAGACCCCAGGTTTTTCACACACACACACACACACACACACACACACACACTCACACTCACACTCTCAAACACACACTCATACACACACTTTCAGGGAACTTTATATCCACACAGTAAGAAGGGTTTGGGTCCACATGGAACAGGGAAGGAATCACTGGTCCCCATCTGAGCATTTAGTTACGGTCCTGGGCATTTTCATCTTCCTGACACATGATGTTGGCAAGGTGAACTCCACTCTTCTCCATCAAGAAACAAGAACCTCACTAGGTACTGGTGACATAGGCCTTTAATCCCAGCACTTGGGAAGCAAAGGCAGGCAGATCTCTGTGGGTTCCAGGCCAGCCTGATCTACAGAGTGAGTTCCAGGCCAGCCTGGGCTACACAGAAAAGAAACAAGACCCTCAACACAGTCTTAAAGATCCAAATTCATATCTCCTTTGGCCACTCACCTCCCAGGCATCCCAGGCTATTCTGAGAAAGATAATCTCACTGTAAGCCCCAGGTCTGGGCTCCCCAGGGCTCATTCTTTTCCCAGACCCAGTCTCTAGGTTGAGGCAAATGCATTCCTCTGAACTTAAGAGTTCCCAGGAACTAGCTCTCTGTTGCTGAGTCAAAGGTATCCCTTCACTGGATCAGTACCTCTTTCTGCAGGAAAGCCTCTAAGCTCTGGCAGCTGCCCTCAAGTCTGGCCTCCTATGAGCTGATCTGGGTTTGCTCTGCTCCATGAGCAGATAAATTTTATATATCATGCCTTGATGTGCTGTATTTTCATCTACACACCTCATCACACTGCACAGTATGCACAATGCCACTTATGTGCATGAACACACGGGGTGAGGTGGGGGCATGCATGTGAAGCAAATGTAAAAAGCATGGTTATTTTTCTCTCAAAAATCAGAGCTCAACAAAAACAGAGAGAGAGAGAGAGAGAGATCCAAACATCAGATTGTTTAAAGCCCATATGATCGATCTTTATTTTAGATTTATTTTTTATGTGTGTCCCACATGTGTGCAGGAGCCTACACAGGTCAAAAGAAGTCATCAGATATCATAGAACTGTAGTTCTAGGAAGTTGTGAGGGTGCTGGGAACTGAATGCAGGTCCTCTGGAAGACCAACAAATGCTCTAACCACTGAGGAGCATCTCTCTTGCCTTCTTATAAGTAATCTTAAACAGCGGTATGACGCTCCTCTCCCAAGAACATTTCCCGCAATGAGATGACCCAGTAAATGTGTGTAACTACGTAGTTCTGTGTACATTAGCAATGGTCTTACAATCTAAAGATGAATCTGAAGCTAAGCTCACAGACTGGGCAGTTCTTCAGGGAAACTTGAACTGTACAGATAAACATAAGAAAAATGACTACATGTATGAACTTTTAAATGGGCTCAAATACAGTATGTTTGATTCCCATTCCACACAAAACTTATACTACATACTCCTGGGGCCAAGAGGTTAGGCCCTGGTCTCTCTGGAGAGCAGAGTGACCACCACTGAAGTGCCACCAAAGATCAAGTCCCCGTGAGCAACTACTTGAAGATGATTCCCACGTTCTGCTTCTTATCGTCTCATAGAGCTGTGCATGCTGGAACACCACAAAGATGGTCGTATGCAAGCCTAAACCAATAGAGAATCCTGGAGCGATTAATATGAGGGCCGGCAAGACAGTTCAGCACGTAAAGGCACTCACTCACTGCTAAGCTTAGTAACCTGAATGTAGCCCCTCAGCCTTATGGTAAAAGATAGGAAAGTTGTCTTCTGACTATTACACACACTTATGTGCAGCACTACCACCCCACCCTACTCCCACAAACACACAAAGAAATAAAGGTAAACTAAAATTAAAGCCTTTGCATTCTCCTTGCCTAGTAAGGTGTAAACACTTAAACCTACTGGTGAGTAACTGATCTGGGCAAGTGGAGCATAATGGAGCCTCCAGGAGCCCAAATAACGCAACAGAAGTCATTCTTGGACCCCTGGAAGGGATAGAGCATGAGCTCCTGGGACAGACTGGGAAGACTATGTTAGCATTTTGTCTAAACTCTGGCTCATGGTCACCTGGCAACACAGCCAGGTAGGCCTGACCCACTATAAAAGGGGCTGCTTGCCCTCTCCTCTCTCTCTTGCTTTCTTGCTCTTTCTCTGCTTCCCTTCCCCCCTCCCCCTCCCCTTCTCCCCACTTTCTCCACCTGCTCATGGCCGCACTGCTGCCTCTACTCCTCTACTTCTTTTCTCTTCTCCTCTCCTCTTTTCTCTTCTCTTCCTCTCCTCTCCTCCTCCCCCTCCCCCCTCCCCCTTCTCTCTCTCTCTCTCTCTCTCTCTCTCTCTCTCTCTCTCTCTCTCTCTCCCCCCCCCCTTTCTTTGCCTCTACTACCTTCTTAACTCCCCTCCCCATGCCCTGAATAAACTCTATTCTATACTATACCATCATGTGGCTGGTTCCTCAGGGGGAAGGGATGCTTCAACATGGGCCCACCAAAGCACCCCCTTCCCACCACCTCACCATACCTCCATAGTACATATTCCTTCTATCTTTTTATAAACACGTCAGACTGTGGTGGCTGCTGGAACATTGACTCACTGAAGAACTGAGAGTACAGGGCTGGAGCAACATCAATCCCGAGAATGTGCTCCCAGCCACCCAAGAGTGCCAGGCAGCTCTGAGGGATAAGCCCTGGTGTACCGTAAAGATCACACATGCAAAGCCTAGTCAGATGACTACATCTGAAATCCCAAAATCCAGGTCCTTGGCTTCTTTTGAAAAGGCCATTTGGGATTAAGGAAGAAGCAGGCTTTTGTGAACAAAAATGACCCCACTGATTTATGGGAAATCGCTCATGAAAGGAGTTTGTGGATCTGAAGGCAGAGCCTTATTGTGGAAGAACAGAGGAAACAAGGCCACAGCCAGCTGATTAGATCCAGACTTCCTTATAGTTCCACCAAATCACCAGATTTGTCCTCAGAGCTGGGGTTTTGCTGAATGGTTTACACTGTTATGTCATTCTTGGGGTTCCTGGGTTCTTGAGAAGGGGGGCAAGAGCTTAGGGAAGTGGTTCTCAACCTGTAGGGTCACGACCTGTTTCATAGGAATCACATATCAGACATTCTGCATATTAGATATTCGTAAAAGTAACTTTTATTAGCCAGATGTAATTGTCATCTCAGAGACTTACTGCTAATAAACTCACCCTTTCTAGTTCTTTCTGAACTCTGGCTGGTTCAACTCAGCTGTTGTGGTTCAAAACTCCTCTCCAGAGTTGACTGACTCACACTGGCTTCTCTCAGCTTCCCACTGAATTGCTTTGCTTGGAAAAACTGCCTCTGAATTCCACAAACTGAACTGTGCTGACTGCCCTGACCTCAGGAACTGAACTGAATTGCATGAACTCCACTGCATTGACTGAACTCAGCTGAACCACCCTCCATCCTGACTTGCTCTAAGCTGCTCTTAGCCTCTCTTTCATGTGCTGTTCTCATGAGAGTTGGTTATATCCTATCTCTGACTCATTCTGTCAAATCTTTCTCTGATTCATCACTTTGTCTGCCCCTCAATTAGAGGTCACTTTCAAATATGGCTGCTTCCTTCTACAAATTAGCTTTACCTTTGTTGTTTCTAGCCAGACCACACAGACTTAGTTCTTTTGATGTGATCCCTTGCCAGAGCAGCCATGTTGGTGGATTAAAATGCCTCTGTAATATTTACATTACAGTTCATAACAGTAGAAAAATTATAGTTATGAAGTAGCAGCAAAATAATTTGTAGTTGGGGGTCATCACAATGTGGGGAACTGAATTAAAGTGTCACAGCATGAAGAAGGTTGAGAACCACTAGGCTTGAGAAATGTCGGGGGTGGGGGGGAAGCAACTGTGGAAATGAGAATAGCCCACGGTCATTGAGTCCCTTGGAAGACAGTAATGATGATAGTGAGCCATGGCAACCATGTGGCAGGTGCTGAATTAATCCCCATTCCAAAGCTGGTTGAGGAAACTAGCCTTTGCCAATGTAGCTTGCTCAGGGTTCCCCTAACAATAAATACTGAGGGTGGACTTCCAGCCCAGGTCTTCTTACTCATCAGGCTTAGTGATGCAGGGGCGGACTGTCATTCAAACATGGAAGAAGTGCTGGGTGTGGTGGCATGTGCCTGTGTCTTAGCATTGGAGAACTGAGGGAGGATGGCAGTGAGTTAGAGGCTGATTGGAACTACATAATGAATTCGAGGCTAGTCTGGGCTATGATAGTGTCTCAGTAAAGACTGAGAAGATCTAAAACACCAATCAAGAGAAAAGAAACCTAATATGTGCTAAGCACCCACTGTGTACTGGACTACATGCTGTCTTATGTAAGCCCTCGTAACAAACCCTTGAATTCAGTAACATCACTGCTAGATTTTTACAGGCGAGAAAGCCTTTGGAACTTGCTGCTCGGCTTCTAATGGCTCAGATTCAAACCCATGGCCATTTATCTCCAAAGCCCTTGATGGGAGAGGCAAATGCCACAGAACAATGATGCCCCGAGACCTGACATGGCTTTGGCTGACAGGCTCTAGTCTGTAGTTACAGCTATTGAGGGAATGGCAAGAATCATTTCCAGCTATACTCAGCTTTGTTTACAACATAGTGGCACCTTGTGGTAGTGTGTGTCTGTCTGTCTGTCTGTCTGTCACTGTGTATCTGTCACAGTACATATGAGTTCAGAAGACAACTTGTGAGAGTTAATTCTCTCTTTCCATGATTTGGGTCCAGGGGATCAAACTCAGACAAGTGTCTTTACCCACTCTCACTGAACTGTCCTACCAGATTTCCTCTAGTTTTGGGGGATATTATTTTTGTTGTTGAGACCGTGCCTCACCATGTAACTCTGGCTAACCTGGAACTCACTAGCCGGCCTCAAACTCACAGATTTGCCTAAAGGTGTGTGCCACCATGCCGAGCTGGTTGTTTTAAGACTGGGTCTGTCCTTGACCTTGAGCTCCATGAGACGGTAGGCTGTCAGGCCACTGAGTCTCAGTGTGCACCCACCTGTCTGTGCTTCCCCAGTACTAGGATGACACATGAATGTCTGTTACAGTCCCCAGATCTTTCGCATGGGTTCTGGGGACTCATTATAGGTCCCTGTACTGAGCAACCTCCCAGTCCATTAAATATGTAGCCTAGGCTTGCTTCAAACGCATGATCATCTGCCTCATCTTCTCTAGCATTATGTACCAGTGTGGATCTCTTTCTTATGAAATACTTAGTTTCGATTAGTCTCTTGGTCAGCAGGTTGAAGACAAGGACATTGACTATAATTTCCTTGTGTGGCCCCTCCTCACTAAACACATATTAAATAAATGAAAAATTAAAGAAGTTGTATAAAGTTGTCAACTTTACATAGCCTAGGGCCACCTGGGATGGGGAAAGAGTCTCACTGAGGGATTGTCTAGATCAGGTTGAGCTACAGTCATGTCTGGGAGGGATTGTCTTGACTGCCTTAATTGAGGTAAGAAGACCCAGTCCACTGAAGCTAGTATCATTACCAAGTGCTGGGCCTTGAACTGCATAAAGCAGCGAAAGCAAGCTGAGCACTAGGCATGCATGCATTTGCTTTCTCTCTGCTCTTGGATGCGATGGGAGCCGTCCCAAGTTCCTGCAGTGATGTGCTACAACCTGGAACTGTGAGCCAAATAAACCCTTCCTCCTCGGGATGGATGTGATACTGACCCAAGCCCTGTACTTATGCCTGCTTTGGATCAACCCCAACTCCGAAGCCGCCTGTTAGACACTTCCCTGCTTTTAACAGCTGGCTGTTTCCTGACATTGTGCTTGTGGTGAATTCTGCAGAGGGTGGGGTCCAGTTCTGAAGTAAAAGCTGAAGTAAGGCCTCCTCTTTCACAAGAGCACAAACACTGCTGGCTGCATGCTCACAGGTCCCTCTGGCAGATCTGCTGATCACCAGATGACATAGGCTCACGCCACTTCCCTTTCCCTCAGGAAAGAGGAGACAGGAGTGGGTGTTTTAAGAACCACCAGGCCAGGAAGGGTTGCAGTATGTAATCCCCATTCTTGGTTTTTCAGATTTGAAAAGACAAGAGGGCGAAGTTCTACGTGGTGCCTCTAGAGTTTTCCTCCTGTGTTTGTACATTCAAATTTACCACTTCCTGCTCTTTGGCAGATAAATTGGCCCAAAGGAGGAAAGGAACTGTTGTTACCTGAGACACAAATCACTGTCAGTCCAAAACTGTCTGTCTGTTTTTCTACCCCCCCCCTCTCTCTCTGTGTGTGTGTGTGTGTGTGATAGACAGATGTGTATGTCACAGTGCATGTGTACACAGAAGACAACTTTTGGGAGCCCGTTCTCTCCCTCCATAACACAGGTCCTGGGCACACCAGGAATTGAACTCAGATCGTCAGACTTGCTGGCAAGTGCTTTTACCCACTGACTTGTCTTGCCCTGCATGGCGATAACTTTGTGTCAGTTGTTAGCTTTAGCCCTGCTGCTTTGCTGTTTACTATGAGCAAGACTCGGGTCCTGTTCCTCGAGAGCACCCCCCTCTCCCCCAGAAATAACCAGGCGGAGCCTCATAAACCTTTTTTTTTTTTTCTAGGAAGCTGACTTACCCTGCCTCATGACCCCAGAGAGAAATCTGAAAAGAGAGACCTAAACCTTATACCAGAAAAAAATTACTAGTCACACATATCCACCACCATCATGAGATGTTATTTGAGGGTCACCCAGGGGCCACCATACCCCAAAACATCTCCCAATGCTCAAGAATGAAATCATCTCCCCTTCTTACTTGACCCAACATTTTTATCACTGGTCCCTCTGGCTTATGGACTAAATCTAAGCCTGTCTGACCAGGGCAGGCCAGTGGCCACAATGTACCAAAATAGCTGTGGAAGAGGTCTAACATGAAATCACACACTTAACGTTAGGAGTTTTTTCTTTTTTGGTAACTCTATTGCATAGCATGGCCACAATGTCAGAAACGTATGATGCTCTTCACTCCCTTGAGTATAAACCCTACAGGTGCAGAACCCTGTCCTTCCTGTTCACATTGCATCTCTAGTGCAGCAGTAGACATGCAACCGTGGTCCAGTAAGTAAAATAAGGCTATGTTGCCCTGTCTCCCAAAGTCACATAGCCAAGGGGACAATAGCCTGCATCTCAAGTCGGGCGTGGTGGCACATGCCTTTAATCCCAGCACTTGGGAGGCAGAGGCAGGTGGATTTCTGAGTTCGAGACCAGCCTGGTCTACAGAGTGAGTTCCAGGACAGCCAGAGCTATACAGAGAGAAACCCTGTCTCGAAAAACAAAACAAAACAAAACAAAACAAAACAAAACAAAACAAAACAAAAACAAACAAACAAAAAAGATGCATCTCAAGCCATACCCAGGGCAGACAGTAGAGGAAAGAGGGCTGTGTTAACAGAGCCCCAGACCTCAGCACAACGTGATGGAAGTACCATTCAGGCTGTAAAACTCAGCACTTTGACAGCACCACCTGCCAAAATGAAAACAAAGACCTAATCCATCAAAGTCCATAGTTCTGAGAAAGTCTCTAAATGTACTAACCTTGCTTTTGGCTTCTATAGCTCTCCCTCTGACTGTTTTTGTTAATTGAAGGATGTCAACTCAGAATATGGTTTTTGTGCTTAAAAGCTCACCCATGAGAACGGCTCAGGGCTACACTGGGATCCCGAACACACAGTATACTTATCAGCCAGCTAATAAAGACTTTCTATTGGCTTAAACCTCTGTCCTAGCAGTCTTCTCTGGTGGGTACCCCACAACACATAGAAATCGTCAACCCCTTCAAAGAACTATGGCTTCACTGGAATTGTGCATTGCTGCCCAACCCCATTCTTCTCTAGGAGAAACTTGTCCCTGCCTGACTCTACCTTCTGGAACTGAGCCTTGGATCACTAACAGAAGATGACAGAAACTTTCCAGACATATACTCCTCTTTCCACAGGGACCCAGAAGGTGCTGAAGGACTTTGGGAACTATAGAATGCCCAGCCAGCAAGGGTCAAGGACAGCAACTTCTCTGTACCCATGAAAGGGGTTTGGGGACCCAGAAGCTCCAAGAGGGTCTGTGGTGATTTGAATAAAAAGGCCCAGAGGGAGTGGCACTATTAAGAGGTATAGTCTTGTTGGGAGTGGGTTCAACTTCTTTGTTGAAGTGTGTCACTCGGGGTTTGGGGGCAGGTTGAGATCTCAGAGCCTCAAGCCATGCCCAGTACGGCATTCTCTTCTGGCTGCCTGCCATGATCAGAATGTAGAACTCTCAGCTACCTCTCTGGAATGTATCTGCCTGCCTGCCACCATGCATGCTACGATGATAATGGACCAAATCTCCGAAACTTAAGCCAGCCTCAATTAATGTTTTTCTTTATAAGAGTTGCTGCCATGGTGTCTCTTCACAGTAATAGAAACCCTAACTAAGACAGGCTCCTACAACCAAAATTACCAGAATTTACTTGGAAGCTGACTGAAAAAGACCAGAGTGCTGATCTTGCCAAATGGAGGGTGTAGCCCCTGGTCCAAGGTTGTACTTCCCAAGATAGACAAGTTATGAAATATGTACAAGAAAACTCGTTTGTTTCTTTCCTATCAAAGTACAAGTCTGGAGTCTTTGACGTTTTTGTTTGTTTAAATTCAAGAAAGGGGATCAAAAGTCAACAGCTGCAGAATATTTCACTACTTTTAAGACAGCAGCGCATCCTGAATATTATCCGGGTCTCAATCCAATGATACCCGCTGCAGGTGGTCTAAAATCCAGATGGAGCTAGCAGAACCCTGGGAAGACCCCTTTTCCATTCCATAGCGAAATCCACACAGTGTGCTGAAAGTCACAGGGTCAAGTTCTAGATCTCTGAGATCCCCTTCCCAGTGCTTAACTTCAGTGAAGCACCAAGTGTCAGCAGAGCCCACAAAGGCATGGGAGAGATCCCCGATAATTCTAAGTGCAGAGCACGGCTGTGCTGCAGAACACGCTGTGCTGGTCGGCAGGACGTCTGGGTCATCAGGCACAGGTAACATAGATGGGTCTCTTCCCAACATTCTCTCCACATCAATCAAAGGAGACAATGTTAGAGTCTCCAGAAGTCCCCCAGAGTCTTCCAGACCCTGAGAACATAATATGTTTTTTTTTTTTCCCCTACTAGCCTTCAAAGAAGCAAACATCAGCAAGGAGGAAAGATCTCCTTCTGCCACAGGAAAAAAAGCAAGGTGTTAAGAGGCTGGTCCTGATGCAACAGAGCCAGCAGTCAGGATGTCCCCTGGGGCTGGGGAAGGATGTAGCAGACACACAAAGGACTGCATTTGTGGCAGCTGGCCAGAAGCATTCTGGAGAACCAAGGAGTCCAGAGCCTTCCCAGGCTCCACCCCGACTCAGCTCCACCTACCTGGAAGCCAAGGGGCTGGACCGCCTGTGGCTCCTCCAGGACCCACATTAAAGGCTTTAGAAACTGAGGAAATGTTGTGAGGGATTTTCTCAAGGGAGCAGAGGGAGATTCTGTGATACATAAAAGGTGAAGAAGAAACTAGGTGGTGGTGGCAGCACATGCCTTTAATCCCAGCACTCAGGGGTCAGAGGCAGGCAGATCTCTGTGAGGCCAGCCTGCTCTACAGAGTGAGTTCCAGGACAGACAGGACTACACAGAGAAACCCTGTCTCAAAACACATAGAAAGGTGAGGAATATTAGTAAGAGGGCTGGATCAAGGGCTGGATCAAACTGCTCGCGCGCGCGCGTGTGCATACACACACACACACACACACACACACACACACAAGTCTCCATTTCTCCCCAGGCCTTGTTGTTAAGTAGTTATCTTTAAAGATGTTCCAAAAATTCCTTACTGCATCGAGGAGCAGGACAAGAATGACAGCCTCGGGTAGCAAAACACCCGGGACTTGTAGAGGAGACTGTGCAGCCTGTCACCCTTCTGCCCCCACCAGTGTCCTCAGCCCTTCCAGCATCAGTCAGGTATCACTTCTTCAGATGAGAGTCCCGGAGCTCCAGCTGTCAGGAGGCAGGGCTCTGTCTTGGAGTGCAAGTGCTACGACACACTGACCCCATGGCTTCACCCCTCACCACCACCACCACCCCCAACACACACACACACACACACACACACACACACACACACACACACACAGAGTGAGCAGGGGGAGCCAGCTTCCCAACTTCTGGCACCTGAGAGAAGGAACTGTTCACAAAGATTTCTGGGAAAGTAGCTGAGATGTTCTGGGCGGTTGGAGTCAGACAGTAGAAAGAGCCTACGAGATGGAGGTTAGGGCCAGGGGGGTAAGACGGGTGGAAAAGGACAATGCACTTGGTTCCAGGAGTTTGCCTCGCTCAGCCTTCACAACAACTCTGAGTCCCACAGTCCTGCTCCTGACAATGAAACAAATGCCCAAAAAGAACAGGTGTCCTGCTGGAGGCCTCACTCCAGCTGCTGGCAGAGCTGGGCCCAGCTTCCCTGGCTTATAAACAAAGTACATGTTGTGTTTCTCCCCCAGGGAGGACCAAAACCACAGATTCCTAACTTCTGCCCCAGAGCCACCAAATCCTTGGGTTTGCTCTTGCACATAGGAATCCACTTCCAACGAACCCTAAGGTGGTTCCGATCCTAGAGGTGCATGGGCCACTCTTTAGAGACAACTGTTCTTTCCCCAGATGTCCCAGGCCAGGAAGAGGTCAGCGCTCCTCCTACCTCCTCAGAACAGACACTTCCCCAGTGTGCTCAATCTGACTCTGTAAACATGACGAGGCCAAAGGCCTGAGGGGGTTTGGATTGCTCAATGGGCAGCCATGATCCTCAAACAAATATCTCCACAGAGATTGGACCTGCTAAACTAGGCTGGCTGTCTCAGAGCTGCTCCCTCCCTTCCTACAATCTGCAGAGAAGACAGGCACAGAAATAGTTTCATGTACAGTGAGCTGAAGATACAGCCGTGCCAGCCCAAACATTATGCACAGAAAGCAGGAATTTCCAGGATAGACTCAAAATGGGGCAGGGGAGAGCAACCCGTTCCACAACTGCCACCTTGCTGTGGTCTCTCTGCTCCCTACTCCAGGGTCCTCAGTGCTGTGGATCCAATACAACTTCTGAAACTGAAGGGGGCTTGTGCTCACTAAGGCAGGTTAGAAGATAGACTAGGAGGAGAAACACACACACACACACACACACACCACACTCTAGTCTGCATTTCATGTTGGCTGAAAATCAAACTTCAACACAATAGATAAAACTAGACTGGAAAGCCGGGCGTGGTGACGCACACCTTTAATCCCAGCACTTGGGAGGCAGAGGCAGGCAAATTTCTGAGTTCGAGGCCAGCCTGGTCTACAGAGTGAGTTCCAGGACAGCCAGAGAGAGGTACACAGAGAAACCCTGTCTCAAACAAAACAAAACAAAACTAGACTGACTGGCTCAACTACAGGACTATTGCATGGTTCTAGGTTAGATAAAGACGGCTCAAGCAAGGACATTCAAAACAACAATGGGCCTCATAAACCACCTTACAACCTCATCCAACAAAGGGAGTTCTTTAAGGTGTGTGTGTGTGTGTGTGTGTGTGTGTGTGTGTGTGTGTGAGAGAGAGAGAGAGAGAGAGAGAGAGAGAGAGAGAGGGAGAGAGAGAGAGAGAGAGAGAGAGAGAGAGAGAGAGAGAGAGAGAGAGAGAGAGAGAACACCTTTAATCCTAGCACTTGGGAAGCAGAAGCAGGTTACTCTCTGTGAGTTTGAGGCCAATCTAGTCTACAGAGTGAGTTCAAGGACTACACAGAGATGTTCTGTCTTAAAACACACACACACATACACACACACACTTGCGCTTGCACACACATCTATCCTGTTGGGTCTCAGGAAGTCCATATATCGAGCTGACAAATACAGATAGAAGCACTTAAGTCAAGGAAAGCACTTCTGGAGCTAGATCAAGAATCAGCAGGCTGTGGAAAACAGCTATGTGCACCCAATAACCTTGGACATCTCCCTTCAACAGTCTGAGCTCTAACCTCCAGGTGGTATGGGTGCATATAGAAGTACATACATATATGTTTATATGTATGCATATCTGAGCTAGTGTGAACACAATGCCTCTCTTTCTTAAGACACCCACATCCATACCTTGCTATGTCCTGTCCTCTTCCCATGTACCTCTATCTTCTTTTTATTTTAGACAGGGCCTCATCTGTGCCCAGGCTGACCTGGAACTCACTATGTAGTCTAGGCTCACCTCAAACATGCAGCGATCCTCCTGCCTTGGCTTCCCTGAAGCTAGGATTACAGACATGAACCACAACATCTGTCCAAATCCTTAATAAGCTTGCTAAATTTGCTCTCCTCTGACTCATCCTGAAGTTCTCTGTGGTGGTCAGGGATAGGCCTTTGGTGTCCCTGAGCAGAGCACTGCTCTGGTTCCTGGCAGCAGTGCTGGGCTGTGTCTCTCAGCTCCAATGACATTTGCTTTCCCTCTCGAGATGAAGTCTGATAGAAGCCAACAGACACAATCTGCCATCCTAGTGCTCTGCTGACATTACTGGATAGTCTTCACAAGTTGGTAAGGAAGTAAAATCCAACCCACCCCCGTCCATCCCCCTCTGCAAGCAGTTAGCCTGCTGTCATCTCTGCCTGTTTGGCCAGGTTGCATCTCAACACTGTGCATAGAGAGAAGCTGAGGTCCGAAAAGCTGGGCACCAGGATCTGTAGGCTCCTGGGATGAATCACCAAAGGGGGGGGAGGGGCTTGCTCCACAGGACCAAGAAAAGAAAGATGCTCACCTACGCTTTAGAAATGGCACTAAGCAAGAAGATGGGAGACAGAGGATAAAGAGGAGGAACAGGCAGTTTTCATCTGACCTCGTGGTTCCTATCCCTCCTGAGGGGTTGGTCCTCCGTTCTACATTCCATTCTACATTCCACCTCGTGCTGACTGGTGAGGGTAGAGCAGGCTGTTAAGTCTAGGAAACAACATCTCCTGAAAGCACTTATGGAAACAGATCAGGAATCAGGCAACAGAAAGTGGATGTATGCACCCCAGAAGTTGAGAAGAAGAATCTTGGGTCTGTGAGGGGTGCTGCAGTCTGTCATGTGACCTGGTATCTGTGCCATAGCAGAGACTCCCAAGTTACATCAAAGAGTTTTTGTCACCACGGAGTCAGGGGAAATGACACTCTGTCCTTGGACCTCACTCTGCTCTCAGCTTCTGAAGCGCTGGAGGACATCAGGACACTGCTAAGGAGTTCTCTAGGATGACTCCACCCCCTTCTGGTCTAGCTCTTTCTTGCCCTCTCTGTTCATTAAGATTCAACTCTAAGCCAGGTAGTGGTAGTGAACACCTTTAATCCCAGGATTTGGGAAGCAGAGGCAGGTGGATCTCTAAATATAAAAGTTCAAGACCAGCCAGGTCTACAGAGTGAGCTCCAGGACAGCCAAGGCAACATAGAGAGTTCCTATCTGTGGGGAGGGGGGAGACAGAACTCTAGAAACCGGAGTTAATTAAGAGCGTTTGCTGTTCTTGGAGATGACCTGAGTTGACTTCCCTGTACCCACATCAGGAAGCTTACAACCACCAGATTCAAGTTCCAAGGATCCCTCTCCTGGACCACAGCAGAGCACACATACAATTTTCAAACAAATTTTTTCCCCTTAAGAATCAACTCAAATTTCAGCTTCCCAGAAGAGCTGTCCGCTTGCCTCTTACTGTGCCCGTACTGGAGTCTTGTAGATTTATCTACATCTGGACAATAGATGCAATAAATTGAATATAGATTTTCATCCTTTAGCATTTCAGTGGTGGGGATTGAACCTAGGACCCTGTGCATGCTAAGTAAGTACTGCTGAGCTACACCTGAGTCTCTCTTTGGTACTTCCTATCTAAGAAATTACTTAACTCTCCTCCACTTCTTTTGCCTTGGCCAGTTTTGTCTCCAGTTTACAAAAGAATCTGAGACTCACCACAGTTATGGATCTGGCTGTAGGGTAGATGGCTACACAAAGGCAGTGTCCAATGTACACAACAATGACAAGATGGCCCATTCCAGATTGAGTCACATGGTGATGGAGAAGACACGAGAATAGATTTTACGAAAAAAAAATCTAGCCGGGCGTGGTGGTGCTCGCCTTTAGTCCCAGCACTCGGGAGGCAGAGGCAGGCGGATTTCTGAGTTCGAGGCCAGCCTGGTCTACAAAGTGAGTGCCAGGACAGCCAGGGCTACACAGAGAAACCCTGTCTCGAAAAAAACAAAAAAAACAAAAAAACAAAACAAAAAAAAAAACAAAAAAAAATCTGCTTAGAAGACATTAAGTCACACAAAGTAGAATTTAACTATGGGCATTCTGCATCCAAAATGCCTCAAAGATAGGTAGTATACTAACCAGACCTCTTAGAGATAAGTGAAGTTTAGGGTTGCTAGGATAAGGCTTCTCTAAATGTTTGTTCAACAGGATTGACCGGCTACTAGGCTTCATTCCCAGAACAAAAGAGACAACCCTGACCTACAATCTGCCATTAGTAATAGTGTAGTCATCTACCCTACACCTCCCATAAGTGCATACTACACTAAGTGTCTAGCCCGAACCCAGAGATCCTCCTGCCTCTGCCTCTCAAGTGCTGGGATTAAAGGCATGAGTCACCAGAGGAAGCTCAAGAAGGCAGCACAGGGTGACATCGTCAATAAGACCTGGTCTGCCATTAAGTCCCAGGTTCTCTTCTTAAGAAATGAACAATTCGGCCAGGAGAGCAAAACCACCCAAGGTCACAACTATTGGAAAAGACCAAGGCTGGTGTATTAAAAATAAGTCTGATATTATCTCTGCTGTGTAACTCTTCCACCTGCCTCAGTGGCCAGACTTGTAGTCTCCTATCCATTTAAACTGTTCAAAGTATAACCTGAGGCCAGGAGCTAAAAGAGTCTAAAGGTGACAAGTATGAAATACATAAGCTTGCAGTCTACATAAGTTAGTAAAATTTTCTGTTTGAGGCTGACCCCCTTTTGTACATCAACCAAAACCAGCCACATGCTATTATTGAAGAGTTTTTCCTCTTTATCAATCTCTAAATTGCAGATTGGTCTCTCACTGGGAAGACATATTAATTCTATAACAGGAGAGAAAACAGTCTCGGCATGCTCATTTTGTTTCCTCTGTAAACTAAGTTCCCTTAAGAGCTAAAACTATCCTGGTTTATCTAAAGATAGTGCCCTTAACAAGCACTTGTCACCACCCTGTGTATCAAACATTCTTTTGACTAGTAGAAATTCTTTGGAATGCATTGGGGGTTTAGCAAAACATTACCTTCTATTAACCCTAAAACTAAGAATGCAGACAGATTACATCTAAAGTGTCCTGATTTTACTGTAAACAGCCTTTCTGATGTCCCCATGTTGATTTACGGCAGTTTTGTTCTATGACTGAATGCTCATATAAACTCTTCACAGGGAACATATTGTTCAGGGCAGCCTGGATCTGTGTCCTCGGGCCATGGTCACTCCTAGTTGGGTCAGAATAAACCAATTCTTGTTCCCTTCGGGTGTGCATGGACACCTCCAGGGACTTGAACCTCCAAGGCACACTAATTCCTCATCTACATTTCTTTCAGGAAATCAAGGAAGTCACGTACCCAAAGGCTAGCACTGTTATGCCCAAAGCCCTGCTCCTCCTGCCAGTCAGGTTGGCCCTTTGGCAAGCTGTCCACTTGGCGATGAGGGGGAAGGAGGAGGGACAGAGCACGGTAGAGCAGTTCACAAAGCCCCAGGAAACAAAGGGACAGCGGCCCTCAGGGCAGGAATGTCCAGGGTATGGAGGCTTTGGATCCTACCTTCGCTTTTCTGGGTAAGACTCTTTCAAAATTCAATTTAAGCATGAAAAAAAAAAATGGAGGTAGGCGAGCTTCGTGTAGGCCCACAAAAGCAAGGGTAAAAGGGGATCAAAAGCCTGGGATCTGAATGCAACCTCTATCGAGTAAAGACCTTATATTCTAAATTACATACTACTGTGTCCTTTTAAGAGTGAGTCAGCTGGCTTGTCAATCCTGTGGCCAGGAGTAAAGTGGCCCCCATTCATCCCAAAACATGCTAAGGTAAAGGGAGGTGAGTTATCCCCTTAATAAGATAATGTTGGAGCCAGAACCCCTCATTGCAGCCGCTAGTCCAGTGGTTCTCAACTTGTGGGTCATGACTTCTGGGGGTGGGGGTTGTCAAAGGACCCTTTAACAGGGATCACAAATCACCTATTCTGCATAGCAGATATTTAAATTACACTTCATAACAGTAGCAAAATTATAGCCATGAAGTAGCAATGAAATAATTTTATGGTTGGGGGTCACCACGCATGAGGGTGTATTAGAGGGCTGCAGCATTAGGAAGGTTGAGAACCAGGGCTCTGGTCTATCAGGCAGTGCCACGCCTGCACGGCAGCTTGCCTGCTTTGTAGTCCCAACTCAGAGAAGCCTAACTTCTCCTTTTTCTTCTTTTTTGTCTCTTATTCTTTCCTATACCAAACAAGACCTGAACATGCTTTGTCTGGAGCTCTGGGTCTTCCCATCCCTCCTCGGACCCTTTCCCCTGACCCTTCTGCCCTCAGGCTGGGCAGCATCTATTGCAGAAGATAGGATGGTTTTTCTCTTCCTCTTCTCCATCTCCCTATTCCAAGAAGCTGCTAAGATTTACATCTTGTTTGTGCTTAAAATGAAACAAAACCTCCAAAACTAATAAAACTGCCCCCAAGCTTCTTTCTGAGTCCATCTCTAAATTATTGTATTAATAAGAGCCTACAAAAAGAGCCAGCCTAGTGGTGCATGCCTTTAACACCAGCACTCCAGAGGCAGAGCCGAGTAGATCTTTAGGAGTTCAAGGCCAGCCTAGTCTAGAAAGACTTCCAGGACAGCCAGACTACACAGAAAGACTCTGTCTCAAGAAAATTAAAAAAAAACAAACAAACCCACAAAAGGACCCCTAATCTCCCCAGAAAGGGTTCCAGCAGGAAGAGGGTAGGTGTGGATATGTTTCCCTTGGTGATGGTAGTTACACACACAGCTTAGATATAAGCTTAGATCACACAGAAATATTTAATATTTCAGGTGAGAGCCTTGCTCAGTGGCAGAGTACTCCCTAGCAGACACAAGGCCCTGAATTCCATCTCCAACATCAACAGGGGGAAAAATGTGGTTTAGCCATTTTGAGTGTGTGGACCAGTTCCATCATATTAAGCATTGGTTTTAAAGTGCAAAAGTCCCATGACCCAACTCATCTTCTTAAAGTGAAAACAACAGCATTAAACAGCACTTCCCTAGTCTCCCTCCTCCAGCTCCTTAGCAACCACCAGCCTAACTCTCCGGGTTTTTAATGTGACTAATTTATATACCTGTAGCATAATACAAATTTTACTTATATTTATATTATTTAACCCTTGTTGAGTTCTTGGCTCAAAGCTCCAACATTCCCTGGAAAGACCTGCATCACAGAAATGTCTTCTTGTAATTCTTAAAGAGTCCCTCCCCAGCCGGGGCGAGGTGGCGCACGCCTTTAATCCCAGCACTCGGGAGGCAGAGGCAGGCGGATTTCTGAGTTCGAGGCCAGCCTGGTCTATACAGAGTGAGTTCCAGGACAGCCAAGGCTACACAGAGAAACCCTGTCTCGAAAAACCAAAAAAAAAAAAAAAGAGTCCCTCCCCAAAAGACTTGAATTTATGATAATGAGGTAACAGGCTAAGACTCCCTGGACAGTGCAATTACCTTTACTTAGAAAGCAATGACCGGAAAATGAGAACTACCTGTTTTCATCTTCCTCTTAACTCCAGGGAGGAACACTCAAGACTGAGCTGTATTAAGAAGTCTGGATTCTAGAGACAGAATTCTAAAGTCTAGAATGTTGAATCACAGGGAGTTTCCAGACTGGGAACACACAGAGGGCTGGGAAGTTGGCCTACAAGAGCCAGGAGTAACTCCACACATTCTCTCTTCCCACACCAAACCCCACACCTCTCTTAACATTTCCTAAACTGCATCCTTTAAAAGCTGGCAAATTTGAAGTCAGGTAGTCTCATCTGTCTGTGAGCTGTTGTGGCAAATTAAATCTTTGGGAATGAACCTCCAGGTGCTAACCTGGTTGGTGAGACTATGAGTCGTCCCTGCAAGTCCTTCACTACAGCAGCGTAGGGTTGGGCAGCCTCGTGTGACTGAAGTCTTGCAGAGTCTGCAAAATCCAGTTTGCTTTTAATGACTTGAATTCTTCGATACCCAGCTTTTCATTTCTAGCTTCCCCTGTGTTGAGAACCAACGCTCCAAGTCCCCAGCTGAGCTGCATGCAGATGACTCCAGTTAACTTTGCCATAGCTAACACATCTTGTTCTTAACGTTGCTTTTCAGGAACTTGGTCACGCCAGCCAGTTAGAAACATTGACCCTTCTTCCCTTCGGATTGTGTAAGTGCCCACAAGTGACCTTTGGAGCACTTAAACTCCATCCTCAAAGCACTCTACTCCTCCTCGTTAAAAGACCTTGACTCCCTTGTCAACAATCTCTGATACAGGGCAGATAGGATGGCTCAGTGGATAAGGTTGCTTGCCAAGGAGCCTGAGCGAGAAGCCTGAGTCCAGTTCCTAGAACTCACATGGTGGAGAGAACTGACTTATGAAAGTTGTCCTCTGATATCCACATGAGTATGTGCTACTCTTTGTGTGTTTACACACACACACACAGACACAGACACACGTACACACTGTTTTTTGGGAAAAAGAAAATAGGGTTGGAGAGATGGCTCAGCAGTTAAGAGCTCTTGGTGCTCTTGCAGAGAACCCACGTTTGGTTCCCAGCACCCATATAACAGTTCATAACTGCCTCTAATTGCACTTCCAGGGGATCCAATGTCCTCGTCTGGCCTTGGTGGGCACCTGCATATAGGTAGCCCATATACTCTAAAAAACCAAAACAACAACAACAACAACAATAACAAAACCTTTCGATATGAGGACTTCTGAATTCTCTTCCAAATTTCATTGATCTTTGTATATGTCTTTCTGTCAAAGCCATTCTGTCCCCATGGCATTTTGAAGCCCTGACCCTGTCACTGTTCTCTGTGGGATTCCTCTAGCTACTTTGGTCTCTCTGAGCTTCCCTGTGAATTTTAGGATGAGCTGTCTGATTTTTACAAAACAGATCACTGGGATTGGAGAGAGACTGACCAGAGCCTTCCGGGCACACTGCGCTGACCAGAACCTTCCGGGCACGCTGCGCTGTAGCCGTCTCAACATCATGAAATTTGGCAGCGGACAAACGCAGCCGTACTTTCTGTTTATTTATTTTCCTTTCATTTCTTTCAGCAACAGTTTATAGTTCTCAGTGTATAATCGAGAGATTGTTGACAAGGGAGTCAAGGTCTTTTAACGAGGTGGAGTAGAGTGCTTTGAGGATGGAGTTTAAGTGCTCCAAAGTTCACTTGTGGGCACTTACACAATCCAAAGGGAAGAAGGGTCACTGTCTTTGACTTTCTTGGCTTGTTCCTAAGTTTAGTTGTTGTTGTTGTTCACTATTATTAACTGATTTATTTTCCTAAGTTTCTTGCTGGGTTGTTCATTGTTAGGTATCAAATGCTACTGTGTTAAAAACAAATGATAATGCAGCAAATTATCTGCAAAGTAGTCTGCAAGCAAACCTCCAGGAGGCTGCAACAGTTCTGGGAAGGATCCAGAATAGGAGCACAAAGCCATGACCTTTCCTACCTCTTGAACACTGCCTTTTCTCGGTTGCTTCTTAGTTTCTGTAGCTCTCTGACAGAATTGAAAAAGGTCACATAAAGAAGTTACTTTGTCCAGTTCCGGGTTGTTTATTTAATGTCTCTGCAGGGGAGTGAGAACCTAGAACCACTTGTGGACGTCATTCTCCATGGCCTCTCTTATTCTCAAAATAGTATGGCTTCAAGGAGATGGGTATGGAGCCAAGTGAGAGCAGTGGATGCTGGGAAGTAACCAGGATAGGATAGGACAGGATAGGATAGGACAGGATAAGACAGGATAAGACAGGATAGGACAGGACAGGACAGGACAGGACAGGACAGGGAGGGAACAGGGGTTCAGGACCTGAAGACATAGACTTGATTCCGTGCAATTAACAGATACTGTAGCAGGGTCTACAAGGGATCAAGTCAAGGTGGGGGCCAGTGAAGCCAACCTGAGCTCCTCCAGTATGCTGGAGAAATCTCCATTTACAAGCCAGCATTAGGAACATCTACAATGGATATGTTTCACATTCCATCAGAGCATCCCCTGGCCCTCCACTTCTGAATCGCAAGGGGGTTAGAATTAGGAGTCCTACTCAGAGGCCTAACCTGTCCCCTCAGCCTGAGGGGACCCAAGCTGCCACTCCTCCTAACTGAACACCAGACGCTGTATAGAGCAAACATAATAAATCAGGCCTGGTAAGGATGGCTGCATGCAGGCATCTCCCTTCTTTCTTTTGCTCTGAAGGCCAAGTGGCCCAGCCCTCCTGGAACATGGCCAAGCGACTGGGTAGAAAGACAGATGTCCTGTGCAGGCATCCTTGACCAACTCTCTAGGGAGGGCCTAGAGATATATATGTCCCTCTGCACAGCTGACTGTCCTTTCAGCAAAAGCTCTGGACTGCTAACCTCAGAGGGGAGCCAGCTAAACATAGAGAAACTTTTATGGTGAAAACTACAAAACATTGCTTATGTGTCTCTGGGCCCTCCCTGGACAAGGATGTCTGCACAGGACATCTGTCTTTCTACACAGGCACATGGCCATGTTTGGGGAGGGCTGGGCCACTTGGCCTTCAGAGCAAAAGAAGGCAGAACTGGAATTCAATTCCATGCCACTGCCCCCCAAAGTCTCAGACTAGCAATTTTACCTAACCCATGGTTTTAAAATAGAAATTTAGTGTGAGCGTGCACACACACACACACACACACACACACACAGTGGGGTGGTTCATTTCTATTAGACTGGTTGTGAAGAAGCTAAGGAAAGGAAATCTGAAGTTCAAGGCCAGTCCAACTCCTTATCAGGATCTAATCTTAAAACCAAACCCCAACAGCCAAAATAAATAAGTAAAAGTAAATAAATCCACCAACATACCTCATCAAAAATAGAATCTTTGAATTAGTTACAAGCCTTCAAAAACTATCTCAGAGATGGTGGCTCAAGGTTAAGAGCACTGACTGCTCTTCCGGAGGACCCGGGTTCGATTCTGGCACCCACATTAGCAGTTTACAACTGGCTACAACTCCAGTTCCAAGGGATCCCTTCTGGCCTCCTCAGGCACCAGGCATGCATGTGGTACACAGGCATACATGCAGGCAAACACCCATGCAGATGAAATTTTCAAAGAAAATAAAAGTAGAACCAACTTCATAAGTCGGACCCTGGAGACCCATGAATGAGTCCATTTCAAGAATAGGCAAATTCAAACACAAAGATGTACCAAGTAGCAGAGAGAGAGTTTCCAGGGGCTGGAGGGAAGAAAAGAAAAGAAGAACTACTGTTTAATGATGATGTATGTTGGGCTGACAGGTAACAACAGTAAATGGGGTTGATTCAATGGACCTTACCAGCCCTTCATAGGATAGCCCTGTTATGTTGTTTCATCATGACTTAAAACAAAACGGAACACAAAAACAAATTTCAAGCTAGATGTGGCAATATATGCTTGTAAGCTTAGGCCTGTGGACTACTGCAGTTCAAGTCTAGCCTGGGCTACATGATAAGATCCTGTTTCAATTCCCACATCCCCTACACCCCCTCCCAAATTTTTTTCATGTGAAAAGTTGTACTTATAATTTCTTTTTAACTATGAAAGAAAAGAAAGGTCGGGTGTGGCGGCGCACGCCTTTAATCCCAGCACTCGGGAGGCAGAGGCAGGCAGATTTCTGAGTTCGAGGCCAGCCTGGTCTACAGAGTGAGTTCCAGGACAGCCAGGGCTATACAGAGAAACCCTGTCTCGAAAAACCAAAAAAGAAAGAAAAGAAGGAAGGAAGATAGGTTTAAGGGCCACAGGTTGTACATTTTGTAGCAACAATTGCCCTTTTGTTCTGACAAGGCTGGCCCAGCAGAAAGAGCAGATATCATATGGTTTGAACAGGTTCCCCTGCCCCACCCCCACCTCTCCCCGTCTTCCAAAGCATTTTGGGAAGTCAGAGGGCAGTCAGGTGTGGGAGTTCCTGGTAGCCATTGCAAGGTCAACCAACAGATAATCAGAGGCCTTCATCTCAGACCCTGGCCAGGCCCTGAGCTCAGCAGATCCAAGTAGGGAAAGATCTCAGAGTTATATGATAAGCCCGGATCTCCTCCTGATCTCCTGACCTACAGGTCACCATACCTAAGCAGGTCTAGATTTTGAAATAAGACTTCACTGACGTCACCTTAGAACTCTGGTTCCTGAGTCATTCATCCTCAGCCTCCCTCAGCCTTTCTGGTGACAGCACAGGCTCAGCCAGTCAAGCAAGCACAGCCTCCTTGGGGCTGAAGTCACTTCTGAGAGCCCATCTTTATCCACCACCATTCTCCCCTAATTGTTCACCTGAATGTCCAGCTGCCTGTGGAGCAAGGCCATTCAGAACTTACGGGGAAACGCACATGGAAGTGTATACATTTCCAAAGACTTGGCAATGAAGAGGGTGTAAAGTCGAGGCATGTAGCTCAATGGTAGAGCACTTACCTAGAACAATGAAGCCTGAGGTTGGATTCCCAGGACCACAAGGGGGTTGGGGTGGGGGGAGACATAAAACATCACACTAGTAATTGTGTTAGATTGACGACGTGTTTAAATAGTATTTGACGTGTGGTGTGCTAACTAAAATCTTGCACTAAAACTAATACTCTCCTTTGCCGTTTACATTTTTAGCAGGGCGACCAGAAAATTTTGTTCCATGTGAGGCTTGCACACGCTCCAGTGTTACAGTTCCACGAACCAGAGTTATTTTAGACAACCAGGACTTCTGCTGGATTCGAACCTCGAAAGTGTTGTGTTTCCCTACCTCTAAAAGCAGATTGCTTCCTTGTTATCCTGGGTGGCAGGGCCTGAGTTCTCTTTCCTTGTCTGTATGTACTGCAGGCTATCTCCCCTCATCTAGGGTTGAAGCCGACCTGGAAGCTCTCTTCTGACTCCCATCATCTATCCTATCCTGGGTCCCCCAGCTCTCAGACTCTACTACAAGGATTCCTTTTGAATGAAACAAACAAACAAATAAACCAGAAATAAAAAAAGGAAGGCATGATTGCTTCTAGGTGTGGTGAGGAGGGGGCGAGGGTTTACTGTGGATATGAGAGCCACATAGCCAGAGGCAGAGACATCTGGGAGAGTCCAGAGCAAACATGACCCTGAGCCAGGCCAGGAGAGAAGGGAGAACCAGGAGATCAGGAGGCTAGGCAGGTAATGGGGAAAAAAAGGAAGGAAGGAAGGAAGGAAGGAAGGAAGGAAGGAAGGAAGGAAGGAAGGAAGGAAGGAAGGAAGGAAGGAAGAAAGAAAGAAAGAAAGAAAGAAAGAAAGAAAGAAAGAAAGAAAGAAAGAAAGAAAGAAAGAATTAGCATAGTCAACATGTCTGGATTATATAGGGCAGGGCAGCAGGGGAAAGGGTGGCCCAGCCCCTGGGTTGGAGAGTTTAGGGTAGGAAACCAGGTATGTCAGCTATGCCCTGTAATAGGTAGGGACTGAGAGATGCTAAGAGAACCTGACAGCCAGGTCTGCTTTGATATGTTAAGTATGCACCAAGTTAGCCTTTTGCCTAGCATTTGAGACTTTTTAAGTCTTCTATAGTAACAATGTGTCCTTATCACTCAAAAATCCCACTGCAGATGGCTTTCCCTTGAAACAACACTTGATCAAAAAGAATGCAGTTAGCCGGGTGGTGGTGGCACACACCTTTAATCCCAGCACTTGGGAGGCAGAGGCAGGTGGATTTCTGAGTTCAAGGCCAGCCTGGACTACAAAGTGAGTTCCAGGACAGCCAGGGCTATACAGAGAAACCTTGTCTCGAAAAACCAAAAAAAAAAAAAAAAAAAGTGCAATTTTTACCACCCGACTCCCCCAGATCAGAGTCCACCACACAAAGGCAAGAGCTTCACTTTCAGTGTTAAATCTCCAGTCCTCCCTACCCCTAAGGCAATCTCACCCTTCCTTTCTTTCAGGCTCTAGCCCACTTCCCTGGCAATGTCTAGGGAACTTTAACCCCAGCACTTGGGAGACAGAGCCAGGTGGATTTCTGTGAGTTCAAGGCCAGTTGAGTCTACTTATTGAGTTCCAGGTAAGGTAAGGCTCTCTAGCGAGACCTTAAACAAACAAGCAACCATTAAAAGTCTTTAAGACACTGTCCTGGCTGATCTTGTGTGTCAACCTGACACTAGCTAGAGTCATCAGAGAGGAAGGAGCCTTGCTTGAGGAAATGCTTCCTTGAGATCCAGATGTAAGGTACATTCTCAATTAGTGATTAATGCTGAGCGTCTAGCCCATGGTGGGTGGTGCCATTCCTGGGCGGGTGGCCATGAGTTCTAGAAGAAAGCAGGTTGAGCAAGCCAGTAAGTAAGCAGCCTCCCTCCATGGCCTCTGCATCAGCTCCTGCCTCCAGGTCCCAGCTCAGCTTGAGTTCCAGTTCTGACTTCCCCCAGTGATGGACTATGATCTGAAAGTGTAAGCTTGAATAAACCCTTTCCTCCCCAACTTGCTTTTTGGTCATGGTACTTTCTCAACAGCAATAGAAACCCTAAGACAAACACTGAACAAAATCATAACCTCATATTCCCACTTTTCGTGTGTGTGTGTGTGTGTGTGTGTGTACAGGCTAGCCAAACACTCTGTATGTGCCCGAGCCCTTGATTTTTTGTTTGTTTGGTTATTTGGTGACTTGGTTTTTGGTTTTCAGTTTTCAAGACAGGGTTTCTCTGTGTGGCTCTGGCTATCCTGGAACTTGCTCTGTAGGCCTGATTGGCTTTGAACTCAGTGATCTGCCTGCCTCTGCCTCCCAAGTGCTGAGGTTAACGGTGTGCACCATCACGGCCCTACACTTGATTACTTAAAACAAAACAAAACACTGGATTTCCCCCAGGAAGAGTAGGTGTTGGCTTGCTGACATTTGGACTTTGGAGTTAGAGCTGGTCCAACTCTTCTGGTACCACTCAGTCGCTACGAGAGTGTGGTTAAGTTCACTCTTTTTATGTTCCTCTCCATTCCCTCCCCTGTGACCGACCACAGGGCAATTCTACCTACCTCACAGGAGTTGCTGAAAAGATTAAACTTAAAAAAAAAATGGATGAAAAAGTACTTTGCACATTTTAGGTGGTTTTTTTGTTTTTGTTTTTTGATACAGGGTTTCTCTGTATAGTCCTGGATGTCCTGAAACTCACTTTGTAGACCAGGTTGGCCTCGAACTCAGAAATCTGCCTGCCTCTGCCTCCAAGTGCTGGGATTAAAGGAGTGCGCCACCACCGCCTGGGAGCTGAATTTAATAGAAGCAGAGGCGGGGGAAGTGCACAAACATTTTATAGAATGGAATAGAGAGGCCAGGGTTCCCACTGTGTGAAGGAAACAGAAAAGTTGTCAGGATCAAAATAGCCATTTGTGTCAACCTTAACAAAACAAGAGCAACGCGTAATAAAGGATTACAATGGGGTGGGACCTGCTTGCAATTCCAGCACTTGGGAGGCCGAGGTGGGAGGATCTGAGTTCAAACCCAACCTAGTCTACTTAGCCAGGTCCAGGCCAGCCAGAGCTCACTAAGAATCTGTCTTGAACAAACAAAGGTCAATAAAGGGATTGTGAACGGAAACAGTTTGTCTCATGGAAATGGTCACAGAGCGTCTGCTAGACCCTGACCTTACAGAAGTCACTGCACTTATGTGGAGCTGGGGATCAGACCAGGATCTTGCACACCCTAAGCGTGCACTCTACTACTGTGTCACATCCCCAGCACCAGTGTGGCATCGCAGGAAAAGCATTTCATGAGGATATCTGCCCAGGATCTGCGAGTTCAGACTCAGACCCACACCACGTTGATATTAATCATTGTGTCCAGAGTCTGTTAATTCATATTTTCTGATGTAGTCCTTTTCGCTTATGTCTTTTAAAACTCCCCCTTGGGCCAGAAAGATGGCAGATAAAGGCACCTGCCAACAAACCCGGGGTCCTGAGTTCAATCCTGAGGACCTCCAAGGCAGAAAGAATGCAAATTGTCCCCTGATCTCCATACATGCATTATGGCACATGCTCATACTTCTATACACAAAATAAATAAAATATAATTTAAAACTCTCCCTATCCTCTACCTGTTTGCACATGTGGATAGATTTCCAGGATATACATATTATCATTTTAATATTTTTCTGTTCACAAATATCAGTATTCTTTGGGAAATCTCTTTCTTTGATTGTGCTTTCCCAACCACCACGTTGAAAATGATGTAGCGTTTGAGGTGATGTACACTAGCAAAGCCAAAGTGAAGTTTGCAAGCCATGAAGAATTAAGTCTGCAGAATGTTTATGTAGTGGGTTGGCCTGATGCTGCTTATATTCTAATGCTAACATTGGCTCCTCAAGATCTGATTGCCCCAGAGAGGGAGAGTCGTGCATAGACCCAAGTGACACTATTTGATATTGCACCCAAGTTAATTCTGATGCCAACAGCCAATAGCTAGGCAGAAGAGACATAGGAGGGTTTTAGGATTCTCAGGCCTGGGGGCTCAGAGGAGAACCTCGAGGGGGAAAGGGGTGAAGGAGGAGAGAGAAGCCACCTTGGATTAAGTGAGTCATGAAAACACGGCCCTGAGGGCTGGCCAATTGGAATTAAGAGCAGCCTAGATGAAACATAGTAAGTAATATGGGGGAAAGTGGCGTCTAATAAGCTTAGAGGGTAGACATCTGCCCAGCTCTTGTGCTGTCTACGGCTTTTTGTAAATATAAAGTGTGTGTGTGTGTGCATGTGTGTTTTATCTGGGAACTAAACGGTCAAAGGCAGGATAGAAACACTGGGTCAGGATTATGTGGATCCAGGAGACCCCACTCGGGTTGGCAGGTTTGGTGGTAGGCTTGGCAGCAGGTACCTTTACCCACTGAACCATCTCACCAGCCTCGGGTGTTTTTAAATGTAAATTTCTTAGCATTTCTTGACCTTGCTGGGGGAGTAGGGTGGAATGGGAAATGAATAACTATTTCTCTTAAATTTTAACATATCTAGTATTACGTCCTTCAGAGGTGTGGATCAAGGGGTTACTTTGTGCCTTAGGACTAATGACAGAAAAAAGTGAGCTGGGTGGTGACAGCGGTGCCTGCCTTTGCTTCCTGCACTGGGAAGCAGAGGCAGGCAGATCTCTGAGTTCAAGGCCAGCCTGGTCTACAGAGTTCCAGGTCAGCCAGGGCTACCCAAAGAAACCCTGTCTCAAAAACAAACAAACAAACAATTTAGATGTCCCCAGGTAAACAGAGAGAACTATTTCTAATTCTTCCCAAATGAAAGGACTGGGTTATGCCATCTTCTATGAATAGTATTTTGCTAATAGAATAAGGAGTTTCTGGAAGATAGACCCTTCATGCCCCAGCCCTAGACCCAATAAGGGACAAGTTTACGTTCCAGGCTAGAGACATGAAAACTCACAGCCATATTACCTTAAGAATTTAAGACTGTCGAGCCGGGCGGTGGTGGTGCACGCCTTTAATCCCAGCACTTGGGAGGCAGAGGCAGGCGGATTTCTGAGTTCGAGGCCAGCCTGGTCTGCAGAGTGAGTTCCAGGACAGCCAGGACTATACAGAGAAACCCTGTCTAAAAAAAAAAAAAAAAAACCCAAAAAACAAAACAAAACAAAAAGTATGACTGTCAAATGCAATTCTATTATTTGCTTGTTTATTTATTTATATTTGAGACAGAGTCACAGTGGTCTTGAAGTCACTATGTAGCCTAGGATGACTTTGAACTTCTGACCCTCCTGTGTCTTCCTCCCAAGTGCTAGGATTCTAGGCATGCACCACTATACCCAGTTCAATATCTATCTTTTTCTAAAGCCTATTTGTAAATGTTTATTGCTATAACTTGTGAGTCTGTACATCTAAGCACTGATGCCCTGGAAGGGGGTGGGGCAGAAGCATCAGATCCCCTTGTACTGGAGTTACAGGTAGTTGTGAGCCATCCAATAGAGGTGTGGGGAATCTAACTCAGGTCTGCAAGCACAGTAAGTGTTCTTTTTTTTTTTTTTTAAAGATTTATTTATTTATTATATGTAAGTACACTGTAGCTGTCTTCAGACACTCCAGAAGAGGGCGCCAGGTCTCGTTGCGGATGGTTGAGAGCCACCATGTGGTTGCTGGGATTTGAACTCTGGACCTTTGGAGGAGCAGTCGGGTGCTCTTACCCACTGAGCCATCTCACCAGCCCACAGTAAGTGTTCTTAACTGCAGAGCTATCTCTCCAGCCCTCAGTGTCTCTTTGCAATGTGTCCTTAACCAAAAGGTCCATCTAGTTTCAGCTACAGACTTTTGCTTTGGTTGTTTTTTTTCCAAGACACGATTTCTCTGTGTAGCTTTGGCTGTCCTGAAACTCACTATGTTGACCAGGTTGGCCTCAAACTCACAAAGATCCACCTGCCTCTGCCTCTCAAGTGCGGGGATTAAAGGCACGTGCCACCACTGTCTGGCTCATCTCCAGGCTTAAGTCAATTCGGTTTTCCAAATAACAAAACTCACAAGAAGAAATCATGTGAATAGTTTGATGGCTCTGGCAGGCCTGGAACTCACCACATTCGCCTACAGAGACCTGCACCACCACACTGAGCACCAGGTAAACTTTTTTTTTTTTTTTAACTTAAGAAGACAAAAAGAAATCTGCCTTTAGAGAAGTTTTAGAACGTTTCTGCCTAAGTCAGAGGTTACACACATTTTTCTAAATTAAATGAACTGGTAAGACAAAATAGCCTCACCAGAGCTAAGGGTGACCAGTGATCTGTCAGCAGCAGCTTGGACAGCATGCAACTTGGAAGAAATGAATCTGAGGACCTAGGCTCCAATTAAAGAAGCGCCCACAAACATTTGCTTTGCCTCAAATCCATAGAGAAAGCAATCAGAGGCAAAACACACCCAAGCTTCTAGGTGAGAACCATTCTAAGATCATAAGAATGTGGAATTGCTTGCCCCAGGAGGAGAAAAGGCAAAAGGACAAAGACAGAAAATGCTTAGACCAGAAGCTTTCTTGGAAGTTCGCAGTGAGATTTCTACTCTCTCCTACTCGACTTGGCTCTAAATCCCAGAGAGTTTAGCACAAAGCCTGGTCCCAGGTGTCCTGGTTTCAGCTGTGTGTAAAAGGTAAGAACAGCCCAGCCCACAGTTCTGTGCACAGAGGATCTTGAGTTCTAGCAAATCTAGCTGGTCCAGCTAAAACCACCAAGGACACCTAAACAGCCACCTGGCAGTCAAAGATTGCTGAAAGACCAGCATTCCTAAAATTGGTGTAACTGGTGTACTGATAAAGGCTGGGGAGAAACACCATCAAAAAACGACCATGTTTTAGAAGTACGCTTCCTACAGGCTAGGAAAAACTGTGGATGAAAGAAAAAGTCCTTTGTTTGTGACCCTCCCCCACATTAATCTTCAATGTCACTGACAGTCACAATCACCCAACTAAACTGTCAGTCCACACCCAACCACAAAGCCACCCAAGAGTCATAAAGGCTGTGAACCAGAAAACTACAGCTTCTCACATCTTCAGGTACCCTCTAACATACTCAGCCCCATCATGGTGAGATGCTCTCTCTCTTTGGAACAGGCGTCCACACACACACCCGCCCTCTACTCACCTGATTGCCAAACACAGCCACGGAGCAGGCTGTTGAAACCTCATCAGCTCCAAACCAGACCGAAGCAATGCGTGAGGGCATGCCCAGAATGAAGACCTGTGCCACAGAGCAGATGACCTGACCCACCATTGTAACCGGGAAGAGGTGAGGCTCTAGGCTGCCCAGCTTTACCCAGGCTCCCAGGCAATTGAGAGCTGAGCCGGTGATAGCGATGGTTCGAAGACCAAATTTCTCCAGCATCCAGGCCACGGGCAGGAGCAGAGGGATATAGGTCAGCATGTAGCACATGGACAGCCAATCAATGGCAAAGGCGCTGACACCGTAGAAGTTCATGAAGATGTTATTGATGGAGCCGTACTGAATCCACTGGAAGGCATTGCACAAGGAGTAGCAACTGAACACCATGACCACGACCCAACGACGCTTGCTCACCTTGATCACGCTGTCTTCTCTAACCAAGCTACTATGATGGGTCAAACCGCTGGGTTGAGCCAAGGTACTGGGGTGTGCTGAACTGCTGGGACGGACAGAGACGCTGGGGTCGATGGAGACACTAGGATGGATGGAGACACTGGGGTGGCCTGAGACGCTGGGGTGGCCTGAGACGCTGGGGTGGCCTGAGACACTGGGATGGATGGAGCCGCTGGGCTGGGTGGAGTAGCTGGTGTCCATCTGGAATTCCGACTCTGGCGCAGGTCTGTCATTGCTCTCCTCCTGGTTGAGACTTTCATTCACCATGACCACAAGCGAGCTCCTGAATCCCAGGCACGTACTGACTCCTACAGTCTTATGTGTCAGCAGCCTTTTGCCTGTCCCCCTAGAGCTGAGGCAACACTTCTCCGGGAGCGCACCTCTGTTAGCTGAGAAATCGAGATTTCAGGTCCCTACGATCAATCACTCCCTAGCAAACTGTTGTCCCCCCAAGTTGGCCGCAGACGCCTTGCCACGCGCTCCAGGCTGTCCCGATGAAACAAGCGTTGACCGTCCTGGAAAAAGTTTGACTCCCGAACTGCGAACTGCGGCAGGGCGAGCTCGGTTTGCTCCCGGGCAGGCTGGGGCCTCGCCCCCTCGGGCGCACGTGACCGCCCCGCCCCCCGGCCTGCCCGGCTCCCCACGCCCTGCAACCCCTCCCACCCAGGATCCCCTCCCTCCTTGAGCGGGGCTCGCAAGGCGCCGCTCTTATTTCGCCATAGGTTGGGGGGTACATTCCTCTCCGACGTCCCCGGTGCCATGGAAACCGCCCGGTTAGCCCCCACCCCTACACTTTCCCTAAATTTACTTGTCCCCCCCCCCTCCCGCTCCCAGAGGTCTTCGCTGGTAAATGAGGACTTCGCCTCACGCCCTTCCGAGGTCAGAGTCTTCTCGTGGCCAGCGGGCGTGCACCGAGTCTCGGAGTCCCCAAACTGCTCAGGGGGATCCGAGACAGATCCCTACCTTCCTCTCTTTTGCTGGGCTTTCCAGGTGACAGTTCGGTGTGCCTGGTGAAAGGAAAGCTTGCTTTTCTCAGAGACCTCCCAGCCGACAAAGACTTATTTTGGTGAACTCGTCTGTGTTGTTTAGTGTCTGACGGGTCCCTGAGGTCTCCCACTAGGGAACCCCGCGAGCCAAGCACAGCCTGGAGGGAAAGTTGTGGAACCAAGTCTCTGCGCAGGCTCTGGGAGTGAGGCAACGAAGTGACTCAGACAGCCTCGTAGCCCTCCGCTGCCACCTACCGATCCCCTCTTAGCCTGGAAGCAAGGCTTTCAGAGAAGGAATGCTGGCTTGCGTTGGTCCCTACAACTCCATGGGTTCACATAAAGAACCCAAAATTTAGGTTGGATTCTGGTTTAGCGACTTAGGCGTGTAACAATAGGTCACTGAACACCACTTCTGAGCTCCTGTTTCTTTTGCAAAATGTAGATGGTGAAATAATGGCCCTTAGAAAAATCCCTGGCTGATAATTCGTTCAACAAATGTTTCCTGTCCTGCCAAAAGGCTAGCGTTTGTTGCCACGGGGGTAAATGAGCTTCATGCGTGAGCATGCCGGGGATTCTATAATGTAGTTACTATTGCTTGCCCCGTGTGTGCGTCTGTCTGTGTGTATGTGTGTATGTGTATGGTGTATGTGCATGCACTCAAGGCTTTGAAAACATCGAGCTATAAACTCTCAGCCTTCTTGCCTCGTGCTATAGACAAGAAAACAAGCCTTTTAGAACTCAGTTAACTAAGGTCCCAGCTGGCCTGAAAAGTCATACTTCCCATCATTCAAGCTACCACACAGTTACATAAGAGCAGTCTGAGCTGCAGCCTGGGTGGCTCCTGGAAACCCGGTGGTGTTTTTGTTTTGACTTTTTTGTCTGTTTTGGTTTGGTCTTTTTGAGACAGGGTTGCTCAGGATAACCTTGAATTCCACATCCTCTTGATCCTAAATGGTGAGTTTACAGGTATATATCACCATGCCCGCCCCCCTGCCAAGCTTGTTTAAAGGGAAGATTCCCAGATCCCCAGGTTCAGCCCAGAGCTCCTGAATTAGAACATTTTAACGGAATCTCCAGGTGATTCATATTGTGTTCACACGTTGAATCTTGAGGCACACTGCTTCCTTGTCCTCCCCGACCCCTCCTTTTTAAAGCTCTGCAGTGGTGTTTACAACTTGAGTCTGCACATTAGAATCAAGAATAGGTGATGGCAAAGAGAGATGGTTCAGGGTTTAAGGGGGCTTGCTGCTTTCTCAGAGGAGTTGGGTTCAGTTCCCGGACTCACACTGAGTGGCTCACAACCATCTGTAGCATGAGGGAATCTTCCAGCCTCAGGCACCTGCTGACCTGTGAGCACATGCACAGATGTAAACATAAATAACAACAACAATAATAATCTTTAAAAAAAATAGAATCTATCTGAGTGGATGGTGTTGTGGAGCATTCACTGGACAAGGTGGCTCAGACACAGGCTTAAGCTATAGAAAGTCTATATTAGCAATGTTTGGGATTCCAGTGTAGCACCAAGACTTTCTCAGGAAAAAAGCCGCTTTTTGAGTTGCCACATCTTAATTAGCAAGAACAGTTAGCCAGGAGCACTGCTACAGAAGCCAAAAAGCAAGGCTAGCATGTTTCGAGACTGTCCCAGCGCTATGGACTAGGTCTTTGTTTTCATGTTGGCAGATGGCGCTGTCTATGCTCTGAGTGATACTTAGCCTATAGCCTTAGTGATACTTCCATCATGGAGTCAGGTGTGCTAAGGTCTGCAGACCTGTCACAGGTGGGAGGCCACTAACATCCTAAATGTCCATTGCATCTAAGGATAGCTGGGAGCCATCTAAAGCCCCTGTCCTAGCACATGTGCTCCAAGGGAGACTCACTACTGGTTCCCAGCAGAGAAGACCAGTTTTGCTAACTCTCCTGGGTGAGTAGGATTCTTTTCTGGGAGCACACATTTTCTGGTAGAAATGACAGAGGCTATGATGGGGTATTTGTAGAGAGAGCGCATATCCACTGAGGAGTTCCTGTGAGGGTGTATAACTTGTTTTTCAGACTTCCATAATTAGGATCAGAACAAACAACCACAAGGCAGAGTCCTGTTCCCAGTGGCTCTTCCCCGGCACTCAGGGCAGCACTGTAATCTAGCGCCAAATTCCAGGGTCTAATTTGAGATTCAGGCAAGATTTGAGCTTGTTTCTGTTGTGGAATGGGAGTGAGTTTGATTTGCTCTGAGCTCTGGACTGGGTCTACTTAGATTAGAAATTCTGTTGTTTGGGATCTTGGTAAAGAGACTTAGTTTCTGTATGTCTGTCAAGTGAGTATTAAACATTCCTGCCTCAGTCAGGCAAGGTGGCACACGGCTTTAATTCAAGTGCTTAGGAGGCAGAGGTAGGCTGATCTCTTAGTTTGAGGCCAGTCTGCTCTACAGAGGGAGTTGCAAGACAGCCAGAGCTATTCAGAGAAATCCTGTCTCAAAAGGATTGAACCAAAAACCAAAGTATTTGGGCAGTCATGAGAGTGGTAAGTATTCCTGATAGCCCTCCACTAGGGTACAGACAGATCATCCAATTAGGTGGATGTTACATAGAGAGGTTCTTCATTCGTTATTCATCCATCATAAAGACATGTATTGAATAGCTGCTTCTTCTTCTTTTTTCGAGACAGGGTTTCTCTGTGAGTAGCTTCTTGTACTTGTATGTCCTCTTATGTGTCCTATCTATAGAGACTCTCTCTCTCTCTCTCTCTCTCTCTCTCTCTCTCTCTCTCAACTCCAGCTTTCTGGTTCCACTGTATGATAACAGCACGTTTGTCCCCTAGTGGTTAAGAGCAGCCTGATACATAAATTAAAGTGAAAAAATGTCCGCCGCCCCACCCCACCCCTACCCCACCCCGGCCAGTTAAGCAAGGCCTGCAAGTATAGAAAACATGGAGTTTGTTGAGGGCACGAGAAAGCTTTATTTCCAACAAGATGAGTAGATTGAGGCTCCTTTGAATTGGTGATGCTATTCTTGAGTCATGCGTGAATAGCTTAGCTGTGTAACACTGCCTGCTCACCCAGAGTCCGATAGCTTTATCTCCCCATATTTCCCACACGTTCTAGCTAAGAACTCACATCCACTTTGTCTACTCTGCGGCATTTAGTGAGATAAACTGTATTGCACACGTGCTCATTTCGAGTCTGTAGACTCAGCATGGGAGTTAAGAAAATTGGAGGCGAAGAGATCTAACATATCATGGGGATTTAAAAACAACTGGTTTCATAAGAACTGTTCAGAAGGTAGGTCTGGCACTGGAGAGATGGCCTGTCACCTCCCCAGCCTGAAACCTGTTTGCTCGGGTTTCAGAAGATAGCCTCGGGGTGGAGCTTGCCACCCTATCCTTCTGCCACTCCCACTGCTGCCGCCTGCCTCCTTGCTGTTCTGGAGTCAAACACGTGGTCACCTGCAACTTTACTCCAGGATGATTTGGCGGGAATGGGCCCCTTCCCCCTCCTTCATAACTCGGTGCACAAAATAGTAAAATTGAGCTTTGATCAGAATCCTGTCTTAGCACCGTCTCTCTCGAGTCGCCTAGCCCCCTCTTCTCTTCCAGGTTCCAAGATGCCTCTCAGACTAGAACCCAGACATGTGAGCCGCTGGCCGGCCACAACAATGGCCAGTGGTTAAGAAGGACACATACTGCTCTTCAAGTGGGCTCACATCTGCTTTACTGTGCTACTCAGCCTGGACAGCTCACAAGCCTCCAACTCCAGGGGATCTGATGCTGTCATCTAGCCTCCATGGGCACCAGACACACAAGTAGCCCTCGGACATACATACATACTTACATACATACATACATACATACATACAGGCAAAATACATAGACAGGCATAAAAAAATAAAAATTAAGATAAAACAAAAATTTTAAAAAGAAAAAAGAATTTTGGTGGTGGAGAGCTCTTGGGGCCACTTCTAGGAATTTGGCAGAAATTCAACAGTCCTTGGGCCAGGCTTGGAAATAGGCTCAAGATCTTGATCGTCTTGATAAGTCCCTGAATATCACGGGACTTTGTTTATTGACTTGTCTTTGATCTAAGAACTGACCCTGTTCTTTGCTTGTATCTAGAATGGTATGGAAGTAGACTGGAGAAAATAAACCCACTTCAGTCGTGTTACAGTGCTTGTCTAGTTGTCTTTTTCTACCCACTTCAGTCGTGTTACAGTGCTTGTCTAGTTGTCTTTTTCTACCCACTTCAGTCGTGTTATAGTGCTTGTCTAGTTGTCTTTTTCTACCCACTTCAGTCGTGTTACAGTGCTTGTCTAGTTGTCTTTTTCTACCCACTTCAGTCGTGTTACAGTGCTTGTCTAGTTGTCTTTTTCTACTCAATCCTCACCCGCTCCCTTGAGACCCTGTCTGGCTGACTGAGTTGGCTCTTGGTCATTTGGTCAACAAATTAATTGAGGAGAGTGGGAATAGGAAGCAAGCATGTTTGTGAGGATGGGGCACATACAGTTGTTTTACATAACCCAGAAAAGATCAGGCAGTATAAATTCCCCCCCTGTGACTTAGAGCTCAGTGGTTAATACCAAAAGGATTATTTGAGGTTAAAGTAATCGCCTAAGGAGAGCCAGAAAGGAGGGCTAAGAAACTGGCGGGGTTTTTTTGGGTTTGTTTGTTTGGTTGGTTGGTTGGTTTTTTTTTTGTTTTTTGTTTTTTGTTTTTTTTTTTTGTTTTTGTTTTTTTTTGAGACAGGGTTTCTCTGTGTAGCCCTGGCAGTCCTGGAACTCACTTTGTAGACCAGGCTGGCCTCAAACTCAGAAATCCTGCCTCTGCCTCCCGAGTGCTGGAATTAAAGGCATGCGCCACCACGCCTGGCACAACCGGCATTTTTGATGTGAGTATTTGATTCCTTAGAACATGTAGAACTTTCATTTTAGAAAAACAAAATGCCCACCACCAAACATAGATTTGAGTCAGGGCTGGGGAAGCAGCTGTGTTGGCCAAGGGTTTTATTTATTTATTTATTTATTTATTACTTTTTGAGACAGTTTCTCTGTGTAGCCCTGGCTGTCCTAGAACTCCCTCTGTAGACCAGTTTGGCCTCAGACTCATGGAGATCTACTTGCTTCTGCCTCTCAAGTGCTAGGATTAAAGGTGTATGCTGTCAGAATTTGGATCACCTGAGTAGGCATGAAGAGCTGTACATGAGGAATGTTGAAAGGGTGGAGACAGGAGTATTCCTGGAACTTGATGGTTAGCTCACACACACACACTCACACACACTCACTCTCTCTCTCTCTCTCTCTCTCTACACACACACACACCTATGCATACATGTATGCATACACATAAACATGTTCACACACACAGACCACACAGTAAATAAATAGATAGGTTAAGTGGAATCAAATTTAATAGAGCTATTTGTCAAAGTCCCTTAGGTGGTACTTAGGTTGTGGCCAGCTCTGGGTTTGACAATGTTAGTGCTAAGATGGATGCTTGACACTCCTAGCCCTGGGCCTCAGTGGAGGCAAGTGCCTGCTCAGCTAAGCTCTGTATCCATCCAAAGACGATGCATCATCAGGCTGCCTCCTTGGAAGCACTGGCTGTTACCTATTGCCCTCTCCTGAATCTTGTTTAACTCATTTCCGACCTTTTTGTGTCTACTGTCTTTCACACTTATAACTTCTTTAGGGTTTTATCTCTTCCACTCACAATGCAGTTCCCTTTCCTCCATCTCCTGAAGCCTGCCAAGGTCCACCTGTCTGGAATCCCTCGGGTGAATAGCTATGCCAGACCCAGAGAAGCCCAGTGCCTGAGAACTGCCCAGAACTCTCCTCCAATCACCGTCAAGGCTCTCCTCCTCTCCTCTCCCACTGCCGCCATCTTGGGTTGGTCTCTCACCCTCTTTCACTGTTCCTCCTTCCAATTTACCACCAGACCACTTGATGGGGTTTTCTTAGACCTTTTCAGGTCACTCCCCAGCCTCAAGTTTTCCAGTGACCATTTGCAGCATTCCTCGGCCTACCACACAAAGCCTCTGTGACATCCTTTGGGACACATTGCCACACTGCCCACTCCCACCTACAGCTCCCATGAGCATTGTGGGCCCAGCTCGCCTTGCATGCACCATCTTCAGGGCAGGGCAAGAGTTGCCCCATGAGGAAGCCTTCCCCATCCATATCCAGGTGTGATTTAGAGGGTTTGACCCACCCTACATGTGCACCTCCATAGTAATCCCTGTCACATCCTCTCGTTGACTTCAAGTCATTCATCTTGGAGTCCTTCCAAGTTTCTGGATCACATCTTCATCTTCAAACTCAGCCCCCACGAGGACTAGGGACTGACTTCTTGCCTAGTTTCTTTTTTTTTTTTTTTTTGGTTTTTTTTTTTTTTTTTTTTTTTTTCGAGACAGGGTTTCTCTGTGTAGCCCTGACTGTCCTGGAACTCACTTTGTAGACCAGGCTGGCCTCGAACTCAGAAATCCGCCTGCCTCTGCCTCCCGAGTGCTGGGATTAAAGGTGTGCGCCACCACGCCCGGCTCTTGCCTAGTTTCTTAGAGGAGTCCCACCTCAGGTGGCCTCAAGGTTTAATGTAGGTGAAATGTTAATGAATAAAAAGCAAAATTGTTTCTTCAAGAAATGAGACTAACTAGAACACACAAGCCAAAGAAAAGGAGGTTTTGTTTTGCATAATCTTTAGAAAGCCCAGAGCTGTGGGGCCCTCTTTGCATAACAGAATACAGAAACTGTATGCAGAGAGCTTTGCTGACAGCCAGGGCAATAGTAAAAAGGTGTGTGGGGTAACAAGGTAGAGAGGTACTGACTGGGTAGGGATCTAGGGATTTGTGGTATTGGAGCTCATTGTGTTGGAGAGAATACAGCCAGAATGCTCAGGTTCTGCCCTGATGTTTATGGAGATGAAACCTGAGCCCAGGAAACTGAGAGCTATTCATTCATTCATTCATTCATTCATTCCTAACCTCCCACAAGTCAGACCCTAGGTATAGAGAAAAGAATCTAACAAAAATGGGGCTTCTGTCCTCCAAGTAGCCACACAGTAGTGGTGGGACAGATTGTCTCAGGGTACCACAGTGAATGCCATGGGAGAGGGCCATGCTGGGTCACAGGCTGGTAAAGCTAAGACTCAGGAAGAGATGTTTGATAGGGTCCTGACAGGTAAGGCATAAGCCTTAGTAGTAGGTGTTGAGGATCCATAGAGCAAGACAGATGTGCCCCCTCATCCCCCATCTTCCTAGAGCTTGTAGTCATGGTGACAGGGTAGTTGCCAATCAAGTATGCTTGTATGCACACGAGGTTAAAAAAAAAAGAGTAAAAGATCTGAGGATCATACCTAATGATTTGTAAAAGTGAGCTAAAGATCTTAAGAGTGGAATTTGAGTTGACAAAATTGATAAAGTCAGTGAGTGTAGTGTCTCAGAGGACAAATGACCGAGGACCTTGAGCTGGGAAGGAGAGTTTGTTTTGTTTTTTTGAAATTGAACCTCCCTAGCAATGCAGGAGGAGAGGGAAGGTCAGAAATGAGAGATAGAGGTGGGTAGAAAGGAGAGGATGGGAAGAGTGAGGAGACAGGAAGGGGAAAGGAAAGGAGGTAGGAAAACAGAGAGAGAGAGGGAGAGAGAGAGAGAGAGAGAGAGAGAGAGAGAGAGAGAGAGAGAGAGAGAGAGAGAGAGAGAGAGGAGAGAGATCCTAAGAGCAAAAAGGAGGCACTAGAAAGTTTAAGCAGATGATGGTGCCAGTTCCAATACTGGGAGAGGTGGCTCTGACTGCTATGGAGAGAATCCAGCCATGGTGGTGACAGAGACACCTCACAGGAGGATGCTGTGGTCATCCAGGTGAGAATGAGATTCATGAACTGAACAGAGCTGGCAGGATGGGGAGAAGTGGGCAAGTGGCAGGAGGAGAAGCAGGAGTTGAACTATAGGGTGTGGATGGTGAGGCTGGAGTGAGGATAATGTCCGGATTGGGTTCTCAGGGGACCTGGGTGGATGGGTGGTGCCTTAATGTTCTCCTGCTGTGAACAGACACCATGACCAAGGCAACTCTTATAAGGACAACATTTAATTGAGGCTGGCTCAGAGGTTCAGACATTCAGTCCATTATCATCAAGGTGGCTGGGGCACAGGCAGCATCCAGGCAGGCACGGTGCAGGAGAAGCTGAGAGTTCTACATCTTGATCCAAAGGCAGCAAGGAGGAGATAACTTACCTCTGGTGGCCAGGAAAGGGTCTCTACTGCATTGAGTGGAGATTGAGCAAAAGCCCTCTAAGCCCACCTCCACAGTGACACACTTCTTCCAACAAGGCCACAGATCCTAATAGTGTCATTCCCTGTGGGCCAAGCATTCAAACACATGAGTCTACTTTGGCCATACCTATTCAAAAAATCTACAGATGGTGAGATTAATAAATTCGGGCTTGTGAGATGGCTCAGCAGTTAAAAGCACTGGCTGCTCTTCCAGAGGTCCCGAGCTCAATTCCCACCAACCACATGGTGGCTCATAACCATCTATAGTGAGATCTGATGCCCTCCTTTGGTGTGTCTGAAGACATGGACAGTGTACTCATATACATAAAATAAATAAATACATTTTTTTATTTTATTTTATTTATTTTTTATTTTTTATTTTTTTTTGGTTTTTTGAGACAGGGTTTCTCTGTGTAGCTCTGGCTGTCCTGGCACTCACTTTGTAGACCAGGCTGGCCTCGAACTCAGAAATCTGCCTGCCTCTGCCTCCCGAGTGCTGTGATTAAAGGCGTGCGCCACCACGCCCGGCACATTTTTTTAAAAAAAGGAGATGAATAACTTCAATTCAGAAGTGTTGCATTGTGGGAAGTGGGATAATGCAAGTATTCATGGATGACTGCCTGCTTCTGTCCCTTACCGCCCCACCAGTATCTCAGCCACTGCCAGATGGAGGAAAAAAGAAAAAGAGTTGGGCAGTGGCACAGCCTTTAATTTCAGCACTCAGCACTCAGACGTCAGAGGCAGGCAGATCTCTGAGTTCAAGGCCAGCCTGGTCTACAGAGTGAGCTCCAGGACAGCCAGGGCTACACAGAGAAACCCTGTCTGGAACAGCAGGGGGATGTGTATATGTGTATATACATGTGTGTGTAGCTTTTGAGAGAGGGTTTCATGTAGACTAGGCAGACCTCTGAATCACTGTGAATGACCTTGATCTCCTGATTCTCCTGTCTCTACTCGCCCCCTCCCGCCCCCGCCCCCAGGCTGGGATGACAGACATGTGAGGCCAAGCCAACCTCCAGAGAATCTACTCTAAATTCAGAATGTGAATTTCCATGAGAGCCCAGTAGCCAAATGGTATGAAAATCAGTGAGTTCCGAGTCACTTCTCTTCTTTCCCTGCTGGCACCATTCCTCCTCCAGTTGCCACCAAATAAAGCCACCTGTGCATTCCAGTGCCTGGCAAGTCTTGCGGGGGTTGTACACATTCACTCTGTGATGCTCCCTCCTTCTCGGTCTCCTTTCTTCATAAGGACCATCCCTGTGACCAGGGTGTGACCTGAGAGCACCCCTACATTTGAGCTGCCCCATCCTTAGTTCCCCTCACAGTGGTCAGTGTGATTCTGCAGATGATGGACCCTAGAATCTGGGCTGTTACACTCATTTTCATTGTTTCTCTTCTCTTCCCTTCCCTTCCCTTCCCTTCCCTTCCCTTCCCTTCCCTTCCCTTCCCTTCCCTTCTCTTCTCTTCTCTTCTCTTCTCTTCTCTTCTCTTCTCAGTGACCTGCGTCTGCCTCCCGAGTGCTGGGATTAAAGGCGTGCACCACCATGCCCGGCCCATTGTTTCTTTTCTTTTCTTTTTTTCTTTTAAGAAATAGATCTGATACTTTTTCTTTCTGGCCTTACTTGACTTTTTTCTTGCTCTTTAAAAAAAAAATTAAATTATGTACGGGTGTTTCACCTGCATGTATACCTGTGTGCCACATGTGTACAGTGTCCCTGGAGATCAGAAGGTGTTACATTCTCTAGGGCAAAGAACTGGAGTTAGTTACAGTGTCAGCTGCCTACCATGTGGGAGCTGGGGGTTAAATCTATGCCCTCTGGAGAGCAGAAAAGGCTCTTAATTGCTGAGCCATCTCTCCAGCCACCTCTCTCCTCTCTGAGATGGGGACTCACTATGTGACCCTAACTGGCCTGAACTCACTATTGCAGAACAGGGTGGCTTCAAACTCACAGAGATACACCAGTCTCTGCATTCTGAGTGATGGGATTACAGGTAGAAGATCCAGCTAACCATGTGTTCTCCTTGCTGGAAACATTTGCATTTTATTTTAAGAAACACCTAAAATTTAAGAAGTAATGAAGTTCTAAGAATAGGGTTTTAGGCATCAGGTGAGGTATGTAAGAGATTGTTTTTAGTAAAGACAATCTTTTAGTGTGCATGTGTCTCTGAATGTGTGTGTGTGTGTGCGTGCATGCACGCACTCATGCACATGGGAACATATCCTTGGGCTCCTGTTCCATGTATCACCAGCCATCCCTCTAAGGTCTGATCATTTGGTCATTGGACACTTGACCCAGACCCTTTAGCACAAGAACAATTTGTCAAAGGGGCACTTTAATATATGAATGCATTATTTAAAAACCTATTACACCTATTACACTTCCAAGTTTTAATAATTTAGTTTCAAGCAATATACATCAGATAACCTTTGCCTGCTTCTTACCTCATTGTGTCTTGTGTCCCTCCCTCCATGTCCCTCCGTGCTCAGCATAGACGGCTTGTGCTGACAAACTGACTTGGCCCCAAGCCATAGATCTTACTTCATGTTAAATGGCTTCCTCTGCAGCCTGGCTCACCCTACTGTGCTGGTCACAAAGCTTCCAATGGAATTTCATTCCGGTGCTGTGTGTCCTGGGGTCCTGCTCTGTTGACAGAGGGACCTTGGGGCCCATGAGTGCTTTGAGGGTCTGGAATCCTATTGCCAAATTTGATGAGTTACTACATAGTTTATAAAGGAAGTAAGGGGTCTATAGTTTGTAAAAAAAAAAAAAATCTTTTTTGTTTGTTTGTTTGTTTTTTGTTTTTCAAGACAGGGTTTCTCTGTGAAGCCCTGGCTGTCCTGGAACTCACTCTGTAGACCAGGCTGGCCTCGAACTCAGAAATCCACCTGCCTCTGCCTTCCGAGTGCTGAGATTAAAGGCGTGCGCCACCACTGCCCGGCCTTGTAAAAAATCTTTAGAGCAGTCTAGAGACCCCAAGTGTAAGAGATTACTGGTTTAGATGGCTGATTTACATATTTCAAGTATAAAAAAAATCTACCATGGGGCACATCATCGGGTATCTATTGTTAATATCAACACCATGTTTATTTTGTCACTATGGCAACCAATTTATGTGGTTGTATTAGTCAGGGTTCTCTAGAAGAACAGAACTGATAGAATGAATCTATCTATCTACCTATCTATCTATAGAGAAAGGGGAATTATTAGAGTGGCTTATAGACTGTGGTTCTGCTAGTCTGACAAAGACTGCCTACCAATGAAAAGTCCCAAGAATCCAGTAGCTGTTCATTCCCAAGGTCACATATTAATAAAGACATCAAAATATAAGACATTTTACAAACTTAAAAAGTTCCACAGCCTTAAAAATTCAAACACTTTAAATGTTGTTGTCTCTTTAAAAATATCCAGTCTCCGGACAGTGATGGCACATTCCTTTAATCCTCATTCTTGAGAGGCAGAGGCAGGAGGATCTTTGTAAGTTCAAGGCCAGCCTAGTCTACAGAGCAAGTTCCAAAACAGCCAGGGCTAAACAAAGAAAACAAAAATCCAGTCTCTTTTAAATCCAAATCCTCTGTAAAACCCCAAAGTATCTTTTTTTTTTTATTATTCCTTCTTTGGATTTTCAGGACAGGATTTCTGTGTAGGCTTACCTGTCCTGGAACTGGCTTTGTAGATCAGGCTGGTCCTGAACTCACAGAGATCTACCTGCCTTTGCTTCCTGGGTGCCTCCATACCCAGCCAAAATCTCTTTGTTAAAAGTTTAAAGTCTCTCAGCTGTGGGCTCCTGTAAAATCAAAAACAAATTAAATGCTTTCTTACTAGGGTACGATCACAGCCTGAACAAAGCAAAACCAAACACCAACAGCGTAAATAACTCAAGAGTCCAATATCCAGGATTCACCTACAATCTTCTAACTCCTCTGAAGGGCTTGGGTTACTTCTCTGGCTCTGCCCTCTGCAGTATGCACAGCTTGTCTTCTAGGCTCCAGTTGGCTCCACTCCACTGCTGATGCTGTCCTTGGTGGTCATTCCATGGCACTGGCATCTCCAAAATACCTGGGTTTTCTGCAACTGGACTTCTGCACTTTCACCAATAGCCTCTCCTGGACCTTCTTCATGGTGCCAAGTCTCAACGTCTCTGCATGACTCCTTTAACCCTGCACCTTCACCAGTGGCCTTTCCTGTCCTCTCACAGTGCCAAGCCTCAGCTGCTCTTCAAGTCTTTAAAACCAGTACCACCTGGGTGACTCTTACACTGCCAAATTTGGTTGTCTACTCAAGGCATAACCTTGGCCACCTCTGGAACACAGCTTCTGTGTGCTGACTTTCAGGACACTCATTTCCAGAAGATTCCACCTTAGTAGTACTGATCTATTCTTTTCTTTTTAAATTTATTTATTTTACATATATGAGTACACTATAGCTTGCCATGGTCTGGGCCCAGTTGGCCCCCCTCAATCTGTGGGAATCAGGGGTTCCGGCAGATGGGCATAGAGTCGGCGGGAATTGGGGTGACAAATAGAATCGACACAAGGGAGTGTGCTGGATCTGAATGTAATTTGTCAAATCTTTTGTTAAATCAAACATCAAGCTTTTTATACAGAAGAAAATAGGGAAGTTAGGTGACACACTGGGAAGGTACAATGAGGTTACCGGATGCTTACATAAAACAGAGGAATACAAACACAGAAGGACTGGTAGGAACCAACGGGGATAAAATTCAATGTTAACAACTGGGATCAAAAGCAGCTCCACCTAAGGTCAGCTTAATCTTAGAAGTCAGGGGCAAGGGTTTCGTGCCCTTGCCATAGTTCCTATTCTAGTTTATTGTATAGTCCACCTCCCCCTTAGGCCATAGTAAATATGGATGTAATTCAGCTATCTATAGTTCTAAGTATCTACTCTGGTTCCTCCTTAGATCACAAACTCCCTTCTTCCTAGATAATGGTAAATTCCTGTGTAAGGCAGTGATTTAGCTATCCATGCCCAGGGTCAGATCAAGGACTGCCTAGAATCTAATTTAGCTATATGTCAAAAAACAATCCTAGCCGGGCTTGGTGGCACACGCCTTTAATCCCAGCACTTGGGAGGCAGAGGCAGGCAGATTTCTGAGTTCAAGGCCAGCCTGGTCTACAAAGTGAGTTCCAGGACAGCCAGGGCTATACAGAGAAACCCTGTCTCGAAAAACAAAAAAACAAAAACAAAAAAAAAACAAAAACAAAAACAAATCAATCCTTAGGAGCACTTATAATAAAGCAATATTAAGGGAAAGCACACAAACCCACTTATCAACTAAAGCAAGAACATTGGAGCAGTCCTTATTCCCAGGAGACTAAGTTTCTGTGAACTTTTCGCCTCGGGACAGCGCCCAGGTTTTTGGGGCCTGTAGTGCTTGTCACTACTGGAGTGGATATAGCAATAACTGTCCTCAGGCACACCAGAAGAGGGCATAGGATCCCATTACAGATGGCTGTGAGTCACCATGTGGATGCTGGGAACTGAACTCAGGACCTCTGGAAGAGCAGTCAGTGCTCGTAACCTCTGAGCCATCTCTGCTAGTTTCACGGCTCCAGTTAACCAACATCAATTGTCTCAGTTTTATTTCGATGGTGCTGGTCTCTTGTAATTAGTTGACAATTTAGATCCAGCTGACTAGCACAGAGTCTTAATTCAAAATAGCAAATATGCAGCTGGGGTGGTGGTGGTGGTGCTGGTGGTGGCACATGTCTTTAATCCCAGCACTCTCAGGAGGCAGAGGCAGATGGATCTCTGTGAGTTTGAGGCCAATCTGGTCAGCAAAGCCAGTTCCAGGACAGCCAGGGCTGCATGGAGAAAGTTTGTCTTGATGTGCAGCAGGCCTGTAAAAGCTTTACTTCTCAAGCTTCCTTCCAAGCTTTTATAAGGCAGGCCACCACCTGCATTTCTCTCAACCCCTCTCCTCCAGGTTCCCACAGAACCGCTCACCAAGTTTTGAACAATCCTGTTTTCTGGTTTTTGTGTGTGTGTGTCTTTTCCACCCAATGCTCCAAAGTCTTTCCACAGTTCTTCCAAAAACAACATGGTCTTGCCTGTCATAGTCATGCCCCACGATTCTGGTACCAATTTCTGTCCTAATAAGGGTTACTGTTGTTGTGATAAAACATACAGACCAAAAGCAACAAATGTGGAGTTTGTTTGGCTTACACTTGCACAACACTGTTCATCATGAGGGAAATCAGGGCAGGAGTGCAGGCTGATCCCAGAGGCAGGAGCTAACCCAGGACAGCCTGCCTCAGGATGGCACGACACACCATGGACTAGGCCCTCCTCCTTCCATCAATAATTAAGAAAATACCCTACAGGCTTGCCTGCTTGTAGGCATTTTCCTAACAGGTTTCTTCCTCTTGGATGACTATAGCTTCAGTCAAGTTGATGTGAAACTAGCCAAGATGGGTTTTACAATAGGAATTGTGTATGTTAGAGGTAAATTTTGAGGACTAGACCAAGAAGCCACTGGGTTGATTTTGGCCAGAAGGAGGCTCACATTTACTGAGAGGGTTGCTATTCTAAAGAGGATTAAGACCCTTTATCCTCCTTCTATTCACCACAGAGTGCTGAGGTGTGGAAAGCCTTTTGGGGTACCGCTTGGCAGGAGTCTGATATTGGCTAAGGACAAAGAAGTGGGCTTCAGACAGGAATCTGACATTGGCCTAGGACAAGGAAGTAAGCTCAGGCAGGAATCTGACATTAGGGCAAGCTAAGGAAAGAATCTAACTTTAGGCTGTGACAAGGAAGTAGAAGGATAAGGCAGGAATTTTAGTCTTAGGGTGGAACTAGGCCTCAGACAAGATTTTTGGGCTTGGACAAGAAAGTGGGCTCAAGTATTTCGGTCATTATGATAAGCCCTTTCTAACAACTATCAGGAGTAATGGCAGGACTTCGCTTGCTGCTTTGTTAGTAGTTCCTTATCGTAACTCTGCTGCCCAAAATACTTGCATGTAATTAAAGTGGTATTAAAAAGTGGGTTGGCAGCACTTGGGAGGCAGAGGCAGGCAGATTTCTGAGTTCGAGGCCAGCCTGGTCTACAAAGTGAGTTCCAGGACAGCCAGGGCTATACAGAGAAACCCTGTCTCAAAAAACAAAAACAAACAAACAAACAAACAAAACCAAAAAAGTGGGTTGGAAAATAAAAATTTGCCTTCAGTCTCAGAATTGACTGGGGTCAAGCTACAATGTTGTCTGTCTTTTTTCTTTTTAATCCTCACTCCGGTGCTAGAGAACCTGTTGACTGACTGAGCGGGCTTGGTCACTGAGGCCCGTGTCTAAAGGGGAAAAGAACACTGGCTTTCTTTCTTTCTTTCCTTCTTTCTTTCTTTCTTTCTTTCTTTCTTTCTTTCTTTCTTTCTTTCTTTCTTTCTTTTCTCTTTCAATTTTTTTATTAGATATTTTCTTCATTTACATTTCAAATGCTATCCCAAAAGTCCCCTATATCCTCTCCCTGCCCTGCTCCCCTACCTACCCACTCCCACTTCTTGGCCCTGGTGTTCCCCTGTACTGCATATAAAGTTTGCAAGACCAAGGGGCCTCTCTTCCCACTGATGGCCGACTAGGCCATCTTCTGCTACATATGCAGCTAGAGACATGAGTTCTGGGGGTACTGGTTAGTTCATATTGTTGTTCCACCTATCGGATTGCAGACCCCTTCTGCTCCTTGGGTACTTTCTCTAGCTCATCCATTGGGGGCCCTGTGTTCCATCCAATAGATGACTATGAGCATCCACTTCTGTATTTGCCAGGCACTGGCAGAGCCTCACAAGAGACAGCTATATCAGGGTCCTTTCAGCAAAATCTTGCTGGCATATACAATAGTGTCTGTGTTTGGTGGCTGATTATAGGATGGATCCCTGGGTGGGGCAGTCTCTGGATGGTCCATCCTTTTTTTTCAGCTCCAAACTTTGTCTCCTTCCATGGGTATTTTGTTCCCTATTCTAAGGAGGAATGAAGTATCCACACGTTGGTCTTCCTTCTTCTTGATTTTCTTGTGTTTTGCAAATTATATCTTGGGTATTCTAAGTTTCTGGGCTAATATCCACTTATCAGTGAGTGCATATCAAGTGAGTTCTTTTGTGATTCGGTTACCTCACTCAGGATGATATCCTCCAGATCCATCCATCTGCCTAAGAATGTCATAATTTCATTGTTTTTAATACCTGAGTAGTACTCCATTGTGTAAGTGTACCATATTTTCTGTATCCATTCCTCTGTTGAGGGACATCTGGGTTCTTTCCAGCTTCTGGCTATTATAAATAAGGCTGCTATGAACATAGTGGAGCATGTGTCCTTATTACCAGTTGGAACATCTTCTGGATATATGCCCAGGAGAGGAATTGCTGGATCTTCTGGTAGTACTGTGTCCAATTTTCCGAGGAACCACCAGACTGATTTCCAGAGGAATGGAGTTCCGAGAGAGGGTTTCTCTGTGTAGCCCTGACTGTCCTGGAACTCACTTTGTAGACCAGGCTGGCCTCGAACTCAGAAATCCTCCTGCTTCTGCCTCCCGAGTGCTGGGATTAAAGGTGTGCACCACGCCCGACTGTGTCTCTGGTTTTATGAGAACACTGGCTTTCACGGTTCAGGTGTCATGGACCTGGACAAAGAGAGAAGATCCAGAAGGAGCTATGTGCAAGGAGTGGAAGTGGGGAAGTGTTTCTGTTCACCTGCCCATTGATCACACTCATGTCCCCATTTCAGTTGAGACTGAAATCACTAGGCAGCCACACATTTCAGATTGAGGTGACTCCTCACTACCATAAAGGTCAAACACTGTGTGCTGACACAGCTCCCTCTCCACCACCGACTTGAGTCATTGTGTCTGAATGACTGTGCTGACACAAACGGGCCTCAGCTGGTGAATCCAACGGACAGAAGAAGTGGGGCACAGGGCAGGGCAGCCTGGCAGAGCAGAGACACTGCGCACAGGGGTTTTCTCTGCTCTGTGACCAGAGAGCTAGCTGGTTGCTTGATGACTAGAGCCGAACACGACAGTACAGAAATCAGTGGACTTGTCATTGAGGAGGTATGGGATGAACTCTGACCCTCACATCAAATGTCTTCAAGGTGATATGTGGAGGCCAGGTGGAACCCCCAAACTGTTGAGAGCTTCCTGTCAATCATTTATGACTCCCTTTATAGTGAGCTTTGGGGGTGCCCAGAGAGGTGGCAGCTTACATTCAGAGATCACAACTGTGCACCCCACTCCTGGCAGAGCAAGGAAGGTATGACTATTGGCCGGAACTTCAATGGTCAGCTCAGCATGAAACAGGGACCAAAAATTGGCGCGTGCAGTTCTCCATTTTATCGCTAGGTGGCAGCACTACCCAGGTGCTGTCCCCGTGGTTCTGTGTATAATGTGGGGCTAGAGAACCTTCCTTAGCATTTCAAGCCTGGCCCGAAGATCCCAGCCTGAGTCCTGTGTCCGCACTTAATTAACAGCTAGCGTCTTTTGAGGCTGTTTCTGTATCTAAGATGAGGGTTACAACAGTTCCTGAAAACATCACGAAAAGAAAAATAGGGCCAAAAAGGATGCCACCGGCAATCTCTGCCAACCCTCGGAGCACATTCACACCCCTCCCCCATTGCAGTTATTTTTATTATTTTGTCCTTCACACTCACCCCAATGCTCACTTCAAACAAGCACATGAAATGAAAGCTTTTTTTTTTTTTTTTTTTGGTTTTTCGAGACAGGGTTTCTCTGTATAGCTCTGGCTGTCCTGGAACTCACTTTGTAGACCAGGCTGGCCTCGAACTCAGAAATCCGCCTGCCTCTGCCTCCCAAGTGCTGGGATTAAAGGCGTGTGCCACCACGCCCGGCTACATGAAAGCATTTTGAGGTAGGGAGAGAGAGGGCAGGATTGCCATCACTCTGGAACTGTAAGTCCCTTCCCTCTACAGGCTGACTTGGTCATTATGTCTCATAACAGCAATAGAAAAGTCACTAATACAGGGGAGGGAAGAGGGACAGAGGGACTAGGCCGGTGAAGGACAGCAGAATCCCAGAATCTTCTGCAAGGGCAGAAGCGACCCAAGGAGCTCCTCTTGACCCTTGTATTTGGTTTCGGACTAAGGACAAGAGACCCAAGTGTGGATCTTACATACCAAAGCAGACCTGGCCTCCAGATTCTCCCAGCATCCATCAGTCTCTACCTGGCATACCCTGCCCCCAAACCTTGAACTTTCCAGCCCAGGGTCTGGGCTTTGGCTGTCCTTCCCCCCCCCCCATGTAAAATCCGCCCCCCCCATGTAAAATCCGCCCCCCCCCCATGTAAAATCTTCCATGTAAAATCCAGACGTTTTCATCTCTCTTTTTTTTCCTACTCTCTCACAATGTTGAAATGTCATTGCAAGTCACCTCAGGCCCTCTTTCTTATCTTCATTGAGTTTATTAATATTGAATTCCAGATTATAAAATGAGTAAAGTCTTTCTGACTTTGAGGGGTAAATTTGATGATAACCCTGCCTAAAAGAGCCACGGAACCCATGGGATATCTGGGTTGCAATTTTTAAGACATTGGCATTCCCACTTGTGATCCGGCCAAGCCTTTTTTCTCACACTTGGCAAGGCAGTATTTGGCGATTCAGCACAGAGAACACCACACCAGCTTTTCTTTCTTTTGCCAGGGCTTCAAAAAGGTTAAAAGTAGACAGCGGCGGCTGAGAATCATCTGTGATATGTTATTTGTTCGCTGCCAGGGAAATGAGCCAATTCAAGTCAGATTAGATTATATTAAAGGTGGGTTTATTGAGAAGCTGCTCTCGGGCAAGTTCACTGGCTCCAAGGATTGAGGCCAGGGGAGTCACCATGGTGAGGGATATGGGAGGATGCACAGGCACACACACACACACACACACACAGAGAGAGAGAGAGAGAGAGAGAGAGAGAGAGAGAGAGAGAGCGCAAAATGTTGGAAGGGAAGAGCCTGGAATGGGGTGGGGGGCAGTGCTGGAAAGTTCAAGGCAGGGTTTGCCAGGTAGGAACTGCGGGATGCTGGGAGAATCTGGAGACACAATCTGCTTTGGTAATGTAAAATGTGCGCCTCCGTCCCATGTCTCTGGTCCAAAACCAAACGCCTTGAAGAGTAAAGCTTCCACTCTATTCCAGTAACGTCATCCTGGAGAACAAACCTTCAGTCGTAAAGCTCTGGGGTTTCAAATCCCCGGCCATTATTTAAAGGCAAGCAGCTGTGTTTGATGTAGGATGGACCAATGTGCTTGAAGCTAGAGGCTGAGCTCAGCTTGTTGTCATGGTTCCTGCTAGAAGCAGCAGTGGTCGTCCAGGTCGGCTAGCTGCTCTGGGGACTGGTGCATGGTTAGCAGAATGCTTGGCTTCTAGTAGGGCATAGACATCCCAGAGCTCACTCAGGGAGCCCTGAGTGTCAGGACCCAGTGTCCCTCTATGGGAAACCCATATACAGTAACTGTCTTTGGCTTGTTTGTTTGTTTTAAAGAGTTATTTATTTATTTATTTATTTATTTAATGCATGTTGGTACACTGTAGCTGTCTTCAGACACACCAGAAGAGGGCATCAGATCTTATTACAGATGGTTGTGAGCCACCATGTGGTTGCTGGGAATTGAACTCAGGACCTCTGGAAGAGGTCAGTGCTCTTAACTGCTAAGCCATCTCTCCAGCCCTGTCTTTTGGTTTAAGACTTTGCTGGAACAATATATTTAGCTCACAGATACAAGGGAAGGTACAGAAGATAGCAGGAATCTGGACAGCTACACTGAGTTCCCTGGTCAGGGCTCCTCCTGTGGTGGTGAACTGGCTGCACCCTTCTCTGAGAACTTTCCCTTGAAGAGTCAAATTCCCAGGAGATGTTCTCATTGGCTCAGCCTGTATCACATGATTGCACCTTAATCAGATAAATCAAGCCCTCTTGATTAGCGGTCCTTTGCCTAGAAGGAGGCAATTCGTTTTTAAAAGTTTATTAGCAAATTCATTATACATAATGGGTTTCATTAAGATAGCCTTATAATATAGTTTGATCATAATTACCCACCAGTACTATCTTTTGTCCCTCCCCTGTCACTGGTCACCTTCCTCTTTTTGAGGCAGTCCCTTTCTACTCTGTAGGTCTTTGGTGACTGCCTGAGGGCCTTCCACAGTGGAGGGTCCTTGATGACAGGGCAGCCCGCAGAGGAGATAAGAGGAGGGGCGGGAGGAGTGAGTCAGGCGATGGTGTTCTGGGAATCTGACAGCTCTGACTGACTAGCAGTCAGGTGCTTCTTTATATAGGTTTCACAGAACAAGGACAGACTAATGGTTATCTAAGAAATATAGATTATGGTTGGTGTTTTTTTCTTGTTACATGTCCAAAGTTACAAGTTCAGTCACAATTAGAAAATACAAACAGAACCAGGTATTATTATTATTATTAAAGATTTATTTATTATACATATAAGTACACTGTAGCTGTCTTCAGACACACCAGAAGAGGTCATTGGATATCCCATTACAGATGGTTGTGAGCCACCATGTGGTTGCTGGGATTTGAACTCAGGACCTCCGGAAAAGTAGTCAGTGCTCTTAACCGCTGAGCCATCTCTCCAGCCCAGGTATTATTACTTTTATTATCAGCCCTATAACTTCAATTTAAAGAATCTAAAGAATGTCTCCTCCAAATCAAACACATTTATTATATGACAGCCTGCTTGGAGGTTGGCAGTGTTTGCAGTTTGAAAGCACTCCAGACAAACAGAAAATATCTGAATTGGTCTTTTTATGAGTAGCCTAACTTCTTTTACTATATGTTTCATCATCCTTGCTATAAAGTAGAAAAGGTTTATTTTAGTCAATCTCTCTTATTTATTGAGTTCTTTTTCCCGGGGGTGTACCCTCTAGGACCCCCGGTCTTTACACTACATTTACAAAGAGCTCTAAGCTATAATTAAAAGAGACCTTAGTCTGTAACCTATTCTCCTGGCCAGTCAGAGTTTGTTATTGTCTCTGTTTACTCTCCACCAATTATACTGTTAGAGTTTGCTCAGGAGCGAGTAATGGCCTCATCTAGCTATGTGCTTATCGTGCTTAATCTCCAGGGCAGAAGGCAGACTTCCAAATAGAGCCAGATAAAGTTAATTTTAGGATTTTCCTAAAAAGACCCAGACATAACTTTTTCAGGAAAAGACATAAAATGAATCATAATGCAGAAAGTCCCCAGGACTTCAACAGACAGAGACCAAAACCTAAAAGTTAGAGACAGAAGGACAGCGGGAAGGACAGCGGTTGGCTTATCTTTGCTGGGACTGTGTCAAGAAGCTGTGCTGGGGACTTCATGACTCTCACCATTTCTGGTGGATATGGCCGGGTCAAGGTGACCTAATGAATTTGGTTTCTTACAGGAGTGTGGGTGGAGGGTCATTTACAGCAACATGGGCATCCTACCAGTGGCTACATCACTGAAGAAAGTGCTCCCCCAACCAATCACTAACTACTTACAGATCCTGGTGGCAGGTGTGTGTGTGTGTTGGGGTGGGGGTTCTTGAGCTCCAGCCTGCTGCTCCCTGACAGGGTGTTGACTGAGTCCAGAGAGTGCAACAAGTTCTGCCCGGAAGACAGCATTCCCCGATACTCCACCCCTTCTTCTGGCTCTTGCCTTCTTTCTGCTTCCTCTTCTGCATTGCTCTCTGAGCCTTGGAGAAGATGGAATAGCTGATCTATTTAGTACTGAGCAGTCAGTCAACCAAGCATCCTCATCCTTTGACCGGTTTATGGAGCTCGGCTGTTACCACTGCCCACCATGTTTTTGTTGCAGGATTTTCCCTGTTCAATCACATCAGGGCAACAGGAGGCCTGCGATTGGACAGAAAAAGCGAGGCAGAGCTAAGAGATAAGGAGAGAGGAGCGTCTCAGGGTAGGAAGAGGAGGGAAGATGGCTGTTGACCTGTACCTGAGTGGCGTTTTCCAGCCACAAGTAGCTATGATTTCACAAGGTTAGAAATATTGGGATAAAGTTTTTATCATTATCAATTGGCTTGAAATTATTGTATTGGCATCTTGTAAATTGTGATATTATTGATACATAAATCTGATTGGTTAATTAAGCTTTAAGAGTCTTGATTTTACCGGGTTACTGGGTCACTGGGTCTTGTGATATGCAACCTCGAGGACGGTCATTCTATTTGGTTTCTGGAGTGTGGGACCACCGGTCATAGGAGATTGTGACAGAGAGGGAACTAGTGGCTTGTGGGGTCTAGCTCCCGAGAGTTGGCAGTGGCGGCAGGAGCGCAAGAGCATGATCTAACCCTGCAGAGAGTTGGCAGGTTCATTTCTTAATATTTCCCACAACATCTCCTCATGCCAAAGCTGACAGCAGGCATATTCTATTGGCACCTACGTTATTTAACAGGCATTATGCCAGGTACATCATTTCCATTTAGTGAAATGACAGTCCTTGCCTCCCTGCTAGGGTCCATGCCATTCCAGCCCTAGGCTTTTAAATAGGTATCGGTTTTCTTGATTATTACTGTAACAGACTTGCTACTGTTGTAATGCTGGGCACATCTCGCCTGGAAGGTCAGTAAGATAGCAGGTAGGACTCTAGGTGACAATCCTTTCCTAGCAGCCTGTATAGCATCTGCTAGGGTCTGCAATGAGGAGGCTGTGGCTCAGTCCCAGCTTGACTTCTCCATGTCCTGTGACCAGAATGTTAAGCATTAATGTCTTAACATTCTGGTGGGCACTCAATATCAGTATAACTTAAAAAAGACTTATTATTATTTTAAATTATGTGAACACATGTGTATCTGGGTATGGGTATATGCATATAAATGTAGGTGCCTGAAGAGTTCAGAAGGGGGCATCAGATCCTCTGTAGGTGACATTACAAGTGGATATGAGCTGTCCAATGTGGGTGCTGAGAATCCAATTCTGGCTGGACCTCTGTAAGAGCAGTATGCGCTCCTAACCACTGAGCCATCTCATCAGCCCCCAAAGAGGCAATTCTTACAGGAGACATCAGGGTGCTAACTGAGAGGATGAATACATAATAATAATAATTATTATTATAATAAATGCCACTTTCATTCCAGTTCAGGGTCACAGTTCAATGACAGACACCCTGTCTGCCTCACCCAGGTCGTAGCCTCAGCCAGAGCCAGACCCTATTTTAAGTCCTCAGCAGTCAGCCCTTCTTAGTCATAGGGCAGATTCCAGATGTTCATACTGAAATAAACAAGCCTTGAGAATGTAAGAACGAATGGATTCTTCACACTCATCAGTCTGAATAATTCGTCCAGTGTACAAGCACATATTAAACGCTTGTTCACTTAGACACTAAGGGAAAATGACAGTGAACAGGGAGAGTCTCCATCCACCCCTGCCTGGAGGGTGATGCATAACCCATGTCTAACACTGGCCACCACCTGGGTGCCTTTGCAATGCTATGGATGGATTCTGTTTTTTAAGAGTCTCACTATGTAGTCCTGGCTAGCCTGGAACTCAGTACATAGACCAGGCTGGCCTCAAACTCAGAGATCCCCCTGTGTCGACACCTCTCAAGTGCTGGGGTTAAAGGCATGAGCCACTATGCCTGCTATCTTTTCCACAAAGAGACAGAAAGAAGGAAAGAAAGAAAGGAAGAAAAGCTGAGGTGGGGGGGAGAAGAGAGAGAGAGGAGAGAGAGAGGAAGAAAGGAAGAAAGAGGAAGAAAGGGAAAAAAGAGAAGGTAGACATTATCAATATGTGAGTGAGTGGGGTTTAAAAGCATCTCACTGAAGACTCAGGGGCAGAGCAAGGCTTCGAGGGCAGAGGAAACCAGAGAAGTAGGGGATGGGCAGAACAGGTACAGGGGAAAGAGAATGTAAGATGTTCAGGTCCCTGGGTCCAGGAACTACAAATCCCTCATGTTGAGAGTGACTTTGATAAACTCTTCAAACCCACCCATGCTGAGAACAAGTCTAGACAAGATGCATGGGGTCGCGTCCAACTGATGTGAATCTCAGTAAGACGAGTAGAGTCAAGTGGTGTGGTGCTGATGTGAGTCTCAGTTGCATTGTGTGGGTGCGATGGTACATATATAAAGAGCTACTGTTAAGAATTGGGAGTCAGGGCTGCAGAGATGGCTCAGTGGTTAAGAGCACTGACTGCTCTTCCAGAGGTCCTGAGTTCGATTTCCAGCAACCACATGGTGGATCACAACCATCTGCAATGGGATCCGACGCCCTTTTCTGGTGTGTCTGAAGAAAGCAACAGTGTACTCATATCCATAAAATAAATAAGTCTTTTAAAAAAAGAGCTGGGGCTCTATGTCATGGCTACAAGTTGTGAGATGGTTTGAAAAGTTTGGGGTCAGTAGTTTTTGTTGTTTTGTTTTTCGAGACAGGGTTTCTCTGAATAGCCCTGGTTGTCCTGGAACTCACTCTGTAGACCAGGCTGGCCTCAAACTCAGAAATCTGCCTGCCTCTGCCTCCTGAGTGCTGGGATTAAAGGCATGCGCCACCACGCCCGGCTTTTTGTTTGTTTGTTTGTTTGTTTATTTTTCAAGACAGGGTTTCTCTGTATAGCCCTGGCTGTCCTGGAACTTACTCTGTAGACAAGGCTGGCCTTGAACTCAGAAATCCATCTGCCTCTGCCTCTGCCTCTGCCTCCCAAGTGCTGGGATTAAAGGTGTGTGCCACCACCACCAAGGACTTGGCTTTTCAGAGAAGGAACCTGTAAAAGTAACTGGGGATTTTTCCTTGTCCCATTTGCTCCCAAATAGTGACAGGATGCTTCTACCCCTTGCTATAGTCCATTTAAGGTCCCAAATAAATGACAAGGAGACTTAGTAAATTTATTTCTGAGTTCGAGGCCAGCCTGGTCTACAAAGTGAGTGCCAGGACAGCCAGGGCTACACAGAGAAACCCTGTCTCGAAAAACCAAAAAAAAAAAAAAAAAAAAAAAAAAAAAAGGTTGCAAGCCCTATAACTGGGCAGATGCTCATCTGTTCTAACCCCCTCTACGGGTGCCTACTTCCCAGCGGTGTGGTCCTTTATCTGCAGTCTGGATCTTGCCTTGGCTTGCTCTGCCCCATGTGTGTCCTCATGGTGACTCCTCCTTGGCTCTCTCTGCTCCATGTGTGTCCTCATGGTGACTTCTCTTGGTCTCTCCACATGGTTCAACTTCTCTTCCTCTCCCCTCTGTTCTCTCTTATCTCTCTGGGACCCCTGACTAGGATAAGAAATCCTGCCCTATTATCTTCTGTCTAGCTATTGGCTGAATCAGCTCTTTATTAACCAATCAGAGGTGATAGAAAACAATCCTTACACAACATTGAGACTGGAGATGCTTGGCAATGCCATTGTCCAGACTGCAACCAGATCCCTGGACACAAGTCGGCATCTGCATACACAGTGAACAAAACTACCTCCTAACATGTCCTTCATTAGTCCAACAAAAGACTTGTCTTCTTATATTAATAAACTATAAACAATAATAATTATGAAATGCTCAGGTAAAATTATATTCATAATGTCCAGTCCATTTTTATTTGGCAACCTTGGATAATGTACTCTAATCTCTATCATATCTTGGCAAGTTCAGAGTTCTGTACTTAAATAATTTTCTATTATCGCTTGAGTTCATCAACCTAAGAATATCTTCTTAGACTTTAAAACATATTCTTAAATCCTGAACAACTTAAGCCTAATTGTGAGACTGTGGCTATCTGGTCTTCAACTCCATCAGGGATCTGAGACGGGATAAATATCACCTGAATAAGCAGGAAGTGCAGAACGAGCGGCTTTTGACTACAGAAAAGACAGAGACAGGTGGCTGCCCGGACAGTCACTGAAGGCTTATCTGCCACATGGGAGCATCATCCTCAGCCTCCTGGGTCAAAATAGCTGGCAGACTTTTCTGTGAAGCAGGAATTATGAAGGACTGCTTCCCTAGTCTTGGCAAAGCTCTGCAGTTGTCTTCCCTGCATGTCCTGCTTGTTCATAGCTTGAACAGCATGCTGTCACATTGAGGGCAGGGGCAGTTTCTTGCTCAGTGTCTAGCTTCCCAGTTTTGAAGCAAACTCCATGTGGAAGCAAACTTGAATGCTCATTGGCTTCTTTGAAGTGGAATAGGGGTGCTGTCAGGAGTTGACATGTCTCACTGTCAAAAAAGCCTTTTATTAAGAAACAACTTTTAAGCCGGGCGTGGTGGCACACGCCTTTGATCCCAGCACTCGGGAGGCAGAGGCAGGTGGATTTCTGAGTTCGAGGCCAGCCTGGTCTACAAAGTGAGCTCCAGGACAGCCAGGGCTATACAGAGAAACCCTGTCTCAAAAACAAAATAAAACAAACAAAGAAACAGCTTTTAATGCCATATTCTGTGATCTCTGAGGTTTTTGAAGACTATCTATCTATCTATCTATCTATCATCTATCTATCTATAGTATATCTGAATTATTTGTTTCTAGTCATTTACTATTTCTTCAACATAGGAAATATATTTTTGTAATTAACTAAACTAGTATCTAACATGACCAGAACATTTGTTGACTGATTACTAACTCGCACTTCTTAATTATAAACTAAACAGTTTGCAAATAGCAGCTTTCAAAGAACTAGAACTTCACATTGCATTTTTAAGAATTATACCTTAAACAAGAATTGAAACATATATACAGTATGTAATAACAAAATATAGCCTTAAATTTGTATAAATATACAAATTCTGTACCAAATGTAAAATATTTGGTTTATTAATGCTTTTTGGTGAAAAAGTAGATTCGCTAACCTACCCTTTAACCCTTTATCATATCATTCCTCTCCCCCACCTTTTTCTTTTCATCTCTTCTCCCTTCTCCCCCCTTTCCTCTAATACTAGATAGGAGGGAGAGAAAGATAGAGAAAAGAAAAAGAAAGAGAAAAGGAGACCTCTGAATCTAACCTCCCTTACTTTGTTTACTCCCTGACCAAGACCATAAACAACTTGAGACCAATCCCCCTTAAAGGATGATAAACATCCATCACCCATTGAAAGACCCAAACCTACCCATCCCACCTCTTGGAAATGGGGGCATCATTCTCTTAAAGCTTCCTCCTGCTGTCTGAGGCAAGCATCTCTTTTGGGAGCTGTCTTAGTCAGGGTTTCTATTCCTGCACAAATATCATGACCAAGAAGCAAGTTGGGGAGGAAAGGGTTTATTCAGCTTACACTTCCATACTGCTGTTCATCACCAAGGAAGTCAGGACTGGAACTCAAGCAGGTCAGGAAGCAGGAGCTGATGCAGAGGCCATGAAGGGATGTTCTTTACTGGCTTGCCTCCCCTGGCTTGCTCAGCCTGCTCTCTTATAGAACCAAGATTACCAGCCTAGAGATGGTCCCACCCACAAGGGGCCTTTCCCCCTTGATCACTAATTGAGAAAATGCCTTACAGTTGGATCTCATGGAGGCATTTCCTCAACTGAAGCTCCTTTCTCTGTGATAACTCCAGCTGTGTCAAGTTGACACAAAACTAGCCAGTACAGGGGCCCATAGAAAATTGGCATATAGGCCAGTCTTAAGAAAGCTAGCTGTAATATTTGTTGTCTACTGTCTATGTGATGTGAAAGCGTGGGGCTTAAGTGAAGTCTTGACTGGAACAGACTAAGGCTAGCCATTTTGAAATGGTCCCGGAAGCAAGTTTTGATGAAACAGCTATTGAGGTAGTCTGAGGCTGGATCAAGCAGGATGCTGGAATAAATATATCTCAGCATCTCAGCATTACTTTCAGGATCCGAGAGGGTGAATCTTGTCACGGCCACTTTAACTTCACTGGTGTCTGATGCTTTTGTTCTGAAAACATATAAACTTTCACAGGTAATACACATGTTTGTAGTAATATATGTATGGACTATGCAGTGTGCATAATTCAGTTAAAGATGATTCTCTGCCCTCAGGTCGATCAGGTAAGGCATCTGTTTTTCTTTATGAATAAGTTTGGACTGTGTAATCAGTCTTACTGCTATTTGAAAGGATGGCATAAGTCCTGAGGATTCTGTGGCCAACAAGATTTATTGGTTATGTGTAGCTGAAGTCCTGGCTGGAGACATTTTCATGTCTCAGCCAGTCTCAGAGCTGATCCTATGAGGAGGGATCAACATTTCATGTTACCTGTTTTGTTGGTCGTCTTGATTTTTTACAAGTCTGAAGTCAGGGTCTTCTGGAGGTCTTCTCTGGTCAAATCTAATCTTTATTAGCTTTGAAGGAGTTCATAGCTTTTCTTCTCTTGTTAAAACAAAGATAAAACCTCTTCCCCAACATAACACATTTCCTTCCTTCCATTCTGAAGTTAGGAGATCTTTAATATAAACAGGCTGAGTTGGCTCAGCGTTTTTTGTTTTTTGTTTTTGTTTTTTTCTGTAATCCAATGTCTCTCAATGGCTGTTTTGTTTGCTTGTTTATTTTGTTGTTCATTAGCATTTAAAAAATTTAAAGTTGGGCTGGTAAGATGGCTCAGTGGTTAAGAGCACTGACTGCTCTTCCAGAGGTCCTGAGTTCAATTCTCAGCAACCACATGGTGGCTCACAACCATCTATAATGGGATTCGATGCCCTCTTCTGGTGTGTCTGAAGACAGCTACAATGCACTCATAATAAATAAAGAAATAAATAAATCTTAAAAAAAAAAAGAAAAACCAAAAAAAAAATTAAAGTTAATAAAGCATTATGTAATTTTTCTCTGGGGGGTCTTTGTTATCCCTTTTCATTTGTAATACATCTCTTTAAAAATAAATTAGGTCTATGGCCATACCACCCTGAAAGTGCCCAATCTTGTCTGATCTCGGAAGCTAAGCAGGGTTGGGCCTGGTTAGTACTTGGATGGGAGACCGCCTCGGAATGCCAGGTGCTGTAGGCTTTTTGGACTCCCTTTGCCGGGCGTGGTGGCGCACGCCTTTAATCCCAGCACTCGGGAGGCAGAGGCAGGCAAATTTCTGAGTTTGAGGCCAGCCTGGTCTACAAAGTGAGTTCCAGGACAGCCAGGGCTACACAGAGAAACCCTGTCTCGAAAAACCAAAAACCAAACCAAACCAAACCAACCAAACAAAAACCAATTAGATCTCTCTACAACTGCTTGTCCTGTAGGATTGTGTGGGAAACCTGCATTATGCTTTCTATTGTAGTAAGCAAAAATATTGCTTCATTTTACTAGAGACATATGCATTGTCAGTTTGAATTTGTAGGGTATTCCCATGGTTCCCATAACTTCTGTTACATGAGTCATTACAAATCATCCTCTTCAGAACTTAAAGCTGTGCCCACTGAAATCTTGAATGTGTGTCTATGGTATGGTGCACATATTTTAATCTTTCTAAACTCTGCAAATGAAACATATCCATTTGCAAAATTTAATTTCTTTGGGGACCTTTAGGGTTACTCCTTCCAGTTAGCGGAGTTTGGTTCTACAAAGAACAAGTAGGGCATTTCCTTATAATTCCCTCAGTGTGTTGTCACGTGATAGAAAAATCCCCTTTTAAACCCTTGCTGTTAATAGTGTGTTTTAAAATGAAATTCTGAAGCTTCTAGCAAGTTTCCTATTAATGGTTGACCGATTTCGTCGTGATCTGTGCTAGAGGGCCTGGCAGACCTGTATGGGATTGGATATGTGTTATATAATGGAGGATTTCTATTTCTGATTACTTGCTGTTGTTGAATAAACAGTGATGTTAATTCTAAATCAGCAGTTTCTATGTGCAAAACAACTCTTTCTGAATATTGAGAGTCAGTAACCATATTAAGAGATTCGGGAAAATCATGAAATACCATAAGAATTACATATAACTGTGATTTTTGAATTAAGTCATATGGACTTTGAATTATTTTACTTATATTCTTTTGACTTTTAGCCTGCCTTTCCTGATTTATTTACATCACTATAGAATTTAGGGGCTCCAGAAATTGGTGTTCCTTTTACTTTATGAGGCGGAGTCCAATTAGTTCATTTTATAAACTGAAGTATATTTTTTTAAAAGGGGGGTATTTGTTATTAATTTCTCTCAAAAATTATTGTAAGCTTTTATCTGATATTCACTTTCTGTCCATGTGATGGTTTGTATATTCTTGCACCAGGGAGTGGCACCATTTGGAGGTGTGGCCTTGTTGGAATAGGTGTGACCTGGTTGGAGTAGGTGTGTCACTGTGGGTGTGGGCTTAAGACCCCCACCATAGATGTCTGGAAGTCAGTCTTCCACTGGCAGCCATTGGATGAAGATGTAGAACTCTCAGCTCTGCCTGGATGCTGCCATGCTCCCATTTTGATGATAATGAACTGAACCTCTGACCCTGTAAGCCAGCCCCAATTAAATGTTTTTTTTTTGTTTTTTTTTTTTTTTATAAGACTTGCTTTGGTCATAGTGTCTATTCACAGCAGTAAAACCCTAAGTAATACAGTCCATAATGAGGTAATTTTGTATTAGTAAAAGATACCATGATTTGTGCTGGATCTAGTCCAGCTAATTGATGAAGCTTCATTTTTCCTTTTAGAATCAATTCATAGACATTTTCTAAATAGGTCTTTAATTTTTTTTAACTCTGTGTGCTAAAAATATCCATCCTAATATATAATCATCTTTCTGCAAAAGAATTCCCATGGGAAATGAGTACAAGGCAAAATAACTAAAATCCAGCCAAGCTTGGTATCCAAGTGACTCCCATGTGTGCACCTCCTGTAACCTCACATGTGTGCTTCTCCTGTAACCTCACATGTGTGAGCCCCCTGCAACCTCACATGTGTGCATCTCCTGTAACTTCACATGTGTGAGCCTCCTGTAACCTCACATGTGTGCTTCTCCTGTAACCTCACATGTGTGAGCCTCCTGTAACCTCACATGTGTGCTTCTCCTGTAACCTCACATGTGTGCATCTCCTGTAACTTCACATGTGTGAGCCTCCTGCAACCTCACATGTGTGCATCTCCTGTAACCTCACATGTGTGCATCTCCTGTAACTTCACATGTGTGAGCCTCCTGTAACCTCACATGTGTGCATCTCCTGTAACCTCACATGTGTGCATCTCCTGTAACTTCACATGTGTGAGCCTCCTGTAACCTTACATGTGTGAGCCTCCTGTAACCTCACATGTGTGAGCCCCCTGTAACCTCACATGTGTGCTTCTCCTGTAACCTCACATGTGTGAGCCTCCTGTAACCTCACATGTGTGAGCCCCCTGCAACCTCACATGTGTGCTTCTCCTGTAACCTCACATGTGTGCTTCTCCTGTAACCTCACATGTGTGCTTCTCCTGTAACCTCACATGTGTGCTTCTCCTGTAACCTCACATGTGTGAGCCTCCTGTAACCTCACATGTGTGCTTCTCCTGTAACCTCACATGTGTGCTTCTCCTGTAACCTCACATGTGTGCTTCTCCTGTAACCTCACATGTGTGAGCCTCCTGTAACCTCACATGTGTGAGCCTCCTGTAACCTCACATGTGTGCTTCTCCTGTAACTTCACATGTGTGAGCCTCCTGTAACCTCACATGTGTGCATCTCCTGTAACCTCACATGTGTGAGCCTCCTGTAACCTCACATGTGTGAGCCCCCTGTAACCTCACATGTGTGAGCCTCCTGTAACCTCACATGTGTGCATCTCCTGTAACCTCACATGTGTGAGCCTCCTGTAACCTCACATGTGTGAGCCTCCTGTAACCTCACATGTGTGCATCTCCTGTAACCTCACATGTGTGCTTCTCCTGTAACCTCACATGTGTGAGCCTCCTGTAACCTCACATGTGTGAGCCTCCTGTAACCTCACATGTGTGCTTCTCCTGTAACTTCACATGTGTGAGCCTCCTGTAACCTCACATGTGTGAGCCTCCTGCAACCTCACATGTGTGCATCTCCTGTAACTTCACATGTGTGAGCCTCCTGCAACCTCACATGTGTGCATCTCCTGTAACTTCACATGTGTGAGCCTCCTGCAACCTCACATGTGTGCTTCTCCTGTAACCTCACATGTGTGAGCCCCCTGCAACCTCACATGTGTGCATCTCCTGTAACTTCACATGTGTGAGCCTCCTGTAACCTCACATGTGTGCTTCTCCTGTAACTTCACATGTGTGAGCCTCCTGTAACCTCACATGTGTGCTTCTCCTGTAACCTCACATGTGTGAGCCTCCTGCAACCTCACATGTGTGAGCCTCCTGTAACCTCACATGTGTGCTTCTCCTGTAACCTCACATGTGTGCTTCTCCTGTAACCTCATATGTGTGCTTCTCCTGTAACATAACATGTGTGAGCCCCCTGCAACCTCACATGTGTGAGCCTCCTGTAACCTCACATGTGTGCTTCTCCTGTAACCTCACATGTGTGAGCCTCCTGTAACCTCTTTTCCACCAGAGCCAGTTCTCTCTCAGCCTCAGCTGATGATTTCCTTGGACTATTTAAGTCTGAATCATCCTGTAAAGTTTGAAATAAATTACTTAACTTTTGAGTAGTTAATCCTATAATGGGTTGTAACCAATTAGTGTCTCCCAGCAATTTTTGAAAATCATTAAGAGTTTGTAACTGATCTCTTTTGATCTGTATTTTCTGTGGTTGAATTTTTTGTAGACGTATTTAATTAATGGTATTCCCTCAATTTGTAATCTCCACTGAGGCAAAATTCTTTGTACTTTAACAAACATTTTTTTCTAAGGTATCTGTATTGGAATCATCCAACAAGATATTATTTATATAATGATAAAGTATAGCTGGGCAGTGGTGGCGCACATCTTTAATCCCAGCACTTGGGAGGCAGAGGCAGGATTTCTGAATTTGAGGCCAGCCTGGTCTGCAGAGTGATTTCCAGGACAGCCAGACACAGACAAACCCTGACTTGAAAAACCAATAAAAGAAAAAAAAAAGATAAAGTATAGATTATGAAAAACATTTATGAATTATTTACAATAGATGTAAAAATATTGACACAATGTGGCAAGACTTTCCATTGAGGCCTTTTGTCAGCTGTCTATGGTTAAATGTGGGCACAGTGAGAGCAAACTTTCCTCTCTTGTTTGTGAAAGCAAACTTTTTCCTCCTTGTTTCTGCAAGGGTATTGAAAAAAAAATCAATCTCTTAAATGAATCACTATAATAGGCCATGCCTTAGGTAACAATGAAGTTAAAGGGGCTGTAGGTTGTAAGGAGCCCGCCCATAGGCTGAATTGCCTTATTGGTAGTTCTTAGATCAGTTAGCATTCTTTATTTTTCAGATATCTTTGAAAATATAAAAGTAGGAATTCCAAGGGCTGGTGGATTGTTCTATATGTTGAGCCTCCAGCTGCCCCAGTTGAACGGTCTAGTTGAGACCACCACTTAGACAAGCTGTCTAGGGCCTGAAACTTTTCCTTAGTTAAGAACCACTGCTCTACTCAAACAGCTTTGCTACTTTGTAGGGCTGGGAAGCCATGGGATGGGAGGGAGAGGGAGAGGGAGAGGGAGAGGGAGGAGGAGTGGGAGGGAGGGAGAGGGGGGAGGGTAGGGGAGGGAGAGAGGGAGAGGGAGAGACAGCCATAGTGGTGTCTACCTTTAATCCTACCAGAGGTAGGAGGATCTCTGTGAGTTCCAGATCTGCCTGGTCTACAAATTGAGACATTTTTAAAAATAAAAATCTTTTCAATGCCTCTGCTGTTGGGGAATGTTCTGTGTTCTTGTGATGGTTCATATATGCTTGGCCCAGAGAGTGGCACTATTAGGAGGTGTGGCTTTGTTGGAGTAGGTATGTCACTGTGGAGGTGGGCTTTAATACACTCATCCTGGCTGCCTGGAAGTCAGTCTTCTCCTAGCAGCCTTCAGATGAAGAAGTAGAACTCAGCCGGGCGTGGTGGCGCACGCCTTTAATCCCAGCACTCGGGAGGCAGAGGCAGTTGGATTTCTGAGTTCGAGGCCAGCCTGGTCTACAAAGTGAGTTCCAGGACAGCCAGGACTATACAGAGAAACCCTGTCTCGAAAAAACCAAAAAAAAAAAAAAAAAAAAAAAAAAAGAAGTAGAACTCTCAGCTCCTCCTGCACCATGCCTGCCTTGCTCCCACCTTGATGATAATGGACTGAACCTGTGAGCCAGCCCCAATTAAATGTTGTCCTTATAAGCATCGCCTTGGTCATGGTGTCTGTTCACAGCAGTAGAACCCTAACTAAGACAACACTCTTTATCATACTCCAAAAGGGAGCCAATAGTTGAGCAGTGGTGGCGCAGGCCATTAATCCCAGCACTTGGGAGGCAGAGGCAGGCAGATCTCTGTGAGTTCTAGACCAGCCTGATCTACAGAGTGAGTTCCAGGACAGCAAACACAAAGAAACCTTGCTTCAAACAAACAAAATCAAACAATAATAAAACAGAACAAAACAAAACAACATCAACAACAACCAAAACCAAAATAGGGGATCAATACTGCAGCCATCGAAGGTGGCCCTGCGGGTTAGCGTTGCTTTCTCTATTGTAGTTAGCAGTTAACTACAGGGACTGGTGAGATGGCTCAGTGGTTAAGAGCACTGACTGCTCTTCTGAAGGTCCTGAGTTCAAATCCCAGCAACCACATGGTGGCTCACAACCATCTGTAAAGAGATCTGATGCCCTCTTCTGGTGTGTCTGAAGACAGCTACAGTGTACTTACATATAATAAATAAATAGATCTTTGGGCCAGAGCCAGTGCAAGTGGAGCAGAGCAAGCAGAGGTCCTGAGTTCAACTCCCAGCAATCACATGATGGCTTACAACCATCTGTACAGCTGTACATGAAATAAGTAAATATTAAAAAAATCTAATAGTGCCGATGGAAGGGAAGGATGGGATTGTAGCATCCCATGGTTCCTAGTTCCTCTCTGTAACAGCTCCCCCCCCCCCCATCCTGTGTTCAATCTGTTAGAATGAGGAAAACTACAGCTGATAGATGTGGGTACTGGAAACTGAAGGTAGGTCCTCTGCAAGAGCAGTGTATGCTCTTAACTGCTGGGTTATCTCTCCAGCCCCAAGAATGTTTGTTTTGAGACAGAAACTCGCTATGTAGCTCTGGCTGTCTTTGAATTTGACAGGTTGAACAGGTTGTCCTTAAACTCAAAGAGATCTGCCTGTCTCTTCTTCCTGATTGCTGGGATTAAAGGCATGCACTTCCATGCACTATTAAGAATGGTATTTTTTTAAAACCATTATGGTTTTTAGCCATTTTTTAAAAAAAATATATATTTATTTAATGTATATGAGTACAGTGTAGCTGTCTTCAGACACACCAGAAGAGGGCATCAGATCCCATTACAGATGGCTGTGAGTCACCATGTGGTTGCTGGGAGTTGAACTCAGGACCTCTGGAAGAACAGCCAGTTCTTAACCGCTGAGCCATCTCTCCAGCACCCCCACCCCTATTTTTCTTAAAATTATCAGTGACCTAGAATCTCTTTCCTTTCTTTCCACGCATGCATGGTTTGCTCATGGTCCTAAGATAGTGACTCTCTCTCTAGTATTACATCTATTTTCAGGCAAAAAAAAAAAAAAAAAAAAAAAAAAAGAACAGAAAAAAGAAAAAGGAGGGGAATGTGTGTGCTCACTGGGACAGCCTCACTGTTTTGTCTTGTTTAGATTTCTTTATTTTTATGTGTATGAATGTTTTGCCTGCGTGTATGTGCACCATATGTGCCTGGTTCTCTCATAGATCAGAGGACATAAGATCCCCTGGAATTGAAATTATGGATGGCTTTGAGTCACCATATGGGTTCTGAGAACTGAACCTTAGTCCTCTGCAAGAACAAGTGCTCTAACCACTGACCCATCTCTTCAGTCCCCTGACAGCTTCAATTTTTAAAGAGCTTTTTTGGTAAGACCTACTTGTTTAAAGTTCATGGTTAGAACTGTGTCACATGGCCAGGTCTAGCTGCAATGTAGGCAGGAAGATGCAACGTATTATCTTATTGCCAAGAAAATATAAGACAATGACCAGTCTCTGTGACCCCTCTCAACCATGGTTGTCATTGACAGGCTTGGCAGCGTTTTTACAGGAGTCTACCAGGCAGACCCCTGAGCACCGGATCCATCTGTGCAGATTGTCCTATGAAATTCTCTAAGAGAGGGGTTCTTAGCTCTACTTACCAGTAGATTACTCAAGCCAGCATTCGGTTTTTGTTTATCTTAAGGGAGTTAACTCACATCACATATCAGCATAAAAACAAGATGAGAGTTGGGGGCCGGAGAGAGAGTTCAGTTGGCAAAATACTTCCCATGCAGGCATGAAGACATGAGTGCCCACTCTAAAAGCTAGGTGCAACAACATGCATCTATGATCTCAGCGCCGGGCATACCAAAGCATGTGGATTCCTGGAGCTTCCTGGCTGACTGACTAATCAATGAGCCCAGGTTCAGTGAGAGACTTTAACTCAAATGGTGATGTGAGGAGTAGTTTGGATCACATGTGCTTCTGGGCATGCATCATACACACACACATACACACACACACACACACACGAATGAGAGAGAGAGAGAGAGAGAGAGAGAGAGAGAGAGAGAGAGAGAGAGAGAGAGAGAGAGGAGAGAGGAGAGAGGAGAGAGGAGAGAGAGAGAGAGAGAGAGAGAGGAGATGAGTGGGGAGGAAAGACTGTGTTGGCCAGTTTTCTGTCGACATGACACAACCTAGAGTCACTTGAGAGGAGGGGACCTCAGTTGAGAAAGTGCCTCCCTAAGATCAGGCTGTAGGGCATTTTCATAATTAGTGATTGATGGAGGAGGGCCCAGCCCATTGTGGTTGGAGACACTTCTGGGCTGGTGGGCCTGGGTTCTAAAAGAAAACAGGCTGTGTGTGTTTGTAGTGGTTAGATGGGAGACAAAGAGATGGGGAGCGACTTAAGCATTATGAAGAAAATGGAACTGGAGACTCCAGGGTAGAGAGGAGTATCCTGTATGAGTGGCCAACCTCTGCTACCTGGGGCCATGGGGAGGAGCTAGCCTGAGCTTCTGCTGCGAGCCATGTCTGAGTCTATAGCTATGCAACAGTGGTTGGGGTCACAGCAGCAACAGGGATTGCAGCAGCAGTGATCAGTGTGTCGCTGTGGGTGGCTCATATTACTTCTAGAGACCATGGAAGTGTGCATTGTTGGGGGAGCTACTGGGGACCGACCACGTGGATGTTCAGGGGCTGTGCAGAGTTGGCCCCATTCCTCATCAGGAACAGCACTCAGAGCAGGCCCTGCAGCCCTGGCAGCACAGTGTAGCTGCTGTGGGTGAGCCAGCAGAGGGCGTGAATGTGGGAGAGCTGACCCTGCTGACCCCATCACTCTACTGTCATGGGGTGGCATGGGCACAGAGATGATGCCCTGCCCCCATCACATCCGACAGTCGGGAAAGCTGCCCACAGGGTCATGAGTGTGGGAGAACTGGCCCTAACCCTCACCAGCTGCACTGCTCAGGAGAGCAGGCCTTATACCTCACCTAGGCAACACCATGGAGCTGGCCTTGATGGCGAAGGTGTGGGTGAGCAGGTGAGAAGGCATGAGAACAGAGTTGAACCTGCGTCCTGCTGATGGTGCATTGGGTGGCCTAACCAGAGTAGTACTGGCAAGCTCCCCTGGTGGTGTAGATCAGGGAGACCCTATTGGTCTAGGTGGACCTGAGCGGGAGTGGGTTGACTAGCTTGGCTGTCTGGTAGGCCAAGATCTGACTTGGTCCACCCTAAATCTATATCATCTGCTAAAAGTTGGGTCGCGTGAAAGGATCAGTCTAGCTGTTCCAAAGCTGCAGGATCTCCATGACACGGGGCAACAACAGGATAACCATGAGGAGTCCTGGTAAGAATCCAATATTGATGGTGTCACAGAAGCCAGAGATTTCTGACCAGACCAATGACTCAATGCAATGAACATTTGCAAGTAAGTGAAGATGTGTGGACAGAAGGATATGCTGTGGAACACACTGTGACATACTACAGCTTTCACAATGAGATGTTTTCTATGCTTTGGGTTTTGTTTGTGTGTTTTTTATGTTGGGGGGAGGTTGCAAAGTTGAAATGGGGTATGAGAGCGGGACTGGGGCGCATGATGTGAAACTCATGAGGAGTCAATAAAAAGTTAAAAAAGAAAGAAAGAAGAAAGAGAGAAAGAGAGAAAGAGAGAGAAAGAAAGAAAGAAAGAAGAGAGAAAGAAAGAAAGAAAGAAAGAAGAAAGAAAGAAAGAAAGAAAGAAAGAAAGAAAGAAAAAGAAAGAAAGAAAGAAAGAAAGAAAAAAAGAAAGAAAGAAAGAAAGAAAGAAAGAAAGAAAGAAAGAAAGAAAGAAAGAAAGAAAGAAAGAAAGAAAGAAAGGAAAGAAAGAAAAGGCCGGGGCCTAGCAAACACAGAAGTGGATGCTCACGGTCAGCTATTGGATGGATCACAGGGCTCCCAATGGAGGAGCTAGAGAAAGTACCCAAGGAGATAAAGGGATCTGCAACCCTATAGGTGGAACAACAATATGAACTAACCAGTACCCCGGAGCTCTTGACTCTAGCTGCATATGTATCAAAAGATGCCCTAGTCAGCCATCACTGAAAAGAGAGGCCCATTGGACATGCAAACTTTATATGCCCCAGTACAGGGGAACGCCAGGGCCAAAAAGTGGGAGTGGGTGGGTAGGGGAGTGGGGGGGGAGGGTATGGGGGACTTTTGGGATAGCATTGGAAATGTAAATGAGGAAAATACCTAATAAAAATATTTTTTAAAAAGGTAGAAAGAAAAGAAAGGAGGGAGAGAGAGAAAGAAGGAAGGAAGGAAGGGAGGGAGGGAGGGAGGGAGGGAGGAAGGAAGGAAGGAAGGAAGGAAGGAAGGAAGGAAGGAAGGAAGGAAGGAAGGAAGGAAGGAGAAAGAAAGAAGAAAGAAGAAAAGAAAGAAAGCAGGATAAGCGAGCCATGAGGAGCAAGCCAGGAAGCAGCATCCCTCCAAGCCTCTGCATCAGCTCCTGCCTCCAGGTTCCTGCCCTGTTTGCAAGTTCCTGTCCTGACTTCCCTCAGTGACGTACAAAGCTGTGGAAATAGAAGCCAAATAAACTCTTTCCTCCCCAAGTTTTTGTTCATGGTGTCTCATCACATCACAGGTGATCTTAACTAAGCCACATACCCCACAAGAGTTTTAGGACTGGCACATCTCTGTCCCCTGTCTAGTGCTACCTCCCACTCTTTGTGTGGTACTGAAGACTAGGGCAGACACTGCTCATCTCTATAGCAACAATTCTAACAAACATCCCTGCATTAGTGTTGGTGACCTAAAATGCCACCATCAAGAGAAACACATTCCTTTGAGTCAAGCACTACCCTTTGGCAGGTCTTAATTCTCTCTATGCTTACAATCCCTACTCTCAGGAGGATGAGGCAGGAGGATTTGAAGTTAGAAGCCAGCCTAGATACATAGACACAGAAAGACTCCGAGTCTAAAAATAAATAAACAAAACAAAGCAGACCAGGAAGTTAGTGTTGGTCTTGGTTCCCTAACCCCTTTCATTGCTACGACTCCCTGGAACAACTTTGGAATGCTGAAATCAGTTGGAGAGAAGGGAACCTGGGCAGAAGGAGGATGGAGACAGCCTACCCGTCCTCCAAGTAAGTGGGATACCCAGATGCCTCACCTCCTGTATCACAAAACCACAGGAGCAACTGTGACAGGGGCTGGAAGTATACATTCAAATATACATTGCCAGCCAGTTGTGGTCCAGCAGCTGGTAACCTGGTCTGTCTCCTGGTTTTTTATTCCTTCTAGTGGGGAAAGGGATCCTTGGTTTTTTGTTTTTTGTTTTTGTTTTTTTTCTTAGAGACAGGGTTTCTCTGTATAGCCATGGCTGTCCTGAAACTCACTTGTAGACCAGGCCAGGCTGGCCTTGAACTCAGAAATCCACCTGCCTCTGCCTCCCAAGTGCTGGGATTAAAGGCGTGCGCCACCACGCCCGGCTTGAGGAAAGGGATCTTTAGGACAAAGGAGGCACACCCCCCCAGAGCCCGCAGTGCTCTGTGTCTCCAGGATGCCCAGACTCCCTGAGTTCATGCTTCTCCCATGGCTGCAGTTCTTCCCAGGATTGTCCTTCCTGGGGCTGGAGTGTGGACAGAGTTTGATACTGTGGACAGGAGGAGCCAGGGATGGAGCAAGAACAGACTGACTGCCGCTAGAGGTCTGTCTCCCCATTTCCTGAACTGATCAAATTCCAAGGTGTCTAAAAATCCTAAATTTGAAGCTGGCACGTCAGGGCAGATGTGAAGTCATCTTTGCCAGAGAAGAGAACGGTGTCTAGATATTGAGACCTAGAACATGGGACATTTATACTTTGTCCCAGGCCAATCAGATGTAAGGGGTAAATCTGGCCCATCAATGTAGTTTGTCGGTCCATAGATTATTTTGGAAATTGGAGAAGAGTGTGGTAGAAGATGTTTGTAATTCCAGCACCCATAAGGCTGAGGCAAAAGAATTGCTTCAAGTTCAAGGTTAGCCTGAGCTATTTAAGTGCCAGGCCAGCCAAGGTTACAGATCCGGCATGCCTTGAAATAGACAGACAAACTCATAATCCTAAAACTGGATTTCAATGCTGAAGTGTGGTTCAGTGGCACAGACTGTGTCTACCATGTTGGAGGCCCTGGCTTCAACCCGCAATACTGGAAAGGGGTAAACAGAGAGAGAGAGAGAGAGAGAGAGAGAGAGAGAGAGAGAGAGAGAGAGAGAGAGAGAAGTAACTCATAGAGAAATTATGATTTTAGCTTGTCTTACAAACTGGGAGATGTAGCAATCACTATACCTACATTATAGCATGACCCCATTGGATGGAGCTACGTAGATAGGGCATATTCTTCATTTGTTATACTCTGATCCACTGCATTCACGGTGCCTATGTGTGCCTAAGAACTGGTCCAGCCATTGGTGTGATGTGTCATTCCTGTACTGAGCAGCTAAGCTGGGTTGGGATGTCTGAACTCAGTGGCTGCCCCTCCCAGTCCCCGTGCAGAGAGACAGCACCTCCGCTGTCTGCTTTCACCAAGCTGATCAGAAAGGAGAAGTGGAACCACCCAGGGTCATTAGAAAGTGGGGAATGAAAGGGGAAGAGGAGTCGAAAAGTCGCTGCTGAGAGATGGGAACAGCGCACGTGAGATCGCATTTCTAGATCTGGCCCTAAGTCTCATTCAGAAGATGCCCGGGCCAGTCATGTGTCTTGTGCGGGGTTTCTAGGGGGAAATCACCATGCTACAGCAGGGGGGAGGGGAGACATCTCTGACTGGAAGGAACCCTGCCTATGAAAGGCCAAGTTGTGGTCAGCTGCAAAGAAAACTGGACCTAGAGTTCTGTGTCTTAAGATGATGACAGATGACACATGGGACACCTGAAGTGAGTGGCTTCATGCTGGGGCGGCTGGGTGGGATAGAGGGGCCAGGACCCCCCAAATCCTGGTCCTGTGGGGAACTGAAGAGAAGGCTGTTCTCCATCACAAATCCCAGACATATGGAGCCTCTGCTCTGGAAGGGGGGAAGCACCAGTTTGCCGTTTTTGTTGGGAAACCAAAGATTAGGATTCCAGAGATGGCACTGAAGAACAAGGGGATACTCAGTGGCGGTTTCAGGCTCAGCCTAGCCCTACTCTGGGGCATGCAGAGGCAATGGCTTCAAGATGAGAGCCCACTCTGTCCCTACCACCACGATTGCTCTGAGATCCTCTCATAGACAGGTCACAAGGAAGTCATAGGCAGGAGGCAGGTTAGTCAGGCCTCTATGAAGTTTAATGCTCACATCAGCTCAACACTGCCCTCATTCCAGGGAGTAAGAGACACCTGGGCAGAGACCATCAAAATGAGGCATCAGGGGACTCAGAGCCACTAACCAACAGGTCAGGACTTGCTAACAAGCAAACTGACTCCTCCTTCCCCTTCATGAGAGCATGGCAGTTGAAGGTGGTTTCTACTGATTCTGCTATTCTGAGGGACTACGGGCTGGGTCTACAACAGAAGCCTGGCCCTGGGTTATCTACCTCGTTGGTGCCCAGCCAGTCAGCAGAGACTATGGAGAAGAACAGGCTCCAAAGCAGCCTTGGAGGAGACGGCTGTTCTTGCTTCAGGGCACTGTTATGGGTAAAGGCATAACATGAAGACCAACAGACATGTGGCCTGGGGACTTCTGAGAAACAGGTGAACATCAAAGGGAAACGAAGAACACTGGCTTCTACCAGATGTCCAAATTGAACACAGCCCTGAGCTACTCAACCTTGGGACACTCAGTGTACAGGTTGAGTGTCCTATTTCTAAGGGCGTCTTTGGCAGGGTGTGGCAAAAGGTTACCTACGGCCTTGAATGGGAGGTGCTGCATTTGTGTTACCCATATTCCAGGCATGGAACCTGCCACAGCATCCTTGAGACTTGACTGTACGGCTGCAGCAGCCAACCAGGAAGGTGTACAAGTGGGAGAAACTGAGATCCCCCTGACCTGTCTTATACAGCCCTTTCTCTAACTGTAGAGTGACTGGCTCCACCATTTAGAGAAAGCACCGGGCAAGAGGTACGGTTGGGGGGGAGGGGGTTGTCACACTGAGCAGGTCTGTGGAGGAGTGTGAGGGAGATAGCTAGAGGTTGAAGATGATTTGAAGAGACCAGCTTCCCAAACAGGGAACAAAACATGGAGCAGACGGCTAAGTGGAATTCATAGAGTCTGGAAGAGCTCCCTGAAGCCAAGAAGGAAAACCAGGTGCCAAATCAAGAGAAAGTAGTTCGCAGGATGCTGATGGGAGAAGTGAGGGAAGATGCTTTCTAGAGCTGGTTTTTTAGAAAATATTTATTTAGAAAACTATCCACCCCCTGCCCTCCTCCCTCTGTGCTGTGTATTTTGGGCATCATTCGTGACAGTCCAGGGTTGTCTTGTCATTTTTTGGGTCCAGTACATTGGCTCGACTTCCCTGAGAGAGTCCAGTACATTGACTACACTTCCCTGGGAGGCCTTAAGTCCCTCTGACCACTACAGTTCTTGTGTTCAATACTTGTCTGGGCCTCTGCCACTGGGCCTCTGGGTAGAGGTATGAGGGCAGCCCGGCCTCAGTTTACATGCCCCTCCAATGGATCACGGGAGTAGCATCACCCTTCTTGTCCAGAAGGTCAGGGCTGGAAGCGTGGCGAGCTGATGTGAGGCTGGTGGAAGGCATGGGCACTGTATACCATCTCGGGGGGCGAGGGGGTGCCACTGGCCAGCACGGAGCACAGGGGCTCGTGGCTGCTCAGCACTGATGTGAAGTACTTGAGCTCCTCGGTGAGCTGTTTGATCTCTTTTCGGAGAGCTGCGTTCTGTTTCTCCAGGTCCTCACTCTCCTGTAAAGAGACAATCGGCATGATGACTCATGTCGGGGAGGGGTTGGGGGGAGGTGGGAAGGTTGGTGGTACATGATAGCAGAGAGGTGGTACACAGGGGGCTAAAGTTTTCCATCAGCACAGCCATGAAGAGGGCAACTGAGAATTCCTGTGCACATGAGGATGTGTGCACACATACGCATAGATTTGTATGTGGGTGTGCATAAGTATCAGGTTGACCCATGGGCAACTGCTGATTGTTGTCTATTTTGACTAATAGGAATAGCAATTTCACATAAGCTGTCTCTTCCCTGTCACTATAAGAAAACCCCGGAGGCTGGGTAGTTTATTTAGATCAGAGTTCTGAAGGTTTAAGGACATGGCGGCTGAGGGGTGCATGGTGGGGAAATGGATGGGCAAGTGGGGAGCTTAGAAAAGGAGCTTGTGTATAAGAGAGAGGGGAGTTTCTTTAACAATCCACTTACAATACCCAGTCCCATCCCTCACAAGTGAGAGACAAGCTGGGTGTGGTGGCACAGTCCTGTCACGAAGCACGGGGAGGCAGGAGGATTGGGGGTTTGAAGCCAGCCCAGGCTAGAAAGGAAATACAGAGAGACAGTCCCTTGTCACCCTGTCTCTAAATGGATGAGTATTCTCAAGGGCTGGGAGATATGCCTAGTGTGAGGAAGCAAGGGAGCCCTAGGTTCAATCTGCAACACTGAAAAGGAAGGAAGGGAGGGAAGAGAGAAGGAAGAAAAACAATAGAAGAGAAACTGAGAAAGACATTAGTACTTCTTAGTGACATAATCCCCCCTTGTGGCCACCACCACCCCTCAACTCTGCTGTTTCACTAGGGATGAAATACACATACAAGTTTGGTAGGGACAAACCTCAGAAAACCTTGCCGTGGTGTGTGTGTGTGTGTGTGTGTGTGTGTGTACCTCTGGGTTGGCAGTCGGGCCAGCCCCAGAGAGAGGAAAGCAGTTTGTGCCTCTTACTCCCCAACACACGCCAAGTGCCTTGTGTCTGTGGTTGCCTCACACGCTCTGCCTGCTTCGCTCAGGTTCTAGGGTGCTTATAGCCTTTCTGAATATTGAGGATCTACGATGGACTTGGCATTCTATCCTGCTCCCTCCTGCCCACAACGGTTCCAAACCATCCATAAGCCTTGGACAATACCCAGAAGACACTGTGAGCTTCCCTACACCTGTAAATCTCCGATGAAGTTCATTAAACATAGGAAGCGATTATCAATAAATAATCACAGAATGGAACATTTATGACAGTATAGTATAGTTGGAGTTATTTTAAAACGTATGAATTGTTTATCTCTGGAACTTTCCATTCAGTATCCTCAGACCACAGTTGACAGTGGCTAACTAAAACCATAGAGGGTGAAACTTCAAACAAGGAGGAGCCCTGTACTCTGTGCAGAGGCAACAAGCGCTTGGTCCAGAAATGTCTCCCAGTGTTGTGGGGACTGTGTCATTTACCAGCCACCACAGCACGGGGACACAGTAGCTGCTGAGAAACAACAGCTTCTCCAGATAATGGGGTTCCCGGGGGCCTCTCCCAAATCCCCTGAGAGGCAAAGGAACCTCATTTCAGGTCAGAAGCTTGCAGGCAGCTCTTCTGCAGATCTGGGATTTGGGAAGAAATTTGGACTCTGGAATCTGGGCTTTTCTTTTCCATGTGTGTGCACACATGTATGGGTGCAGGTGCACACATGTGTGACACGCACATGGAGGTCAGAAGAACTCCCACTGGCACCGTCCACATTTTGTTTGAGAAAGGATGTCTCATTACCTGGAACTGCCAGTGGCCCTCGGGCTTCCAGGGATCCGCCTCCAATCTCGCCATCGCCCACATTCCAGCCACGGACTCCCCCAGCCCCACTTTTTATATGGGTGCTTGAGAACACAATTCAGGTCCTCCGTTAGCACTTTACCAACTGAGCCAACACCTCAGTTCTGGAAATCTGAGCTTTTAACAGGTGTCTTAAGTCGTTTTAACGGCCGGGCAAGTTTAAAAACCCTATTAAATATGATACAAATAATTAAAGCCTGCTCTAATTATTTAAGCATTTATTAAATGCCCGTTTAAGCTCCAAGTGAACTTAAGTGTTTGTTGACTGACTGACTGATAACATCAATTGTTGGCATGAGAATGTTGACTCAAAAGTATAGTGGTTAGCAGATGTATGATAACTTGACATTTAAAATTAGCCCTAAACGATCCAGCAGGAGTGAGCTGCAGGCTAAGGAGAGATGGGATTTATCAGCTATACTGCCAATCACGGAAACCCAGTACAGTCGGGGTTTCCCTTTTAAGTTGTGGAGGAGCAGAGGACCCTGACATTGCTCATCAAGACGGCTTCCATTTCTTTTGAAGGTCATATGGGAAGGCGCTGAGCCTCAGCGACACTTTGAATGCTCTCTGAGCTAACCAGGGCCCCTAGTCTGGTGCAAAGGAAACCCCCATCTCAAGCGGGCTAAGGGGAGCCGAAAACTGGATGCTCAATCCCTGGCTGCTGTTCCTGCAGGGTGCGGCCAGCTGGGCATTTCGCTGGTTTTTTGTTTTCTGGCACATCCCAGAGGGAGGTCAGCCTTTTACCAGGAAGGCAGCACCCCATTACTGAAAGGTGGGTGAAATGAACCTGGTGGGGCGGTATGCTAAGACGGGAACTGGGGCCCTGAGTCCTGGCCCTTTCCTCGCCCCCTCTGAGAGTTTCCACTGGTTACACCATTTACTGTAAGTTCCGTGCTCCGCAGAGCCTGGGCAAACCCCAAGGCAGCAAGGAGGGACGGACTGGGTGGGCGGGCTCCGATCGTCTCCCCGCCTAGAGGCCGGCCTAGTTTTCGGGAAGTGACTGCAGGGCAAGTCACTAGCAGGCGCTCTGCGGAGCTCCCGCCGGCCTTCTCCTGTCACCTCCTGGGCCTACAGATGCCAAAGCCCACGCTGGGGTAGACCTTACTAACCACTGCCTGCTGCCTCTCACCATGAGGCAAAGTGTGTCTTTACGTCTTAAAGCCAGACAGCTGCTTGCAAGAGGAATGTCTGTAAGCCTTGCAGACACTGGCCACTCCCTAGAGAAAGAGTGACTTGTAGGAGGAAGTGGCTGCTTTGGGCCCCATCCCTCTAAGCTGTAGAGGGCAGCAGGGCCCCTGGAGAGGACTCATCTAGCTAAAGGGACAGTTGGAGGCAGCTGTTTATTCACAAAGACAGTGACTATACCCCTACCCAGCTTCCCGGTGTGAGAAGGGACAGAACTCAGTGAGGGAGAGGGGTGAGGGTGTGTGTGTGTGAAGGAAATGTCCTTCTACTAGGCAGTGTGGAGATCAAGTGAGCCTGCCTCCCTCCCGGCTCCACCTTAGCCTGCTCTCTTCACCTTTCAGAATGTGGTTAGGCCCATCAGGGTTCTCACAAGGGCTGCTGCAGTCAGTATAGCCATCCTACCAAGGAAAACAATTGAGACCTGGAGCAAAACCATACTGCCTGGGTCCCTAAAAACAGGCTGGTGGCAGCAGTTATGAGAGGTGCTGTGGTCCTCACGTGTGTCTCCTCAGAAGCACAAAAGCTTCGAATGCTGGATCCAAAGACCCATAGCCAGGAAGATCTGGGCTCCTACTGGATTCCTCCTTTCTGCCTCTCCTGTATTGAGGGTCTGACTATAGGAGCAAGGAGAAGTCCTCAGCCCCCTGTGCCCTCCCAAGGGATAGCAGCACAACATCACAGAATACCACGGGCTGAGTTGGCCACGCCCCTGAAGCCACAGAATCGCTCACTTCCATCTGCCACCCTGGAAGAGCACTCCATTGAGAGCGTCATCTTTCAACATGAGCCAGCCCTGGCTCCATGACTATGGTGATCATTGGTGGTCTTGGCTGCGTGGCCCCAGGAGGACTCTCTTTTCCTATTGGATGCCAGCTGCTTTGCCTGAAGACAAGATGACTAGTCCAAAAAGATCCTCAGCTGGAGCCTGATATTCCTGACATTGGGTCCTCCAGGGAGCACTAGTAATGTCGGTGACAGGTTCTAACTAACCAGATCTGGGTTAACCTTGCCATTTGGTGGTTATAGGCTACACGGGGCACCCGTCGGGCAGCTAATGTCGACGGCTACAGGAATGGGGGTGTCTCCAGTTTCCCCTTGAATTTCCCAATATTTCAGATTCCAAATTGGCTACCTAAATGTATTAGTAGACTAGTGCCTGTAATCTCCTCCCCAAGCCTTTTGATATTTTTGTGCATGTGCCTATGGGTGTGTCTGGCACCACAATGTAAATAGATGTGCATATATGGTACACACATTTTATTTTTTTGAGAGTCTTATTATGGAGCCTAGCTGGACTGGAACTGACTGTGAAGACCTGGCTGGTCATAAGCTCACAGAAATCAGCCTGCCTCTGCTTCCTGAGTGCTGGGGTTAAAGGAATGTGCCTCATGACCCACCCATTTATGTATTTTATAGATATCATCATATTTAATCTTGGTAACACCACTGCATAACACACCCTTTTACAAAAGAGGAGAAACTGAGGCACAGAGAAGTTAAGCAACCTGTCAGGAGACCACACAGCTTGTAGGCTGCAGCACAAACACCTGTCCTTTGCCTCCTGCCTTGGGAGCCTGTGAGCTTGGATTGTCTCAGGCTCAGTTCACTGGCCAACCTCCCAGTTTCCCTCCCTCCCTCGAGCTGATCCAAATGCTAATGTTCCCAGCTCCCCCTCCCTCACCTGTAGGGTCACCTGATGCCACTTCTATCTATCAAGAGCTGGGGGTGGCTAAGGAGGAGGCGTTGGGGTGTGGGAACATTCTGGGAAATCCCCAATTGGAGGGGCTGCAGAGGAGGTCACTCAGAGCTCCTGAGTGACAGGGGAATCCCCAAACTAGTCCCTCAGCCCCAGGCAGCTGAGCTGGAGAGAGACTGGGAGCAGCTGGCACTGCCTGGCTGGGGTCCAGCCTGAGCTCATGGGGGGGCGGGGAGCTCAGCAGGGACTCCCCAGGCATATGCCTTACAGCTCTGTTCTGCTCTGTTCATGGCCAGCTCTCGAGTGCTTTGACCTTCCTGCATTTTCTTTGAAAAAATTTTATGTGCGTATCTGCATGTCAGTACACCACATATGTGCCTGGTGCCCGTAGAGGCCAGAAGAAGGCATCGGATCCCCTGGAACTGGAGTTACAGATGGTTGCACACCACTGTGTGGGTGCTGGAGTCCATCTGAAAGAGCAGCCTGTGCCAAGCTATAGTTCCAGCTCCACCTTCCTGCATTTTCTAACAGCCATTTCCAGAGGATGAAATACCCTCTGTGGTTTTTTCTGCCCAAAGGAAAATGCACACTATCGTTAGCATGGTGACCTTCCAATTCACATGGCATTTGGAGTTGGTGCCTCCATGTGCCAGACATCAAGTACACGTGGCAAGTGGAGCCCACAGTTCTTGACAACGGTTTCCAATGGAGAGGTGGGCTTGCTCCCCAGGAGAGGGAGAACCGGGCCTCCATCTGCCACCATTGCCTTTCATGGCGGGGAGGAGTCACCACACATTGGGTTCTGGAGTTGGCTTCATTCAGCTCCTGGCCACCAGTAGCTGGTCAGACACCAGTCATGTTTTCGTGGTCCTGTCATAGTCACAGGGTTGGAAGGATGTTACCTGGGCCTCATTTTTTCCATGGGCCTACTAGAGGTTGGCTCACTTAGCGTCCTCCCCAAATACCCCACTGTTTTCAGCTAGAGAGACACAAATACCCAGCTTCCTTGCACCTGGGGCTGTGTGTGTGTGTGTGTGTGTGTGCATGTGACATAATCATGACTGGTGATATGTAGGTAGAGCGCATGTGACATATTTATGACTGTAATATGTAGGTAGAGGCACAGGGACAGGCGTTCTCTTTTCTCTCCATGGTAGAGCTGCTGGGCAAGGACAAACCAATATCCCCGCCAACACAGACTGAGGCCTGGAGGGCCAGCAGCCATCTTGCAGCCTCGAGAGGAGAGCCGAACGGATGACACTGACAGAGACCTGCTCTTTCCATTCCTGAGCTTGGTATGTGAGAAAAAGAAAGCGAGGCCTGCTGCTGCCGCCCCTCCATGGCCTATTTATGACTTGTAGCTGACGGAAATCCTGATGGATGGCTTGCTACCAGGGTACCACAGGAAGCCCAATGTGGAAAAACAGAGAGCAGAGACTTGAAGTGTGTGTCAGCCACGAGGTGCTGGGACCGAGGACATGTATAGCTTATGGACTCCTTCCACATTGGGCTGCATGTCCCTGAGGACTTCTGCCTGTGGCCCAGAGTCTCTGCCATTGGTCACTTTCCCCAGACCATCTCAGCCTCTGCTTTGATTCACACATCATTTCCGAGGTCAGGGGCTTGGGAAGGTCTCCCTGCATCCCTGCCCCGTCCCTGTCCCGAGGTCACTTTCGGCTTTGCATTATTTCTTTTTTTATTTTTGACAAAGCACTTTTCAAGCTGTGTGATTACCAAGCACACATGCAGACTCCACATTGTCTAGACTCCACCCTCTGTCTCTTAGAGGCCCCAATTTCATTGTTACAAATGGGGTGTAGGCATCAAGATTTTAAAAATACTTCCCTGGTGAGCCCAGTGCTTAGCCAGATTGAGAATCATATTCACTGCAGATACTTAAAAAGAGTATAATAGCAGAACTAATCACTATTTAAATGTATTTCATGTTTTATCTCATTAAATATATTTTTCTCTTTTTCTATCTCTCTTTGTTTTGTTTTTCTCTCTATAGTCTAGGCTGTCCTGGAACTCACTCTGAATGCTGGGATTAAAGGTGTGCACCACCACCGAGCTATGTTAAGTATATATTTTCATAGGTAGCATAAAACAGAGTCTTAGGAGTTGAATGAACATTTCTAAGTTAAAATTTTTCTAGAATACTTTGACATTTAAAGACGATAGATTATTGGTGAAAACAAGAGTTCAGAACAGCTCTTTTTTTTTTTTTTTTTTTTTTTTTTTTTTGGTTTTTGAGACAGGGTTTCTCTGTGTAGCCCTGGCTGTCCTGGAACTCACTCTGTAGACCAGGTTGGCCTCGAACTCAGAAATCTGCCTGCCTCTGCCTCCTGAGTGCTGGGACTAAAGGCGTGCACCACCAATGCCTGGCTCAGAACAGCTCTTAAAGTGCTAAACTTATTCATTGTTATTACATGTATGTATGATGTATGTGTGTGAGGGCAGACTCGAATGAGTGGCAGGCCTTTGGAGGTCAAAGGTTACCTTCCCGGCGTCAGTTCTGTGAGTTCAAGGCTGTGCTACAAGTGCATTTACTCTATCAGTATTGCCCCGGTCCCAGCACCCCTTGTTCTTGGGATGGCAAGGCTAGAGGTGGGGATCTGTGTGAATTCACCAGTTAAAACTCGCTCACACTAGGTCCCTTTGGATTGGTGAGCTCCTACCAGGGCAGAGAAGGAAGTTGCCATGGTCTCCATGCATTGGTCCTCAGCGATGCGACAGAGACAGCACAAAGTAAATGCTCAGCAAAATCTGGTTCCTTGCTTGCTAGCTTGGAATGTGACAAATGCTTGTGACAGTGTCTACTCAGTAGACCTATGACATCTTCGAGGCTAGCGGGGAGTGTTTAACCCAACACTCCAGCACCTTTGTAACTCGGTGCAGATACAAAAGAATCTAAGAGGCTCCTTTTTCAAAAGGCCCAGCCATATAGAGAATAGCACTGCTTGACTTTGAATGTAATTTCCCTCCTTGGTATTTGACTTTCCCGGATCAGACCAACCCAAGGAGGCTGGAGCGTTGACCATAGAGTTCTCATGAACCCACAGACAGAAGGGCATAGTTCTTTCTCACAAGTGACAAGACAGCAGGTTGATTTATGTGCCAAGACCAACTTTTGCATGAGCTGAGCAGACAAATCAACACCCCAGCTGGAGCTCTGCTTTTCTCCCCAGTAGAGATGAAAATTCTTACTTTCTCTCTAATTCAAGGCTTAAGAGTCTTAGGCCTCGTGCTGCTTAGGAGGCCTAGGCCGGGTGGGAAGGGGTGGGAGCAGCTTGGGATGGCAGGGTGGTAGGGTAGAGGATGTAACCTGATCCTGTTGTTCTGATTAATGGCGAGCTGTCAAACTTGTTCATATTTATACCACAGACTTAGTGCTTTCATCAGCCTTGGCCAGAAAGAAGCAGCTGTCTGCTATGGTCAACAGTTAATAATAGAGAAAGCTCTCATTTGAGTGTAATGTGGCCAATAAACTCACTGCAGCTGACGTTACTTGACATGATCAGTGAACAATACAATGGGCAGTGTTAATTGAACTCAGTGGATTAAAACACACACAGACACACCACACACACACACACATATACACATTCACACATATATACATATACACACATATACATATACACATATACATACACATACACACACACTCACACAGAGGTATCAGTATCAGAGGATGTAGATCAGGGAGAAGGGAATGTATTGGTGAGAGTGGGGACAGAGAGTGATCAATATGTACTGCTTATATGTATGAAATTGTCTAAGAATTAATAAAAGCTGGTCGCCCTAAAAAAAGTCTCAGGTTGAGAGCAATCCCCAGCCTGGATCCCAATGGTCTTTGTGTGTTCCAACTTCCCATCTTCCGTCCTTGTACTACATATCTGGTTTATCCTTGTCACCCCGACTCTGGCTTAACATTCTGTTTCTGATGCTTCATGTGTGTTTGGCCCCAAGTCTCTCCATAGGCGCCGTTTCCCCAGCTCTTCCCAGCCTCCTCTGTGGTTTGCAGTTGATCCTCGGTGTCAAAGCGGTTTTCATGATGTGTAGCTAGTGAGATTCTGAATTTGGTTTCCAGACCTACAGTTGAATGTAAAGCCCATGAGACCAATGGCTTAGGCTTCCACGCTGGGCACACATGCAGGCTGGCAAATGCTTGCAGGGCAGATGGGTTATTTGGGCTGGTGGGAGCTTCAGAGCTGAGAGGCTGCTCAGCCCTCACAGCCTGCTGGAGCTCCCAGCTAATCCATGAATGTGAGGCACGGTCATGTGTCACTTGAGCCCTTCCAGTTGCTGGGAATGGCCTTTTGGTCCTAATCTGCTTGGCTTTGAACTCTATCTTTTCCTTTGCACTAGTGAGTGATCCAGGTCACTGTCCTTGGTTCTCCCAAGCTTTCTGGGGATGGCTCAAGTTCATCTCTGCTGTCCTGGTATGATATTTGCTAGGACTCCTTTTGCATTCCCTAAAGAGCTCCAGTTTAGAGGATAAATTATAATCTCCTGCCAAAACCTAACAGCGATACTTCTCCCTCAGTTTCCTTCAGAGTTCTCAACTTTGGCCATCTTCTTTACACACACACACACACACACACACACACACTTGTGTATATATGTGTATACAGTATAACTATATTAAAGATTAATTAATTTGAGATAGGGTCTCACTATGAACCCCTGATGGCCTGGAACTTGCTATATAAACCAGGCTGGCCTCGAAATCAGAACCATCTGCTTCTGCCTCCTGCTGGGATTGAAGGCTTATACCACCTTGCCTAGCCTTCGAGAGCTTTTAAGATAAGATGGTAAGGCACCCATAATCCTAGCTCCTAACACCTGTTCGCATCGCTGCTTACTAGCATCCTGTTTTTTCAAACAAAGTGTATACTTCTTTCTGTAGAAGCTCAACCCTAGTGAAAAGATAATTTGTCTTTTGCCTTTTTTATAACTTTGTAATGGCTACAGTGTCACAAGTACTGTGCTTCATGGCCACCTCATCAGGTGCATGATCAGGAATTTACTTGAGATGGTTGCCTGGTATGGGACATTCTGATGGCTGTCAAAATATCCCTGTTGTAAATATCACTAGAAATGCCACCTTGATGCATCCATAATGTGTTGTGAGACAGTATAACCAACAGTGAGTGCCTGCCCAAGATGACTACAGCTCCTGAGATGTAACATTGCTGGACCTGAAGCCACCCAGAGCAGGCACAGAGAAACACGGGATGCCAGGCTTTCTAACGGAAGTAATTGTGCCAACTAGTTTTGTGAAGATTTCTTAACGTCATCTTACTGGTGCAAGCTGTCAACTTCTAATGAAGCAAAAAAAAAAAAAAACTTTTAAAAAAAGAACCTAATACTTCAAAACCAAATGGGGGTAACTCTTCTATTCAGGGGGTAGCTGGCAAGTTTCAGATGTCATAACTGGAGGGAGACGGATCTAGTGGCATCTACTGGGTAGAGTTTTCATTTTGCAGTGCACAAGACAACCATACATAGTAATTATCAGAATTATTAGGAGACCTGGGGGTGTAGGCCTACAATCCCAAGCTGCTTTGGAAGCTGAGGCAGCAGTACTGAAAGTTCAATATCTGCCTGGGCTAAACAGTGAGTTCAAGGCCAGCTGGGGTAGCTTTGTGATACCTTGTCTCAAAATTTTAAATGTGTGTGTGTGGGGGGGGGGGGTTGTAGTTCAGCCATAGAGTGTTTGCCTGGCATGCATAAGGCCTCAGGTCTAGTCCTTAATACCAAGGAAAAATAGGAATATATGAGACTCAAACTGTCAATCACCCTGAGGTTGAGAAACCCTGTCTCAATGTGTACTGTTTTTGTCATCAGAATTGAAAATTAGGTTATTTTCATTTGGGTAGGAAAAATGTGTGTAAGCTTTCTGTGTAGTTTCTGCCCACTTAGTGATGAATGTCTTGATGTTTTTCTCTCAAAGGATGTTTTTCTTTCTTAGTATACATATTAAATCATCATGTATTTAATTTAATGACAATATATTCTTCAAAAATACCATCAGCCTTTTGGGGTCCTGCCTTTACATCTTCTATTTAACGGGGCCTTTAAATTCTAGGCCTAGGCTGGTGAGACGGTTAAGAGCACTGGCTGCTCTTATAGAGGACCTGGGGTCAATCCCCAGCACCCACGTGGCAGCTCACAATGGTCTGTAACTCTAAGTCCAGAAGATCTGCCACCCTTGTAACAAGCACGCAGGCAGAACACCAATCAATGCACATATAAATAAATCATTCTTTAAACTCTAGGCTTTATCCACTGTAACTCCTTTTATGGTCTCTCCCTGTTGGTAAAATGTTTTGGAAGTAATGAGAGCCTTGTGTAAGCATCCTGACTATCAGTCTACTTCTTGGCTAACCCTTTGCAAAATCATAGATAGGAACAACAAACAAAACAAACAAAAACAAAACTAAGGATGTCACAAAACAGATGCAGGCTGGTAAGGAAGCAAGAACTTGGGGTCCTTTTGTGTCCCCAAGAAAGACACTGATTTCCTCATTGGTAACATGACAGGTTGGCCTAAAAACCCCAACTTTTCGTTTTTAACGCTTTGATCCTATGAACCAGACAGTGTGGCCACAATTATTGGCATTTCCTCTGAAAGCTATTATGGGGCCCCATGGTGAGACTATGGAAAGACAAGCCGAAAGGAACCTTTATCCTGTGGACCAGTCCACTGATGTGGGAAGCAGAAGCCATTCCTGGTGCCGCTGAGGAGAGCCTCCTGACACCTGTTGAATGGGGTATCTGTTGGGTTGTGACCTGGTACCAACAATCCAGTTCAGCCACACATTCCTCAAGTCTGGGGCCCTCCCACCCTAACGGAGCAGCCCATCGTCCTTGGATAAGCAGTTGAGGTGGTAAATTGCCTTGGTGTGTTCTTCCCCAACTAAAATAGCTGATTTGTAAAGACTCTGGGGCTATTTCTGATTGTTTAAACAGCACATTTAAGTCACAATAACACTGCAAAGAGCACCAGGAGGAAGGCAAGCTACCCAAACCCAGGCACTCAGAAGTAACTACCATTGGTATTTTGGAGACTATGTTTCCATCCCCAAACCTTGCAAGTTTCACATTAGCAGATGGCGCTCTGCACACTCCCCCTGGCTTGATTAACTCAATTCAGCCTCATAGACATCTTTCTAAGTCTATACACAAAGATCTCCATGGTCACTTCTAGTGCCAGCCTCAATTTCTATTGCATAAGTGGATCACAGTCTGTTAAATATCCTGTTAACCATCTGCCTAGTTTTATGACATCCATAAAGTGTTTGCGTTCAGATATCCATGTTTCCAGCACCCTCATCTATGGACTTTGCCTTACAATGTTATAACGAGAAGGACTGTGTCCAAAGGTTATTCTTGTGTACACTATTAAAATGGAACAATCTTCTAAAAACCAGTGTATAAATATTATACATACAATGTATCACATATTTATATAGAGAAAGATCTATATATACCCACACACATACAGCCAGATAGAGAGAGAGAGAAAGAGAGAAAGGGGAGGGTAGACAGACAGACAGACAGACAGCAGCAGATAGACCTTTCTTTACTTTCTTGACCAAGCCTAAGATGAGCAGGGAAAAATAAGCATTTCAGAGTGCATTGCTTAAATAGAAACAAGACAAGACAAAACCTTAGCAGGAGATGCAAGGACACAGATAGATGTTTGTGTTTACAAAGGAGGGCTCTGAAGTTCAAGCTGTCCAACCTTCCGCAGATTGATTAATGCAAAGAATTTGTTCTTTTCAGATCAAGTGCAACCCCACTGGTAGGACACTAATGCACTGAATGTGACGATGGCCAGGTGTTCAATGACTTTTTTTTTTTTTTTTTTTTTTTGGTTTTCGAGACAGGGTTTCTCTGTGTAGCCCTGGCTGTCCTGGAACTCACTTTGTAGACCAGGCTGGCCTTGAACTCAGAAATCCGCCTGCCTCTGCCTCCTGAGTGCTGGAATTAAAGGCGTGTGCCACCATGCCCGGCTAATGACCATATTTTAAATAGAAATTCAGAGAGGCAGAGATGCCAGGGAGGCGTCTGATTCACTGGCTCTAAATTAAGCATTTAAAAGGTGAAACTAGTCAGAATGTCCCTTCCTGTTTTATTGTTTTACAGATCTATGAATCTGTTAGTTAACAAACCTCAGGATGTGGTCTCCTAGAGACAGAGAATGAGAAATGTTGGAGGAACCTCACAGCCTTGTTTCCCCGCCACCTCAGCAAGCCAAGAACAATGCGCTTGCTGAAAGCTTGCTCCCAGTGTCCCTGGGAGCTAATATCTTTGGGAATTTCTCAATTATTTAATTTCCTCCAAGGGTCCTCATTGTTCACAGCATCAACTCAGTCTACATGATTTTTCTGTTTTATGTGATTTTACAAATCACAGACATCGCCTGTCCTGAACTGTGGTGGGATTACTTCAGGAGCCCACAGCAGTCATCTCCTGCCTCATCTTCACAGAAAGGAGCCACCCCGTTCCTACTCCAGTTTCCAGATCCGGCACGGGCGCCCAAGCTCCCTGGAGACCAGGTGCCACTTGCCAACAGCACACTCTGGGAGACTCTGCTGTCCAACCCCCACCTCCTCTGCTTGGAGCCCCTCTCCAGAGCAATGCTTTTAAACTGATCTCAGTTCTCTCCACCCCAACCCTGACCCTGACCCAGGACATTGACTCAAAATCCCCCTATGATGGAAGATTCCAGAAGGCTCCCACTCTCAACTGGCTGGCTGGCCACAGGAAAACGACTTGCCATTCCTTAGAGTGTTCCATCTAGTGCCACGGAGCTTAGAGTTACTCAAATCTTAGCTACTCCTAACTGACATAAAAAAGGATTGAAAATGCAAAGGACACTCCTCCTGTCTTTTAACTTCAGTGTGACTTTTTGAAAATGATATTAATAAGTTCGGGTGATCCATTTGAAACTTGCCTGTATACTTATGCTCAGACAGATTAAAAAGTGTGGCTTGGCGCAAACTACTCTTGCACTTTTCTTACTTAAGAGTCTGGGAACCAGGGACCAGTAAGACAGCTCAGTGGGTGAGAGTGCTTGCTGCCAAGTCTTTTTTTTTTTTTTTTTTTTTGGTTTTTCGAGACAGAGTTTCTCTGTATAGCCCTGGTTGTCCTAGAACTCACTCTGTAGACCAGGCTGGCCTTGAACTCAGAAATCCACCTGCCTCTGCCTCCCGAGTGCTGGGATTAAAGGTGTGCGCCACCACTGCCCGGCTGCTTGCTGCCAAGTCTTATGACTTTAGTTTGATGCCTGGACCCAACACAGCGGAGGGTGAGAACCGACTCATCCACACATGCATGCACTCCCCCACAATAAACAAACAAACAATAAATAACTGCAACGTAGAAAGCTTTAAAGAGGAACTGGACAGATGGCTCAGTGATTAAGGGCATCTACTGCTCTTGCAGAGGACCCGAGTTCAATTTCTAGTACCTGTGGCCATGGGACCAATATCCCCTTCTGTCTTTTATGGGCACCTGCACTCATGTACACATACCTCACCTTCCATAACTTAGAAAAACTGTTTTAGAAAAGAAAACGATAGTTTTTCCACACTCAGAAGCAACTCACTTAACAGTCCCATAACAGCACACTCAGAATGGACCAATAGTGTTCATTCAACCCCCATTCTCCTAATGAATATGTAACTAGTTTCCAGTCATTCAGTGGTGTACAAGTCCCTGGGTTCAATCCCCAGTGCCACTAAACAAAAACCAAGAGAAACCAAGAGAAACACATCAACAATCAACAATGACTCACACTCAGCCGCAGAGAGCTGCAGCATCTGTGCTGTGCTTGTGGTGTGGACGGATTCTGGACAGCACACTGCTGGGAGACAGGGGAGGTGCCCCTGCCACCTGAGTGAGCCTGGTCAAGCTGCCGAATTAGGGGGTTATAGCAACTTGCCCTGCTAAGGGAATGTGATGCTCACTCTCCGTCTCCCTTGGCCGTTTCCTGGGTCAGCTCCATCTTTCACCTCTGTCAGCCTGACAAGGAAGCCTTACATTTGCCCTCACTGGCATTTTCCCGAGGAGGCCTGGCGCATCCTTACATGCATAGGTACATTCTGTTTCTCCCTTTTCCTCACTTTATAGTCCTTTTTTTTTTTTTAAAGATCAATCATTTCCCTCGATATAGAGTTCCGACATATGTAGTAAAACCGCCTTTCTGGCTCACGAATTTTCTAGATGATTCCCTCCTGGCTTTCCATTTGCCTTTGATTTTGTATATAATATTTTGAAGAATGAAAGAAAAACTTCAGCTGGGTAGTGGTGGCACATGCCTTTGATCTCAGCACTTGGGAGGCAGAGGCATGCAGATTTCTGAGTTCGAGGCCAGCCTGGTCTACAGAGTGAGTTCCAGGATAGCCAGGGCTACACAGAGAAACCCTGTCTTGGAAAAAACCAATAACAAATAGAAAGAAAGAAAGAAAGAAAGAAAGAAAGAAAGAAAGAAAGAAAGAAAGAAAGAAAGAAAGAAAGAAAGAAAGAAAGAGAGAAAGAGAGAAAGAGAGAAAGAGAGAAAGAGAGAAAGAAAGAAAGAAAAGGAAGAAAGGGAGATAGAGAGAGAGAGGTTAACTTCATCCTTTTTTCAAGATGGGCGTCTCACTATGTAGATGAAGCTGGTCTTTAGCTCAGAGATCCACCTGACTCTGTCTCCCAAGTGTTAGGATTGAAGGCCTGTGACACCATGCCCAGCCAAATTTTTTAATTTTTGATGCATGTATAAATCATATTTGTATATCAATTTTCTTTTATTATTTTCTATCTTATTTGAAAATTTTTCATGCCAAGATACATTTCCAAATTACATATTTCCCCCCAAGACTTCTTTAGTTTCCTTTAAAAATATTTAAACTGTCTGTGCATTGTATAAGGAATGAAAGACCTGGCCTTTTGTCTCTTCAAGTGACTTGCCAGGTGTCCCAACTCTATTAGATAATTCGACCTCTCTGACTAGGTTGATATGTCATCCTAATTATCTTATGTTTACATCTGTGTCTGGGAAACCATCACGTATATCTCATAATCGAAACAGAATCACAAATTAATTATGTGCAGTTAATCAATGCTGGGAACATTGTAACACAGTTGTCGCAGGAGGCCCCTCCCCACCTCTGTCATTTAAAAAGCAATCAGCGTGCCATGCATGATGATAAGACAGGTATTCAAAATGCTTCATTGTAAGTTTCTCATGCTCTCACAGAAGAAGTTAGGCAACAGAGACCAGGGGGCTGAGTTTACAGGAAGGCAATCTGCAGCTAGAGATAGGAGGCCCTTCTCCTGTGCCAAGAGGGAGGCAGCACTCTGCTATTAGAGGTGACTGGGCGTGCCCTGGAGACCTTCTGCCAGGAGTGAGTGTGGCAGGGGATTCTCAGGCATCAACTGTGTCTGCTCTTTACAGCTGTTATGAAGTCTCTCAGCACTGAGATGATGTGGAGAAAAAGTATACACACATGCATGTGCATGCATCTCACACACACACTCACACACATACTCACATTACACACGATACACACTCACACACACACGGTACACACACACACTCACACGCTACACACACAATACACACGGCACACAATACATGCATGTAATATGTACATATATACATACTTGGAAATACACGTAATACACGTACATTTTTATATAAAATTATGCAATGTACATATGTGTGCCTGCTCAGTCTCAGTTTTCACACCTCTTACACTATTACTATAACTTTGATTGCACAGAATCTTCTGAGTATTTATTTACTCTATGCCAGGCTCCATACTGAGCTTTTCGCCTGCACTGTCTCTATAAGCAGTTCCTGTCATTTCCCATTCTATAGATAAGGGCCCCAAGGCTAAGGACCATGAAGAATGCATGTGGGTCCAGACACACAGACAGCAATCGGCAGAGCGGTGGTTCAAGTCTGGCCTCCCTGCCAGAGAGAGGCTGAGCTCAGCTTCCTTCTTTTAATATTACAAACAGGAGTTTGCCCATCCAGGACATTGTCTACTTGCACAAACAAGACGGAGTTTATCATAAGTGTGGCTTTCTTGCTCTATGGAATATTAACTAAGAACTCAGATAGAAAAAGTCAGTTTCAGATAGTGTGAGATTTTAAGCCCCCAGGAAATCTCGAAGGGTTTGAGTACCGGGGCAGACACTGAACACTCAGACTGTTGGTCTGTTTGTGCCGAGTGCTGTTTATTCTTTCTCGTGTTATTTCTGACACACATTTGCCAATTGAAAATGATGTTAGCACGTACTGGAGACTATATTAAGAACCTATCAAACAGAGCAGAAGCACAGGCAGAGCGACTAGGGCAGACCGTTCTCAGTGTCCTTAGGCTGAAAGAAGTGGCGTTATCCTCCCCTTTGTCTTCTAAAACTGTATGTTACTTATTCTTTTGTTGCATGTGTATGTGCGTGTGGTGTGTCCATGTGTTTTTCTTGTATGTGGGCACGCGTGTATATGGATGCACATGCTTGTGTGAGGCCCAGGGTTGAGGTCAGTATCTTCTCCCATCACTTTCCAACTTCCGTATTGAGAATCGAGGCAGAGTCTTTTGCTGAACCTAAAGCTTGCTGCTTTGACTAGTCTGGCTAGCCAACGTACTCTAAGATTCCCCATCTCCACCTCCCATGAGCTGGGATTACACTGTCAGGCTGCCACATCCATTAAGCTTTTCAGCTTTTTTTTTTTTTTTTCTCTTTTGACACAGGGGCTCTCTATGTAGACCTGGCTATCCTGGAGCTCACTGTGTAGACTATGCTGGCTTCAAATTTGTAGATATCCACCTGCTGCTTCTGCCTCTTGCCCATTTGACTGTTATGTGGGTTCTGGGGATTCTGACCCTCATGCTAGAATGGCAAGCATTTTACCCCCTGAGCCATTTCCCCAGCCCCAGAGTATTGATCCCTGATAAAATTAAAGCAGCCCTTAGCCATGCTAAACATGAGATCATTATCAGCTTATTTGGGTTTGGCACCTATTGCACTTTTAACATCGAAGGAAATTTCTAGAATATTAGCAGTTTGGAAATGTTTCAGGAGGAAGGGCAGGGAGAAGGATGCGATGAAGATGGAACGGTTGAGCAAGAACACAGTGAAAGGGGCAGACTGTAAAAAGGAAAGGTATGAAGGGTGGGAACATTGCGCCCAGTCAGGACTCAGGGTCGCTGGTCCAGGCCATGGGTCTCCCAAGTGAGACTGCAGCTCATCCCCTCCCTGCTAGACCAGGATGGTGATTGTCCCAAGTAAGTGCTTTGAAATTTTGTCTTTAGCAGACCCTAGAGAGACCATTAACAATGTAAATCTCAACACAGAACTTTCTCCATGCTCAGGGAAAAAAAAATAAGGGCAGCATCATCGACCTCCTTCTCCCAAAGGCAAGTGGGCTTGGGTGGCAGAGGGATGAGATGTGCAGCTCTGAAAGAATGGGTTCCCTGAAGCACTTAACATCTAACTTCCTCTCAGCATCAGTGTTCTGCTCACAGTGGCTCAGGAAGGACGACACCCTCTCTGCTGTCCCTTTCCACACAGGTGGCTCTGCCTCCCATGAAGCCTTGAGGCTGTCAACATCCCACACATCTACTCTTGCACTCTCCTGGGCCAGAAAGGTTCAGTCTCCGGTGCTGTTCTCTGCTACTGAATGTTTTCATACATGCATGGGAGAGCGGAGCCTTTTCCACAACCTGACCCCTGCAGCTCTTGCCCTCTACTACTCTCCCCCAATACTTAGCTCTACCACAGCAGAATCATCAGAGCTGGGCCCCACCACAGCCTCACTGGTATGGGACGCAGAGCCTAAGGGCAGGAGCATGGTAGGAAGTGTGGGTACTCACCAGGTGAAGGGTGTCGGCTTTCTGTGTCTGTCTCTGTCGGCTCTTCTGGGCAGCAATGCGATTCTTCTCTCTCCTCTGAACTTTCCTCACATCATCAGATGAGTCCTAGGAAGCAGAGATATCAACAGTAGGTCTGATCGTTCCTCTTAGTCAAAATAGGACATTGGTTTCCTCCCTCCCTCCCTCTCTCCCTCCCTCCTTTCTTCCCTTCCTTCCCGGTCCTCAGTTCTTTCTGTATTGTCCATTCCCCTTATTTACAAAAGGCCTGTACCCAAAGACATTTTCTTCAGCATCCCCTGCTACCCACCCTTGGGTCTCCTGTGGTCTTCTTATGATCAAAAGCTACTCAAAAGTGAAGAGAAATTGAAGCCTCAGGAGGGCTACTTTGGGAAATTCCAGTTAAGATGCCATCACTTCTGCTCTCTCCAGAGCTGTTCTAGCTTCACTCTGTGTGTGTGTGTGTGGGGGGGTGAGTGTGTGTACATGTGTGTATACATATGTATGCATGTGAGGTGTGTGTGTGTGTGTGTGTGTGAGTGTGTGTGTGTGCATGTATATATGTGCATGTGTGTGCGCGTGCTAGAACCTTCTTGATGCTCCTTTTGCTGTTGTCTTTGAGAACTCCGCTGAGCATTTACCATGTGCCAACTTCTGTACAAGCGCTTTCAGAGACGCTGTGCTTCAACTCCCCAGCTTTCTGAGCAGGCACCATCTTTTCTATTTTACACAGTACGAAGCTGAGGTTCTCCACCCTGATCCCTGAGCTCATGGACATCCAGGGGTATGATATCTTTCTGGCACCGATGCTAAATCCTTTCTGAGAATCCCCCCTTGACTATTCATTTCATTGTGCTGCACCCCTAGGCAGAGGGCGCCGCCCAGATCTCTGTTTTATTCGGTCCATCATTGTGCAGACATCTTGAGACCTTCCTAGTCCTGAACATGATGCCTGCTACAAATGAGGTAACCCCCCAAAAAATCATTTTATGAAGTGCAGGTCGCCTGCTTTAGTGAGCCACTGATGGGTGCTTTGGAGGACACGGTGCTCTTTGGATGCTTTCTAAGTATCTCCTATAGAAGATCAGGGAAGAGAAGCCCTTCTGCATCCCCACCCTGTCACCTACCTCCACTGGCCTGAGGGGCAAAGACCCTTGGGTCAGGCTCTGATTCCCTCCCCTCTTTACTCAAACTTTCCAGGTCATTCTAGCAGGCAGACATTGGGTTAGAGAGGGCAAGGAAGCAGTATCTTCCTTTAATGTGCTAAGGGACTAGGTTGCCATGGAAGCTGTGAGTAATTCCCTTCTTAAGAAGAGATTGGGGTACCATCTTCCAGGCAGTCTGAGTTGCTCTGATACCATCGTGAGCGAGGGACTATCTCCCTCTTGAGGTCTTCACCAGTATGGCTTTTGATGAGGGCTTGTGACAGATGTGAGAGCCGGTGGTCAGGTCGTTTAAGTTTATTTTGTTTGTAGCGTTTTGCTGGATGTGTGTGAGGCAAACACTCTACCTCTGAGCCCCTGTGTGCTAAGGAAAGAATGTAGTTTTTAAGATGAGATGTAAAAAAGTTTAATCCATGGGTCTATGTTGGATGAGGAGGAGAAATGTCTAGAGCAAGGGGCATCAGGAACGTGGTAGAGAGAGACCCAGAAACCACAAGGTGAGAAAGGCATCCCATCGGAGGCATCTCTCAGTCTGAGACATTTTGGCTTGGTATCAGTCAAGAGTCTAAGAGTCTCAGAATCTTTCCCTCCATCCCTGGTTTTTCAGGGATGATATTAGCTACTAGTGAAAGTCTCTGACATGCCTCCTGGACCATGGCCTTCTTTCTTCTATCTGGAAGCCACAGGGGGAAAAAAATGATACAGGTTGTGGCTTTAGCCTCCCTTCCCACGGACTGCTGGAGTTACTGAGGCAGTCCTCAGGCAGATCTCGCCACTCTTCTCCTCCTGTCTACCTTGCTTTGATTTGTTATATTTCTCTTCCCTGACCTCAGTTCTGTCTTGCCACTTGCTTGGCTTTTCCTGGAAAGCTACAACTCTAGGATTTGGGTGGAGCCTGAAGCATCGATCTACTGGAACATTCCTCTGCTTATGGTTGACCATACTTCTAAGGTCTGTGATATTCACCCTGCCCCCAGCTTCCTAGAAAGTTTCACGGTGGGAACCTAAGTAGCAGAGACGAGGGGAAAGAGAGGCTTTTGTGGCGGGATGCGAAGGCTTCAGCCCTTGGACCTCTGTATAGCAAACACCACACGGTCCAGAGTCTGCTAGAGAGTTCCTGCCACGAGCTACTTCCTTCCCCAGCCAGAGCTCCCTGGGCAGGACAAGGGAGCCTACCCCTCTTCCACCACCCCCGGAAAATCAGAAGGCAAGGCATGCGGGGCGGGGGGACGAAGTGGGTACCTGTTTGCCAGGGGGAGGAGAGCGGCTGAAGCTGGAGTCACTGCTGTCGGAGCTGTGAGGCATGGTTCTAATCTTCCGGGCTCTCCCACACCGTCCCAGATGCCTCTGGGCGATCTTCTCACTAGCTGGCTCCCCTTCTTGACTGCTAGGGGGCCACTAGCACACCACCTTCCACAGGTACCTCCCCTGCTTGCCCAACAGCAACCTCTGACAGACCCCTGCGTCCTCCTCTCTCTCGGGTGCAGAGGGACTGCTCCCCACAGGGACATCTCGCTGCTTTGGGGCTTGCGCACAGGCCCTCTCTTGTGGTTTCTGGTAATTCAAGCTGGAAGTCACATGGGCGGAAACGTCAACAAGTTAGAAAGAAGGTAGAGAGAAAATACACATCTGGGAAAAGACCACAGAATTAGGTGAAAGAAAAAAAAATACACAAACCCCCAGTATCTTCCGGCAGGCAGTTTGAAAGGCAGAGCGAGCGCTCTTCAATTGATGAAGATAAAGAAGAAAAACAGCCACACAGGGAAAATCCCCGGCCAGAATTAGCAAGTTCTCTGCTGTCAACATGGCAGAGAGCAGCAGGAAAGAGCCTCCAGGTCACAGGCCTTGATTTTTAAATCTAAATACAGCCAGCAACAAGCCTGGGGACCCTTTCTGGGTTTCACCCAAAAGCAGCTGCCCATCCTGTTTTATGACCAGCCTTCCTCCTTCACCTATAGGACAGTTTGGTGGACTGGGGACAAAAAGAAAGGAGGGCACTGCCTTTTACAGATAACCAAGCAAGACCTTGGGGCTAGCTGAGAGTCTCGGGGAGTCTCTGGAATTGATGCTAAAGAAGTTTACTGTCTATCCCCTGTCCTCTTATCAAGACACTTTCATTCTCCCTAGAGAAAGGATACTTACCTTCTGTGGAGGGGCTCCTTCAGGAGTTCAAGGTTGACCTTGAGTCGTCAGGAGTCAATGAGGTCATAACCCAACAAGGAGAGAATGTCAAAAAGAGGGACAGAGGCTCTGGACTTGGAGTCAGATCGATATGATGAGAATCAGTGACTCCCTATCCCTACTCCCACCCCCAACCAATCGCCCCCAGCCCCCTGCCACACACACACACCTAAAACCTGCCCCACCTACTACTACCTTTCAGGGCTACTGCAATGAGGGATGACAATTTGAATAGGAATGTCCCCCACTCTGTAAAGCATGCTGTGGAGTGACGGTGTTTGGCACGTGTCCCATGACATGAACACGCTTGTTGCTTTAGTGAACAATCCCATTCTCATCCCAGTGTTTTGGCTATTTTTTAAAAAACAGTTTGGGGACTGGAAAGATGCTCAGCAGTTAGGAACACTGGCTGCTCGTCCAGAGGACTTGGGTTCTAGTCCTAACATCCAGACAGTGGCTCAATCACCTGTTACTCCAGTTCCAGGGATCCTCTTCCTGACTCCTCGGGTACCAGGAAATGAACACGGGGCACATACATATGTGCAGGCAAGACACGCACACATATTAAAATAAAAGCTCTTACTCTATTCCCAGTGTGGCTCAAATACTCACCTCGATTAATCTGAGGGCTGACAATATGTTATGGCTCCTAAAGCATTTTAGTATCCACTGATTACAATTCTGCCTGATGACAATATTTTTCTAAGGACAAACCTATCAAAATAATAATAATAATAATAATAATAATAATAATAATAATAATAAAGTCAATCCTTGTAGAATTTGTATTTAGTGGTGAGAGCAGACAGGTAAAACAACTGAGCTGACATAATACATCAGGGACTGTCAAGTGTCACAGATAAAAATAGAGCAGGGTAGGAGAATTTGAAGAGTGGCCACTTTTGTAAGCCGGCCAGGAAGGGCTTGGTGAAGGGGTCACACGAGAGCAGGAACCTGAGGGGGAGCAGAGAGGCTAAGTGAAGAAAGGTCCAGGCACACACCTGAGGTGGAGCACCAGGGAGCCCAGTGTCTCCGGATCAGAGGTCCTGAGAGTGGCAGGGGACTGGTAGGGGATAAGTTCGGTATGTGGATCAGCCGGGATGTCCCTCAAGGCTCTTGGAGTCAATTGGGAGGAGTTTTGCCTCATTCTAAAGTAACCAGAGAACCAACCACAGGCCCGTGCCCCGTTCCCTAGATCCTCAGAGCTAGCCACTGCGACTACCTGCTTGCTTCAGAGCACTTACCGTAGCCGCTGATTGTTTTAGAACTTATTTTCTTCATTGGAAGGCAAACTGCATTTGGGAATTTCTTATTTAATCAAGCGTCCCCTGAGCACCCACCATGTGCCAGGCAAAACACTTGACTTTTTCCTCTGAATGAGACGGTTTATCAGTAAGTTTCCACTGTGTAACACACCAAGGACTTCTCGAGAGCTTTAAACAGGCATGCTTTTGGCTGAGTTTGTTGGTCATTCAGAAGATTCCAGAAGGCTACAGTAGCTCTGATCTTATCCAGACCTCTCAGCTGCTGAGTTGGTTGGTAACTTTCTGGTCTGTTCTCCCTGGCCCACCCCACCCCACCCTCCCAGCCATTCTGCCTGTTGTTCCCTTGGCAGGTGCAGAACTCAGAACCTGCCAACATCCATGATCAGATCTAGCTCAGAGTCCCATCTACCACATCCTATTGACCAAAGAAAGTCACAAAGTCGCTCAATGTTCAGTAGGCTGAAGATACAGTTCACCTCTTGACTCAGACCCAGTTGAAGACTTGTAAGGTCAAGTCTGCTGCCTCCCACAGGTGGGCAGACATTGGTAGTGTGAGAGCAGGGGAACTACATGCTCTGACTGGAGTTTCCTGGGATCCTTTTAGACACAGTTGAGATTTTCCTATGGGGAGAAAAGTGAATGAGGGAAGACCAGTTAGGATTACAATGTTGGGTTTAACATTGTAATCTCATTGTCCTAAACAAAAGAAAAGACACTGGTAGCATGAATCACAGAGGTGGCAATGAAGGCGGTGAGATGTGGCCCCTGTTCAAGCTGAAGACTGTCTCATGTTTACAGTTCCATGCCCGGTACCTAGCAGGTACCCAATAAAGGGCTGTTTGAATAAGGTCCGAATAAACTCCCATACAACTAGAAGTTATGACTTGCATCTTCTCTAAACCTAAGTATATTTAAAAAAAACCCTTAAGGATTATAATGATCTTATTTATATTGTATTTAGTTTCACCCGGCAGATTTCCCACCTATTATGTGTTGTCACAAGGATCAAGAATCATAAGTATAAGCAAGACAGAGACACTGCTCTCATAGAAAGACAAGCACAGTCCAACAACCAAAGTAGTTATGAGTTACAATGTGCACAAAGTTCTTAGCTCTGAAAAGTCTATCACTCAGCAGTCAGTGGTGGCTTCGACTCAATAATGTCGAGCCAATACAGTGTTTAAGTACTAGGAACCAGTGAGAAGAGAAATACAAATGATGTCTTCTGTATGGAAGGAGGGGTCTCGTTCAATGGAATATTAACAAATTACTTTAAAATACTTATGTTTAAAAATAATAAATATCAGGGCTGAGGGTGTAACTCAGTGGAAAAGAGCTTGCCTTGCATGCACTGAGGTTCACGGTTCAATCTATACTACTGTCAAATAATAAAACCACCAGAAGAAAGTTTTATAAAATTAATAATAATAATAATAAACTTCAAGGCTGGCAAGATGACTCAGAGAACAAGGAACTTGCTATCCAAGCCTGGTGACCTGGGTTTGATTCCTGGAACTGACTGTAAAGATGGAAAGAGAGACTCCACAAGTTGTCTTTTGACCACCAACTAGTAGGTCTGGTACAGGACCCACCACATATCATCACCATCACCACCATCATCATCGTCACCATCATCATCACAGCAATGCTGTGGGTTTCACTGCAGCATAAGACTGAACAGCCCACAGCAGGAGGAGGAGGCAGGGTCTCCTGTGTTAGTTACTGTTGCACAGAAAGCTGCCCCGAAGTCAGCCACTTTCAGTAATAAGTTCTGATTTTTCCCACACAGATTTTGAAGGTCAGGAGTCTAAGAACAGCTTAGCTTCTTGGCTCAGCCTCTGGGTAGGCTCATGAGGTTGCTGTCAAGCTGTTGACTGACACTGAAGTCCTGATGAACTAGGAGATTCACTTCTAAGCGGGAGTCCCCACATGGCTGTTAATAGAGGGAGCCATTTATGTCTCAGTCCCCTTTCTCTTCTGCTTTGCTACTCTCAGGCAAAGCACTAACACCTCACTCTTAAGGGGAGACTAAAGAGACTTCATCTCTTTTGTTATTGCTTTCAATCTTTATTTATTTATTTATTTATTTATTTATTTATTTATTTATTTATTTTCATGTGTAGGAGTGTTTCTGCTTGCATGTGTGTCTGTGTTCCATGTGTGTGCAATACCCACAAGGCCAGAAGAGGGCGCCAGATTCTCTGGGACTGGCATTACAGATGACTGTGAGCCACCACATGAATGTTGGGAACCAAACTTCTGAGCCATCTCTCCAAACTCTGTTATTGTTTTGAGACAGACTCTCACTATGTAGACCAGTTTGGCCTTGAACCCACAGAGATTTACCTGCCTCTGCCTCCCAAGTGCTGGTCTTTTTCTTTTCTTTTTTTTTTTTTTTCCCCCCAAGACAGGGTTTCTCTGTACAGCCCTGGCTTTCCAGGAACTCACTTTGTAGACCAGGCTGGCCTCCAACTCAGAAATCCACCTGCCTCTGCCTCCCAAGTGCTGGGATTAAAGGTGTGCGCCACCACCGCCCGGCTGCAAGTGCTGGTCTTAAAGGTGTATACCACCACAGGCTAAGACCCCCACCTATTTAAAGTAGGAATATTAAAGAATTTGAGGACTGGCTGGTTGTGGTGGCACGTGCTTGTCATCTCAGTACTTGGGGGTGGGGGTGGGGGTGGAGAAGCAGCCAGATCTTCATGAGTTCAAGGCCAGACTGGTCTACATAGCTAGCTAGCTTCAGGCCAGTCAAGACTACATAGTGAGAAACACACCACCACCACCACACACACAAAATACTTGAGGACATTTCTTAAGCCCACCATACTCCCCAAATTAATGTCTGGGGGAATTTCCATCAGCTGCAGCCAAAGGGGAGTCAGAGGCAGTAGTGTGTTCTCTCCTGGCTGTCTCCTCTGCTGACTTTATAACCCTGACTGTGCTGGCTGCTTTTATGTCAGCTTCACACCAGGTAGAGTAATTTGGGAAGAGGGAACCTCAACTGAAAAAAAAAATGTTCCCACCAGATTAGCCTGTGGATGGACGAGCCTGGGGTACATCTTCTCCTCTGATGACTGATGCGGAAGGGTCCAGATTACTGTGGGTGTGGGTGGTGCCACCCTGGGGTTCTATAAGAAAACAAGCTGAGTAAGCCATGGAGAGCAAGCCACTAAGCAACATCCCCTCCATGATATCTCCTTCCTTCACCTCCTGCCTCCAGGCTCCTGTCTTTTTTTTTTTTTTTTTTTTTGGTTTTTCGAGACAGGGTTTTTCTTTATAGCTCTGGCTATCCTGGAGCTCACTTTGTAGACCAGGCTGGCCTCGAACTCAGAAATCCGCCTGCCTCTGCCTCCCAAGTGCTGGGATTAAAGGTGTGCGCCACCACACCCGGCCAGGCTCCTGTCTTAAGTTCCTGCCCTGACCTCCCTGGTTAAAGAACTACAGCCTGTAAAAGGAAACAAACCCTTTCCCCCCAGAGTTACATTTGGTCATGGTGTCTTAATGTATATATGAGTGTGTGTATGTGTAGGTGATGTGTGCCCTGTGGGTGTGGAGGTCAGGAGACAGCTTGTGAGGAGGTCGTTCTCTCGTTCTACCACTTGGGTCCCGGGGATCACCTGAAGTCATCAGCCTTCGTGGCAAGCACCTTTATTCCAGCTGAGCCATGACGCCAGACCCTCCTGGTGATACTTTCTATGATGGAGCTAGACCTCACTGGAGGCCCAGCTCTCCACCGCATCTGGCTAATTTTCAAAAGGGAAAATCCCAAATCCCTCCAGGCTATTCCAAGACTCAAACGAGTTATAGTGTACAGTCCTCTAGAGCATTTTCTGCTACGTGGAGGACATAATGAAGACTTGTGAAATTAAAAGCCGATGTGCAGGAATCAGCTGAATATGGTAAGCAGAGAGCCCCAAGCAGCTGTTGTCATGAGCAACAGAGGTGATGTACAATCAGGCACTACTACTTGTCTGTCCATTTGTCCCATGGTGGCCCTCAGTGGTCGGAGCAGACTCCAGCTCCTCTGAGTCATGGCAGTAGTGATTTGGTTGCTGATTTCAGGGGAATGGATAAGGTAGGAAGAAAATGCAAGAAACTCTAAGGTCAAACTGACAACCCGTATTTCAGTCTTTCCATAGCAGGCATTGGAATGCCTAGTGATCAACCTTGTTTCAGATCAGCAGAATATACCATACGCAAATGGTTTTTGTCTTCTAAAAATATTTTTAGATTTTTTTTTCATGTGTACGGCTATTTTGCCTACACCTGTGTACGTGCACCACACACATGCCTGATGCCTGCAGAAGTCACAAAAGGGCATTGGATCCCCCGAAACTGGATTTACAGATGGTTGTAAGCTATCATATGGATGCCGGGAGCTTAACCCGGTCCTCACCAGGAACAATGAGTGCTCTTCACTGCTGAGCCCTCTTTCCAAGCCCTGCACAGGGGTTTCTTTAGGTCATCCGAAACAGGGTCTCTTTGGTTTTGCTTTTTAAGTGTAACAGTGTATATTCATGTCAGCCCAGGTGCCCTATCTTTGCTCTTCCCTGTTTCCATAAAGACAGGCTCCACTGCAACATCCAACTATCAATTCAGTTCACAGGCTTTGGGCTCTGACTAGCTGGTGATTGACAAGGTCAGGGAGGCTCCAGTCACATAAGAAACCCAGGACAGCATAGTGTGGTGTGGGCCTGGGATGACTGTGGAGAAGGTGCCTGCCCTGCTTAAGAATCATGTCAGGAGAGCCTGCCTGCCTCCCTCCCCTCTCCCTCCCTCCCTCTCTCCCTATGAAGGTGGTGGGACATTTCCAAAGCCAGGGAGAAGGAAGAAAATGCTGGCTTGACCCCTATGCTGGTCACTCATGAGGCCCTTTGTTGGATGTGAAGTTCTGGGCACATTGTCCAGTAGGGGACAGTGTGTGACCTCAGGGGCCAGCTTAGTGTCTCAGCAAGAGGAGGAGATCCAACTGGCCTCTGTTATCTTTTGACTCTCTGGGGATATACAGGAGTTGACTCACTGGGTCCCATCAGCACCCACAGCCTCAAACTCTTGTACCTAAAAGGTCTCAAGTAGACCATGATCCATTCTCACCATCTGCCTCAAGTTACCTAGCAACTTTCAGGCACCAAGGCCCCCCTACAGCCCCACTTGGCTCTCACTGGTGCTCTCTGAACCAGGTGGCTAGGCTAGTTCATATACCTGGGGCATCGGCCTCCCATTCCCTAGAAACCCCTTCTCTAGTTACTAAAGATGACACTAGGGAATTATAAGCAAGAGTCTCTTAAGAGCGCATGCAAATGACCCCGGCTCCCCAGAGGCTAGGCTGCTGGTTCCCAGCTAGGGGAGAAGTTTAAGGCTCCTTCCATGCTCCCATGCACTGATGCCCAACCTTGTCTGGCTGTTTCCTGAGGCAGACCAGACCGCCTAGGTTACCAATTTTTACTGTCTAAGCCATGAGTTGACTCATGACATTTAAACGCCCGACTCTGCCACTTTTTTTTTTCTGAGCTCCCTTTTGAGGGATACTCTTGAGATGTGTTAACTTTGAAGTCTTTATATGGGCTGCTATTTAGTTATTTGAACAAAAAATAATAAAAATCCCCTGGCTGCTCTATTATTTTTTTTTTTAACAAACCTTTTTAGTGGAAAAAGCACATTAAGGCACACCTTCACAGCTTATGAGATGGCTAGCGGGGAGTTTTTACGAAGTTCCCCAAACATGTTGAGAAAACATTTACCTGAGGGCAGAGCTCTCCAGGGAAGGGGCCAGAGGGGATGGCCAGGTGATGGCGAGGAAAGTCCCTTGCAGTGGCCGGTAGACTGGTCCCCTGCCTTTTCAGCCTAGATGAAGACTGCAGGAAACCGTCATTAGCTGGCTCTTCATGAGGCTAGCAGAAAAGGAAAAGGGCAGTTTTTGTGATCTTCTGGCCACAGGAGTCTTTGTTGTGGGGGCTGTCTCTGGCCTAGCAGGTCAGGCCTTGGTCCTCCACTCACCAGACTTCAGTAGAACCCCAGGTGAGAAGATCTGACACATCTCTGGTCATCACCAGATGCTCTGAGGGAGGAAGTTCCTACATCCTAAACTTCTGCTCCATCTGTCAGTCTTAGCCTGTGGCCTCCTCTGTCCTCCTCCTCAAGATAAAGCCAGGTCAACGACGTCCTTGCTCCAAGCTGCTTTAGAGTCTTCAACCTGACGGCAGAGCTCCTGAGGCACTCAGTTGCTTCTGGAAGCTTCCAATCTGCTTTTACCTTTCAGACCAGAAGGCATGGACCCAGGGGTCCTAAATTTTAGTCTTCCATCAGATAAAAAAAAAAAAAGGTGAAGGACTTGTAGGTGGCAAATGCCTTTAATGCCAGCATCAGGATGCAGAGGAAGGTGGATCGCTGTGAGTTCGAGGCCAGCCTGACCTATAGAGTTCCAGGACAACCAGCACAACACAAAGAGATCCTGTCTCAAAAAAACCAAAACCAAAACGTGGGAGTGGGCCCAGAGAGATGGCTCAGCAGTTAAGAGCACTCACTGTTCCTTCAAAGGTCCTCAGTTCAACCTCCAGGACCTGCACAGCAGCTCACAACTGACTGATGCTGTTTTCTGGTGTACAGATGTACATATATCCATATACATAAATAAATCTAAATAACCAAAACAAACAAGAAGAGCAGGAGGAAGCAGTAGAAGAGAAAGAAGGAGAAGGGGAAGGGGAAGAAGGAAGAAGAAGGAGGAAGAGGAGGAGGAGGAGAAGAAGAGCTGGCAAGATGGCTTATAGGGCAAGGACACTTGCCAAGTTTGACAACCTGAGTTTCATCACAAAAATCCCGAGTAAGAAGTTTCCTTCTTGATGGATAGCTTTCATAGTAGTGGTAAGGGCCATACAAGAAGTCACCAATAGTCTTACCCAGCTGTGTATTCTGGTAGCCACAGTAATGCCCAACATGGCACAATATACCTAATGGCACAACCGTTATGGAGCTAACCAACTCCTTTCAGAATAGATTTAAGACTTCCTCCAAAGAATAAAGCTCTCGCCTGGTACTGGAAGTCTGGGCAAAGCCCATGGTTGAGGCACTCACAGGCTCCAGAGCAAAGCCCATGGTTGAGGCACTCACAGGCTCCAGGGCAAAGCCCATGGCTGAGGCACTCACAGGCTCCAGGGCAAAGCCCACGGCTGAGGCACTCACAGGCTCCAGAAGTGAGCCTACTACTACTATTTGATAAATGGACAGCTCTTTCAGTTTGCATTCTTGTACCCATGGATTATTGAGGCTCTCGGCCCTCATCAGAGATGTTTCTTTGTACAGCGGATGGTGGTTAATGCAAACACTTGTGAACTGGTCAGTGTACAGAGAACAAGTGCTGTGGAGCGTCCAGTACGAATGGCACCTACATCGCATACACCCTCCAAGACTCAGGACGATTGCGGGAAATGGGACAAAAAGTGTCAGAGGAAAAGGAAACTCAGCTTTCTTGGAGAGTGGCATCTGGAGAGTGGCATCTGGAGAGTGGCATCTGGAGAGTGGCATCTGGAGAGTGGCATCTGGAGAGTGGCATCTGGAGAGTGGCATCTGGAGAGTGGCATCTGGAGAGTGGCATCTGGTAGGTTGATGTGTTCTAGGGATTGTGTGTATTTGGGCAGCACAAATTGAACTTTATGAGTTATTAAAAGAGGGAGGAGGCACCAAGGTGTAAGGGCGTGGGAAGGTGAGGGGTGGATCTAGAAGGAATTGGGAGGAAGAGTGAGAAGTGAATATGACCAAAACGCATGGTATGTATGCATGAAATTCTCAAAGAACAACTATTATATATTTTTAAAATAACGTTGAGAGGAATAGAAGAAGACAGGTGTGCTGACTTCTGGCCCCCATGCCTAGGTGAGTGAGCTCACATCCATGTGCAGACCACAGAGAAAAGTGAAAGACCCTACAATAATAAAAAGAAAATGGGCCGGGCGTGGTGGCGCATGCCTTTAATCCCAGCACTTGGGAGGCAGAGGCAGGCGGATTTCTGAGTTCGAGGCCAGCCTGGTCTACAAAGTGAGTTTCAGGACAGCCAGGGCTACACAGAGAAACCCTGTCTCGAAAAACAAAAACAAAAACAAAAAAAACCCAAAAAACAAAAGAAAATGGATTAACAGTGAAGCAGCATGTCTAAAGCTATGTGTGTGTGTGCTAGAACCAGGCAATCATGGGGCACACTCAGCCCTTTATTCTTGGCAGGGAGGGTGAATCCCCTCTACACGGGACTTGCAAAAGGTCTCTGGCCTCCCAGGAGTGAGGTGCTTTGGGAGTGTAATGTAAAGCGAATTGGTTTGCAGCCTCTGGCCTTCACAGGATCCTAAGATGATGATAGGGTGGGGGTGGGGGGGGAAGAAAAGGCCTAGGAAGCAAGAGAACAGGCAAGTGGCCTCTTAGCTGTGAGTTTAACCTTGCAAGCTTGTGTCTGGTTTTGCCACTCTGTAACCATGTGATGCCAGCCAATCACTTAAAACCATGCCTGGGTTTTCCTATCTAATAGCAATATATATCATAGAACTGGACATATTTAAATTGCCTAACACCATGCTTAGTACCTAGAAAGCATGTGGTACCTGTTAGCTGCTATTACCATCGTAATCATATCCTATATCCTAAATAGAGCTAGGTTAGGGAAATGGTTGAGTGGCTCTAACAAGTATGTATATGAGTGTTTTGCCTCCATGTTCCCAAGCGCACCACATGCGTGATTGCAAAGATCAGAAGAGGGCTTCGGATTTCTTAAAATCAGAGAGTGGAGTGACTGATGGTTGCAAACTCCATGTGGGCACTTTAAGAAAACATGTAAGCTAGGCATGGTAGTGCATGCCTTTAGTTCCAGCACTCTAGAGTTCAAGGCCAGCCTGGTCTACAGCCTGGTCTCCCTGAGTTCTGGGAGAGTTAGAATTACACAGAGCTGTGGTTCTCAACCTTCCTGATGCTGCGACCCTTTAATACAGTTCCTCATGTTCGGTGACCCCCAACTATAAAATCAGTTTTGTTGCTATTTCGTAACTATAATTTTACTACTGTTATGAATCTTAACATAAATACCTGTCTTTTCTGATGGTCAAAGGTGACCCCTGTGAAAGATCTTATTCAACCCTCACAGGGGCCATGATCCACGGGTTGAGAACCGCTGACATAAAGAGACCCTGTGGGGTGGGAGGAGCAATGTAACACCCAAGTTTACTTGCCTTGGGTTTCCCATGTAGTCAACTTTTACAACCTAAGCTAATGAATAGCCGTAATCTTCTTATATACACACACATGCTCCTGACCCAGAACAAGGCTTGCATCTTGTTTGCTGAAAGCAGGAAAGACAGAGATTGAAAGTAATCTTCTAAAATGACTATCCACCATAAATGTTGAACCCAACACTTATGAATATGGTTGATAAACCATGATATTTGTGGTACTGTTTATTGTCTGGATCAGTCACTCCACCCCCTGTAAACCTCTGCTAAAGGCTTCTTCTGTAGCCCAGATGGCTGCACGAGCCTTTAATCCACAGAAGAGGCAGGTGGGTCGCTTCTAATCTGTTTTGAGCCAACGTTTATACAGTGTGAGAAAAGAGTCCAGCTGCTGCTTCTCCTCCTCCTCCTCCTCCTCCTCCTCTCTTCTTCTTCTTCTTCTTCTTCTTCTTCTTCTTCTTCTTCTTCTTCTTCTTCTTCTTCTTCTTCTTCTCCTTCTCCTTCTCCTTCTCCTTCTCCTTCTCCTTCTCCTTCTCCTTCTCCTCCTTCTCCTCCTTCTTCTCCTCCTTCTCCTTCTCCTCCTTCTTCTCCTCCTTCTCCTTCCTTCCTTCTTTTCTTTCTTTTTTCCTTCTCCTTCTTCCTCTTCTTTTTTTGCATATGTATGTCCAATTTGAACACATTTTGTTGAAAAAAATTCTTCATTAATGGTCTTGACAACTTTGCTTTAAAAAAAATTCAGATTGTGACAGTTTATCACATGGAAAGGGACGAGGTGGGGAGTGGCATACTGCAGAGTGATGCAGACGTTAAAACTAAGGTCACAAGAATGATAAAACTTAAACAGTGTACAAAAATATTCACGGTGGGTTAAGATTTTAACATATAAAGATATTAAATTTAAAAGTAGTTTAAAATAATATGTTCACTGTACTAATTTTTCTTAAGAGGTTCCATATGCGTTCAACTGGGAGACTATACACCGGAATCATAACAATGACACAAACTTCACTTGGGGTTTCTAGCTGCTGGGCTTTGAGTGTATCTCCTAGTTCACATGTTGAGACCTTAGTTTGACAACATTGAGGTAGGGCCCAAATCAGAGATGTTTGGCTGTGCCCTCGTGAATAGATTAATGACTTAAAAATTGGTTTGCATGCCAGGCAATGGTGGTTGCATGTTTTTAATCCTAGCACTCAGGGGGCAGAGACAGGCAGATCTCTGAGTTCAAGGTCAGCCTGGTCTACAGAGTGAGTTTCAGAATAGCAGAGACAAAGAGAGAACCCTATCTCAAAAAACTAAACATAGATAGGTAGGCAGGCAAGCAGACAGGCAGACACACACACACACACACAGAGAGAGAGAGAGAGAGAGAGAGAGAGAGAGATTTGGCCAATCATCATTCTGAGAGGGAGACTGTCGGGGGAAGGGTTTCAGTGCGGGGATCCAGAGCTGGAGCAGGAAATGTAAGTATCCGAATAAAGTATCACCCTGTTATCTAGCGGGATTGCCACACGGACATTGCGCCTTTCAGATGTGCTTGTTATGAATTAAGTAAGGTGGGCTGCAGATGTAAAATACACACAAGATTTTGGAGGCCGTAGGAAAAAAGAATATGAACCGTCACTTAGTTTTTGTTGAACTGAAAATATTTTACATATGTTAAGATACCATTAAAATTAGTCTCATCTCTTTTTGCATTTTGAATGTAGTTATTAGAGAATGTGGGGATATTTATGTGGCTTACATTAAATGTCCATTAGACTAGCGGTTCTCAACCTGTGGGTTATAACCCCATGGGGGGGGGGTCACATATCACATATCCTGCATATCAGATATTTACATTACAATTCATGACGGTGGCCAAATTTGTTGTTGTTTTGACAGTGGTCAAGTTACAGTTATGAAGTAGCAATGAAATAATTTTGTGGTTGGGTTCACCACAGCATGAGGAACTGCATTGGGTCACATTAGGAAGGTTGAGAACTACTGAGCTACAGTGCTGGTCTGACGGAGCTGCCCACACATCCTGTACAGATCTCCAGAATGGCAGCGAGCTTAACCCTTCCAGTAAAACTAGAGAATGTGGGTAGCAAAGATTCGACAGTTTTCTTAGGAAAGATTGCAGTTCCTCTATGGGTGTTAGAATGTGCGCGCATGTGTGTGTGTGTGTGTGTGTGCGCGCACGTGTGAGTGTGTGTGTGACCTTACTTGTACTCTGCCCCTCTCCTAGAGATATTACTCTCAAGTGTCCAAAAATTCATATTGATAATACCTTAAGCTAGACTTGGTAGTGAACATCTTTAATCTCAGCACTCTGGAGTTGAAGGCAAGTGGATCTTTGTAAGTTTGAGGCCAGCTAGTCTATATAGCAAGTTCCTAAACAGCCAGGGCTATATAGAGAGACCCTGTCTCAAAACCAACCAACCAACCAAACAAACAAACAAACCCAAGCCAAACCAAACCAAATAAACAAAATGTCCAAACAATACCTTAACAAAACCTCAACGAAACATTTGTACCCCAGAAACCTTTGACATCTCCTTGCCTGTATCAACCCAGTCCTTCACTCCTAAGTGAAGGGACTCAAGCCAGCCCAAGCATGGCAAACATGGCCCTGGCAAAAGCTCTTTAGAGTCTATTCCTAAAGCCAGCTCCCAAGATCTATTTCTGTATTTGGCCACTTCCTCCTCCTGACACTTACCACCAAGGTCCAGCTATTAACGTATTGAAGACCAGCAATCAAAAGCCCCCTTTGCCTCACCTAATTAACATATCCAATTAAAATTAAACACCTCATCCTAGGAAGGGATTTCCCCTTTTAGCTTTCTAAACCACCATTTGCCTATGGGCCACATCTGTCTCCTCTTTATCCAGAGGCAGTCTCCCTTGTGAACAAGTATCCCTTGCCCCTCTCCCTTGCTCCTTTCTCCTTCTCTCTCATCCCCTGCCCTCTGTCTCTCTGGGGTAAATAAATCACCTTTGTGCTGAGAACATGGTCTTGCGTGTCCTGAGCCTATACTGATCGTTCCTTTTACTAAGGATAAACTGGTGTACAGCCAAGGGTTAGGAGGTATGTGACCTAAGGAAACCACTGCACAAAAGACGGGGATACAACAAATCAATTGACTACTGACCCAGGAAAAAAACAGAGCTAGCTCACTCTTTAAATTAGTCTTCTCAGAAGTCCTTAAGATACGGCAGTCATGAAGGGAAAAACTGTGTAAGATCCGAGAAAGGAAGTGAATGGGTGACTGAAATGAGAAGTAATTTTGAAGAATTGGAAGAAAAAGTATAAAAGTGCTCACCTGGGAGGACCAACATTCGATTAGTAGGAGTTTTTGGAAGCAAAGCAAAGCAAAGCAAAGCAAAACCACATAAAAATCAGGAAGCCGTGGAGATGGCTCAGTGGGTAGACACTGAGCCTGATATCAGTTAGATACCTGAGACCCACAGTGTGGACAGAGACAACCTCCTCCTGCAAGTTGTCCTCTGACCCACAACACACATAGCATGTCATGCACATGTGTGCACATACAAATAAATGTAATTTAAGAATTTAAAGCAACTTTTATAAAGTCCATAAACATAGAAAGATATATTAGACTAACTAAAGATATTTTCCCAAATTTAAAGAAATAGGTAGGCTGGTGAGATGGCTCAGCGGGTAAGAGCACTGACTGCCCTTCCAAAAGGTCCTGAGTTCAAATCCCAGAAACCACATGGTGACTCACAACCACTTGTAATGAGATCTGACGCCCTCTTCTGGTTCATCTGAAGTCAGCTACAGTGTACGTATGTATAATAATAAATAAATCTTTGGGCCTGAGCAAGCAGGGTTAACCAGAGTGAGCAGAGGTCCTAAAAATTCAGTTCCCAACAACCACATAAAGGCTCACAACCATCTGTACAGCTACAGTGTACTCACATATAAATAAACAAATAAATAAATAATAAAAGAAAATATGCATATTAAAATTGAAAGTACAGATGGGATAATCGTAGAAAAGTATATCTCTGGACATCTCTTTGTGAAACGTCGTATGACCAAGAAAATAGGGAGAAAATCCAAAAACCTTCTGGAGAGAAACAGCTGGTAACTTATCAAGGAGGGGGGCAAATGGGCACTGGGCTTTGTATTAACACTGGCAGGAGACAATGAAATAAAGCCACCACAATTCTGAAGAAGAAAGATGCATTTTACCTTGTAGGTAAAATTCTATATAGTCAGAGTACAGTGAAGCTTAAAACAAGCAGGAGACACTCAGAAAAATAAATTGACATCCCCATCCCTTTCTCAAAAAGTTCCTGGAGGATGGACTCCAGACAGATGAAAATACGCCCGGGCGTCGGGGTGTCGGGCAATATGACCCAATATGCAAAGAAAAGAAGCATTAAGACTATTGTTGAAAGTTGATAGGCTTTGAAAGCAGTGTGAACTCACCCTAAAACAAACAAACAAAAACAGACAAAGAAAGGAGGAAAGGAAATGAAGGAAAAGAAGAGAGGAAGGAAAAGAAGAGAGGGAGGGAGGAAGGAGGGAGGGAGGGAGGGAGGGAGGGAGGGAGAATTATTTTCTTTTTCTTTCTTTTTTTGGCCTTGAACTCAGAAATCCACCTGCCTCTGCCTCCTGAGTGCTGGGATTAAAGGCGTGCACCACCACCGCCCGGCGAGAATTATTTTCAATGTACTTTGAGCAGAAGCTGATTGATCACTCACACACACACTCACACACACACACATACACACACAGTGCTACCTCCACGCCAAAGAATGTAGTAGATGGATGTATTAGCAAAGAAGTAGAGACCACAGGTTTGTCAGACAGAGCCTGACTCCCTGGATTTGTTGTTAGTGGTGACTAATAACTTTTCCTGGTCAGACTGCATGCTCCAGCTGCAGCGTCCTCCTCCTCCTCCTCAACTTGGCTCTTCTCTTCAGGATGGGTCGTCTGGATTGGCCCCCTTTCCCAATGGCCTAGCAACTATTATTCCTAACATCCCCAGCTCAGTTGCCATCTCTGCCAGAAACATTCTGAAGCACGGCTGGCTGGATGTTCTGGAAAGACCACCTATCTCTCTGTGTGCATTCCTTTATCACAGCGTGGTCATAAGGATGAGAACGGCCCCCATTGAAGTTGGTAAAAGTGTTTGGGAAGGATCAGGAGGTGTGGCCTTGTTAGAGGAGGTTTCAAAAGCCCTTGCCAGTTCTTTCTCTTGTGGATCAGATGTAAACTCTCAGTTACTGCTCCAGCTCCATGCCTGCCTAGCTGCTGGCATAATCTCTGCCAAAATGGTCATGGACTCTAATCCTCTGGAAGAGTAAGCCCCGGGTTAAGTGCTTTTTTTTTGTAAGCTGCCTTGGTCAGAGTATCTTATCCCAGCAGTAGAGAAGTAACTAAGAAACACAGCTTGATCACCACTCTGCTGTGAAATCTTGCCCTGTACTGTTCTGTCTTGTCCTGGTCCCCTCTCCCACAAGCCATGAGCAGACAGCCCTGTTCGCCTCTGTTCTCTAGTACCCAGTGCAACCCCCAGGGATGAAAGGAACACTGGGGTTCCTTCATTTTCATTCCAGTGCTGGGAAGCTGTTAATTTAAAAACCTCTGCCAAGGGGGGGCTGGAGAGATGGCTCAGTGGTTAAGAGCACCGACTGCTCTTGTGAAGGTTGTGAGTTCAAATCCCAGCAACCACATGGTGGCTCACAACCATGTAATGAGATCTGACGCCCTCTTCTGGTGTCTGAAGACAGCTATAGTGTACTTACATATAATAAAGAAATAAATCTTAAATTAAAAGAAAAAAAACCAAACCTCTGCCAAAAAGAATAAATAAATAAGTAAATAAATAACATTTTTCAGGGTCCCATTCCCTCTGGAGCTGAGGTTAAATTATGACCTCCATTCTGTTCTCTGGTTTCCCTTTGAGACACAGAAGGAAGTTTCTGCCCCCTACTGCATTATAGGTCCTCTAGCACGATTCATAACCAAGGACTTCCCCCTGGAGGCTCTGTCAGAGGCTGGGCTGAGCCAGCTCTTTCTGCAGAAACTTGATAACATCAGAACAGAAGGGTTCCGGGCAGCAGACTGCCCTTGTGTGACTGGAGAGCTGGAGGTCCCCTCTTTCTCTGAAAGCTTGCTTGCTCTCCCGCCTTCAGTACCCCGTGCTTCTATCATTTGAGTTCAAACCATCAGAGATTCTTAAGGAATGTCTCAAAGTGGCAATCTCAACTTAGAAGACAGACTCTGGTGGGTCTTGCCTGAGCCAGGGATCCATCCCCGCCCCACTCAGTTCTTGGTCTTACTTATACACATGTATGCCAGGGGCCTATTCCAGTGGAGGGAGATGTCTCAGAGACCCAAGAACACGTGCTCTCAAAAGTGTCACTGGAGGAAGTAAAGAAAAAGGCAGAAAAGAAATAGAGTTTTTTTTTTTTTTTAGATTTATTTTATTATTATATGTAAGTACACTGTAGCTGTCTTCAGACACACCAGAAGAGGACATCAGATCTTATTAAGGATGGTTGTGAGCCACCATGTGGTTGCTGGGATTTGAACTCATGACCTTTGGAAGAGCAGTCGGTGCTCTTACCCACTGAACCATCTCTCCAGCCCCAGAAATAGAGTTTTTATTTAGGGGTTACATGCCTTTTTTTTGAGAGCTTTTAAAAAAAAGATTTATTTATTTATTATATGTAATAAGTACACTGTAGCTGTCTTCAGACACACCAAAAGAGAGTGTCAGATCTCATTACGAGTGGTTGTGAGCCACCATGTGGTTGCTGGGATTTGAACTCAGGACCTTTGGAAGAACAGTCAGTGCTCTTAACCACTGAACTATCTCTCCAGCTCAAGGGGATATGCTTAAAAAAAAAAGTCTTAAAAGTAAGGAGTCAGCTTTTTGGGGTCTCACCAAGTGCCCAGCAGTCCTGCCGTACCAGTTCTGCACTGAGAAATCTGAAGGACAGAAGATGAAAATCTAACAGCTGGGAGGGTCACAAAGAGCCTAAGTGGCATCAGAAAGAAAGGGGAGGGAGATGTGGAGCCACGCGTCCAAAACATATTTACATATTGCGTGGGAGAGGAAAAGAGGGAGGAAGGGGAAGGCCTGGACTCACCTATTCTTTGTCCAACCCTCGAAGCCTGAACACATTCTTGGTGGAACTTTCCATCAAGACTGGCTTTAGGGGAGCCCAGGATGTGGAAGAGCTGGCTCAGAGAACCAGAATCTGAGAGTCATTGCCAGGGACCTGGTCCTACTTGGCCACTGATGAACTGTAAGATCTTAAGATGCGCCAGTGACCTCATCCCTGGGTGGCAATATGCCTCTGTGTCTGGGGTTACCTGGCAGCTTCTGGTGCAATCACGGGGGTTGCGAAGGCCGAGGTCTCTCCTCTCCAGCGGCTCTGCACACTGCAGGACTGTCAGCACAGTGGATATCCCAGCTGCCTCTGAGCTATTCACTGGCGTCATGCAACCATTCTCCACGCAGGAAGGTTGAAGCCTATGGTTTCTGTTACCAGTGCTAGGGTGACCGGCAAACTGAGAATGAAGCAAATCTCATCAAGAGTGGGACAATTCCAGACTGCGGTGGGACGGGAAATCTGCCAAATCCGCCTGCAGGCACAGAGGCCCAAAGAGCTCCAACTATCTCTATACTAAAAGACAGAGGGGAGGAGGAAAAGAAACAGTGTGAGGGGGACGGTCATGGGAAAGGAGAAAAAGCTCTTGAAATAGGACACAAATAAAAATAAACTGCTGGTCATGATGGTTCACACCTTTAATCCCAGCTCTCGAGAGGCAGAGGCAGGAAGATCTCTGTGAGTCTAAGGCCAGCCTGGTCTACATATCAGATGGTGAGTTCTAGGACAGTGGGTATTATGTAGAGAGACTCTTATCTCAAGAGATCAAGAGAGAGAGGAGAGAGGGGTGGGGAGGAGAGAGAGAGAGAGAGAGAGAGAGAGAGGAAGAAGGAGGAGAGGAAGAGGAGGAAGAGGAAGAGGAGGAGGAGGAAAGAGGAGGAAGAAGAGGAGGAGGAGGAGAAACAGAAAACAAATTTTTTTTTATCTTTACGTGTCTGGGTGTTTTGCATCCATGTATGTGAACACCATTTGCATACCTGGTACTTATGGAAGAGAGAGGTCACCACCAGGTCCCCTGGAACTGGTGTTACAGAGAGTTGTAAACTGCCATGTGGGTGCTAGGAATCGAAGAACCCTGGTTCTCTGGAAGAGCAGCCTTAGTCAGCTGAGTCTTATCTCCAGCCCCAACAAATCAATTTTTTTAACTTCTGAGAACCAGGCAGAGACTACCAAGCTCCAAACGCACCTCCCTGGGTCTCCACGTACTAATGAAGCTGCTACTTTCTATGCTCAGATAAAAATCTCAAGGTGTCAGAGGTCAAAAGTCAGCCATTAGAAGGATGTTGAAACTCCTTGCAGGAGCGGTATTAAAGGACGACGTTGAGAGTCAGACTGTCTCTGGTCCATGTCCGCGAATGCACGGGAAAGTCACGAGAGTTTTCACCTTGTCTTGGCTCACTTTCTGGTGCTGTAACAGTATACCCAACACTGGGCGATTCATAAAGAAAAGAAGTTTATTTAGCTCATATTTCTGGAGGCTGGGAGTCCAAGATGAGATGCCTGTTGCCAGGGAGGACCTGCGCTGTCTCGTAGCCTGATGGGAAGGTGGATGGGCAGGTAAAGGCATGCCAAGAGACAGGACTGTACAGCGGATGGGTTTTGTAACAGCCAATCCAGTACCAAGAGCAAAACCTCATTCTTGTTCTTGTGAGAATGGCCCAATTTCCAACTTTTTGTAATTGACACTTTATTATTGTTGTTGTTGTTTTAAGGAACAAGGTTTGCACAACAAAAGCTTGTGAACATGATAGTCACTTGTAGACCTAGACCTTTGGGTATAGAATTTAGCATTGCAATACATAGCAACAGGCCAAACCTCAACAGTTTTTCAAGACAGGATTTCTCTATGTAGCCCTGACTGTCCTGGAACTCACTCTGTAGACCAGGCTGGCCTCAAACTCAGAAATCTGCCTGCCTCTGCCTCCCGAGTGCTGGGATTAAAGGCGTGCACCACCACCCTAGCAAACTTATTATTTTAATGACTCAACTACTTCTTAAACCTCCCACCTTTGACACTAAGCCAAAGGCAATGGGACTTCAACAGACATTTCAGAGGAGACAGACCACATTCAAAGCACAGCCTCCTGCTTACAAGGAAGAATGGCCGATCTAGAGTCAAGACAGACCAAATCAAATCACAGTGACTTCATTTGCTAATCATGTGACTTTGGACAAATTATTGAAACTTTCAGCGCCTTAGTCTTCTCTCCTAAACATGGCGTTGTTGTGGGGGCATGTGGTGTGGAACATTCTGTGAATCTACACTTTGGGTGTAGTTGTGAGCCATAGTTACTGCTATCATTAGTAGGACAGCATACAACATCCTTATCATCTGTGTGTGCCTCAAGGGCAGGGCCTCAGGATGTGAACCGGGCCGGGCCCCTAGTTGTGGTGGAACAGGGCACACTTGCTGATGTGAGTAGAGCACACTTATAAGGTGCTTCTTTCTGACTTTTCCAGCTCCATTCATCATCGTGAATGTACACACATTTACATATGTGCTTTTAGATCATTGGAAATTTCCAATATTGCATAACTGACCTCGTAAATCAAACACCGGCTTCCAGAAGTTACATCAGCCACCATTCATAGAGAATCTTCTCTCCCAGGTCCGATTCAAGCACTTTACAATCAGAGTCTTGTGTGAGGCTCACGGCACCCGGGCAGGTGGGGCGTGGTAAAGGACTCCATTTTATGTACGTGGAAGCTGGGCTTGCTCAACATTGTGCCATGTCAAGAAAGATGAACTTAATACTGTGAATACAGTTGGGGTACAGCCTGTATCTGGGGTGAAGAATGCCGAGGACAACAGCCAAGATGATGTCCTGATAATTTCTGGGCTGATTGCTATAGTGTGTTTTCACGCTGGTAAACGCTCTGGTGGTTAAATACTCTGGATTTAGTATCTGGTAATATACTATAGGGTGACATTGATTTCCACTTCCTGTTGTTGTCCATTTCCTGTCTTCCAGCTGGAGACAGGCTCTGCAGCCTCCGCAGTGACAGACTGGGAAGCTTGTGACTGTTGGAGGGACATGGAGAGTGTCCCACCAGTGCCCCTGCCCCTCCAGGCCCACCTCACTTTCTCAGCTTCTTTGCCAACTGCACAGGGTGAGGAGGGAGAGTTTGGGGGAAACCCCTCTTCTGGTTCAGGTTGCCCTTTGTTCTTCGTAAAGCCCACTGCAAGCCTACTCCTTCAGAACCCTAGATTTTAGTTTGTTTTCTTCTCTCTTTTATGAATCAGCACAGAATTAACCTCAGTGGGACAAGGACCCTTCTAGAATACAGATCTTACTGGGGCCCGTTGCTCCTGGGCCTACAGACTTCTCCACCTTCAGGTTCCTGCCCCCTCAAGGGGCACAGACCTATGTTTTCTTCAGCCCAGGCCCTCACCAGTCAGCCCTTCCTGTCTCCAGGATCCTATTCCATCCCAAAGATGACCTGAAGAGCCCTCATAGTCAACATACACTATCACGATGGGGAGAGGCCAGGGGAAAACTGTGGTCCGTCCTGCCCCTCACTCACCTTTCATGAGGCTTAGTCTCCACAGGGACCCTACAGGAGCTAAGCCTCTCTCCCCACCCTACACCAGGCGCAGCACCAGTCCCAAGCAAGCAAATGGAGCCACAGTTTTTGTAGTGCCAACGGAATCCGGAAGTGCTTTACCAAGGTCACTAGGCAGGAGGGTGAGGCTAGGATTGGCAAGGGAAAAGGAAAGCCATTTTGTTACCACCCTGTATCCAGAACAGGTTTGTAGCCAGAAAAAGGGAGCAGCCTGGTGAGGTACAGAGACCTGAGGGGTGCTCAGAACCCCCAAAAGAGACTCTGTAAACCAGTCTCAGTCCCAGCCTCACTCCTAATCTCAGCATAGGACAGATTCACTGATGACAATGGCAGAGAAAGGACAAACAGAATGTTTTAGAAACACTAAAAACTGTCCCCAGTAAAGACTTGGGTCAAAATAAACCCTGGTTATTTTGTTAATCCCAGAGTCCATCAGAGTGTCAGCGACGTCATATGTATGACTTGCCTGGTTTTCTGCTGAAGATTTTTTTTTTCTCTTACCACAGTCCCTATGTAAGCTACTGCAAAGATGTTGAGAGTTGAACAATACACAAACTCTAAACAAATAAATACCATCAATTGTTTTAGCATCTTGATGGTGATCGGTTTGGCCGCAAGTTCAAGCCTAGGCACTGGTGGACATAGGCTGAGAACAGACTAGAGGGGATTCAACTACGTGAGGCCCTCATGGGGGGCCAGGTGTAGAGGCACTGACGACCTGTGACCACACACAGGGTCTCAGTTCCACTCTTAACGAGCAGAAGTTCCAAATCAACCTCAAAGGGCTTTCTAGCCCTGTTCCTAGAGCCGCTGTCCCACGATTCTGAAACTCACTGTGGCGGGGGCGGAGGAGCCTAGGAGACCACTATCAACTGCTTCCTCTGCCCCCCACCCCCCATCAGCTTGCCCACCTTTATCCATGCCACAGTTGCCAGAGCCCTGCTTGTAGAAGGAACCTTATAGGCTGAGAAGTCAGCTTGGACCCACAGCCAGGAGCCTGGTGTCCTGGGAGAGATGCAAGCACAAACATCAGAAGTCTGCCGTAAGAGGGTGGGGGCTATCCCAGTACACACCTAGAGAGTCAGTTTGGGAGCCAGACCATCCATTGCAGGAGACATGAAAGCAACCTGGTCTCAGGCCCTGGGGCCTCAGCCTGCTGCACAGTGTAAGCCTTCAGCTCCCAGGCTCCTTGCCAGGGAAGTGTGACCACACGATAAGCTTTAAGTCAGTGCTACATGAACAGTTCAGAAGTACCAGGGGGAGTCCTGGCCTGTATCAGAACCAATGATGGAAAGAGCCTGGACTCCCCCTCCCAAATCACCCATCTACCAAATGACAGTGCCTCTATGTACCACTGCAGACATGAAAAGAGAGATGCATGAAGCCACCTCCGTGGGGCCTATCTGTGATGACAACTGGAATCTCCCTCATTTTAACCAAGTAGGAGTGGGGAATAAAATATCTTTTTCATTTAAAATATATCAATGAGAACCATCCCCATCAGGATGGGGCTGCTGGGAGCTGAAACAGAATCAAACTCCCCTGTCCAGCTGTGCGGCCTTTGGAAACTCAGCCTGTCTGAATCTTGCTTTTCTTGGTTGCAAAATGAAGATAAGCTATCCCTTCTGAGACGGCTAATAGTGTCAATTGGACAGGACCTAGATTTGCCTACAAGACAAGCTTTGGGCCCTAGATTAGATTAGCCTCTCGGGCAGTATCTAGATTGTGTTCACGGAGGTGGTTGGCACAGTTCGATGGGCTGGGGTCCTGGGCTGAATAAAGGGAAGAAAAGCTGAGAACAGCATCCACCCCTCTCTGGTTTCTCACTGTGGCTGCAGTGTGATGGACTGCAGCCTTGATTCCCCCACAGGGTTGGACAATACAGTCTGTGAGCCATGGCCACAGGAAAAGCAACTCGATCTCCTGCTCGTGGCTGGGGGTGGCACAGTGTGTGTGTGTGTAGGCCTCGGGTTCTAGTCGCAGTATGGTAGGGAGAAAATAAAAAACTTTATGGATTGTAGAAAACATGAAATAAGAAATACCTGGGAGAGTTTCTAATGCCAAAGCCCTACAGCTGGTTGGTAGAGCTTGTGTGTGTGTGTGTGTGTGTGTGTGTGTGTGTTAAATCCCGGAGGCATGCCAGGCAGTGGTGGTGCACACCTTTAATCCCAGCACTCAGGAGGCAGGGGCAGGCAGATTTCTGAGTTCGAGGCCAGCCTGGTCTACAGAGTGAGTTCCAGGACAGCCAGGGCTATACAGAGAAACCCTGTCTCGAAAAACAAACAAACAAACCCAAAAATATCCCTAAGGCATGATGACAACGACCCCCCCCCCCCCCAGATGAAGGACAGAGAGATGGAGCAATTAGCATGATACAAAAGCGTCTGGGAGCGGAAGGCCAGAGCAGAAACCTCTTCCTACTTCAGGAGAAACACCGCCTTTAGCATTCGGAAAGGTGTGCTGGTGGACTTCAGCAGTCAGGACCCTTAAACAAAACCAAATGGACTCCTCTGTGAGAACGTGGGCTCCCAGCGCCACTACTCAGGCCCTTCTGGGTCTGCAATGAGCTGGGATCTTTTGGAGATTAACTAGATCGACACTTCCACCGGATCTTGAAAAGGGTCACACCCGAGCACCTCACTGAATATAAATGGCTCTCAAACTCGGAAAAGCAAACCAGTTCTGAGAAACCTGGTTCCTGGGAAACAAAATAGAAATAGAAGAAATAGTCAGTTTGAGACAGTAGGCGTGCTGCGGCCCCAGATAGCCACCGGAGGGCAGCAAAGATATTGGTTAGAGGAGGCAAGGCTTTCCCCAGCTCAGAAGGGAATCCTTAGCGGGTCTCCAATCTGGCTCAAGAAGCATCCTCTGCACCAAGGATTTAGAGTGATCCTTAGTTAGTGTCGTTGTCAATTACAGAAAGTTGTTTGGGTTTTTGTTTTGTTTTGGTTGTTTTGCTTTTATTTATTTATTTACTCTCCATTAGTTTAAATCCGGGATGGGTACAGCATCACACGGATTCTGTGTCCAATGGCCTTCGCAGGAAGGTTGCTTCAGAATTCAGCACGAACCATACCACCGTTTCCGTGGGCCTGAGTTACTTTTCCCAGATCACTCTGGGTTTGTTTGGCTTGCCTCCAGGAGTCACTGTATTGGTTTTTTGGTTTTTTTTTTTTTTGTTGTTGTTGTTGTTGGGTTTTTTTTTTTGTTTTTTTTTTTTTTTTTTTTTGCTTTATACACATAAGCACATCTCTTGCCTAAGTAGAACTCCGTTTCATCTCGGGCATAAACACCTTCAATTTTAAGAAGAGCTGTGTGCTTTCTTTGGTTCTGGAGACCTCGCTTGTAGCGAGCAAAAATGGCCTTGCACCACAGCCTTCCAGACAGACTTGCTTTTAGAAGTCCCATCCCAGCAGGCCTCCACAGGCGCCAAGATGGTGGAAAGAGACAGAAAGTTTTGTAATAAGAAATAAGTGAATCAGCCGGGGCGTCCCAGCACTTGGGAGGCAGAGGCAAGCAGATTTCTGAGTTCAAGGCCAGCCTGGTCTACAAAGTGAGTTCCAGAACAGCCAGAGTTACACAGAGAAACCCTGTCTCGAAAAACAAACAAACAAACAAACAAAAATGAATCAAAATAGGTGAAGAGAGTATACCCATAGCCCAATCACTGGGGAATTGGAAGCCAGCCTAGACTACCGAACAAGGTGCAATCTGAAAACAATGAGGAAAAAAAAAGGAAGGAAGAAAGGAAGAACGGAAGGGGGCTGGTGAGATGGTTCAGCGGGTAAGAGCACTGACTGCTCTTCTGAAGGCCCTGAGTTCAAATCCCAGCAACCACCTGGTAGCTCACAACCACCCGTAATGAGATCTGACGCCCTCTTCTGGCATGTCTGAAGACAGCTACAGTGTACTTATGTATAATATTAAATAAATCTTTGGGCCAGAGCAAGCAGGGCTGACCGGAATGAGCAAAGGTCCTAAAATTCAATTCCCAACAAGGCTCACAGCCATCTGTATATCTACAGTGTACTCATATACATAAAATAAAATAAAATAAAATAAATGAATCTTTACAAAATAAAACAAAGAAATGAGCCGGGTGTGGTGGCGCACGCCTTTAATCCCAGCACTCGGGAGGCAGAGGCAGGCGGATTTCTGAGTTCGAGGCCAGCCTGGTCTACAAAGTGAGTTCCAGGACAGCCAGGGCTACACAGAGAAACCCTGTCTTGAAAAAAAAAAAAAAAAAAGAAGGAAGAAGAGAAAGAATCAAGTGACTGATCTGATTTGAAGAAAATACAATTAAACTATTATAATTCTATCACCTAGAGAGACATAAATTTAGATACGCACATAACGCGGATTTTTATTTTATAAAACTGACGTCACAATATGCAAATTAGTGATCTGCTTATAAAAACACACCACATGCACCCCTATGTATGTATATGTTTGTGTCTCTGATGGGTGTGCATAAAACAGTCACCCCAGCGTGTTTTACTTGCTCGCCTTGGACCCCTCAAGGCCAGTGCTTACTGTATCCAGGAGCGCAGGAACAGGAGCAAGGAGGTGTGCGCAGTCAGGAGCAGTGTTCTCTCAGGCTGTTGGTTCCTCTGCTGGGTCTGTTTCCTGGGGTCTGTACAGAAGGGAGCTGGGGAGCTTTCTATCTGAAAATACTCCACGGTGTGTGCAGGTGTTTGGAGTTCCGTTGAGTTTCATCAAAATGAGTCACTGAAGGTGTGAACGGGCAGCCAGGTTGAAGGAGTTACCACTTCCTGGTCCCATGCGGAGACACCCTGCACCTCAAACAGAAGCGCCTTTCATATGGGCTACCAGGCAGAGGCAAACGGAGCCTTTCGCTCTCCAAACCACTTCTTTGCTTACCCCCCAAGCAAAGCCTAAGTTCCTCTAGTCAGTGGCTCGCTGTTGGGTGAGCTTCAAGCCAAAAACCCACTGAAAGTGCAGCCACGCCTGAAGGGAACCTTAAATGACAAGCACGCGGGCACCAGGTGAAGAGGCCCCACCACCTGCATCCAGGAGCCACGCTGCCTTATTCACACGGAGGGTGTGTGTGTGTGTGTGTGTGTGTGTGTGTGTGTGTGTGCCATGGCCCCAACAGAATTTATTGTCACATGATTCAGAAGGAGGCCTGACTGGATTTCAGTCCCTTACATCCTGAGTTTCTGTTCTCGGGTAGCAGGGCACCAGGCTCAGTAGGGCTCCAGACCTTAGCATGACTGACTCCATGATGGAAATGCCATTCAGGCTGTAAAACTCATCGTGAACACACCATCATCTGCCAAAACTAAAACGAAGGCCTAATCCATCAAAGTCCACGGCTCTGGGAAAGTCTCAGACTGTAACTAAGCTTACATTTTAGTTTCTGTAGTTCCACTTCTGGCTAACTGCTCTTGTTAGTTGAAGTATGGTCAACCCAAAACATGGGTTTTGTGCTTTAAAAGCCCATCCCAAGAAAGGCTCAGGGCTACACTGGGATTCCGAAAACCCAGTGTAGTCACTGGCTGGCTAATAAAGACTTTCTTTCTTTCTTTTTTCTTTTTCTTTTTTTTTTTTTCCCAGAAACAATGGTGACTTAATCGCTGGGCACAACAGCTAGAATCCTAATCTTGTAAGCCATATTCAATCTAAATCCTCTGGTGGCAAATCCGGGTGGATTTACCATATAAATTGGGGAATACTAGTAGCTACATCTTGCCTCTCGCTATCCCTGTCCAAAAAGCCAATAAAGACTTTCTATTGACTTAAATTTGTGTTGGAGCAGTCCTCTCTGGTGACGATCTGACAATGACATGAACTGGTCTAAATGGAGCCAAAGTAAAGATACAGAGAAGTCAATTAGGAAATATCGACTATGCCGTTCAGTCGGAGCAAGAGGAAGGAAGCCAAGGAAGGTGATAACCTTTAGGGCCACAGATGGGAAGATCACCAGGAACTACCACAGTCCCATGACACATAATATATTGTTTTGTTTTGTTTTGTGGCATGGTCCTATGAAACCCAAGCTGTCTTGGAACTCACAATGTAGCTGAGGATATCCTTAAATTCCTTCAGTGAACAGAGCTAGGAAAAGGCAGAGGCAGGCGGATTTCTGAGTTCGAGGCCAGCCTGGTCTACAAAGTGAGTTCCAGGACAGCCAGGGCTATACCGAGAAACCCTGTCTCGGAAAAACAAACAACAACAACAACAAAAACCCTGTGTTTTACAAAAGTGCTGGAACCACAGGCATCTACCACCATGTCCAATTTATGCAATGCTGGCAAACCAAACCCACAACTTCATGCAAGATGCCCTCTACCAAGTGAACTATTGCCCCAGTCTGTGATGTAATGACATCAGCAGCTTTGCCCTGAATAAAGAGTTAAGGAACAAAGAACATTGAAGGAAGTGCTTTGTAAGCTAGAACACATGTCACTATCTTCTCTTTGGGGGCTTATCATTGTCTCCATGGCAACTGGGCAAGCTTCCCAGTCGGCCTCTCCACCCTATCCATGCCCACAGGATAACTGCAGGGCTTGTCATCTCTGCCCTCTTAGATGGCTTGCAATCATATAAAGATGGAGATCCCTAACCTACAACCTAGCCAAGTTAGGGTTATGGGGTGCAGGTAGGGGAGACAAGGCAGAGGGGAAGAGGCCTTTCTAGCAGCCAAGGGCTCCCGGACAGCAGCAGAGGAGTGATCCTCAAAGTCAGGCTCCCCTAGGTGGCCAGCAGCAGGCAGGAGCCCAAGCTGTCACAACTGTTGTACGCAGTCATCCTTCCTTCCCCAACAACCTGACTTCACTCAACCTTTCCTGCTCAAGTAGCCAGACAGTGGGCAGAAGTTCAGGACCCCAGCCTGGAGGGTCATATTGACCTTGACTGAACTCCTTCTCTGTCCCTGACAGGCTCAGCATCTTGGGCCAGGAAGATGACCTCTCTTGACCTTTGATGTTCACGTATCATCAGGTTGCACACGATGCTACATTCCTATAATCTCAGCAGTCAGAAGGCTGAGGCAGGAGGATCTCTGGAAGGGTGAGGCCAGGCTAGGCTGTAGTGCAACGGAGTCTCGGTTCCAAAAACCAAAATAAGTAAAGGAATAAACAATTATCTGTGAACTCCCTTGGTGATTGAAGAAAGCCAAGAAGTATACGTGCTCAGTGCATCTGAGTGAGACTCTTCTAAAATGTTACTAAAATGAAGTCATACACTGATGCACCCTCGCTTTGTTTTCTGCCTCTACTACTGGCCTGAAATCTCCTGGGAAGGCTGAATACCCTGCTCTGTGTTCATTTTCCTGTGACAAGCCATGAACTTAGCCATGAGGCCGGGGGGGGGGGGGGGCGGGGATCAAACGGACCTTTCAGGGGGGGTTGCCTAAGACCATCAGAAAACACAGAGATTTCCATGACCGTTCGTAACAGTAGCAAAATTACAGGTATGAAGTAGCAGCAAAAGTAATTTTATAGCTGAGGTCACCACAACACAAGGAACTGTCATGGAAGGCTCACAGCATTAGGAAGGCTGAGAGCCACGCTTTAGGCCCTATGGAAGTACTACATGAGGCCTTTGATACTTTTAGGGGCGTGTGGAAATGTTTTGATTTCTTTCTCTGTGTGATGCATGTGTGTGTGTGTGTGCGCGCTCGCGAGCGCATGCTTTCTAGCATGGGGGAGGGGGAGACCTGGGGGGGTAGACACGCCACAGCAACCTCAGGTGTCTGTCCTTACCATCTCACCTTCCACCTTATCTGAGGCAGAGCCTGTTCACTGCTATGTAGGCCGGGCCAGCTGGCCCTCCAGCTTCCAGGGAATCTCCTGTCTCCACTTCCCAAGAGCTAGGCACTGCAAGAATTAGACACTTGCTGCTGCTCCCACAGCTTCATGTGGGAGCTGGGGCTCTGAACTCGGGGTCCTCATGCTTACGCAGCAAGCACTTTGCCCACTGAGCTGTCTCCCTGGCCCATAATTCCTTTTAATAGCAGGAGAAAAACTGACTATAACTCAGTCCGATTCTGTTAACATCCTTTTTTTCTTTTTCTGCAGAAGGGGCCTCTGGGCAAAGAGTCTACAGCTTAATGAAGGTCTGGAGACAAGGAGGAGGGTAGGAGGCAATCAGTAGGGACCCAGCTCCACACCAGCTGAGAACAAGTCCTGGAGGATGGTACCAAGTCAGTTCATTTGAAGACAGAGTCCTTTGCAAAGCCTACCTCCCGGACCAGCAGGTTACACATACACACACACACACACCATTTCTCAGTTGTTCAATCTGTAATGCTCTCTCTAACACCCTAAGTTTGTGCTCCCTGAGGGCAAGGGGTTTGTCTATTTTCCATCTTCACATCTGTGGCTGTCTTACTGTGTGCCACATCAGCAACTGTCTTACTGTGTGCCACACGTGGTATTTTGATGGGTAGCACCCGTCAGAGATTATTTCAGGCCCATTTTACAGATCAACAAACTAAAGTCAAATAGTCCAGTGACTAGTCCCACATCACACAATAGGAAGTTCAGGAGCTCAGAATCAAAACCCTGGAATCTCCAGTCCACCACGGCCTGTTATCATGAGGCTTAGCCCAGAGCCTGGCAGGCCAGAGGGAGAAAGAAGCAGAAAGTGGGGTGGGGATGGGGATGGGGGCGGGGGAGGGCTCAGAGGATACCACCCTTCTCTGCCACTGTAAGAAACAGAAATAAGATTTGTCCTCAAACAGGCTGCAACATCAAGGAGGCCTGCGGCATGTCTGACAGGAAAAGCTCAGGCAGGAGAATACCCTGAGAACAGTGTGCCAACCAATCATCCGAGGAGGCGCTCTGGGCTTCATTTCCAGGCAGCTTCCAAAGGCCCCACGAGCTACCAGAGAGCTCCATCTCAACCTGATCAGAGCTCAGCTTCCCCACCCGCCCCTGCCTGTCTGCTCCCTTTGCAGTGTCTCCTGTGTAGACCACTTGTCATTGTACATTTCCATTTGATTTTTACAAAGACTATCTTCTCTATGACTTTAATCTCAGTACTTGGGAGACTGAGGCAGGAAGTTCAAAGTCAGGAGAAAGTTCTAAGCTAGGCTAGCCTGGACTGCATAGTGAGACCCTGTTTTAAGAACTGTATCTTTCCTAATGAAAAATGACACGTATATTCTCATTTTAAAATTATTATCATTTTTTTCATGACAGGATTTCTCTGTCTTGACAGAGATGACAGAGTCCTGGAACTCACTCTGTAGATCAGGCTGGCCCCCAATTCAGAGAGATCCGCCTACCTCTGCCTCCTGAGTGCTGGGATTAAAAAGGTGTACACTGCCACCGCCTCCACCACCACCACCCAGCTTCCTCATCTTATAAAAACAAAATTACAGAGCTGTGGATGCAGTTCAGTGGTAGAGTACTTGGCTTGCATGCATAAGACCCTGGGTTTAATCCCTAGCACTGCCTAAAACCGAAGTCAAATAAAATAGACAAGCAGGTTTTTTTTTTAAGTTTAAAAGCAAGCTGCGCTTCATGTAGCGCCCACATAATGTGCACAAAAACCTGTTCTTTCTACAAAAAGAAACATTAAAATAAAACCAAATATATATAAAAATGAACAAGAGAAAGCCATCCATAATCTTGCCATGAAGAATATTTTTACTTTTCCACTATATTCTTTTTTTAAGTCTTTTTTTCCATAGCACATGAACACTTGTTTGCCCCTGAGACTGTGTGATCACACAGTACAGTTGGGTTTTATATATATATATATATATATATATATATATATATATATATATATAAACTATTATGTAAAGTCTGGGGCCTGTAAGATGGCTCAGCATGTAAAGGCACTTGTCACGAGGACTGAGGACCAGAGTTCAGTCCCCAAAACTCACACAGTGGAAGAACAGAACCAACGGCTACAGGTTGTCCTCTGACCTCTACCAGTGCCCTGTGGTACACACAGGCTCACACCACACACACCAAAAATAAAAAGGCAAAAGCTTAAAGGAAAAATTACGTTTAGAATTTTTAAAATATATAAAATAAAATTTAAACCTGGATTCAGTGCTTCTTATTTTCTTGTCGCTATCCACGGTGACTGTGGCGCACATAAAGGGCAACAGGCAGTCAGAAGTGAGACCTCTGGTACCTATGTGTCATGGGTTTGACCACAGCATCTGTCAATTGAGAAAGGAATCACTGACTACTCTTCTGAAGGTCATGAGTTCAAATCCCAGCAACCACATGGTGCCTCACAACCATCCATAATGAGATCTGATGCCCTCCTCTGGTGGGTCAGAAGACAGCTACAGTGTATTTATGTATAATAATAAATAAATCTTTGGGCCTAAGTGAGTGGAGTTGACTGGAGTGAGCAGGGCTGACTGGAGTGAGCAGAGGTCCTAAAATTCAATTCCCAACAACCACATGAAGGCTCACAACCATCTTTACAGCTACAGTGTACTCATAGACATAAGATAAATAAATCTTTAAAAGAAAGAGAAAGAGAAAGAAAGAGAGAAGGGGATCACAGAATTTCCACATAGATAATAGTTGGCTCAATCCATTTCCCTTTCTCTGGGCTTACTACTGGGCTACACTTCTCTCTCTGTTGAGGTGTGACCGCATGACTGAACTGTACTGAATTCATTGTAGCAGATGCAACTATGTATTAGTCATCTGTTGCCTCATAACAAAATATCCCCTTATTCAGCAGTTTAAACAAGAATCAGTGTTCTCTCAGGGAGTGCTGAGATCCAGAAATTTCAGGGTGACTCTTCACCTGGATGACTCTGGCTTAGGAACCTTCAGGAAGTTGTAGTAAATGTTTCAGTCAGAGCTGTGATGTCTGAAGACTTGACTGAGATAGGAGGGTCAGCATTCGAGGTCACTCGCACGATTGTTAGACCCATGGCAGTGAAGCACTGATAACCACGGACTGAGAATCTCTGAAACCAAGAACCTGACAAGATCTGACTTGCACAATATGAAGGTACATATGTGCGGATTATGCAGACATATATATGTTTACACACATACATACAACTCAGGTAGATTACTTACTTTTTTCATTGTTGTAACAAAATACCTTGCTCAGTGTGTGTTTTAATAGAACCCACAATGGGCTGAGCCCTCTCCCATTGATCACTAATTAAGAAAGTGACCAGGGCTGGAGAGATGGCTTAGTGGTTAAGAGCACTGACTGCTCTTACAAAGGTCCTGAGTTCAAATCCCAGCAACCACATGGTGGCTCACAACCATCCATAATGAGATCAGATGCCCTCTTCTGGAGTGTCTGAAGACAGCTACAGTGTACTTACATGTAACAATAAATAAATCTTTAAAAAAAAAATCCCTAGAGGCTTGCCTATATCTGGATGAAATGGAGGCATCTTATCAACTGAGGCTCTCTCCTCTGGTGACTCTAGCTTATGTCAAGGTGATATATGATTAGCCAGTCCACTCTGTGTATCCTTCCCTGACTGGAGCAGTACACACCCAGGCATCCTCCATGGATCTTCATGGATTGGTAACTTCCTCCCCCTTCCTTTCTTTTCCCTTCACTTTGGGGAACATTATTATCTTTATCTATTTATCACTGTATGTATGTGTATAATATGGGGGCTGGGGGCTGGTGAGATGGCTCAGTGGGTAAGAGCACCCGACTGCTCTTCCGAAGGTCCGAAGTTCAAATCCCAGCAACCACGTGGTAGCTCACAACCACCCGTAATGAGACCTGATGCCCTCTTCCGGTGTGTCTGAAGACAGCTACAGTGTACTTACATATAATAAATAATAAATAGATAAATAAATAATAAATCTTAAAAGAAAATATATGGGGGCTGGGACACACCTTAGCACATGTGTGGTGTATGTATGTGTATAATATGGGGGCTGGGACACTCCTTAGCACATGTGTGGAGGTCGGAGAACAACTCTGTCGCCTCGTTTCTCCTGGGATCAAACTCAGACTTTCACAGAGAGGGTTTTTTTTTTACCCATTGAGCCATCTTGATAGCTCTGGACCCCAGGCCTTTATATTGCTAAATATGCCTGCCTCCATTACAGAACATACCAGCTTATAGTGCACTCACTGAAGAATAGATTGCATTTGTTGCCTAGTTAGAATCTTTTTTTTAAATTTTTATTTATTTATGTATTTATTCATTTATTTTGGTTTTTGGTTTTTTCGAGACAGGGTTTCTCTGTGTAGCCCTGGCTGTCCTGGCACTCACTTTGTAGACCAGGCTGGCCTTGAACTCAGAAATCTGCCTGCCTTGTCTCCCAAGTGCTGGGATTAAAGACACACGCCACCATCACCCGGCTATTATTTTTTTAATTTTTTAAATTAAAATAGGGTTACTCTGTGTACGCCTGGCTGTCTTGGATCTTGCTCTATAGATCAGACCTGCCCCAAACTCACAGAGATACAGAGCTCCCAGCTCTCTCTCTCTCTCTCTCTCTCTCTCTCTCTCTCTCTCTCTCTCTCTCTCTCTCCCCCTCCTCCGCCCCCTCCCCCTTTCCTGTGAGTGGTGAGTGCCCAACTGTGGATATGCAGAGGCCAGAGGAGGGTATCAGGTATCTTTTGTCCTCTACCTTATTCCTTTAAGAAAGGGCCTCTCAGGCCGGGCGTGGTGGCGCACGCCTTTAATCCCAGCACTCGGGAGGCAGAGGCAGGCGGATTTCTGAGTTCGAGGCCAGCCTGGTCTACAAAGTGAGCTCCAGGACAGCCAGGGCTACACAGAGAAACCCTGTCTCGAAAAGCAAAAAAAAAAAAAAGAAAAAAAAGAAAGGGCCTCTCATTGAACTGGAAATTCACCATCTTGGCAAGGCTGGCCAGTCAGTGAGTTCCCAGGATCCACCTCCCTCTGCCCCAAACTCTGAGTTTACAGGCACCAAGTTTTACATGGGTGCTGCGGATTTGAACTTAGGTCTTCACATGTGCACCCTTACCCATGGAGCCCTCGCCCAGCCCTCACTTGGAGCAATTCTGAGCAGACTTTGCTGAGCCTTTGCTTGGACAGAAGTTTCACTTATTTGGTCAAGTTGTAAGGAAGCCCGGTTACTGCATCATAAGGTCAGAGTAGATGTGGCTTTTGAGAAGCCACCAAGCTGTCTTCCTGAGCAGCTGTATGGCTTTGCATGCCCACCAGCAATGAGTGAGCACCCCTGTTAACCCCCAGCTTCCCCAGGACTGAGTGGCACCTGTGACTTGGATTCGAGTCATGACAAAAAGCCTGTAGTAGCAGGTCAGTGTCATTTATAATCCTCTCCTGACAATGTGCTTGTCATCTGTGTATTTTCTTAAGTGAGGCTATTAGCCATTTTGCCTTAAAATGCAATTGTTTGTTGCTGCCTCTCCACCCTCCTCCTCCTCATCGGTCGTCCTCTTCTTCCTCCTCCTTCTTTTTGCATTTCTGAAACAAGATCTCTCTATGTAGCCCTGGCTGTCATAGAACTTGTTGTGTAGATCAGGCTGGCCTTGAACTCACAAAGATCCACCTGCTTCTGCTTCCAGGAGTGCCAGGATTAAGGCTGTGTGCCACCACTGCCCCGCATCTGCTTTCTTCTTGCTGACCTTGAGCTATTCTGTACATATTTTGGAGATGAGTCTTTTTGCGGTTATTTCTTGTAACCCGTGCTTTTTCTTACCACTCTCTTAACTATGGCCATTTGGAACACTTCAGCATTTCTCCAAGTAAGGGTTTAAACAAAGGCAGAGCTGAGCAGGAGCAGTGTACCCTTGTCTAGCCGCCTCTGCCTAACCACACTACTAACCCAAGTATCCCAGGGAGGAGGCATCAGCTGCAAATGCAACCCCCCGCCCAAGGTGTCTATACTCACAAACAGGCCTCATAGTTCCACAAATGCTTTGCCAAATCCCAGTCGCTGTTGAATCTCTCAGTCTATGATGAAAGCCAATGTCATTTTCCAAGTCCTAACTTCCTGAGCATCGGAGAGATGGGAACAGAGAGTTCACATGGGTCACCTGCTCGTTAGAGGAGGAGTCCAGATGCAGTTGGACTCAGCAGTAATGGCTGCTTGCCTTCCAACTGCCCCACACCAAGCCAACCGTGGCCTACTGGCCCTTCCCCAAGAAGCCGATGCTTCCGTAGTGCGTATTGTGCTTATTTCATAGACCCCAGCAAACACCCTGGACTTTCCTCTCCTCTCTTCCTAACAGAGCAAGGCTGTCTCTAGGGCAGGGGGATCTCAAACTTCCTAATGTTGCGACCCTTCATATAGTCCTTCATGTTATGGTGACCCCAACCATACAATTATTTCTGGTGCTACTTTATAAATGTAATTTTGCTACTGTTACAAATCCTAATGTAAGTATCTGATATTCAGGATATCCAAAATGAAACCCTGAGGGGGTCGCGACCCACAGGTTGAGAACCACTGCTCTAAAGCCTGGCAGGAGGCTTCAATAGGAATGAAAAGGTCTCCGCTCGTGAACCTGGCTGACTCTGTGGCTTTGCCTAATGCCTTTACAGAAGGGCTTCTGAGCAAGGCGTATGGTTCAGTTGTAAGGTGCTCCCCTAAGCATGCAAGAAGACCTGGGTTCAATCCGCAGCACCACACAGTTATCATAGCATTCTGGAGGCCAGCCTGGGGTATGGAAGACCCTGTCCCTACCAAAACACACACACACACACACACACACAAGAAGCGCTTTTCCACAACTCCGGATAACATGGAGAATTCAGCCACTCAGGTCCCCGAACCCAGAGGAGTTGTCTTGCAATCAGCATTGCGCAAGGCTGAGTTAAGAGAAAAGTGGCCTGAGCCTTTATTTCAAGAAGTGTGTGTGTGAGGGGAACCAATAAAACAACAGAGAATGAGAACACCCTTCCCCTTCCCACTTGGGCTACAAATATTACAGAAAGCAGGGCTAGAAGGACTTGGGGCTTAGGGAGGATGAATCTGCTGAGGCCCCTGAAGGGTTTGGTGAGACTTCTCTCTTTTGAGGGGCTGCAGAGCTACTGAGTCTCTCGTGGCACCAAAGACAAAGAATTCTAGACAGGGACAATGAAGTGGAAACTTAAGGGTTCTTTGGAAAGTTGGTCAGATGGTGTTTTGCCGGGGCAAGCACGTGAAGGAACATTCTGTTAAAGTGGACACGGGTATCCAAAGCACACACAGGGGAGAGGATGTTCTGCTAAAGCAAGCCTGTGGAAGGACACCTGATGAAGGATTCTTTGCTAGTGACAGACATGTATTGGTCTGCCTTACATTGTATAGTTGTCGGGACTCCATAGAGAAGCACGCCAAACAATTCTGGTGGTGTGCGGCAGTTTCTTGCTACTTCCGCAGACTCAGGCTGATTGGATGCAGGTGCTGAAGCAAGAGCACGTGGAGGACACAGGACACGTGATGGTTGGAAGGTATAAATAGGACTCCACAGAATGATGGAGACAGAGCTTGTGTTGTTGGTACAACTAGCTGTGCAACACTTGTGGGTCTCACGTCCCTGAGAGAGGCACAGCTGAGAACTTCTCCTGGTGTTCCTGTTGGTCCCTCCTGCTGACTCGAGCCTAGGCTGAGGCCTGCCTACTGCCCAAGAAACTATGGGTCCATACTTGCTCTCCAGCCTGGAAGATACTTGTGCTAGCTTCTCACAGCTGAGAGAATCAGCTTAAAAGAAGTATTTTGTTTTGGAGCACAGTGTCTGAGGTCTTAAGTCCATGGCCACTGTCGCCATTATTCCTATGCCGTTGTGAGAAAGCATGGCAGCATCTCATGCTGTCCGGGAAGCAGAAGAGACAGAAAGGACCCCGGGACTAAGTTTATCTTTCTAGGGCATGTCTCCACTGACCCACTTCCTCCAGCAAAGCCCCACCTCTTTATCTCTACAGGAATCTACCAAAGACTCCTCCATTGATGGAGCTGCCACCCTCAGGATCCAGTCACTTCTTGAAGTCCCACCTCTAAGCACTACCTCCTTGGGAACTAGGTCTTTAAGGGAGTACACTTCATACCTAAAGCATAACAGAGCTCTGCTGACACAGGCTGAATTGAATCTAGCAGGGTTGGATGTGTGATACTGAGCTATTCTCAGCCAAGCCTCAGTTTCTTCATCCATAGAATGAGTCTCGGTCATACCAACTGTCTTAGTAAGGAAAGCATTTGATTCGGACTGGCTTATAGTCCAGAGGTTTAGTCCATTATCGTCATCTCAGGAAACATGCCAGCATCCGGGCAGACAATGGTGTTGGCGAGGTAACTGAGAGTTAATTAACTCCACATCCAGATAGGCAGGCAGCAGGAAGTGAGCTGGCTTGAGCTTCTGAAACCTTAAAGCCCACCCACTCTGACGCATTTCCAGTAACAAAGCCACACCCACTCCAGCAAGGCAACACCTCCTAATAGTGCCACTCCCTATGGACCAAGTATTTTAAAATGGTCAGTGGGGGTCATTCCTATTTAAAGCACCACGCGCAGTTTCACAGGAACTCAACAGGTGTTTTCAGTGCTCACAAAAGGCTTCTATCTTTTGTTCATCTTAGGGCAAAGGGGAGTCACGTGCCAGGTGAGAGCGGCAGAACTTAGAGTTTGCTTTTGCAAAGCTGGGCGATAAAAGGCTTACGATTTCCATCTGCACTTTAACTCAGAAAACAGTGAATCCAGATCTTAAAGCTGTCGGTCTGAGAGTTGGATCAGCAGTTAACAGAACTGAGAAGACTTGGTTTGATTCTCAGCTCCCACATAGTTGCTCACAACTGTCTCTAACTCCTGTCTAGGGGATCTCCCACCCTCTTGTGGCCTTTGCAGGCACTACAGGCAATGTGGCACGCAGACATGTACATGCAAGGAAAACATCCACACACATAAAATAAAATAAAACAAAACAAAACAAAACAAAATAGGGGCTGGCTAGATGTCTCAGCAGGTAAGAGCACTGACTGCTCTTCCAAAGGTCCTGAGTTCAAATCCCAGCAATCACATGGTGGCTCACAACCACCCATAACGAGACCTGATGCCCTCTTCTGGCGTGTCTGAAGACAGCTACAGTGTACTTAAAAATAATAATAAATCTTTAAAAAAAATAAAATAAGAGTTTTTAAATTGAAGCATTTACAGAGACAGCAAGGTGCAGAAGGTCACCATGTGCAGAAAGAGCTGTTTTTAGGATGGGATTATCCTTTTACCTGGTTTGGGAATCTGAGCATGGAGGATAGACACAGCTTTGCAAAGCAAAACAGAATCCACATGGGACCACATCCTCTCTTACCCCAGCATGAGGGAGGGGCTGCTGCTTTCTGCATGACCCCCTCCCCTGCCCAAGCTGGAGGAGGAAGAAGAAGAGGAGGAGGAGGAGGCCATTTCAAGAAACTGTTGGGTTGAATGGCCTCCATTTATATTCTGAGAGTCTCTGGGCAAGAGATGGCAAAGGACTTCCCAACACCAGGTATAGGTTAGTGTGGACTACCCTGGGCTCTGTCTAGTGGAACCATCTAGAGGAGGCCAAATGTGCCATGGCCTTTTTGGCTCTGGTGTCTCATTAGTTATATGGTATAGATGACGGATGAGCTACAGCTGCAGGGTGGAGAAGCATCTGCAGAGCCTGGAAACTGTCAGGTTTCCAAGTCACTGGCATGGGCTAGAGCACTATCCCCAATACTTAAACTATGTTGTCTCCAAACCCAGAGGTCTGCTAAGGCCATGGACCCTTCTCTGTGGCAGGTATAACATGCAGTAACTTGAGTCTTGCCTTGAAGGGGATGCTTTGGAGATTTCAGACCAATGGCGACCTGAGAATGCTGTCAACGTGGCAGATCGACACATCCACCTAGGGTTTCTTTCCCATTGTCTCTCACCTCTGGGCTTACTAGGTGTCTGGTGATTGCCACTCCTTGCTCTGAGGGTCTCATGAACATAATGACACCCATCCAGTGGGAGCCTCAGGAGACTATGGAGTGTCAAGAGGCCCAAACTTCCCATGAGTCACAGTAGGATGGAGAGCAGGAGAGTCAAAGTAATCCCTAAGCTAGACACTGAATGGATGCCTCTGCCTTTCCCATGTGAGAGGAAGCTGATTTAGACCCCCCCCCCACTGGTGAAACATGAGAAGAATACATTTACCAATTAGAACTGAAAACAGTTGCCATTTACTAGTCAGCTTTCCATTGCTCCAACAGAATATCCAAGATAACCATGCACTTGGGATTAGTCTGTTATTTCTGAGGCTTTGGTTCCAAGTTGCTTGGCCCTGTGGCCTTGGACTTGTGATGAGCCAGAGACCATGGCACAGGAAGCCACTCATGCCCTAGCAACCAGAAAACCCAAAGAGAGAGGAAGGAGCTGGGGTCCCAATATCCTCTTCGAGGACACACCACTAATGACCTAACTTCCTCCTACATAGCTATACTTCTCTAAAGTCCAACCACTTCCTAACAGCATCACGGGCTGAGGTTCAAGTCACTAACGCATGGGCCTTTGGAAGGTGTTCAACATCCAAGCAATGGTACCAACTAAAGTGAGCTACTCTTATTATTTATCCTACCTGTTGATGGAGAGTAAGAATGCCTTGCCTGAGTGACCATGTGGTATTATTGATCCCAATGATAACACACCCAGCACACTGGCAACGGTAGTCTAGAATCACAGTAGTCAACCATCACCCTCTGCAATCCACCCTTCTCAGGGGTCAGTGAGTCCAACGGGGGTCTGTTGGGACCACGATCACCCGCATCCTCTGGGTTCTGGCTTCAGGCGCTCTTTCTCTGCAGTTGCCCGTGCAGAGGGTGTGGTATCATTTCTGATTTCTTGCTGGGATGGAACGGTTTTAAGTGAGTCTAGTTAGTCAGCTTTCCCCATCAAAAGCCACTGAATCTGGAGAATGAATGTGAGGACTCTGCAGTCCCCAAGAGTCTTCATCCCAAGGGCACACCTTCCATGTTTGGCAAGCACTGACAGGAAGGATGTGACTGTAACTCACCACTGTGGGGCAGACTGGGGCCAGTCGCCACCCCTCTCTGCGACACCGTCGTTCTCAGGCTCTATCTTGATAAAGTTTCTATCACTGTGATACAATGAAACACCGTGACCAAAAGTGACTTGAGGAAGAGAGGGTTCATTTTGGCGTATAATTCCATAGCACTGTTCATCACGGAGGGAAGGCGGGGCCGGAACCTGGAGGCAGTAGCTGATGGAGTGGCCACTGAGGGGTGCTGCTTACTGACTTGCTCCACCTGCTTGCTTGCTTGCTTGCTGCTTGCTTTCTTTTCTTTTCTTTTCTTTCTTTCTTTCTTTTTTTTTTTTTTTTTTTTTTTGGTTTTTCAAGACAGAGTTTCTCTGTGTAGCCCTGTCTTTCCTGGAACTCACTTTGTAGACCAGGCTGGCCTCGAACTCAGATATCCACCTGCCTCTGCCTCTGCCTCCCGAGTGCTGGGATTAAAAGCATGTGCCCAGCCGGGCGTGGTGGCACACGCCTTTAATCCCAGCACTCAGGAGGCAGAGGCAGGCGGATTTCTGAGTTCGAGGCCAGCCTGGTCTACAAAGTGAGTGCCAGGACAGCCAGGGCTATACAGAGAAACCCTGTCTCGAAAAACCTAAAAAAAAAAAAAAAAAAAGCATGTGCCACCACGCTGGGCTTCCGCCTGCTTTCTATAGCACCCAGGACCACCCGCCCAGGTATGGCTCTACCCACAATGGGGTGGGATCTCCCATTTCTATCACTGATGGAGAAAATGTACCACAGGCTTGGCCACAAAGCCAATCTAGTGGGAGCATTTTCCCAATTGAGATTCCCTCTTTTTTGGGGCGGGGGTTGGGGGTGGGGGTTCGAGACAGGGTTTCTCTGTATAGCCCTGGCTGTCCTGGAACATCTGGCCAGCACGGGTTCCCTGATGTTAGTGTCACCTAGCACCCTTTATATTGATGGACATGGAGGGGGTGAGATTCAACCGTCCTCAGAAGAGCTGAGATGTCCATTTCCCTACTGAAGAGTGTTCTGGGGATGTAGGAAGGCCTTAGCAGAGTTCCTGGTGTCCTTCCATCATTGCATTCTGGGTCTGCAAGCTGACTTCCACCCACTTGACGGCTTTGACACCCACAATGTAATGATGTCCTTCATGTCTTTACCAGGCCTCCCCCATTCTGCACTTGCCTAATCACCATTGATGATGCCAGGCAGCACCAGTCTTAGGGCAGCTTTCCAATGGTCAGCCCTTGCTGTAGAGTAGCCAGTGCCTAGCTTCTCCAAGATGCTGGTGTCGCTTACCACAGTGTTCTTCTCACGTCGGGTTACGGCTCTGGGTCTCATAGGAACGGTCAGACGATGATCTTCTCATCTTGTATCAGCTCTCCCCGGCCCTTCCTCAGCAGCATCACTTACAGGCCAGCATCATCTGCAGGCTTCGGGGAGCTACACGAGCAGTGGAGCAACATGCATCCCAGATGATGCTGATGCGTCCGTCAAGGGTGATCGCTCAGTCCCAGTTTTCCAGTCTGTGGCTTAACACTGTCAAGATGCAACCTTTCCCAGGTGTTTCCTCTGGGATTCTGCAGACACCTGCCATGCAGGGTCTGTGCTTCCTCCACCAAGTGAGGTAATCACCTCTGGAAGGTATTGCCCTGGTCTGTGCTGACACATAGCCTTGCATGGCTGCCTGGAAGTGAGTGTGGCGGAGGTGGTCCTGGGGGTAAACACCACCCTGCTTCCCTGTGCAAGGGAACCCATCTCCTCTAAGAAGGGATGAGGATTTGCTTGTCCACAACATCCAACAGATTCTGGGGGTTCATGACTCTCATTTTCCCAAACGCCCCCTCCTAATTTCAGGCGTTAGGGTCTGTTGCCCTAGGGTGTTTTTTTGTTTGTTTGTTTGTTTGTTTTTAATAGGGCCCTGAATTGGGTATAAAAAAATCATCAAGGGGCCGGTGAGATGTGCTTGGTAGGGAGCTTAGTGCTGAAGGTGTTCACCTGGATTTGATCCCTGGGACCCACATGGTGGAAGAAAACAGATTCTTTTAGGCTGTTTGAGCTCAATAAGCAAACTGTGGTATGAAGACAGACAGACAGACAGACAGACAACAAACAAATAAGCTTTTCTTCCTTTTTAGATTTTGGTTTTTTCAAGGCAGGGTTTCTCCGCGTATTCCCGTCTATCCTGGAACTCACTATGCAGACCAGGCTGGCCTTGAATTTAGAGATCTGCCTGCTTCTGCCTCCCAAGTGCTGGGATTAAAGGTGTCATCACCACACCCAGTGGCTTCTTGAAAGGAGATTCATCAAGAGTCATCCATTCATAGATTGGTCTGTTGCCTTTACAGTCTGATTCTGGGCTCAGTTCTCAGCACAGCATGGTACGATGCTATATAGTCACGGGCGCCCTTGAACACTACCAAGGTGAATTCTGGCTTTCATGGAAACTGTAGACTTATGGGCAGCTGACTTCCAAAACAGCTGACAAAAGGAAACCATCATCCCCAGCGTTGTCACTGTGCCACGAGTGCCCTTTCTACCTGTGTCACATGTCAGTCCATGTAGAATATCCAAGTAGCTGTGCTCCACACAGGTCAGGTGTTGTGCTCCCCCTGCCCACCACTTCTGACAGCTTAGCCTGGCCCTTGCAAAGCACATCCTGAAACAAAGCCTTATGCTCAGGGTGAGGCAGAGGGGGAGCAGGAAGGACATAGTAGGACAAAGAGAGAGACAACCGGGACACGTGTCATATGGCTAACTCGCCTCTACAGCTCCCCTCTGCACCTCCCCTCTACAATTTCCCTCTGCAACTCCTCTCTGCAGCAACCTGTAACAGGCCTTTCCTAACCCTGTAAGACCTTCCCAGGGACGGCGGGAGGGGCCTCAGGACCAGGTATCTGGAGGATGAAAGGGAAGAGAGTTCTCCACACTCTCTTCACCCCTAGCAAACACAGAAGGCTCTAGAAGCATTGAGTCCCTGGATCTGTAGGTTGTGTGTGTGTGTGTGTGTGTGTGTCACAGATGACTTCCAGGACAGGAAGCAGGACTTTTAGGGCCTGCACCTGTAGGAGGCGCCATCTGCATGTGCCTGTGTGGAGTTGTTTATACCTGCTCAGAGTGGGTTATAGAAAAAAGCAGAGTCAGGACTGGAAACACTAGGTATCCAAGAGACGGCCCAGGGTGTGCTGTCCTTTAGAGCAGCAGTATAGAGCATATGCAATTTTGCTGTATTAGAAGCCTAGCAAGAAGTCAGTCTCTCAAAAAATAGTTAATATATTTATATTATTCTTTGAGAATGTCACATATAATATTTTGGGGCCATATGCAAGCCTCTACTCCTTCCTCATTCCTCTGGATCTACTTCCCTCTCACTCCCAACACTTCAAGTCCTTAAAAAAAAATCTATTGAGTCCAGTTGGTGGCGCCCATACACACAGGGGTGCAGGCAGTCACTGGAGCATGGCCAACCTACCAGGGGCCACAATCCTAAGTAAGATGGCTTCCTGCCTTCAAAGCAACTGTTAATAGCTGCTCCTCAGCTAGGGGTGAGAGTTATCTGAGCCCCTCTCTGCTCCGTGCTGGAATATTGAATGGCTTGGTTTTGTGTAGGGCTCACAGCTTTTAATCTGAAACAGCACACCCAGCTCAACCAACCAGATTTAGGCATTTTCAAATGACGAAGACCTGCCAGTATGATAAAGAGGCTTGTTTCTCAAATTCTCAGAAGGTAATATGAAGAAGTAAGAGGAGGGTCTCATCATTTGGAATTTCCTGTGCATCTGTGAACAACCCTGTGTGTCTTGGTGTTCTGTGTATTTATCTCTGTGTGGGGCCATGCCCGGGTTTGCATTGTTTCACAGATCTGTCAGTTTATGCACAGGTCTGTGTGCCAGGCACTAGGGGAGTGGGGGTGGGGGTGGGGTGGAGGTATAGCACATATCTTGTGGTGCTTACAGGGAGTGTAGCCTATTTTTCCTGGCAGCAGGAAGGATCTCCAAGTCTTCATTTCCTCAGTGGTAGGCAGAATAATAGCCAGCCCTTCTGGCCACAATGATTAGGGAACCACATTCTAATCCTTGGAGCCTATTGTCAAAAACCAGGAGAAACTAAGTTTGCATTCGGAGATAAGGTTGTTAATCAGCCTTTCAAATAGGTTCTTCTAGATGATCTGGGTGGGAACAATGTTATCTCGAGGTTCCTTAAACTGTAGAGCACCCTCCCCCAACGCTCAACAGAGGGATTGACTGCAATTGACATGCAAGAACAAGGTATTGGGGGGGGGAGCTGGGGGGGGGGGGCGGGTGACAGGGCATGCAAGGACTTGAGCAGTTACCACAGGCTTTGGAGAGGGAAGAGGCTCTGAATGAAGGACTGTGAGTATCAGCTCTGGAAAAACCAAGGATTCTCCCCTTAGTCTTCAGAAAGGTCAATCCTTCCAAAGCCTTGGCATTAGCCAGGTATAGGCATTTTACACTTCTGAAGTCCTGAGCTAAGAGATGATGAGATACATGCTCTTCAAAGTAATTTTCCCTGTGGTAATGTCACAGCAGCGGCAGGAAGCAGTGCAGCAGGATCCACTGGGCTCTTGTCTTCCTGAAGCTGTCGCCCACACCCTTGTGTCTCTAGTGAAGGATACTTTGTAGTCTTTGCACACAGGCTTGGGTTGCGAAATCAGCATTAGGGGAATAGGGTATGAACTAGTGAGCAGGGATTAACCTTGAATGCACCTTAGCTTCCCTCCCACCCCCATCCCAGTGCTGGGGCATCAGGAGCTGCTGAGCCAGAGCACAGCCACGCTCTCCAGGGTAACACCCCCAGAACACCTCCCCAGGGCAAGGCTAACAAGTCCCACACTCTGAATTGCTTCCCTTTCCCTCCAGATATGCAATTGAACTTGCACAAAGTCAAGTGTTGCAATCCATTGAAATTTCAGAGTGGCTTTTATTTCCTGAGTTTGCTAAGGAAAGAATGGAAAAACAAAAGACAGAAAAAAAAAATCTAAAAAACCCAAAATAACCCCCAAAAAACCAACAACCGTAAATCTTCTAATTGCATCGCGATTTGCTCTCTTTTATCAGGAAACACCAACCGGACAAAGGCAGAATATAAACCTTGCCTAGGAGCACACAGCCCACCTCTGACAAGTCTGGGGTCACTCTACTTTTAATGACTATACTAAAAGGGAACGGAACAGTCGCACATACAGGTACAGTTGAAACCCGTGTCTTACTTATCCTTGTAGAATCCACTACTGGTCCCTGCCCACCCCCACAGTCAGTCCCTGTCACTGATTTTGGTATTTATAGCATTCTTGTATTTGCTCTTCTGCCTGCTCCCGGATCTCTGTGTGTCCTTAATAACGAACGTACCATTTTACGTGTTGGAAAAAAAAACCTCCCGGCGTGACATCCATGTGTAGTTCACTCTCCCACTGTTTCTGAGATTCATCTATAGTGATAGACAGCCCATTTCTAAGGGCTAACACTCAATTTTGTGAAACACTATCATTTGTTTGTCTTACTTCCACAGGGAATTAGGTTACCTCCAGTTTTCCTTGGGCATAAACAGGGCATCAGTGGACTCTTGGGCATTTTGGGGGGAGTCTGTGACAGAGCGCCTGCTAAGTCCATTCTCAGGTAGGAACTACTAGGTCAGAGGAACAGCTCTGCCACCCTGGTCCTCACGGAATTGCTGCATATATTCTTCTCCCCAGAGTCCCGGGGGCGGAGGGAGGATAGACACTTCCTGCAGCCGACACCCTGACCATCCTACTCTGGTGATGGTGACTGTGTCTCTGCTATCCTTTTCAGGATGTGACTGCACAAAATTGATTTGCCTTGTCCTGGACATTCAGGGATGATGAACCTGACACAGCTGTAGGAGCTGTGGAGTCTTGGGTCTTAGGCATCTGTAACGTCATGGAGACAAGACGTGGTCAGAACACAAACTCTGTGCAGCTTGCCTTTAGAGGTATTCAAAGAATGCTATGTGGTAAATACCAACTAGCATCACTAACAGAAGGTAGGATAATACCACTTACTTCCATTCCTTCTTTGATCCTGACAACATCCCCCCCAAGACTGGGACCCATTTTATAGATTGTGTGTGTGTGTGTGTGTGTGTGTTCACATTAAGCTCTCATTTGTAGATAAGCATTAGAGCTGGGTATTTGGTTTCAGACCCCAGGACAAGGGACTGAGATGAATATTTTACATACCAAACAGACCTGGCTTCCAGGTTCTCCCAGCATCCCTCAGTCCCTACCTGGCACACCCTGCCCCCAACCCCGAACTTTCCAACCAGGGCTGAGCTGCTCTTCCCCCAGAGGCTTCTCCCTGTATTTATAATCCAAACATATTGCTCTGTCCTCCTCCTCCTCCTCCTTCTCCTTTTCTCTCCCACCCCCTTTCCATGGCGATTTCCCTGGCCTTGGGGTAAGTGACCTCACTCGATTGCAGCTTCCAAATAAACCTGCCTTTACTATCATCTAATATGGCTTACATTGGCTCACTTTAGCAGCTGAGAAATAAGCTATCACTGGAGACTCGGAGTGTGCTGTGAGCACATGAAGCTTTGTGCCCTCGCTCCTGCAATCATCCTCTGGCTGCTGAGGTCTCATTACAGACAAACCAGGCGGTGAGTGCTTTTCCTTTCCCAGGGAGGGGCAGGCCCAGCTGCTATCTACCAGAGGAGTTTACAATAGCATCCTGGCACTGCCACTTAGCAGGTCTGTGACCTTGGTCCTCCTCTCTCTGTCTCGGCTTTCTGAGATTGCAGGACGGACCTCCCCAAAAGGCCATGTCAGACAGCTGGAACACACGCAGTGTGTGACACACAGGAAACACCCTTGAGCTGGTTCTCTGATGGTGAAGCCAGTGAGTGAAACTATGGCAGGGACAGCAGTTCAGGTCACTGGTCTGGGGAAGCAGCCATCAATGTAGCCTAAGGAGGGCTGGCTCCAAAAAAGGCCAGCTCTTGGCATCCCAGCAGGGAACTAGAAGAGCCACCGCCGGGGTTAACAGTAACCCTGCAGGGGCATCTACAGGCATTTTATGGATTCCCACTTTGCTTTCTCCTGGCTAAAGAGGGTTGAAGGAACACAGGCAACAGTGTGTTGCCATGGCAGACTGTAAGCTGGCCAGGCTCGGTCTCCAGGTTGGGACTCTGTGTAGACAGACCACACCACGCAGACTGGATGGAGGGAACTCAGGGAGAAGAAGAGAGGGACCAACTGTTTATCAGTGGCCTATTTTCCACATCTGCTCCATCCCCGCCCCCAGCCAGGCTTCATCTGTGATTGAGATCCACTTCAACATCAAGAAGTTACTCAGCCCCGGGAAGAAGTACATTTCCAGGAAGCAGTGTTTTCATTTTTTGAGTCTGCTCCCATCCCATTTCTCTGCAGCTGGGTAAACTTGAAGCTGGGCTAGCCTCTGGGTAGAAGGCAGCTAATGACGACTACCTTGCCTGTCTCCCGCAGCCCTGACAGAACCTGAGATAACACACCTAGCTCTGAGTAAAGGCAGGTTACTGTGTGAACCACTCTGAGCTGTTCCAGCGCTGCAGAGCAGGAAGTCTGACTGTGGAGATAAGAGATATGTGTATCCCCAGGTCTTGTACTCCTTGGCTAGGATAACTGCTTCATTACACCATCGCGGGCAACACATCTAGAACTCTCTAGAGCAGTGGTCCTCAACCTTCCTCATGCTACAGACCCTTTACCACAGTTCCTCCTCGTGTTGTGGTGATTCCCCCAACCAAAAAAAATCATTCCCGATGCTACTTCATAACTGCAACTGTGCCACTCTCATGAATCATAATGTATATATCTGATATACAGGATATCTGATCTGTGACCCCCTCAAGAGGTCATGACCACACATTGGAGAGCCACTGTTCGTGAGTCTACAGGGCTTTCTCCCACCTTATATTTATAGTGGTCGCCCCTATACTTCCTGTTCTCAGGGAGGCGACGTCCATTTGTAAGAGCAGAGACAGCCGATGATGGGGAAAGCCCTGTTTCTCTGGAGGTGGAGTTCAGATATCAGCTCTGTTTCTTGCTAGCTGAGTGACCTTGGGTAAGTCACACACGCTCTCTCTGAGCTTTAGTTGAGCTATTTGTACAAGAGAAGGTCTGCTCTGTGCTATTGTAGGTAGCAAACGGGAGCTCGAATTTGTCAGTAAGACTTCAACAAGTAGTGACTTCATTTCTTCTTCTCCCTGAGTTTCTAAATCCCCATCCATGAACTGGGGGACAGACAATAGCTGCCCTTTGAAAAGGCTGCCACGCAGATAGACGAAGGGAGACAGGTTTGAGACAAGCAAGCACAAAATAAACCTATTGTGGGATCCACCGTGCAAGACCAAGGCTGGTTTACTCCCCAGCTCACTGCAGTACCTGGTACACTCAAAAGGAAATTGGAGAAGAGAGGACCCAAGTTCAACCCCCAGGAAGCACATCAAGTGGTTCACAACAGCCTGTAACTGCAGCTCCCAGGGATCCAAATTCTCTAACCTCTGCACATATCTACACAAAGACACACACGCTCCACCCACCCCACCCCCACCCAGACACAAACTATTAAAAAAACAACAACAAAACTTGGCCTAAATAAATGAAGCAAGTAGTCTCAAAACGGTATATGCAGAGTTCTTTAACATCTCTAGGCCTCGGGCTCCTCATCTGTGAAATGGCCATATGTAGGCTTACCTGGAAGGGCAGGTATGGAAACTATGCCCTCTTCCTGGGCAGACACCACTCGAGGCAGCTGGGTAATTAAGAGCAATGTTTACTGAACGATACAGGACTGGGTACTAGGAAGGGGTTACAAGGATGGAAATGTACCTCACCCGCCTGGCCACCCCCCCAACACCCAGAGCCTACAGTACTTAGGAATTACAATGGCCTTAACTGGTGGGTGGATGTCCATAACAGACCATAGCATATTTGTACTGTGTCACATCGGTGATTATAGAAATCCATATATATATATATATATATATATTGCTTGTATAAAATCTTTTTTTTTGTAAAAAATATTAAAAAAAAAAAAAAGAAAAAGAAAGAAAGTATAAAAACCGTGTGCAGTTGGAAGCCCCGCCAGGACAGCCAGTCTGTAAACATTCATTGATTGAGTATGTGCTTTGGAAGGGCGCCCGCGCCTCTGTGCCGCAGCCAACTCCAGCTGGGTCATTGCAGCCCCACAGTGCACCCCCTTCCACTGGGCTTGGGCAGGGCTGGGGAGGTGGATTGCAGTCTATGCTGAGTTCCATCCGCGGGCCACACTGTGTTTGCAATGCATGGCTTTTCTTGGCTGCTCAGTAGTCCCCTGGGTGGGGGTCTTGGCAGAGAGGCCAAAGGAGTGCCTGAGGCTGCTACCTGGTTTGGCACCTCTCTGGCTCAGGTGTTCTTCAAGCTGGGCCCTGGAGGACAGCACCTATCTGCGGGTCAACCTTGGTCTCAGCACCTGGTCCCTCTGGTTTCTTCAGTCCGCTCTTGCTCTTGCGCGGCAGGGCTGAGTTTCAAAAAAGAGCCAGCTGGAGGCTAGTTATGCTAAGCCTCATCATAGAGTTTGTCACGTGCCTGGGAGGGGCCCTCCGTCACCTTGCTCCTCCTCTTCCTCTTTGCTGCTCCTCCCCTTCCTCCTCTTCCTCTGATGCCTCCTCCAGGCCTTCAGTCACTTCTTGTCCAGCTGCTCCAGCAGTGGGTTGCCTTCGGACTCGGGCGTCCTGACGCTATCTGTGCGCACGATGCAGGTGGGGCGGTGGCGGTTGAGCATCAGGATAAGCTGTTGCCGCTCCAGCTTCAGCTCCTCTATCTGCGTCTTCAGCTCTGCGTTCATGAGCTCCAACCGCTCTGACTCCTGTACAGACAGAGACACACCATCAGCTAGCGGTCACTGCCAGCCTGCTCCTGAGAGATGCCCAGCCATTATGGCTGGCACCTGTACTGCTGGCATGGTTTTCTGCTTGCCAGGTCTCGCTGAGCAGGCTGAGCATCTGGGGTGACTTTTTGCAGGCAGCACTGTGCCACACAGTAATAGCCTCTGTCACAGCAGGATGGGACCAGATGATATGTGGGAGCTAGTACAATTCAGATCCTTTCTTATTCCCTTCTCTCTATCATTCCAGCCACACAGCTTTCTTGCTGTTGACTAAAGAACACACCGAAAGCTCCCCTGCTCTATGAAGATCAGACAGAGGGTCCAAGGTGGCCCACACAAGACCAAGTGCTTTGAAATGCGGCAAAGGTATGGTGGGATTGATAAACTCAGTGTGAGCCATCCCCCCTAAAGCATGTGCCCCCTGGCCATCAGCTTGTATTGTTTAGAATGTTTCCTCTTCCCTCGGGATGCCCCACCATCTAGGAGTTTTGACCCCAGACAGGCAATCAACCTGTAGGACCGGAAATGAGGTTTCAAACTGATGTCAGATGAAACTTCCGATGCCCCGAGCGGGAGAAGGGATGCCGAGGATGTGATGGGGTGTGAGGTTGTGTGTTCACAGCGAAGACAGGTGACAAGCATGTCTGTTCAAGGCCTGGGGCTCACACAGCAGGCGGGAAGAACACAGTGATGGGCTCTTCCTGCTTTTCTAACAGCCATAACTGAAAGCTCGTGTGTGTGTGTGTGTGTGTGTGTGTGTGTGTGTGTGTGCGCGCACGCATGCGCGTACATAAGCTGAGGAACCTCAGGCCAGTGAGCTGGGAATAACTTTGTCCCAGGATCTAGAGAAGGGTTTGGCTGTCATGGCTAAGAAAGAGTGACTGGCAGATGAGGGACAGAGAATAAATATGCTGTGATTGCAACACACAACCCTCACAGGACCCTTTCAGCCCCAGACGCCAATGGTTTAGATGCTGAGGGACCAGTATTAGTCCAGAGCAGGCTAACTTGCAACTGCCTTTGTGACAGGTCCTTCTGCCCAGTGGGGCGTAGTTGGGGACAGCCTCCCTCTGAGAGAGAACTTTGGTGGGGTCCCCACACCTTGGGGCGGGGTGGAGGGAAGCTATCAGCAAGCCTGCCAGAGTTTTCCTTGGGAACCTTCTCAGAGGTGGCCGAATGGGCTCTCAGGGAACACAGGACGTCTGAGGGAGGCAGACTTTAGGACCAGGCACCCAGAGCAACAGCTTCAAGATGGAGAAAAGAAGATGCCAAGAGGGGGAAATATTTAAAAAAAAAAAAAAGCATCTATGGTGGCTTTTAATGGGACAGGCTGAGACAAGACTGGAATGCCGGCCTGGTCTGCAGTTCTCAGGATTCTGAGAGATGGCTAGTGTTTCCTCCATCCTCCTCACCTCCCCCAGCCCGGGCTGCTAACACAATCTTCAGATTGTCCTCAGCCTTGGTATTGAGAAGCCCCAGGGCCATCTACCCACCTCTGAGGATGTGCCTCAGCCTGCAAAGGAGATGAATGCTTTGGGGAATCCAAAGCCTGTGAGGACCCCCCTCCCCCAACTCCACCCCCTAGGGCTCCTGAGGAGAGTTCACTCAGTGCACAGCAAGGCCCAGCCACTGTCCGCCATCCTGAATGTAGGAGATGCGAAACTCTGGGTAAGAAACTTTCAGGGAGCTGGGCGTGATGGCGCACGCCTTTAATCCCGGCACTCGGGAGGCAGAGGCAGGCGGATTTCTGAGTTCGAGGCCAGCCTGGTCTACAGAGTGAGCTCCAGGACAGCCAGGGCTATACAGAGAAACCCTGTCTCAAAAAACCAAAAAAAAAAAAAAAAAAAAAAAGAAACTTTCAGGGAGAAGGAGAGACAAGGCACGCTGCCATGTGTGAAGACACAGCAGGGACCACAGTGTTCACTGCTCTCTAGGACACGGTAGGGTACAAGGCGGAAAAAGCAGGACAGAGCCACATGGCAGCCATGCTTAGAGTCTGAGTCTAGAGCAAGTTATCTTGTCAGCATAGAGGGGACGACTCCCCAGGATTGGAAGAGCCCCCACAGGGAACTTGCAATGTAAAACTGAAGGGCTAGAGAAGCTCTGGGGATCCCTCCTTATACCTCTCTCTGAGCAGAAAGAGTGGGGGGAAGGGGCTTCAAAGACAACTCAGTGAGTCTTGGGGACCATCTGGGCTTCGAGAGTGAAGGAGGCGGGTGGCAGCATGGCTACTACCTGAGAGGGGAGCTGAGCTAGACAGTGCTAAATGGAGTCTGGAAGGAGTTTGGGCTTGGGTACAGTTGAAGTTCAAGCTGGACGCGGCTAGTTGAACATAAACGTAGTGGCAGGAGCCTGTAGTTTGAGCCCTCAGAAATTGGAGACAGGAAGTTAGGTGTTCAAGACCAGCTTTGGCTACATAGTAAGCTTGAAGTCAATTTGGTCTACGTGAGACACTGGAATAACAAAATAATAACAAAACCCTTGGTGAAGAATACGACACAGTATTCAACAACGCACAGATGGACTCCAAAACACACACAGGTGATGCTTGGAGCAATTTGGCCCTGCTGTCATAGGACCACTATCCTCTTCCTATGTTGTGACTCCCTCCTGTGCTCAAGGAATTACTGGCTGGTGCTCACAGTTATTTATTGTGCAACTACAGAATCTGGGCTCAGAAGAATATTGTTAAAACATATTTATAAGAGTGGCTTGTTAGCAGGACACCCCTTTAATCCCAGCACTCAGGAGGCAGAGGCAGGTGGATCTCTTTGAGTCTGAGGCTAATCTGGTCTACAGAGAGACCAGCCAAGTTCCAGGACAAGAAGACAGAGATCCAGGACAGCCAAGGCTCCACAAAGAAACTATCTCCATAAACCCCAAAAATTCCAAAACAAACAAGCAAAAAAGAAAAAAAAAAAAAAAAAAAAAAAACAAAACCTGAAAACCAATGGCTTGTGGGATCTTAAAAGCTGCTTTAAATATTTTTTTTGTTTGCTTTTTAGACAGTTTTCAGTAGGTAGCCTAGGCTAGCCTCACACTTGTGATACTCCTTTTCACTAGATAGCCTTGGCTAGCCTCACACTTGTGCTAATCCGTTTCACTAGGTAGCCTAGATTAACCTCTCACCGTGATCCTCCTGCCTCAGACTCACAAGTGCTGGGGATACAGTTATGCAGAGGTTTCTAGATTTCTTTTGGGTTTTTTTAAGACAGGGTTCCTCTGTGTAACAGTTTCTAGATTTCTAGCAGCAGTGTTTGCCTAGTGAAAGAAGGAGCGACCTGGGCCTGGATCTTCCTGAACTTCACTCCCAGGGAGATGAATCTGCCTTGGTTTTTGCTTTCTGTGCTGACTTCTGGCGGATCTTTATTGCACTAGAAAAACTGAAGCCATTTGTTGGCTTAGAATAGAAATGGTGTAAGTTAAGATTTTGTCTCCTGGGGCTGAAGAGATGGCTCAGCAGTTAAGAGCACTGACTGCTCTTCCAAAGGTCCTGAATTCAATTCCTAGCAACCACATGGTGGCTCACAACCATCTGTAATGGGATCTGATGCCCTCTGTCGGTGTGTCTGAAGACATTGACAGTGTACTCACATACATAAAAATAAATACATAAAATCTTTAAAAAAATTTTTGTCTCCTACACTGTCATCAGCAGAGTAGAAAGACATTGCAGAGTTAGGCACTTTTCATCCTAGCTATGTGACTTTGTCCAAGTTACAGATCCCAGAGGCCTCCGTTTACACATGAATGCACACAAAATGGTTAGTCCAGGAAACTGTAAGCACTAAGATCCCCTAAAATATACTACATCATACATTTGTATCTATATTCCCCCCCCACACACACCCAGACAGGGTTTCCCTGTATAGCCCTGGCTGTCCTGGAACTTGTTCTAGAAACCAGGCTGGCCTCAAACTCACAGAGATCCACCTGCCTCTGTTTCTCAAGTGCTGGGATTAAAGGCATATGGCACCACCGGCCTGCTCTGACTTTATATTTTCAAGTGCCCTGGGGACATTGGTTCCATCAGCATTCTCTAAGGGTTGGGAAACACCTTGTGTCTGGGCTAAATTCTAGCTGTTTGCTAGCTATGCTACTGGGAGCAGCTTTCCCCATTTCTGGGAGTCTGGGCAACCTGAATACAGTTCTGGGCAGCTGAAGCCCACCCACTCACCCCCATCAGGAACCTGCCAGCAGAGGGGGGCCCTCTCACACTCCCAGGGCCAGTGAGACCATCACGGGGACAGAGCACCGTGTCTTAGGAATGTAAAATGGCCTCAGTGCCCCCAGGGCCCAGAGAACTTTGTATTAGGCACAGTGGCATGGCAGAAGAGACACTCCAGGCTGATGACCCTGACTGCAGATGGAGGCTTTGGGGTAGGCCCAAGGTCTGTGGGGTATGAACTGGTCCACCCAAAGACCCACCCAAGTTGGCCTTGACTGGTCTAAAGAGTCGAACTCTCTGGGAGGTAGTCTTTAAGTCTTAGAGTTGCATGTGAGTGTCCAGAGGTCAGGGTGTAAGCTCGGGTCAAGTCCTCAGGCACTGACAGCACAGTGGTCTGCCTTCAAACCCCACTTCTGCTTCCAAGGCCTCAGATGGGGAGGGGTGTCCAGGGAAGAGGACTGGGCTGGAGCCCACATGGTGATGCTTCCCAGACCCAAGGTCACATACTTTTCTCCACCTTGGCAGCCACATTTCCTACTGGGATAACAGAGCAAATTCAGCTGCTCTAACCTGAGGCCTGCCTCACAGTCAGGAGACTCCTCTGGCTGCTGCCCTCCTCCTCCTGAACCTTCATAGCTTCCATGACCATAGATGTTATCATAGAATGGGGTCACTCATGAACGTGGAAGGCGGCCTTAGAAACTATGCCAGGACAATGTGGACACACTAGTCTGTTTACGCTGGTCCATTTCTGACACCCAGCATGTAGGATCACTGTACAAACGAGGCTCAGGGTCTGTCTGCCCCGATGTCCTTCACATCTTTCATCTTTTACTTCTTCCCCTATTTATCTCACAAATGGAAGAATCTCTCCTCAGCAGCACTGTGTGTCCCCCACAGCACTCTGGCTTCTGAAACACACTCCTTGCTGGCTACTGGTTCTCACTTGCTATCTGTTGCCCACTAAGAGAACAGGACCCACTGACCCATAGTGCAGCGGGCCCTTGGTTACCACCTAAACAAAGAAATGGGCAAGTTCTTGCCCTGAATTTGCTAGCAGCGTTGCTTGGGCAAGCAACTTGGTCTCTTTGAACCATAGATCACTTTCTAAAATGGGAAGAATTAGTGGTACCTCATTGAAATGTTGTAATCATGTGAAATGCCCGGCACACAGTAGGCATTTAACAACTTCATCTGATACTGACATCTAGGGATGCAGTGGGTGTAGGACTGGTGTGTAGTTGGGAGCCTCTGGTGTGGCCTCTGCCAACTGGCTGACAAGCTCCAGGAAGCTGGAGTCATATGGGAAGTTTCTCCTAAGAAGCCCTGGGTGTTCAGCACAGGACACAACCCTCATCTTTAAAGCCTTTATCTTAGAGACTGCTGAACAATCTAGTCTAGTGCTGCATACCCCCTCTAAGACCTCCCAGCCTCTGGCAACTCAGTTCTGTTGATAAGCAGTGCCCGGCCCATGGCGCCCGAAGCTAAGGGTCTCCAGATGGCCCACACTGTTCACGCCTGTAGCCCAGAACAGCTCTCTGCTATGGCAGACATGACAAGAGGACACAGTCCACGGGGTCGGAGAACATCAGGCCACCCAGCCTTACCTCTTCATCTTCCACAGAAGAAGGGTGGCCACTCTTGCTGTGCCCCTCTAACAGTGTGCCTAGTGTACCCTAAACATTTCCCACACTTGTTCAGTTCATAAATGAATTAATGAATGAACCAGCTAAGGAACTGAGGGTCAGAGCGGGAATAGGGATATGGAGATCTGAGGTTAGCAGCAGACACTGACATCAGTCCTAGCCTTTAGCGGCTAGGGTTACATCGTCACCGTGCCTTCCTCCCTTGCAGAAAGGGAGCCACAAAGATCCCTATCTTCACCACCTGCTCTGGCAATGAAATGAGATCACACCCGGCACTTAGTACAGCGCCTGGCTTTGCAATGTTCATGACCGCTGCTCATCATTGCGGCTTGTAGAACAGTAATGCCCGCCTGTTAGGTTAGTACATTGCACCGCTATTACTGTTCAGTAGCAAACCAATGGCTGGGGTGGGCTGTTGCCGACTACTGGAAGACTAGTCGGCTTTCCACGGACTCCCCTTCCCTGACACCACCTTTGAGACAAAGACAGGGGCTGAGGGACAGGACCCAGGGCTAAGAGAGAGCAAGCACCCTGTTAGACATAACACAAAGTACACTGGCTGATGACGTCAGGAGACAACAGGCAGCTCCTGGAGGCTGACCTTCACATACTGGCCAGACCTCAGGTACCTGGGGGCAGCAGCCAAGAGTCAAAGGTCATGCCCAATGGGGCTAAGGGCAGACCAGTGGGGTATGCAGTGTGGATGAAGCATTGGAATAAAGGGAGTTTTTCGTGGTAGCCAGCCCAGGAGCTAAAGCCACTGCCCACAGATATGACATCGCTCCAATACTCTACTTCATTAGTAGGTACTTCAGAACACTGGTAGCTACAAGAGACCACAATGGATGGTTCCAGGTCTGGGCCACTGGGTTAATTAGTACCTGGGATCTAAGCTCAGTGGAGGAAAACATAGGTCCTTCTACCTTCTCTGGGTTGTACAGTGTCCGATCATGTCCCTGCATGTACATCAGCCCCTGCAAAGGACAAGGTGCCACACACCGCAGCTGCCCCACTCACCCTCTGCAGGAACTCCGTGCGTTCCTTCTTCTTGTTCCGGCATCTGGCTGCAGCAACTTTGTTCTTTTCCCGGCGCCTTTTCCTCCGCTCTTCTTCCTCATCTAGCTGTGAGGGCACAGAGCCACCGATTAGACACCATGGGTGGAACTGAGCCCAGCTTCTCACCTGACACATGGACAGACATGGGGACAGATCCCCCTCTCTCACCCACATCTCAGCAAACACCTGTGACTGCTGAGACAGAGAGGTCTCCTGGTCACAGGATACTCCTCAGAGCAGGTGGGCATCCTGGGGGAGGAGCCTGTGTCCCCTAAAGGCAGGGCCACCTGGCTCAGCCAGAATTTCTGGGGCTGGGAGCCAGTCCGCAAAGTGAGGCAGGCGGCTCCCTGCAAGTGGGTGGGGCAACCTGCTTTGCTCAAGCCCTCTGGGTGTGATTCTTTTCCAGGCCAGCAGCTCCCAGGCACTTCCTTTAAAAACACCTTGGGCAGAGACCCAGGTTCTCATTCTGCACCCACTTCTCCCAGACTCTTGTCACCCCACCTCTTCTGTTAGGGTTTCAAACCCTCACCACACCTTCCTACCGGTATGGCTCCTTCTCTCCGTCCCCAAAACTGCTGATCTATTTCCCCAGGCTGTCACAGTGACTCTGCCTTCTCACCTGGATGGACACATCTCTGGATCTCCTGAGACTGCAAGATAGCCTGTCTTCTCAAAGGAACTCAGGACTCATAAAGCAAGGCCCACAACACAGCAGGGGTAAAAATTCACCACCCGCCCTGCCGGGCAGTTGCTGAGTTTTCACTGTCCGTAATAACAAGAGCTGCTGCCTCCTGCTTACCTTGACAGATCCTTTCAACACACACCACTCCATTCTCCAGACCCATTCTCACCAGTCTCATGGGAAAGTGCTATCTATTACTGTCCCATTTTGCAGGCAGTAAATCTGAGGCTTAAAAGTTCACGTTATCTGTAGCCATTCATTCAACAAAGACATTTATTGCAAAGCCAGGCTGAGCTGGATTGTGAACTCAGGTTTTATAAGTTCCAACCTTTCTAAAAAAAAAAATTTTTTTTTTGGAGGCAGGGTCTCAAGTAGCCAAGACTGTTCTCCAACTCATTATGTAGTGAAAGATGACCTTGAGTTTATAAGCATCCTCCCCCACTTCCCGAGTGCTAAGATTATAACTGTAGACTATCACACTCAATTTATTAATTGAATCTAGGGCCTGATGCTAGACAGGCTCTTTGCCAACTGAGCCACATTCTTTCAGGATTTTCTGTTGGGGTGCCTTGGGCTGTCCTTGCCAACCAGGGAAATCTGGAGTCCTCGGAAGGCCAGCTGGGCTGGGGACAGCTCCAAGTCAGAGGCCACGAGCTGGGATGTTGCACTGGGCTTGCCAATTCTGTCACTTCTTGAGTGGGGTAAGGTTAAGGGGTGACTCTGGCAATCCACAGCCTGTGACAAAGTCTCAGTCCAAAGGGACACCAGCCAGGAAAGTCAGCATCCTCTCTCCGTGCACTTCTGGCATGGTCAGGAGCCCAGGACCCACACCAGCACCCTGGCCTTTGATTTTGGCAGCGCAGCCTCCTTCCTCCTGCCACACCACCTTAAGACTCCTCCTTAAGCCACACTGGCTCTCTGGGAGGCTGCTGGAGAGGTGCCTCATCGATGCCTCCACACCCGACACCTCCCATGCCCGAGCCTCCTTTGAAACCGAACCAGAAGTGGCAGCTCCTCTGGCTGACCCGCATCTGGGATACAGAAACCTGGCTGACATTGATTCCGCCCGACCTCGGCCTCACCCCAGAGCAGGCCGAGGTAACCGTGACATCAGGCAAAGGGAAGGAACCGGAGGAAGTGGCTGGCAGCGCAATCTCCCCTCTGCCAAGAGGCTCTGCCCACAAACTGCCATGGTGATGGGTGCAGCCTACCCCTGCCGGGCCTTACTCTAAGCAGCCCAGTGAGACACAGCCCCTGTCCCCCAATCCCGGTTCTTACCAGGCAACGCCTGCACAAGGCCCTGGCCCAGAGGGCTGGGAGTAACACATTCAGGGGCTGTGGCTGCAGTTTAACAAGTCACCCAGGCCAGTTTGACACCCAGTTCACTGAACTGTTCCATCCGCCCTCGGAGCCCATCAAACCCTTCCTTCAATACTTTTTAGTCTGGAGGCCACATCCTCCTCCACCCCAGCCAAGAAGACGTTCCTTTCCTACTTGGTAAACTGCTTCTCATCCTTCAAGAGTCAATGTCACCTCCTCTAGGAAGGCCCCTCTGGTGTCCCTGACAGAATCCCCTGAGCTACTACAGAATTCCACCCCTTCCCTGCTAGGCTGGAGGATGGATAGCTAAGTCATGGAATACCAGACTGTAGAGAACTGCAAGGCCGGATGGATGCCACCTATACAGAGATGTCGGCAGCTGCACTGGCATCTATGGGACCTCTGCCCTGCACTCAGGAAACCCGTTCCACCAGGATGCCTCTTGTCTGTCTAGAGGGAGCTGGAAGTCTGGAACTGTCTCCCCCAGAAACAGAGCGACTAAGGGTAGTATCTAGATTTGGGGTGCAGGGTACTAATAAACTGTGCCAGGTCTATTCAGACCCTATGAAGTTCTGGGGTGTGAATTTAGGTCTAGAGCCCCCCATTCTGCAGCTGCCACAGCAGTGCCTGCCCCCAGCCACTCCTCCACCCATGCACACCCTGAGCAACCTTTCTCATTAAATGACATCTCGCCTAGTCGAGATGTGGCCCAAGAGTTTACCACATCTTCCCCGTCAGAATGGGGGTGCATCTCCTCAATGCATCCCACCCACAACTGTTGCTTTGGAGGAGTCCAGAGGAGATATAGCTGGCAAAGCTCTTCCAGAAACGGGCCAGGGGCTCATGGGGCCTCTGCCTTCTGCACTCCACAGCCACTAGGCTTGTCACACTGTATCAGTGCCTGAAATGTCTGTGTCCCTGACTGGACAGAGACTCTACTCCTGCCCCCCACCCCACACCCATCCTCTGCCTGCTTTCCTCCAGAGCAAGCTGGGCTCCCCCTTCCCTGATACTTCCTGGGTTTGACAAAGCATCTGACCGACTGTTCTCACCACACACAGAGCAGCCATCTAAAACCAGAACCCCAAATGGGGACTGGCAGGGCTCCTTACAGACACAGCCAGAAGAGCTGGGTGTCTGAGGAGGAGGCAGCAGAAGGCATTTAGGGAATAGTGTGATGGAGTTGGGGGTTGGAAGCCTATCGTTCCTAGCCATCACCCCCAATTTCCAGAAGCCCCCAAGGGAAAGACGCCTGCATTCAGTGACAATTGCTCCTCAACTGCACCCTGCATCGGAGGGAAAGATACTTCAGGGACCTGCCACCTTTAGTGTCCTCCCTTTACCACATCCCATCTTTGTTCTCAAGTTCCTGCTGAGGAATAGGCAGGTCCCAGATCCTGCACAGCTGACGGGGACAAGGTAGGGACGGCTGATATGAGCTGTGCTGTATTGTTATTTGAAGATCCTGAGTGTGGGACACAGGAGATGTGCAGAGTCACCAACTTCCACTGTTGCCTGCAGCAGAAAGATCAGGCAGTTGAAATATACAGGAATAAAAAAAAAAGGCACAAGGGAACTGCTCAGCTGCAGGAGGAAGTCACAGGCATAGAGAAGAACTGTGGACCAAGGAGGGTGAGCAAGGTGCTCAGGGCACACACTGGAGGAGACCCACCCTGGGGTCTCGGAAAGCACACAATGGGTACCAGGGAGGGACTATGTCCTTCACTGTCATATCTAGGCCCCTCACCTGCTCACCCTGGCAGTGCCCCTGAGAGACAGTCCAGGCAGAAACAGGTACATGTAGAACGCAGAGACAAAGATGAATGAAGAGCTGGAGATAAATGGGAGACGCAGACAGACAGACCGCAGGCAGGCAGGCAGGCAGGCAGACAGAGGTGAGCAGAAGCACACAGACAGGAAAAGTATCTTGATCCTTTTGATCCCACCAGGTGGCCTGACTTCCGACTATGCTGCTTGTCTTTGGAGTTCAGGGTGGACTTGAGACTCTCTCCTTTGGCACAGAGAGTGAGTCTGATGGAGGGAGGTCTCTATCATTTGCTATTGGAGGATGCCTGTGACGTTAGGTTCCCCCCTCATGAAGTCAGGGGTTCCTAGTGATACAGGAAGACCAGAAGGTGGTCCCCAGTCATCTCAGGAAGAGGTGCCCAGCAGTAATGTCTCTAGAACCAGCCTCTCAGAGTGGCAGAACACGGACGCAGAGTCCCCTCGAACAAGCATCTGCAGAAGCAAGCAAACCGTGCCACTGGGGAGAGATGGATCGCAAGAACTGGCTTTTAAAATTCCCTCTTCCAACCTACTACTCGGCTAAATGGACTCCTAACAGCTCATCATTATACTAGTGTTATGAGTCTCTCAGCCCTCATCTGAAAAGATCCTATGTGCGGCAGATGACGACTAACAAAGCCCACAGTGGGTCTGCACGTGGAGAGCTCAGTCCCAGATGGGATGTCTACTCCCCGTCCTCCCTCCCATCCTCTCTTCCATCCTCCCTCCCAGGCTCCTGGATCACG